>NC_133325.1:477482729-478082729 GCF_042186555.1 Aquarana catesbeiana | reverse complement strand
ATATTGTGCCACAGACCTGGTACCTTGTTGTATGTCCAAAAGTGAGTACTCAGCTGCAGAAGCTCTATTGGACCAAATACAGTCTGGAGAGAAGCCAGAAATTTATCAGCATCTAGCAGCACAGGATCATTGCGTTCAAGGTAAGGAGAAACCCAGACCAGGGCCTTCCCCTTTAACAAGGTAATTACAAAAGTCCCGTTTGCAGATGAAGTGTTAAAAGTGTCAGGGTTCTTGTGGAAATGCAAACGGCAAACATTTAAAAAGCCTCTGCAGTCCTCAGTATCATCACCAAATTTTTCAGGCAGAGGAAGTTTGGGTGGTACAGAAGAGGTGGGTTGGATAGGAGCAGGAGTCTGGACCATTGCAGAAGGACCAGGCAAGCAAGATTTAAGCATAGTACAAAGTTCATCTAACTTGGTGTCCAGGGAAGAAAGATGCTGTTCATGAGCTCCAATTAATTGTCCCTGACGTGAAATTGCCTTAACAATCTCAGCAGGGTCCACTGCCATTGTGGCCCATTTGTAATGTAAGGTACCTGTGATAGGTAGTGTCGGAAGTGGAACTTGTGTGCTGAGGATTCTTAGTCAGGCAGATCAGGACAGCAACAGATCAGGCAAAGTGGTACATGATCAAAATTCAGAGATTGGTCAGCCAGGCAAAGGTCATACATGAGCTGGCGGTGAAGTACAAAATCAGCAGGCTAGAGAGTAGTCAGGTAATTCAGGCAGAAGTTCCAATACAGTATTCAGCATCACAAAGCAGTCAAAATACCCAGGAAGCTAATCCAAACAAATGGGCATTGAGAGAAGTGCTGCTATTTATGGGATGCTTTGATTGCAGATTGTCCATAGCTGGCAGCAGGTGGGGCTAGTGAGTCCAAGGTAATGCATCAAACTAAGAGAACATAGCTATAACTCCAGAGCTTCTCTGTGGCACAACAAGTAAGACTGCAGCTGCGGGACCAGGAACATCCCGGTTCAAATACACCCTCTGGAATATGTTCCACGCTGACTATCTCTACCTCTGGATCTTCCCCCCATCACCTAGTTTAAAAGCCCCTCTAACTTTTCGCCCTTCTTCACTCCCAGCAGATCTGCACCCTCTTCATTTAGGTGCAGTCCATCCCTTCTATAGAATGTGACCGACTGAGAAGTCGGCCCAGTTCTCCAGGAACCCAAACCCCTCCTTACTACACAAGCTCCTCAGCCACTTGTTTACTTCCCTAATCTCCCTCTGCTTTTCTGATTGGCTCGAGGTACCGGTAGTATTTCTGAGAATACTACCCTGGAGGTCCTTTTCCTCAATTTAACTCCTAAGTCCCTAAAATCGTTCTTTAGGACCAGTGACATCTGGTGGTCAATATTTTTGGGGGGGGGAGCAAACTGAAAAATTCTGAAAAACACTTTTTTTGCTCTAGTTGGTGGATGGGTGCATTCATCCCATCTGCCCACGTGAGCTTTAGCCTGCCGGCGGCGTCCCTTGTTCATCTCTGGACTGTCTGTGGCTCAGTACGCATGAGCGAGATTTCTCGATGTGCGCATGGCCTTGTGACGTCTCGCGCTTTGCAGCAGAGATGAAGGCAGTGGCTGGGGCATACCTGCCTTCTGGGATGCCGAGGGAGCCACACGTGAGGCCGTCTGTGTTACGGCTCAGACGCCCGAATTCCGGGGGGGGGGGATGGCACCTGTGCAAGTTTACCCTAATTGCTTACTCCAAGGCATATATTAATGACCCCTGAGTTTGAATCATATCACGATCACTTGCAGGGTGGGACAGAAGGCATTGCACACATTTCTTCTTGGTTCCTGAGTCTTTATCCTTCTGGCTCAGTTGCAGTCAGGCTTAAACAACCTACAATCTTCAACCCATACAAGTTACACTTGCTGTACAAGGTAAACAATTTAATTCCTAATTGTTTATTATTTATCACTTCTTGCACATATTTTACTTTTACCACACAGTTTATATTGATCACATTCCTACACAACCATTTTTCTGATAATTTTCTCACATGTTCGTCAGCCGATCAGCACACACGGCATTTACAATTTTAAATATTAATTATTCATCTTTATTCAATCATGTATTTCAATTTTCACCATCAACACTCAGCACATATCACCATTTTACGGTCCCTTGGGGCAGCTTCCTCAACACTCACACTGCAGATTGCACTGTTACAATTACTTCAATGATGTCCACATTTTTTAACATTCCTTCACCATTTCTAACATTCTTAATTCCCCTAAATAGATTTTTGTACTTTCTTACTGTTCCATTTATATTGATTAATCTCAGTTCTGGAACCCTATGACAGCCTGATGTGCACATATTAATATGGTTGCTGTTTGTCCATATATTTAAATATGTCTAGTTCAATTTATTACTCTTACAAAATAGTTATGAGTCAATTTTAATTATCCCTCCACTTAATATAGGGTCAATTATTGGAAACGTGTTGCAGGTGCCGATTCTCTTCTCTCCTCTATCTTGGCGGGCGTCCTTTGTGTGGCTTCCTGTAAGCCCATTGAGTTGGACCTTTTTCCTCTGGGGCGGTTGGGGCAGCTATGTGGCCCTCCGGATCATTTCATGTTTTTTTAACACCTCTGGTCATGCAATTACCCACTCCACAACGAAACGGTAAATATACTACCATGTTATACCCTATTGTGATGTAGGATGATATATATTAAAATCGGGGATACAACACCCCATAGCTTTTGCTATTCAACTATGTTTAACATTTTTGGATATGTTGTTTGCGTGTTATTTTGTGGAATATGTAGTACGTCATTTGGCCAGATTTTAATACATTGTATTTTAACTACATTGTGACTTTTGATAATCTTTGAATAAACAATTTCCCATATATTATAATGGGAATATAATATATTATAATTATAATTTTGATTATGTCTGCATTGCTGTAAAAAGCCCTATTGGGAAAACTGCTCCTTTTTTCTTTTATATCATTATTCCGGGGTGTGCAGCGCATACATCTCTCCGATATGTGTTTTTTTTCCTAGGTACATGACAACCTACCACTAATGCCCCCAATACTACCCTCTGGAATATGTTCCGCACTGACTATCTCTACCTCTGGATCCCCCCACCTCACCTAGTTTTAAAGCCTCTCTAACTTTTCGCCCTTCTTCACTCCCAGCAGATCTGCACCCTCCTCATTTAGGTGCAGTCAATCCCTTCTATAGAACGTGAAATCAGTTGCAGCCTCACTGTGCCTATCAAATTCAGCCACTTTGCCCATCAAATGCAGCCACTGTGCCATCAATTGCAGCCACTTTGCCATCAAATGCAGCCATTGTGTCCATCATATGCAGCTATTGTGCCCATCAAATACAGCCATTGTGCCCATCAAATACAGCCACTGTGCCCATCAAATACAGCCACTGTGCCCATCAAATGCAGCCATTGTGCCCATCAAATATAGCCACTGTGCCCATCAAATACAGCCACTGGGCCCATCATATGCAGCCACTGGGCCCAGCAAATACAACCACTGTGCCCACTATATGTAGCCACTGTGCCAAGCAAACACAGCCACTGTGCCCATCAAAAGCAGCCACTGTGCCCATCAAATGCAGCCACTGTCCCCATCAAATTCAGCCACTGTCCCCATCAAATGCAGCCACTGTGCCATCAAATACTGTGCCATCAAATGCAGCCACTGTGCCATCAAATTCAGCCATTGGGCCCATCATATGCAGCCAATGGGCCCAGCAAATACAGCCACTGGGCCCATTATATGCAGTCACTGTGCCCAGCAAACACAGCCACTGTGCCCATCATATGCAGCCACTGTGCCTATCATATGCAGCCACTGTGCCCATCAATCTGACAGTGGCACCACCCCTTGAAGCTTGCGGCTCTAACAGCACCCCATCACGGCTCTGGAAGCACCCTCAACCCCTCCCCTGTGCATGGCTCTGAGAGACCTCCCGTGGTCAGGCACTTACCGCCAGGCTCCTCTTCAAGTGCACCAGAGCAGCAGTGGAGGTGTCCTTCTTCCAGTCCAGCGTGTGTGTCTCCTCCGCTCTTCTTCCTCAGCGTCAGGCATCCAATAGGGTGGCCTGGTGCCTTTGGCCAATCAGGAAACAGGTCTGATGCCCTGCCTCCTGATTGTTGGGGAGGAAGGTTTGTGTGAAAATAGCGAAAATTAATTTGCTATCGTCACACAATTGGGTGGGATCAGGGCACACTCTCTGCACCCAGAGCCCACCCTATTTTGAAGACTATTAGAGCCTCTGGCTCTAATCAGGTGCTTCAAAAAGTACCACCCCTCCCACCCTCGCCATAGGAATCCATGCATCCGGCATCCTGAAAGGGGCCGGGCGCATGGATGGGGGGTGGCACAATGCACGGGCCACCACTGTTTAGAACACTTCACCTGCCTCTGACTTTGTCATTGGTGCCAACGTGCACCATGACAGCCGGGTCTCCCCAGCCCCTCCCAGTGATCTGTCTACCAGATCTGTGATGTGCTAAACCCGAGTGCCTGGTAGACAGCATACAGTTCGATGATTCAGGTCTTTGTCACAGATTGCCCTCTCTGTCCTACTAAGAATTGAGTCTTTCCTTTCCCTTTGCTTCCCCCCACTCTCACTGGAGGAGTTCTTCCCCTGGAAACTAGGGTAGTCCCTCAGTTACATCAGTGCTGGTCCCTGACTGGTTTCACCAATGTCACTCAATGGAGTATACTTATTGGGATGTTGGGAGGACTGACCTCCCTGGCACTTTTCCCTCTACCTTTCCTGACTGTCACCCATCTACTCTTTTCTAGTGCCTGCACCTCTTCATCTCCACCCGCCTCTCTGCTGGCCCCTTCCAGCACCTGCCGGGTACATTCCCAGCTCACCTTTAGTATGAAGGGTCTTCTCAGTGCTGACAGTTGCTTCCCTAGATTCAGAACTTGGGCTTCCAGGGAAACAAAGTGCTTACATTTTGCACAGCAGTATTCGCCCTCGATCGGATGATCAAGGAACGCATACAAGCCGCAAGATGTACACCGAGTCGCATCTCCACACCCGCCGGGCATTGTACCTACTAATTTAATGAGTATTGGGGATTATACCCCATCCAAATTAACTAACAACTAGCTTCCTGACACTAATACTCAACAATACACAGGTACTCAACAATACAATACACAGGTACTCACAGCCCACGTGTACTCACAGCCCACGTGCACTTGCAGTCCATGTGCACTCACAGTCCAGGTGCACTCGCAGTCCAGGTGTACTCGCAGCCCACATGTACTTACAGTCCACATGCGCTTGCAGCCCACATGTACTCACAGTCCACGTGCACTCGCAGCCCATGTGTACATACAGTCCACATGCACTCACAGCCCATGTGTACTCGCAGTCTACATGCACTCGCAGCCCACATGTACTCGAAGTCCATATGCAATCGCAGTCCATGTGCACTCGCAGCCCACGTGCACTCACAGCCCACATGTACTCACAGTCTACATGCACTCACAGCCCACGTATACACACAGTCCACGTGCACCCGCAGCCCATGTGCACTCACAGCCCATGTGTGCATACAGTCCACATGCACTCGCAGCCCACATGTACTCATAGTCCACATGCACTCGCAGCCCACGTGCACTCACAGCCCATGTGCACTCACACCCCATGTGTCCTTACAGTCCACATCTACTATACAGTATTAAAGAGACAGTCATTACTTTATTTACATTTTAAAATGATGCTGAAACTTTTAGTTTAAATTGATATTAAACCCAAAATCAAAGATTTATTATTATATCTATGTTATGGCTGCATTCATTTACTTTTTTATGCTGTCTTCCTTTTTTTTTTCCTGGTGATCTGGCTAGTAAGCCTGTTTTTCAACAGAACAGGCTGTTCTGCAAATGTAGCACTTTATAGCGTTGGGATAAACCATTTACTACTGATAGGGATGTGACAAACACGGATGTCAAGCCACTGTCCTTCTCACCCTCTCAGCCTCACCCTGCACAAAGATTTTCAAGCTCGTGAGACCACAATCTAGGTGCCAGCAGCCTGAGAGTGATAGTCACTGGGTTAAGGTAACAAAGCAATTAATTTGCTATGACTAATGCTGTTGCCGAAACGCATCAGCTGTTTTGTGCATCACTTTTTGTAACTATTAAAACTATTAAAATCACTATATGGATTACAGAGTTGCCAGCTCAATCCTTTTACTTCTTTCTAATAAAGCAATTAACCCTTTAAACTGGCACCACCTGCTTTTAAAAACAGGAACATTTCACCAGATTAGCAATACAATTATTATTTTAAAATTAATGTCTGTACTAGGGATGAGCCGAACACCCCCCTGTTCGGTTCGCACCAGAACTTGCGAACAGGCAAAGAATTTGTTTGAACACCGTTATGGTCTATGGGACACGAACATGAATAATCAAAAGTGCTAATTTTAAAGGCTTATATGCAAGTTATTGTCATAAAAAGTGTTTGGGGACCTGGGTCCTGCCCCAGGGGACATGGATCAATTAAAAAAAAAGTTTTAAAAACTGCCATTTTTTCGGGAGCAGTGATTTTAATAATGCTTAAAATGCATATAAGCCTTTAAAATTAGCACTTTTGATTTCTCCCATAGACTTTTATAGGGTGTTGCGCGGCTTTCGAATTTGCCACGAACACCCCAAATTGTTCGCTGTTCGGCGAACTGGTGAACAGCCGATGTTCGAGTCGAACATAAGTTCGACTCGAACTCGAAGCTCATCCCTGGTCTGTACACACACCATCAACACAGACAGGTATATTCAGAA
Source organism: Aquarana catesbeiana (assembly GCF_042186555.1). Taxonomy (NCBI): domain Eukaryota; kingdom Metazoa; phylum Chordata; class Amphibia; order Anura; family Ranidae; genus Aquarana; species Aquarana catesbeiana. The sequence goes on along the minus strand of NC_133325.1, from coordinate 478,075,933 downwards.
ATATATCATGTAATAAAGACAGGGATTCTGTGAGTTTGCGATATGGCAATAGAGACAGTTTTAACACTTTTCAAAATATGGTTTAATAATGAAGAGGTAACAGAAAAAGGGTATTACAAAGAAATAAAAGAGACAATAATGCAACAGAGAAAAAAAGGAGTTGAGGGTGATAATACTTAACAATGTCCTGGTTCAGCGGAGTCCAGATCAATCAAGCAAGATGGTACAGTGGCTCTTATATGAATTGACAGGTGTTCCTTGGTTTGATGTTACCTGAGAGCTCTCAAAATGTGGTTGTATTCCACTTTTCTTCACAACAAGGGGGGGGTGTGACAGAGACCATCTGACCAATCATCCAGTCTAAGGAATGGTTGCTGGGGTGTCACCACGCATAAGTCCCAGATACAGTTTTCTATAGGTATTAATATCTATGATTACCTACAGGTTTACAGTCTGCTAACATGTCAATCGATCAATTTTTAGAGCTGTTTTAAACAATTTCTTGCTAACTTTAATTTATCAAACATATATTTATCTTCAAATTTCCAGAGAGGAAACAAAGCTAATTACTTAACAGGTTCACTTCTTCTTTATGCACTGTTATATCAGCCATCTGTTTGAACACACAGGTGGGAATAAAAAAAGAAAGCAAATGCAGCTGCAATATTTTACTTCTTTACCTGCTTTGCTATATGTTAAAAAACATTTACAGGGAGAGAGAGAGAGAAGAGGGAGTGTATATTAAAACTGAACTACAGAAGAAGCAAATATTGTCTAACTACAAAGGGCATTTTATCTGTTCTTGTGCAGACTGACCTCTTTTATCTACCCATAAACCTGTAGTGGGTCAGTAAAACTTGTGTCCTAAAACTGGAAGCCTACATCTGCTACTCCTGAAAATCAGCCAGCTACCAGTTTGAGCCATTTTCTACAAAATTTAAAGGATAAGTTCACATTATAAAAAAAATATTAAAAGCGCATCTTTTTGCAGGTAAAAAAATGTGCATGTGTTATTTTTTTTTTTTTTTTTACACTGGAGCCTGTAAAGCATTGCATCTGTGATAAGCAGATTGTGGGTGCAATGCCACGATCCTGCAGACTCTCAGTACACTGTCTGCCCATACCTCTAATACAAACAGGCAGTTACTGAATTGCAGCTAGAATCAACAAACTATGAGAGCACTCACCAGTGCCATCGCAGTTCACTGAGAACTATAAGCCATTGGCCATGGTGGATGATGGTATTTGTAGTTTATTCATTCACAGATCTCTGTGACTGAATGATGAGGCTGGGTGGGCAGAGTCCTGCACGGCCTTACTGTTATTAAATTGCGATAGCAGGTGCAAGGATAAGACCCACATGCCCACTGTCACAGGGAGGAAAGAATCATAGAGAGAGGAGGTAGGAGCTGGATCATGTCACATGTTCCACCCTAAATGCCCGTGGAACATGTAACATTTTCTAAAGATTAACTCAGCCTTTAAATCCTACAAAAGATGTTGAGGCATTTCTAACTACCTTTGAAAGGATTTCAGGGTGTAAAGAGTGATCCTGGGATAAATGGGTCAGTAATTGCTCCCTTCTTGACAGGGGACTCTCAAAAGATGTTTTACAAGCTCATTCTAGAGGACACCATGGTCTAAGACCGCTTGAACTTGTAGATACTAACCCACCTTGGGGTGACTACAGCAGTTAGAGTGCAACAAGTGCACCACTGGAACTACAGAGTGGATCAGCCATCATGATCCCAGATGTATAACCTAAATAATCTGTTGCTTAAACTATTCCAACCAGAATCTTTAACCAGCCCACAGATGGGGAAAAGAGTTGTGATGGATTGATACCTTAAGTCCCTGCAATTAGGGGTTTGCCATGAAGAGAATGAATAATGGCCCCACTTTGCTCTCAGTGTATTATAGTGTATTATAATCCAGCCAGGATTAAAGGTGGAGGCTAAAAAATATTCATACTTTCATAAGACATTGGTGTCTCTACCTGGGATTGAAATTTCTTTTGAATTAATGGCAATGGAAATGATAAATCCCCTGGTAAAATCTTCTCAAGGGCATCAATATATTTTTTCACATCTTCAGCTATGCCAGTCGATATCTAGGGACAAAATCTCTGAGGAATACCTTGTCCAAAACTATAGCGCATGAATTATTTAAAATGTTTATCTGGACAGGTTTTCCGAAGGAGATCCTTACTGACCAGGGTATTCAGTTTATGTCAAAGGTCATGGCAAACTTGAGAAAACTGTTCAAAATTAAGTAATTGTTCACATCTTCATACCATCTATACATGCATGGCCTGGTTCAAAGGTCCAAAGATCATGTTGAAACTGGTGGTAAAAAAAGAGATGGGAATAACTTGTACTGCCTTTTTTCTGCCTTATTGTTTGCTATATGTAATTTTCTCAAGTACCTATGAGGTTATCTACTTTTCAACTACTTCATGGGAAGAGACCCTGGGGTTTCCTTGTCCTGGTTAAAAAAAGACCTGGGAGAATGAGTCTTCCTCTCTACAAAAGCATTTTGGAGTATGTCTTCCAGACTGCAGTAAAAACTGGTATTAAACTCTATTTACATTTTTTTTTCAACCATACTTCTTTCAGGTATATACCATAATGTGCTAGTATGCACCACATACTAGTATATTATGACGTATTACTTACCTATCATATTGTGCCCTCAAGTGCTGCACTGTCAATGATTTCATGAGCAGCTTGAACTTTCATCTTCACCCAGTCTTCCTTCTGGATTCCATCTCTTCAGCTGCTTAAATAGCCAAGACACAATGACATCACTCCAGTGCATGCGCACTGGACTCACATTACCACAGCACAACAACATTAGGCCAGGAGAGGCATTTATGACAGAAAAGACCACTGGGGTCTCTTCTGTTATTAAAACCCTACCTGTTAGTGGTTTTGTCAAATTTAGTTCAATACTGCTTTAAGGAACAACTGCAATGTGCCTAGGAGACTGGGTAGAAAACCAATCAGTGAAAATAAGATACCTCCAACTGGGTGGCAATACTAATCCCCACTGTAAAGAATAAGTTCCTTGACAGATTGCAAGGCCCTTTTGAGCTGGAGAAATGAATTATAAAATTTACCAATGGGATAAAAGAAAAACATTCCAGTTTTTTCATGTGAATCTAATGAAACCCTGGAAGACAGGGAGCCATTGACTGCCTTGGCAGGTGCGAGATTTAAGCCCCAGATTGGTATTGACAGTGTCTGGGTCATAGCTACCTTGTCTCCAAGTGGCAAAAGAACTACTGTAGGGAAATAAGTATTTTTTATAGACTTACCTGGTCTCATTGATATCATAGCGCATGATATAATCAATAAGCCCAATGCCAGGGTTTGTGTTAGGCCTTATTAAACACCTGATACACGAAGAAAGGTGATTGTAGATAAAGTAAAGGACATTTTGGAATTGGGAAACACAGAGAAATCACAGAGTGAGTGGTTATGCCCCACAGTATTGATTCCAAAACTGAATGGAACTTTGCAATTCTGCAATGGTTTTTGAAAAACTTAACACATTTTAAAAATGTGACACCTATCCTATACCCCAAGGTTATGATCACATTATGGCACCACCTTAAATCATAAAGGGAAATTAGCAAATACCGGGCCCTGACTAAGGCTACCAGGGGGAAAACTGCATTCTCAAAGCCAGACATGACTCTTCATTACTGATAAATATGCAGGAAGACATAATTTAAGATGAAATACGATCCTAAATCAGAAGCATAAATCCACTAGTAGTATGGGTTTTCTCTTACACTACATACATGTGAAGCATCAGACAGCAATAATACTCAGTAATATGTACAATGCAGCAGGTCCTGTAGTATTTTAGGCTGCAGGCTCACAGGGAGAGAAACTAAAATGATAGACATAAGGGCTTTAGAGCCAGTGCTAGAATAGTCAGTTGAGAACCAATGGCCCAGAGCAAGCTTGTTGTAAAACCAATCCAGAAAGGATGTAAATTCATATTTCTAAATCTCAAAGTTTAAGGTCATTCCTCGTTCAAACACTTAACCTTAACAAATACCGGCTATGGTGCCATTGTCCTCGATTTGTTATAAAAATTATTTTTAAATGCATGAAGACCCATAGAGACATCTCTATTAAGCATCTCAGTCCTGATTGAGACTGTGAATATATGCCATTCCCTAAATCGTAGCATCAAGAGTCATCTCATTCATGACACATCTGTCATAGCTACATCCTAATTTTATTTCACTTTAAATTGCCATCATGATCTTTATTTCTTCATGAAAATGTGTATACTGCACCAAGAGATTATCTTTGCCATCTGTTAAATATAAAATTTTCTTCACAGTGTTAAAAAAAACACTTCTTTCGTTCAGAATGGAAAGCGTCTATGAATTAAATCCCCAAGATTATGGGAAAAGCACAGCTTATATTTCATTGACCTTATGCCATTTATTTCATTAAAGAAGATCTAAACCATGACATGATGACATACAATATACTAAAGCACTGTGCATTATCAACTGTTAGGGTCCACACCAAGGGTCTGTGATATGTCTGACAGTGTTTCTTCTTACTGAGCCACCTAAAGCTATGAATACTCCTTGCTTGATCTCCTGGTCATTCTTCAGTATTACCCAGTTCCTTGCTGAACTCTGAACTCCTTGCTCTTTCCTTAGACCTCCTATTTAAGCCATTTCCTGTCTGCCAGATTATTATGCTTAAAGTGGATGTAAACCCGATTCATGAAATTTGAGCTGGGCACATATATCTGCAGTGTTTTCTTATCTATCTTCAAAGCACTGTGTCCCATGGCTTTCTCCTGCTCTGTTCTTCGGTTATCGGCCTGATAACTTCTGACAAATTCTCCGACACATGAGATGAAAGCAGGATGAATTTTGTGTCGGGGAGGGAGCTATAAATAGATTAGCAGGCAGCTTGCGTGTCACAGAACACCTCTCAGAGTCTTTGCCTATGTGGAGAGGGGATGTGTGCCTTTCCTCCAATCAGCTGTCTTGGCTGTCTTGGCTGTGTGCCCAGACTTCACATTCCATGTTAAACAGGAAGGGAAAATCTCCTAACATGATGTGAACTTTTTAAACAGTATATAAAGATGAATACAGCAGATATAGATGTAAAACCTATGTAGGGAGATTTGTTTCATCTCTGTGCATCATCTGAGGCTGATGACCTCACTAGGTATACTGTATGTGAGGGTTTACATCCAGTATAAGCCAGTATATTGCTTTTGTTGCTATTGCTGCTCTGTGTTCTTATTTAACAATACACTTGTATCTACCCATGGTGGCCAATTCACTGACCACTCTATCGTTCTCCACTTCAAACCTATTATCCGTGGCTACCAACTTTGGCTACCAAATTTGATCTCCAAATACATTTCTGCTTGCTCCTATATTTCTACCAATACATCTGTACTGAGTCCGACCTGTTAAAAACCAACTGATCCCAGCTCATGATAGAATAATCTGGTCACAATATGGAGTCTGCTAATAAACCTGCTATTTCCTTTTTCAGTTACAAAACTGTATTGTTACCTGACAAGGAAACTTTTCTGAACTTATAGTGAAATACCAACAGGAGGGAATTCATGATTTACAGGGTCAACTACTGGATTTGCATTCCGAGGATGGTGCTGCCATAGACTATAATGCACATATGCATCTCTCATTTGCATCCAATTGAGCCACTGCCATTACAGAGGTATTCTTCCAGATGTAACTTGCTCCATTTCTTTCTGAGAGAAAAATGTTACAGTTTATTACTATCCTTATGATCAAGGAAGCTCCAGCTTTAGCTTCCACTTGTGTGGAAAAAGACAGTGCATGACATCTTTTTGCTTCTATAACTGCCAAAGCTCAGTTGCACAGTTTGCAGCAGGGTAAAAACTCTGTTGCTGAATACACACCTAAATGTCAATGTTAGATTGTACTTAGTATCCAGCAGAGAAAATCAGTCAGTTATGCTGAGGTCCTTCTGAACAAGATAAAGATGAGCTCATCAGAGTAGAGACTAATGGTGACCTTGAGGCTTTTATTCGACTATGTATGCAAACTGATCCAAGACTTACTGAAGGTAGAAAAGATAAACTAGGAATGTTGGGAAATAATAGAGGCATGCACTTCTGTCTCACCTTTTATTCAAGAAGAAAATAATATTTGTACTTGGAGTCAATCTGTGGATAGTGTAGGAAAGGAACAAAGAGCAACAGAGAACATAGACCTGAAGTGTGCCTGGGTCACGTGGTCAGTATGCCTAAAAGGGGGCATACCCAAGTATGAAATGAAATGAAATGAAATGAAAAAGAAAAAAGGTAATGGGTGGGTGGGACACGAGATCCTACGACAACAAGGAAGGAGGCAAAGGAGGGAAGGCTTTATGCAGCCTGACTCCTCCTACAAATACAGGCTGACCTGCGGTCAGCCTTACACTTGTACTCGGAGTCAATCTGTGGATAGTGTAGGAAAGGAACAAAGAGCAACAGAGAACATAGACCTGAAGTGTGCCTGGGTCACGTGGTCAGTATGCATAAAAGGGGGCAAAAATAACCCAGTAGGATGAAAGGTTAACAACCAGATTTATACACACTGAAATAACATACAATCTGCCAGATTGACAACCACTTGTGGCATCTATAAAGTGGCTCTGGGACATACCCAGAGAAACAAGACAACCTCGAACTACCCAAATACCAAATAAGGGCTAGGGCCTCCTGGCGCAAAGTCACAGAAGCTGCTCCTACCTTGAATGAATGCCAAAGTATGCCTTGGCTAAAAAGGGGGCGGCAATGAAGTATGCATTGAGCTATGGAGAGGGGAGTGCTAGGAAAAGGCAACAGAGGACCATCCCTGGGTTTATCAGATGTAGCACTGCCGAGCTGGTTTAACCAACACCGGGCACCACGCCTTGCCAGGCTCCAAGAACCTGACGACAGTACTGCCTCCTGATTGCTGCATCTTGCGAGCATGCCAATGTAACAAAAGGCCGGGGTGCAAAACCAGTTGATTGGCCAAAAGAAAGTGAGACCCTGGGCCAGAAGAGCAACTCCCCTGGCCTCAGGACCCTCAAAAGGCCAGCTATAGCGCTGCCTTGAGCACCAAGTTGGTAACCAACGCAAAAGGAGACCTTGAGAGCATGATAGATACATCACGAAAAATGGGATGGGAAGTCTGCTGAGCACAGCAGGAGGGCTACTCTACAGGATCCAGAGGATGGCTTAAATAGAGTGCGCAGAGAATAAAGAAAGGCCTGTCGAGGTCTTCCAACAACATGAAATGCTAAGTCCCAGCCAGATACGACATGATAGTGCTGTAGGCCAATATGATTTGGAAGAGGTAAAAAAACAGAAAACAAATAGGAACTGGATGTTACCGTCAGGACTAGGAAACCTTGACCGGGAAGCTTGGAAAACATCCCAAGCAGTGTCATGAGCCTACCTGGTATTCAAAATAAAGACTTAATGATCAAGGCTGCTGCGTCAGCCAAATAGATACCCAATCCATCACAAAATGCTGGAAACCGAAAAGAAGGAGTGGCGCCAGCATCTGCATCTGAGACCTGGGCCTACTGATACTGGCCTAGGCACTGAGAAGGTTCCGGAATCCACTAAAGCCCCTGAGCCAATAGAATCTGCAGGAGCTGCCATAGGCTGACTTACCAAAAGTTCCATACTATAGCCACTCCTGGCTGGACGTACCTAGGAAATTAAAGGTAGTGTGCATTTGGGACAGGGAAGAAACTGCAGTCTGCTGGGTAATCTGCTCCGCACTCGTGCTTGATGAGCAAGGGAACAGTAACTTAAAAAAACTGAGCTTTCCGTGCCGAAGCAGGGAAAGCAATCCACTGCATTGGATTATCCGCTGCTTGAGGCATGTCCTGCATAACCAGAACTTGCAACCTGAAAACGTGACCAGGTGCTAAAGTAGAACGTAAGATGTAAATTTATGAAACAGAACCGAGATATAAGAATGTAACCTGGATGAGAAGAATTGCAGCTGCCCACGCCAATTAAAACCTACCAACTCAACCGTGAAGACAAAATATATGAATGGTACCCCGCAAAATGATGAAAATAGTAACCATGAACTGAGTGGAAATGACATACCACTGGGTCAGCAACATAACCTGCGAGAGAAATGTGAGCAGACTGAGGAACCTGTGACAGGAACATAAGCTGCGTGAAGGAAACGAAACACATGCATGGTGCGAGCTGATGAAAACGTGAGCAGCATGAGAACCGAGGCTGCAAAAAAAAAAAACGCAAACTGCATAAGAAACGCCGGATGCATGAGAACGTGAATTAATGAAAAACGTGAGAAACATGAATAACGAGAGTAATCATTGGGAAAACATGAGAAACCTGGGAAAATGAGAGAAACATGAAAATGTGAGTTGGCATAGAAACAAAAAATTGCATGAGAAACGTAAATTGCATGAGAAATGTGAGTTTGAATGAAATATGTAAGCAACGTAAGAACAGATGAGGAGACTTGCCACCGAACAAGCCAATTAAAAACGATCACGTCAATCTGATAAACCCATAGACGTTGATGGGTAACCTGCAGTGGAAGAACATAGACAACCCAGCTGTGTAAAAGCGTCCAGAGAACATTACTGACAACCAGCCCATGATATAACAACACCCCTACTACCTGACAAGTATGAGGATGTGGGTGCAGAAATGACAAGACCAACAGCGCATGAATGTGAACCTAATGACAACACCACCCTACTGTATGCAGTAAGCAAGCCCGAGCAACCTGCAGCGCCAAGACAGGAAATTAAAAATGAACACTCAAGGCTAAGGTCCACACAAACTGTGGTGGGTAGTAGTAAAAGGTGAAATGGTGAAGAGGACGTATGACGTATGAACTACAGGCGAGAAGATTGTGGGACGACAATCAATTAAAAACAAAACCACAGCCAGTATGCATCTGTAGACGTGAGAGATCCTGGATGTAAGCACTAACTAACGAAAATACAGCAAACGTAAGACAATGGCATGAAATGTGAGAAACATGGGAAATGTAAGAAACATGGGAAACGTAAGAAACATGGGAGACGTAAGAAACATGGGAAACGTGAGAAACATGGGAAACGAGAGAAACATGGGAAACGTGAGAAACATGGGAAACGTGAGAAACGTGAGAAACATGGGAAACGTGAGAAACATGGGAAACGTGAGAAACGTGAGAAACATGGGAAACGTGAGAAACATGGGAAACGTGAGAAACATGGGATACGTGAGAAACATGGGATACGTGAGAAACATGGGAAAAACGTGAATTTGCATGAGAACCGTAACTTGCATGAGAACCGTAAAATGACGTATGAACTACAGGCGAGAAGATTGTGGGACGACAATCAATTAAAAACAAAACCACAGCCAGTATGCATCTGTAGACGTGAGAGATCCTGGATGTAAGCACTAACTAACGAAAATACAGCAAACGTAAGACAATGGCATGAAATGTGAGAAACATGGGAAATGTAAGAAACATGGGAAACGTAAGAAACATGGGAGACGTAAGAAACATGGGAAACGTGAGAAACATGGGAAACGAGAGAAACATGGGAAACGTGAGAAACATGGGAAACGTGAGAAACGTGAGAAACATGGGAAACGTGAGAAACATGGGAAACGTGAGAAACGTGAGAAACATGGGAAACGTGAGAAACATGGGAAACGTGAGAAACATGGGATACGTGAGAAACATGGGATACGTGAGAAACATGGGAAAAACGTGAATTTGCATGAGAACCGTAACTTGCATGAGAACCGTAAATTACATGAGAACTGTAAATTGCATGAGAAAACCATAAATCGCATGAAAAAAACGTACATTGCATGAAAAAATCGTACATCGCATGAGAAAAGCGAAAATTGCATGAGAAAATCGTAAATAGCATGAGAACGTAAATTGCATGAGAAACTGTAAACTTACCTGAAAAAAAATGTAAATTACATAAGAAAAACGAAAATTACATGAGAAAATCGTAAAATTGCATGAGAAAATCGTAAATTGCATGAGAACATAAATTACAAAAGAACGTAATTTGCATGAGAAAGCGTAAATTGCATAAGAACGTAGATTGCATGAGAAAACCGTAAATTGTATGAGAAAAGCGAAAATTGCATGAGAAGGCGTAAATTGCATAAGAAAGCGTGAATTGTATAAGAAAGTGTAAATTGCATGAGAATGTAAATTGCATGAGAAACTGTAAATTAAATGAGAAAAAAAAACATAAATTGCATGAAAAAAAAAATGTAAATCGCATGAGAAAACCATACATCGCATGAGAAAATCGTAAATAGCATTAGAAACCATAAACTTATCTGAAAAAAACTTAAATTACATGAGAAAACTGTAAATTACATGAGAAAATCGTAAAATTGCATGAGAAAATCGTAAATTGCATGAGAAAATCTTAAATTACAAGAGAACGTAATTTGCATGAGAAAGCGTAAATTGCATAAGAACATAAATTGCATGAGAAAACCGTACATCGTATGAGAAAAGCAAAAATTGCATAAGAAAGCGTAAATTGCATAAGAAAGCGTAAATTGCATGAGAATGTAAATTGCATGAGAAACCGTAAAATTACATGAGAAAATCGTAAAATTGCATGAGAAAATCGTAAATTGCATGAGAAAATCGTAAATTGCATGAGAAAATCGTAAATTGCATGAGAGCGTAAATTGCATGAGAAAACCATAAATTACATAAGAAATCGTAAATTGCATGAGAAATCTTAAATTGCATGAGAAACCGTAAAAAATTGCATGAGTAATTGTAATTTGCATGAGGAATCGTAAAATGCATGTTTGTTTGTTTTTTTTTGTCAGAACCTAGACTATGAAGTCATGCAGATACTTCACGACAGGCATGCCCTGGAAGTGTAGCAAGTCTAGCACGGGAGCCAGAATTGCAGAGAACACCAGGTGGCTCTGATCACAGTTATTTAACAGGTGTCAGAGGATGTTTCCTGCACTGCCATTTATAAGTGTACAGCAACAAATGTTTATGACATCGCTGGATGAAACTTCCAGAGTCACTGAACTGTAAAAAAGCTGAGCATAAGGGGGAGCGATTGGGGGCAGTAAAAAAAAAAAAACATGAGGAAACCTCCAGTACGGCCCCCCGAGCCGACATTCCCCCGTGATCAGGCTGAACCCCCCCCGAGCCCGGGCCGGCTCCTGAGTGGGACGGGTGGCATCCGATTTGGGTCCTCCATTGATTCCACCCGCCCACACCTACCGGAACCGGGACCACCGCGAGATACTTGCAGCCGACCGTGCTGCAGCTCTGCTAGCCAAAACTGGAAGTGACGTGATCGGCCCTGAACGCGGAAATGACGTGTTGGCTCACACGAGATTCTATGACCACAAGGAAGGAGGCAAAGGAGGGCAGACTTTATGCAGCCTGACTCCTCCTCCAAATACAGGCTGACCTGTGGTCAGCCTTACTCTTATTCATTTTGTCATTCCTATCCAACTTATTCTTGAGAGCTTTCAAATCTCTTGTTTTGGTTTGCAGGACTCTAATGCCGCATACACACGATTGGACTTTTTGGCATACTTGGTCCGGCACATTTTCCGATGGACTTTGTCCGCCAGGTGCGCCGGACTTTAAAATGGACGGACTTGCCCACACACGACCGGACTTTCCGGTGGGCTATGTCCGCCTGTCTTTCCGACGGACTTCCGCCAGAGTTACGGCGGACTTTCAGAATGAATGGACTTGCCCACACACAGACAAGTCCGTTCATTTTGAACGTGACTCAGGTACGACGGGACTAGAAAAGGAAGTCAATCTTGCAGCTTTTATCGGCGAGATTGACACCTTGTGAGCCCTGTCGCGGGTCATACCAGGCCCTTAGGTCTGGTATGGGTTATAAAGGGAACCCCCTACGCCAAAAAACGGCGTGGGGTCCCCCCTAAAATCAATACCAGACCCCGATCCGAGCATGCAGCCCGGCCGGTCAGGAAAGGGGGTGGGGATGAGTGAGCGCCCCCCCTCCTGAACCGTACCAGGCCGCATGCTCTCAACATGGGGGGTGGGTGCTTTGGGGGAGGGGGCACCCTGCGGGGCCCCCCCACCCCAAAGCACCTTGCCCCCATGTTGATGAGGACAAGGGCCTCTTCCCGACAACCCTGGCCGTTGGTTGTCAAGGGTCTGCGGGCGGGGGGCTTATCGGAATCCGGGAGCCCCCTATAATAAGAGGGCCCCCAGATCCCGGCCCCCCACCCTATGTGAATGAGTATGGGGTACATGGTACCCCTACCCATTCACCTAGGGAAAAAGTGTCAATGATAAAACACACTACACAGGTTTTTAAATTAATTTATTAAACAGCTCTGGGGAGGTCTTCCTCTGGCTTCGGGGGTCTTCTTCCGACTTCGGGGGTCTTCTTCCAGCTTCGGGGGTTCCCTCCGGTTCCTCTTCTCCCGGCGTCCGGTTGGTTCTTCTCCGCTCTCTCCGGCCTCTTCTCCCAGTGTTCCAGTTCTTCGGCCGGCTCCTCCGCTGTCTTCAGGCCGCTCTTTTGCCAGCGGAGGTCTGGACTTCTGGGCTTCTTGTCTTCTTCCCTCTTCTCTTCTTCAACATCACCCGGTGACCATGCCCCCTAAAACGTCACAGTCCCAGCATGCCCAGGGACTGTGACATCATAAGGGGACGGGGTCTCTGCCTATATAAGTCACAACGGAGCGCTCAGAGAGCAGTCCAGCCGGAGAGAGCGTCGTGTCAACATCTGGAGAAGAGAAGAGGGAAGAAGACAAGAAGCCCAGAAGTGCGGACCTCCACTGGCAAAAGAGCGGCCTGAAGACAGCGGAGGAGCCGGCCGAAGAACTGGAACACTGGGAGAAGAGGCCGGAGAGAGCGGAGAAGAACCAACCGGACGCCGGGAGAAGAGGAACCAGAGGGACCCCCCGAAGCCAGAAGAAGACCCCCGAAGCCGGAAGAAGATCCCCGAAGCCGGAGGAAGACCCCCCGGAGCTGTTTAATAAATTAATTTAAAAACCTGTGTAGTGTGTTTTATTATTGACACTTTTTCCCAAGGTGAATGGGTAGGGGTACCATGTACCCCATACTCATTCACATAGGGTGGGGGGCCGAGATCTGGGGGCCCTCTTATTATAGGGGGCTCCCGGATTCCGATAAGCCACCCGCCCGCAGACCCCGACAACCAATGGCCAGGGTTGTCGGGAAGAGGCCCTTGTCCTCATCAACATGGGGACAAGGTGCTTTGGGGGAGGGGGGCCCCACAGGGTGCCCCCCTCCCCCAAAGCACCCACCACCCATGTTGAGGGCATGCGGCCTGGTACGGTTCAGGAGGGGGGGCGCTCGCTCGTCCCCACCACCTTTCCTGACCGGCCGGGCTGCGTGCTCGGATCGGGGTCTGGTATGGATTTTAGGGGGGACCCCATGCCGTTTTTTCGGTGTAGGGGTTTCCCTTTAAAATCCATACCAGACCTAAGGGCCTGGTATGCCCCGCGCTCGCTGCAATAGGAAAATTTGTTTTTCCTATTGCAGCGAGCGTGAAATGCAATACCCTGCTCTTGCGTCGTATCTGGTCCATTGGACCAGCATACAGACTAGCGGGCTTTCCGTCAGACCAGCACACAGACGAGCAGACTTTCCGCCAGAAACTGAGTCCGACGGAAAGATTTAAAACATGTTCCAAATCTAGGTCCAGCTGGCTTTTGGGAAAAAGTCCGCCGGAAAAGTCCACCAGAGCCTACACACGGTCGGATTGTCCGGCAGACTCTGGTCCGCCGGACCAAGTATGCCGGAAAGTCAGCTTGTGTGTACGCGGCATAAGGCTGAGGGAAACATTATGGACATAGAATTCTCTCAAAGCAATGGTATAGAAATGAGACCTAAGTCTGCACCTATTGATATGGATACTGTTGATTGATCACCTTCATCTTTGGGGCCAATTACCCATGAGGCTGTACCTCTTGAACCGCAAATTGAGACCCACCATCATGAGCTTTTAACTGACTGCATCACTCAAATTTCCTTTTATTCTGGGCATCTCTTGGTTTTCTACTCATAATCTCTCCAACCTGGAGAACACTGACTATAGCTTTTCTTTCTGATCATTGTAAAGATTATTATAAATATCATTGTAAATTGAATTCTTCTCTGATCAAGAAATCACACATTTACCTCTTGACCTCCAAGCCTTTTTCTGATGCTTTTGCTTTTAAATTAGTAATTTTTGCTAGAAAATGAGTTGCATCACAGGGTATTTGCGCAGCAGTTTTTGAAACACAATTTTTTAGAAAAAAATTAACTTTTTTGAATTTTAATGCAAAAAAAAATACATAACCCAACTGTTTTGGAAAATATAGAATATGATGGTATGCCGAGTAAATAGATAGCAAACATGTCACAATTACATGCAATAGCGACAGACCTTGTAAATGTTACTATCCATAGGTGACCCTTTAAAAGCCTTTGCAGGATACCACTTTGGATTTATACAGGAGATCTAGTGCTACAATTACTGTCCTGGATCTGATGTTCACAGTGATACCTCACATGTGTGGGACGATTGCTGTTTGCGTGCATGCAGGACCGACAAGCATGTTCGCCTTTGCACATGAGCATGGAGGACGAGGTAATTTAATTTTCTTTTTTAAATTATTAATTCATTTTTATTTACATTTTTATTTTTATTTTTTACACTGTTGCTTTAATTTTTTTTTCACTTTTGATACTGTCACAAGGAATGTAAACATCTTTGTAACAATAATAAGCATGTGACAGGTACTCATTATAGAGAGATCTGGGTTTTTTTAAAAACCCAAATCTCTCCTATGCCCTTAAAAGCATTCAAAACACCAAGACTGTTTTTTTTCAATGCTTTTGATTTGTCGCCATTGACATCCAGGTAAACCAGAAGCAATGTCAGCTCATCGCTTCGGGGTTATCATTAGCAGAGAGCCGATCAAAGCGGATCCCAGCTTTGTTTGGCTGTCCAGACAGCCGGCGGAAGCACCAGGGGGACATCCTTTCCCGTTGCTTGTAAAAGCAATCTAGAGGCTACACGGAAGTATGACAAACTGCCTCCACAATAAGTCATATCTATGATAAGTAAAATTCTGATCAATTGCCTTCCTCATCGCCCTTATGATTGTCCCGTACAGTTGCTACATGGGGCAGAAATACCTTTTGGTCACATTTAATAACAGTGAGCTTAATTTAACCACTTGCCGCCCGCCATATAGCAGAATGACGGAGGCAAAGTGGTTTCAATATCCTGACTGGGCGTCATATGACGTCCGCAGGATATTGAGCCGCTGCGCGCCCCCGGAGGCATGCATTGCGGCGATTGTTGTTGCGGGATGTAAGTCTGACACCCCACAACACCAATCTAGGTAAAGAGTCTCTGACGGAGACTCTTTACCATGTGATCAGCCGTCTCCAGTCACGGCTGATCACAATGTAAATAGGAAGAGATGGTGATTGGCTCTTCCTCACTTGCGTCTGACAGATGCGAGTAGAGGAGAGCCGATCGGCTGCTCTCCTGACAGGGGGGGTCTGTGCTGATTGCTTATCAGCACAGCCCCCCCTCGGATCCCACCCAGGACCACCAGGGAAGCCGCCCAGGACCACCAGGAAAGCCATCCACACTGGACCACCAGGTATGCCCCCTAGACCCCCAGGGAAATACTAATCAGTGCCCAGGCAGCTGCCAATCAATGCCCAGGCAGCTGCCAATCAGTGCCCACTCACAATGTCTACCACTGCCAGTGCCACCAGGGATGTGTATCAGTGCCGTGTATCAGTGCCACGTATTAGTGCCCATCAGTGCCGCCTATTAGTGCCCACCAGTGCCCACCAGTGCCACCCATGAGTGCCCATCAGTGCCGCCTATCAATGCCCATCAGTGCTGCATATCAGTGCCACCCATCAGTGCCGCCTACCAGTGCCCATCAGTGCCACATATCAGTGCCCATCATCAATGCCCATCAGTGACCGCTCATTGGTGTCACCTCATCGGTGCTGCCTTGTCAGTGCCCATCAGTGAAAGAGAAAACTTACTTATTTTCAAAATTTTTTAACAGAAACAAAAGCAAAACTTTTATTTTTTTCAAAATTTTCGGTCTTTTTTTATTTGTTTCGCAAAAAATAAAAACCGCAGAGGTGATCAAATACCACCAAAACAAAGCTCTATTTGTGGGAACAAAATGATAAAAATTTAGTTTGGGTACAGTGTTGTATGACCCCCCTATTGTCATTCAAACTGCGACAGCACTGAAAGCCAAAAATTGGTCTGGGCAGGAAGGTGTATAAGTGCCCTGTATTGAAGTGGTTAAAAGTGCTGGATAGGAATTTAAAGAAGAGTTTAATCAGTCTATCAACATCTTTTGTAGATGCAGCCCTGTTCTTTGTTGAAAAGAGGGTCTCTATCTTTGTTGTCCACACATCGACCACAGGAAATGAAATAAACTCACGGTTAAGAATTGTTATCGTCTCCCTTGAATTCCTGAACTGCTAAAATACTCTACTCTGGTAGGATATTCACCAAATTACACTTATGCGCATACACACTAGCGTGTGTATGCCCCATCTGACTTTTTCTGTCGGAAATTCAGACAGACTTAGATAGAGAACATGTTCTATATTTTTCCGACAGAACAAATTACTATCGCAAAAAACGCTCGTCTGTATGCTGTTCCAATGCACCAAAAACGACGCATGCTCTGAAGCAAGTGCGAGACGGAAGCTATTGGCTACTGGCTATTGAACTTCCGTTTTCTAGTCCCGTCGTACGTGTTGTACATCACTGCAGTCTTGATGGCATTCTGGGCGGTCAGAATTTGGTGTGTCTGTGTGTATGCAAGACAGCTTGAGCGGAATTCCGTCGGAACTCCGTCGTAAATACTTTCAGAGTTTATTCCGACAGCGAAACCTGTCGTGTGTACAGGGCATAATGGAGAACATATAACCTCATTTACTTTGGTCAAGGAAACAAATGGAAAACTGCATTTAGAGTCACATATAGAGATGTTGGGTTTAATTTACCAATGGCAAATAGACTGTGCAGTGTAAAGTTGGGGATTGTTTAGCTCAGTGTAGAGCCTATCAGTGAGCAGTGCCCACACCAGATATGCCATTTAAGGGCTTGTAGGCCCACTTTTATTAAAGAAAGAAAATGTCCATCCAGAATTCCCATGCAGGGGTTTCAACTTCACAGCAGTAATTTAGTAATAAACAAAAAATACCAAGCCACCTGGCTCTCAAGCAGCACCACTGCTCAGGCTTATGCTTCAGCCCTCTTAGCTCTATAACGGAGTTCCTGTACAAACCCTGTACCTCAGCACTCTTTTCCAGCTTCCCTGCTGTTCTAGCCCACTGGCTTGGACCCTCTGTCTGCTCTGACAGACGGAACTGTGCAGACATGCACACTTATCCCTTGCTAGCCTGGACTCCTCAGGAGGGTGTAGCCTAGAACCCTGGTCCTGGCTCTGCTCTAAGCCCAGGACCCACCTGCACAATCAACAAGCTAGACTCCTGGCTGTTCCCAAAACCCAGTCCTAGGATTGGAGATTCCATCCCACCCAGATCGTTATGAAATCTCCAGGCTCCAGGTCCCCAACTGGATTTTTCCAATCACAGAGGAAACTGATAAAACAGTTTCCTCCAAATTAAATAATCCTCCTGGAGCCTGTCAACCTGCCTATTTGAGAATCCTGGGCGACAATCACAAAGACAGGGATCCGTACTGTCACAGCAGGCTCACTCTGCAAGGCCATTTGGCCCACGCAATGTCTCCACAATATTTCAAAATAGTACCAATAATGTGCTGCAGGATCTTTTAGAACAGCATATTGTTGCCTACATCGATGCTGTCAGGAATGGTTCCTCCTCCTGGTAGCATTGTCAGACATTGGGTGTGCAGTACTGATGTCCACCAGCGGGTGTCTCCTGACAGTCTGGAACTGTCAGGGGAGCTCACTCCAGCTGGTGATATTATTTGATCTTTGGGCTGCAGTACTGGCGCCCACCAGCAGGTGGTTCCTGGCAGTGTGGAGCCAACATCATCTCCTGCAATCAGGCATCACCTGAGCCTGATTGCAGGAGATATGTGTAAATACCCGACAAAGCACACACTTTGCCTTGGTATCTTCCTTGCGCCCTGACTCTGTGAGCTCTGAACCTGATCCTGTTTTTGAACCTGATCCCTGTACCTGAACCCTGAGCCTTGTACCTGTATCCATCCCTCCTGTGAACCTGTTTCCCTTATCTTTGCCTTTCAGCCTTATCCATCCATTATCTCGTTGTCTTGTTTGTTCCCTGTCCCCATCCGCTGACCTCCCATTGATGACCATGGCCTGGCTACGTTTACGATTCTGGCATTCCCCTATTATTGTATATACTTGTCTGACTGTGATTATTTGTGGGACTTTGTTTGGTATTGGTTGTTGTGCACTGTGTGATATCGGAGGTGGTTGTATTTACATATTTTCACTTATCTTTAATAAATCATATTTTCACCTTACATGCGTTTTGTTCCTCTGTTGCTGTCCACACAGTTCTGGTCACACCTGATATGTGACAGATGCTATCCTTATATTTTCAGATAATTTACAGGAGCATCACAAGCATGTTTTAATTGATTGACTGAGGTACAATCGGTTTTACATAATACTGAAAAAAAATGATTATCAACAAACACAGCCTTAGGCCGCATACACACTATTGGAAATTTGGCCAGCAAAAGACCGATGAGAGCTTTTGGTTGGAAAATACAACTGTGTTTATGCTCCATCGGACTTTTGCTGGCGGAATTCCCACAGGATCTCAAAAAGTTCCTATCCAAAAAAGCGTTCGTCTGTATGCTATTCGGATGCACAAAAAATCACGCATGCTTGGAAACAATTCGATGCATGCTTGGAAACATTGAACTTCATTTTCGTCACCGCGTTCTTGACAGTCGAAAGTTCAGAGCGTATGTGTATGCAAGACAAGCTTGAGTGGAATTCCGTCGGAAAAACCATCCAAGTTTTTTCGGATGGAAATTACAATCGTGTGTATGCGGCATTAGTCCTTGGGTCACATCATTTCTCCAGAAGTATAATAAGTGGTAGGTGGTGTGTCCTAATAGATACGGCACCTCATCCTTAAATAGCAGTATATAAAAGGGGCAAGAAAAATGGGATTATTAAGGTGCCATAAATGGATTAGAACACGTTATTATAAAATTATATTTTTATTAATATATAAATTTAAAAAGTATACATAATTAATACATATACATTCTGAACAGGTGGATTCAATCATATACAAATAACAATCAAAATATTGACCGACACCAGAGATGATAAAAGGTAGTCGATAGTCAATTCATCCCAACTAGTTTCGCCAATACATTGGCTTCATCAGGGGAATTAGCAATTAATACAAACGGAAAAATGACACTAGAAATAAAAAGAAGAAATACATTAATAATAAGGTTAAATATGATGACAAGATGCAAGTGAGCGTCATGTTACGGAAAATCACACTGTTGTTCAACCTGGACCCCCAACCCCCCAGTCCCAGATCAGAGAAGTACCATGCCAAACTCCCAGGACCCAGAGCAAGTACCATCAAACAAGTGGGGACAATAGTCAAACCCAACCCTGTATTTGGCTACAAGGGGCCCAGAAGGTGCCCAGAAGAACTAAAAATAACAGCGTTGTGATTATACTTGGCTATGATTAATTATGATTCATAATGTGGGCTAATAAGCCTCAATTACATACCCTAATTGCACACATAAAAGGCACAGGGAAATGCGCTGGAAGGATAACGATATGGTGATCAAATGAGTACGTCAAGAAATATCCGTAGTGGCCTGGGAAACTAAGACAGCAATAAAATGCATAGAGGTAGTATTAGTAAGGTATTGATGATGCCATAAATAAAGAGCATGTTGTTAAATAATAAATAATGCAATATACTCTAACTGAATATATAAATGCACTTACCAAACAAAAGCAAAGGCCAATGTTGATAGTAAGGTGCACAATGCAGTTAGGGTCCGACCGTCAGAAAAACTAGACTAGGGAACCCCTCAAACAAAACCAAGCCTCCCGATGGATCCAAGGAACATTGCTATCTAGATACAAATTCAATGTGTTTCTAATCAATACACAGATTACCAGATATTGTGAGGCTGGAAAAAGGCTCATTTCTATATTTATGGCAGAGTTAGTTTTACCTTGATGGAGCACAACCGAACCGCAGCGCATACCCAACGGCAAGTGACTGAAAAGATGAAAAAGTTTGGCAACCTTATAAGTCCCCCACCCGACCAGCATAGGTAATTAGCCCCATAGGCCTACAATGCCCAGGATGCCGTGCACCGATCACATCACATGGTGTACTACCATGGATGATGATCAGGAAGGCGCAGTGCAGGCATCGGGCCTGACGGTGAATGGGAGGAGAGAGACACTCCGCCCATTCAAGGAGGATGGAAAAATAGGCAGATGTATTGACGAATCAGATACATTGCGAAGGCCCCTGCCAAAGGGGCGGGCTGACGAACTGGTCAGCTCTTGGGTGTCCATGCAGCCAAAGGCTGTGGTTGGACAGAGCCCCCAGTTAGCAAGACGGCACAACCCCGAATGAATCGGGGTTGGCAGGGCGGACCAGAAATGGGAACAACAATTGAGGGGGAGGAAAAGGAGGTGCAGGGTGGACATACAATATAGCAGCTGAATGTAGGTTCAACCGCCAGAGGGCGATTACAGGGACATAACGCTCACAAAATAACCAGAAGGAGAAAAGTAGAAAAAAAAAACTAATATAACAATATATGACATCTTATTTCAAAATTCTTTCAGTTCTATAAGTGAGTAGCACATTGTTTGATGGGAATAATGCATTCAGTAATATTGTATACAAGATATCAACAGCAGCATAGAAAAACTTAACAAAATTAATAAAAAAGAAAATAAAAAGACAATCCATTCTAAATTCATATGAGATACATCCTATTAAAAGGACAAAGCAGCAGTGGTAGCTGAATGGAGGCAAGAGATGAGAACAAGATGAGAACCAGATTGGGAGCCTGAATAACAAAAGACAATCAGACAATTATAGAGGCAAAAGATAGGCACGTCAGTAGATGCAAAAAAGTCAAAGCAATATAAATATTACAAACTCCAGTTCATAAAAATGATTTGAAACTAATGGAAATTTTACAGCGTCTAACAAATGTATCCATCTTGTCTCCATTTCGAGCAAGGTGGTATCAATATTGCCCCCTCGAGCATATGAAGGTATATGTTCAAGAGCTGCAAAGCGAACAACATCAGGATCGTAATTATGTTCTCTAGCAATATGTCTATTCAAAGCCGTGGTGGTTAAATGTTTGTATAGGGGTACAATGTGGTCCTTAATGCATTTGAAAAACGGACGCTTGGTTTTTCCCACATAAAAACAACCACATGAACATAAGGTCAAATATACTACTCCAATTGTCTTGCAAGTGACTATGTCTGGCAATATGAACATTACCATTGGGAAAAGCAATATCTCTAGAGTTGAGAATAAAGGGACAAATGTCACCAGACCCACATGGAAAGGTGCCAACACTGAAATAATCCACCGGCCGTCAAACCATGAGGTGACTGTGAACCAAACGATCCCTCATAGACGGAGCATGTCTGTAAGTGATTTCTGGATATGCTTTCAAGAACTTTTTAATGGTTTTATCGGCAGTCAGGAGTGGCCAATATTTTTGAAAAATACCTCTCATTTGACTATGTTGTCTTGAGAACTGAGTGATAATTCTGACCGAGGAATTCGACTTCATAGGTTTAGTAGAATGAATAAGATCATATCTATTTTGTTTGATGACCCTTGTAACGAGCCCCTGCTCGCTCGGTTCCACTCTCCCGACACTCCTCTGCGGCTATTGAATCAGATTGCAGATCACAACCTCTGATGGTTCAGTCATCCGATGCTCCGGGATTTGAACTACAGCTATGTGCCGTTCGAATCCAGTTGTGATAGCTCAGAACAAACACCAGGCAGGCTGTATGTAAGTTCAAACAGGGATCTCTTTTATTGACAGGAATACGGGCTCTTTTATACAGTAAAAGAGGAGGTGCATACCTCCTGCTCATATTACTCTAACAATACACCTGTAACCTAATTAACCTAATTAACATGAGCTAGTTTACTAACATGACCTTTTGCCCAGACTTGTGGTCACTGAGCTTCACACAGTACATTATACATTATCATTATCAAGTACAACCACAGGACATTTTCACAATAGCAGGAGCTAATTACAATTAACAATACAAACAGTGTTCTCCCCCCTCCTCAGCCTAGTCATCAACACTTATAGTAGGAGTAGACTGTTCGTCTCCTAGCCAGTCCTGGAGGTTAATGTGATCAGCTCACTCAATTAACATGTTGAGTTCAGAATCAAACAAACCAATAATAGTCTTTACATATATATCCTGGGAGATATTGGGGATAAGTATTACTGTCCCATTTTAAGCAATCCAAGACATACCCTCCAAGTCACCATTTCCCATATGGCATACACAGGGTCCCCAGAGTCTGTGTGTCCTGGGGGACCAGGATCCGAATCCACAGTAATACCACCTCAAGAGTCCCCAGGCATACAGCTCACAAACAGCACTGTTCCCCCAAATGCCGGGGCCCATAATCGGTCGACAAGAGGCTTGCATTTAGTCCCCTCCAACAGCCTCTATCCTGGGTGAGTCTGTCACAACCCTATTGAAGGCCCTCTTCAGTAGGGATGAGCCAAACAGCCCCCGGTTCGGTTCACACCAGAACCTGCGAATGGACCGAAAATTTGCGCGAACGTTAGAACCCCATTGACGTCTATGGGACTCGAACGTTCAAAATCAAAAGTGCTCATTTTAAAGGCTAATTTGCATGGTATTGTCCTAAAAAGGGTTTGGGGACCAGGGTCCTGCCCCAGGGGACATGTATCAATGCAAAAAAAACTTTTAAAAACGTCCGTTTTTTTGGGAGCAGTGATTTTAATGATGCTTAAAGTTAAAAAAAAGTGAAATAGTCCTTTAAATATCGTAACTGGGGGGTGTCTATAGTATGCCTGTAAAGTGGCGCGTGTTTCCCGTGCTTGGAACATTCCCTGCACAAAATGTCATTTTTAAAGGAAAAAAAGTCATTTAAAACTGCTTGCGGCTTTAATGTAATGTCGGGTCCTTCTATGGATATTAAGGGGAACCCCGCACCTAAATTAAAAAAAGGAAAGATGTGGGGCCACCAGGCCCTATATACTCTAAACAGCAGTATATAGGCGGTGCAAACAAGACAGGGACTGTAGGTTTGTTGTTAAGTAGAATCTGTTTGTAATTTTGAACTGGTACATTTTTAACGTGTTTAGCTCCAGCCAAAAAATCTATTTTAAGCTTTTTGGAAAACATAGGGAAGGGTTATCACCCCTGTGACATTTGTTTTGCTGTCTTCAGAAGATTTCACCTCATTTTTTGTCCCAATGACAAATGTTTTTTGAAAATGTGGGTTTTTTTGTGAAACAAAGATTGGTGATAAAGCATCAGTGGAAAGGAGAAACGTTTTTCCCATATTAACTCTTACAGGAGAGAATTTCCCTTCCTAGGGGTAGATTTCATCTCACTTCCTGTTGTCTCCTTCCGTTTGCAAGTAGGAGTCGTTTGCAAGTTGGATGTTTGAAAGTAGGGGCCTGCCCTATGTACTCAGCAGAAATTTGGGCCCTGCTGTGAAATATTAGATCAAGAATTGTAATTACATGCCCCTGTTGAACAGGGGCAGAAAAATTGAGCCTTTGGTGGTGGTGGTGCTAGTGCCACAACACTGTAAGTCCTCACTTGCTCTTGGTGGGCGCAGAAATGGGCCCTGCTGTGAAATATTAGATCAAGAATTGTAATTACATGGCCCTGTTGGACGGGGGCTGAAAAATTGGGCCTTAGGCACTGGTGCTGGTGCCAAAACACTGCAACCCCTCACAGATACTCTAGCTGGAATGCAGAAACGAGCCCTGCTGCAAAGTATTGCATCAAAAATTGTAATTACACGCCCCTGTTAAACAGGGGCTGAAAAATTGGGCCTTAGGCACTGGTGCTGGTGCCACAACACTGCAACCCCTCACAGATACTCTAGTTGGAATGCAGAAATGAGCCCTGCTGCAAAGTATTGCATCAAAAATTGAAATACACCTGTTAAACAGGGGCTGAAAAATTGGGCCTTAGGCACTGGTGCTGGTGCCACAACACTGCAACCCCTCACAGACACTCTAGTTGGAATGCAGGAACGAGCCCTGCTGCAAAGTATTGCATCAAAAATTGTAATTACATGCCCCTGTTAAACAGGGGCTGAAAAATTGGGCCTTAGGCACTGGTGCTGGTGCCACAACACTGCAACCCCTCACAGATACTCTAGTTGGAATGCAGAAACGAGCCCTGCTGCAAAGTATTGCATCAAAAATTGAAATTACACCTGTTAAACAGGGGCTGAAAAATTGGGCCTTAGGCACTGGTCCTGGTGCCACAACACTGCAACCCCTCACAGACACTCTAGTTGGAACGCAGGAACGAGCCCTGCTGCAAAGTATTGCATCAAAAATTGTAATTACACGCCCCTGTTAAACAGGGGCTGAAAAATGGGGCCTTAGGCACTGGTGCTGGTGCCACAACACTGCAACCCCTCACAAATACTCTAGTTGGAACTCAGAAATGAGCCCTGCTGCAAAGTATTGCATCAAAAATTGAAATTACACCTGTTAAACAGGGGCTGAAAAATTGGGCCTTAGGCACTGGTCCTGGTGCCACAACACTGCAACCCCTCACAGACACTCTAGTTGGAATGCAGGAACGAGCCCTGCTGCAAAGTATTGCATCAAAAATTGTAATTACATGCCCCTGTTAAACAGGGGCTGAAAAATTGGGCCTTAGGCACTGGTGCTGGTGCCACAACACTGCAACCCCTCACAGATACTCTAGTTGGAACGCAGAAATGAGCCCTTCTGCAAAGTACTGCATCAAAAATTGTAATTACACGCCCCTGTTAAACAGGGGCTGAAAAATTGGGCAAATTGTGGACAGGGAAAGATTACTCCTGCGCTTGTGAGGGTCTGTTTGGGTTTGAAAAATGTAGTATTGTGAACTGTAGCAAAGCTAAAAGAGATGGTGTTGCATGTCCCGCTGCCCAGAAATTGACCCTGGGGTGGTCAGGTAAGGCTATATGGAGAGTGATGGATGAAGGGCGCGTGATCAATTGCTCACATCAAAACGTATAAAATGTATTCATATGTAAATAGAAGCAAATAAAAGCAAATAAAAGCAATTGAATAATACCAATACTACGTGTTATGCAAACAGGTAACAAAATATAAAAAGCATGGAAATTAAAAATTAAAAATGGGTTAAAAGTATTAAAAGTCCATGTTGAGGCGGGTGTTTAGAATCGGCTGACGTGTTTCGAGGATAACTTCTTCATCAGAGCCTTTGAGAACCAGGGCGCAGTCTCTATGGGCCAGTAGGCCAAAATATGTACATCAACATAATGGCTAGTTGGAAAAAGTGGCCTGAAATGGGAAATGCGATTTTCTGTGTTCCATACCAGTCCACGTTCAAGCGTTCTAGGTGGAACAGAGATCAGAAAAAAAAATATATATATATGTATATACATACATAAATATTTGTAGAAATACAGTATGGAGCCCATGGCAAGAATATGCAACACAAGAAACGCATGATGAATAAAAATGCATAAATCAATAAGTGAATATAAATACATAGATCAATAGATGAATATGATAGACGGGAAACACATATGTGTACAGAGAATTGGTAAAAGGTACAATATCTATCGGAATTTGATAGGGGATTCAGTGTCTAAAAGTGACATAGATGAGTGGTCAATGATAGACCTTGAAGTAACTCAAGAAAGTAATAATATATACATTCTCAAGCAAGATCCCATCCTCAATCCAGTCTTACCATCCAAACCTGAAGTTGTATTCCGGAAAGCAAAAGACCTTAGAGGTCTAATAGCACCAAGCAGAGTACGCAAACCTCCAAACCAAACCAAGACACCTACAGGCCGTTGGACATCCCTATTTGACCAGAAGGGTAATTACAAATGTGGAATTAGAAACTGTGAAGCTTGCCCTTTCATGGCACATAGAAAAAAAGAAGTCACTGGAACAGACGGCCGGAACTATAAGATCGGTCAATTCATTAATTGCGGCACTTCCCATGTGATTTACGGCCTAATTTGCCCATGCGGGTTACTGTATGTCGGACGCACAACACCTCCTTTGAGGACAAGGTTTAGCGAGCACAAATGCAGCATCATCAACAGCAATACACACCATCAGTCCATAAAAAATAAGAAAAACCAAAACTACTCAGTACCCAGGCACTTCAGAAAGCACCACAATGGAAACCCAATAGGTCTTAAAGTGTTTGGTATTGAAGCCATCAAAAAAGACGATGATACTGGGAGGAGATTCAAAAAACTCTGCAGACAAGAATCTTTCTGGATCTTCTCTCTCGGGTCAATGGTTCCTGATGGACTAAACGAAGACCTGGAAATCCATGGAATCATCTAGTTACAAACCAACATCAGCATCCATCATCACCATTCCCCGCCCTGAGCACTTCCCACCTACCCCTGTGCCATTCTGCTCATCCCATCCTCTCCCAACTCATCATTTCCATCATTTTCATTTTTATTTTCATTTTCATTTATCTATTATATTTTTTATTACTTATTAATTAATTATCTACTATTATTTTTCATCTATTTTCTTTATTATTTTTTTCTTCATATTGTTTTCTTTATATTATTTTCTTTCTATTATTATTAATGAATTAATTATTATTAATTTATTTCCCATTTTTATCTTTATTTTTATTATTTTTTATTTTTATTTTTATTTTATTTTTATTTTTATTTTTTATTTTTATTTTTATTTGTATTACAATTATATTTTTTTATTTATTTTTTTTTTCATTATTCATTTTCATTTTTCCCTGTTTCAATTCCATGTTAATTTCATCATCAATTTCATTCTTATTTTTATTTTTATTTTCCCACTGCTTCTAGAGCTTCCGTTACACACATATGAATAAATTTTATACGTTTTGATGTGAGCAATTGATCACGCGCCCTTCATCCATCACTCTCCATATAGCTGAAAAATTGGGCCTTAGGCACTGGTGTTGGCGCCCAGAACCAAAAATGTTCTTACAAGCTATCAGCGTGATCATTGAGGAGGAAGAGGATAATTACTCAGGATAGTCACTCAGCATCAGCATAGGCAGTCTTTGAAGGGATCTGAGATTTCAAAAAAAATTATTCGGTTACATCAGCATCAGGTGCTTGGTAGCTGGTGGTGATCCAAGACTGATTCATTTTTATGAAGGTCAGTCGATCGACAGAGTCGGTGGACAAACGCACCCTGTGATCGGTTACAAAGCCTCCAGCAGCACTGAATGTGCGCTCCGAAAGAACGCTGGATGCAGGACAGGCCAGTAGCTCAATTACATACTGTGCAAGCTCTGGCCAGTGATCCATCCTCAAGACCCAGTAACCCAGAGGATTTTCGGTGGGAAAGGTGTCCAAGTCAGATCTTGCCCCTAGGTATTAATGCACCATGTAAAACAGACACTGGCGATGGTTGCTGGAACCGATCATACCTTGGGGCTGCGGACCAAAAAATTGTCTGAACGCATCAGTCAGATGGCCACCTTCTCCACCGCTCCTTCTTTGACCGACCGAAGCCTCAGCAACACGTTGTCCAGAAACAGGAGTTTGTAAACTCCCAGTCTCTGGGAACGCGTTGCACAGACCTTTCTGCAAGGCCTCCCGAAGATGTTTCATCCTCTGCTCCCTCTGTGATGGCAAGATAAGGTCCGCAACCTTACCCTTGTAATGTGGATCAAGGAGGGTTGCCAGCCAGTATTGGTCCTTCTCCTTGATACCACGATTACGAGGATCCTTACGCAGGCTTTGCAGGATCAGGGAGGCCATGCAGCGTAGGTTTGCTGAGGCATTCGGTCCAGAGTCCTCTGGGTCACTAAGGACGACATGGTCCACAGCCACCTCCTCCCAGCCACGTGCAAGTCCATGTGTTTCTTGGGACTGATCCCTTAAAGACTGCTGCTGATGCTGAGTGCCAGGCTCCACCTCCATACTGACACAATCCTCCTCCTCCTCTTCCTCCTCCTCGTCCTCGTCCTCTTCCTGTGTGATCGGCGGGCACGCAGGAACACTGTCTGTATAAAAGGGGCCTTGAGAGCTAAGGAAGTCCTCCTCTTCCTGCCTCTGTTCTGCCTCAAGCGCCCTGTCCATTATTCCACACAGCGTGTGCTCCAACAGGTGGACAAGGGGGACAGTGTCACTGATGCATGCACTGTCACTGCTCACCATCCTCGTGGCCTCCTCAAATGGTGACAGGACAGTGCATGCATCCCTGATCATGGCCCACTGGCGTGGGGAAAAAAAACAAGCTCCCCTGACCCTGTCCTGGTGTCATAGTCACACAGGTACTCATTGATGGCCCTCTGCTGCGTGTGCAGCCGCTGCAGCATGGCCAACGTTGAGTTCCACCTGGTGGGCATGTCACAGATTAGGTGATTCTTGGGCAGGTTAAACTCCTTTTGGAGGTCTGCCAGCTGAGCACTGGCATTAAATGCACACAGATTTTCCTGGCCTGCCTCAGGACATCCTGTAAGCCCGGGTACCTGCCCAAGAAACGGTAGTAGTGGCATTTTGGAGGTGTGGTGGTGGAACAATCTCCAACACTACTACATCTTGTCCTGCATCCTTCCCAGCTGCCAGCAGAGTCACCCAATGCGTGGTGAAACTTAGGTAACATCCCTGTCCATGCCTGCTGGACCATGAGTCAGTGGTAATATGCACCTTACCGCTGACTGCCCTGTCCAGTGAGGCCAAGACATTGCCTTCAACATGCCAGTAGAGAGCCGGAATCGCCTTCCGTGAGAAAAAGTGGCCTTTGGGTACCTGCCACTGAGGAACCGCACATTCCACAAACTCACGGAAGGGGATAGAGTCTACCAACTGAAAAGGCAGCAGTTGAAGTGCTAGCAATTTTGCCAAGCTAGCATTCAACCGCTGGGCATGTGGATGGCTGGGAGTGAACTTCTTTCGGCGGTGCAGAAGCTGGGGCAGGGAAATTTGCCTGGTACAATCTGACGTTGGTGTACCGATAGCAGATTGCCCACAAGTATTTGGCTGTGACACACCTAATTCTACACCTTCATTCCTCTCAGTGCAGGTCTCAGAGAGGACTGAAGGTATAGTGGGGTTGGAGATCTCAGCTGATGAGGAGCAAGGAGAGGTCCTCTTTGTTCTTTGGTGTGGGTCTTTTTGCACATGCGGAGCTTTGGGGTGTGATGCAGTCAGTGTGCTGCCCTTAGGCTGGCCCCTGGAGGGCATCCTGCCTCGTTGGTGATGTGCCGCCCCCTCCTCCTCCTCCTCTCTCCTATCAGGCACCCACGCTGAGTCAGTGACCTCATCATTCCCTCCCTCCTCATCACTGGAGCAAACCTGGCAGTATGCTGCAGCAGGGGGAGCATGACTGTCAGATTGCTGTCCTTCTTGGGCACTCCCTCTGTCCGTGCTCACATTACAGCCTTCATCTAGCTCAGTATCATCATCAGAGCCTTCAAAACGCTGGGCATCCTCCTGGAGCATGTACCCAACACTGTGGTCAAACAGTTCGAGGGACTCCTCAGGAGGACATGGTGGGGCTAGGGAAGGAGTCACTGATGACATTGAGCCGAGGGAAGAGGCCGCTGCTTTGCCAGACAAAGTACCCTGAGCATGGGTGAGAGAGGATGAGGACGGCTTGGTCATCCACTAGACCAAGTCTTCCGCATGTTGTGGCTCAACACAGCCAGCTGCAGAAAAAAAGGCCAAGCGTGTCCCACGGCCACGTGATGATGAGGATGCACCGTCTCCATGACCAGCACTGTTGCCTCTAGACACAGAGCCTGCTTGCCCTCTTTTATTGGCTTGTGACTGTCTACCTCTCCTTGTTGGCCTTCCAGACATACTAATGGCCTGTAGCTGCACTAAGCTGGGATATATATATATATATATATATATATATATATATATATATATATATATATATATATATATATATATATATATATATATAAAATACTGATACTGCAGCTAGCAAAATCAACTGCCTGCCTGTAGTATGAGAACACCATCAACCTTCTACAGGTAGCTTTAGCTGAACACTGTGCAGAGCTCACAAAAAATTAACTTGTAGCTTATTTAGCTGCCTGTGGTAGTGATAGGATCAGGAAAACACCATCAACATTCTACAGATAGCTTTAGGTGAACACTGTGCAGAGCTCGCCAAAAAATAACTTGTAGCTTATTTAGCTGCCTGCGGTAGTGACAGGATCAGGAAAACACCACCAACCTACGTCAGGTAGCTTTAGGTGAACACTGTGCAGAGCTCGCCAAAAAATAACTTGTAGCTTATTTAGCTGCCTGCGGTAGTGATAGGATCAGGAAAACACCACCAACCTCTACAGGTAGCTTTAGCTGAACACTGCAGAGCTCGCAAAAAAATAACTTGTAAGTTTAGCTGAACACTGTGAGGAGGACGCACTACACTAACTTGTAGCTTTAGCTGAACACTGTGCAGAGGTCTCACTACACTAACTTGTAGCTTTAGCTGAACACTGTGCAGAGGTCGCACTACACTAACTTGTAGTTTTAGCTGAACACTGTGAGCAGGACGCACTACACTAACTTGTAGCTTTAGCTGAACACTGTGCAGAGGTTGCACTACACTAACTTGTAGTTTTAGCTGAACACTGTGAGCAGGATGCACTACACTAACTTGTAGCTTTAGCTGAACACTGTGCAGAGGTCTCACTACACTAACTTGTAGTTTTAGCTGAACACTGTGAGGAGGACGCACTACACTAACTTGTAGCTTTAGCTGAACACTGTGCAGAGGTCGCACTACACTAACTTGTAGTTTTAGCTGAACACTGTGAGGGGGACGCACTATCCTAACTTGTAGCTTTAGCTGAACACTGTGCAGAGGTCACACTAAACTAACTTGTAGCTTTAGCTGAACACTGTGAGGAGGACACACTACACTAACTTGTAGCTTTAGGTGAACACTGTGCAGAGGTCTCACTACACTAACTTGTTGTTTTAGCTGAACACTGTGAGGAGGACGCACTACACTAACTGTAAATAGTCTAGCTGCCTGACTGTGGTACTAATAGGATCAAAAGAACACCAGCAATTTTCTTCAGGTAGCTGTAAATACTGTAACAAGACAAGCCTGCTTGTCAGTTGGAAGAAAACAGGAACGGAGCTAGCTAAACTGAATACAGTGTGTATATATATATATATATATATATATATATATATATATATATATATACATATATATATATATATATATGCAACACCTGGGATGCATATATATACACAATACACTGTAAGTGCAGCTAACTCACTGACTGTCCTGCCTAATCTAGCTAACTCAAATGAAATTACACTGTCTCTCTATCTCTCAGCACGCCGGAACACACTACACAGGGCCGCCGTGCAGGCGGCCTTATATAGTGTGGGGCGTGTTCTAAACCCCCTGAGCCATAATTGGCAAAAGCCACCCTGGCTTTGGCCAATTACAGCTCTCTCTACTGACGGCGCTGTGATTGGCCAAGCATGCGGGTCATAGTGCATGCTTGGCCAATCATCAGCCAGCAATGCACTGCAATGCCGCAGTGAATTATGGGCCGTGACACGCCACATGTTCGCAATTCGGTGAACGACCGAACAGCTGATGTTCGAGTCGAACATGTGTTCGACTCAAACGCGAAGCTCATCCCTACTATTCAGCAAGGAACGACTGTATCCCCGCTGGAGAAGTCTTCCAAATAAATCATCAGCTGGCAAGTGAAAATCTGAATCCAGAGTACAGTTTCTCCTAAGTATTAAAAATTGGCTATAGGGTATGCTATCCAATAGGGGCTGGGGATGTGCACTAGTGGCATGTAGAATTGTGTTGCCAGCAGAGGACTTGCGATGCAGGGATGAGTGCAATAGGCCATTCTCGCCCACATGTATTTGCAAATCCAAAAAGTTTAATTTAGATTGGCTACATTCCATTGTAAAGCTTAAGTTATAGACGTTAGGAGCCAGTGAGTCCATCAGCCAGGAGAGCTCATCTCGACTACCCGACCATAGAATGAAGACATCATCAATGTACCTATACCAGGCTATTACATGTTGAAGCAGTTCCGATAGGGATTCTTGAGAAAATAGGTCTCTCTCCCACCCCTCCAGGTACAGGTTGGCATATGAGGGGGCACACTTGGTCCCCATAGCCACACCCTGCACCTGGAGGAAGTGGGAGGAGCCAAACATAAAGACATTTCTAGTCAAGATGAACTCCAGTAGCCAAAGGACAAACTGGCTGTAACTATCAAAAGAAGGTCCCTGCTCTTGAAGATGAGTACGGATAACTTCAATACCCTTGGTATGTGGGATAGAATTGTATAAACTTTCTACGTCTAAGGCAACCAACCATGTGTTGGGAGGCACCTGTTTCCCATCTATATGACGAAGTAAATCAATTGTATCCTGAACGTAGGAAAAAAGGGCAGTTACATGAGGTGTTAAATACTTGTCCACAAGAGTGCTCGCATTTTCTGTTAAGGTTGGCAGCCTGAGACGATTGGTCATCCAGGTGGCTTTTTGCAATGACTTGTGCACTTTCGGTAAGGAATAAAACGTTAGAATTTTTGGATCCTTTACATTTAATTAGCTCCATGTACCAGAGTCAATGGTGCCAGATTGGTAAGCTTCAAAAATTAAACTGTAGTATTCACTATTGAAGTTTGTTATCAATGTTTTCGCCGTACCAACAATCGTTGCCAAGGACGTCCAAGCACATGCGTTCATATGCGAGGACGTATACATACCACTAGTGCACATACCCAGCCCCTATTGGATAGCATACCCTATAGCCAATTTTTAAGACTTAGGAGAAACTGTACTCTGGATTCGGATGTTCACTTGGCAGCTGATGATTTATTTGGAAGACTTCTCCAGCGGAGATACAGTCATTCCTTGCTGAAGAGGGCCTTCAATAGGGTCATCAAACGAAATAGATATGATCTTATTCATTCTACTAAACCTATGAAGTTGAATTCCTCGGTCAGAATTATCACTCGGTTCTCAAGACAACATAGTCAAATGAGAGGTATTTTTTAAAAATATTGGCCACTCCTGACGGCCGATAAAACCATTAAAAAATTCTTGAAACCATATCCAGAAATCACTTACAGACGTGCTCCGTCTATGAGGGATTGTTTGGTTGACAGTCACCACATGGTTCAACGCCCGGTGGATTATACCAGTGTTGGCACCTTTCCATGTGGGTCCTGTGACATTTGTCCCTTTATTCTCAACTCTAGAGATATTGCTCTTCCTAATGGTAATGTTCATATTGCCAGACACAGAGTCACTTGCAAGACAATTGGAGTAGTATATTTGGCCTTATGTTCATGTGGTTGTTTTTATGTGGGAAAAACCAAGCGTCCATTTTTTAAACGCATTAAGGACCACATTGTACCCCTATACAAACATTTAACCACCACGGCTTTGAATAGACATAGTGCTAGAGAACATAATTACGATCCTGATGTTTTTCGCTTTGCACCTCATTGAACATGTACCTTCATATGCTTGAGGGGGCAATATTGATACCAAGATGGATACATTTGTTAGACGCTGTAAAATTTCCTGGATTGAATGAATACATTAGTTTCAAATCATTTTTATGAACTGGAGTTTGTAATATTTATATTGCTTTGACTTTTTTGCGTCTACTGACGTGCCTATCTTTTGCCTCTATAATTGTCTGATTGTCTTTTGTTATTCAGGCTCCCAATCTGGTTATCATCTTGTTCTCACCTCTTGCCTCCATTCAGCTACCACTGCTGCTTTGTCCTTTCAATAGGATGTATCTCATATGAATTTAGAATGGATTGTCTTTTTATTTTCTTTATTATTAATTTTGTTAAGTTTTTCCATGCTGCTGTTGATATCTTGTATATAATATTACTGAATGCATTATTCCCATCAAAGTATGTGCTACTCACTTATAGAACTGAAAGAATTTTGAAATAAGATGTCATATATTGTTATATTGTTTTTTTTTTCTACTTTTCTCCTTCTGGTTCTTTTGTGAGCGTTATGTTCCTGTAATCGCCCTCTGGTGGTTGAACCTACATTCAGCCGCTATATTGTATGTCCACCCTGCACCTCCTTTTCCTCCCCCTCAATTGTTGTTCCCATTTCTGGTCCGCCCTGCCGACCCGGTTCATTCGGGGTTAGGCCGTCTTGCTAACTGGGGACTCTGTCCAACCACAGCCTTTGGCTGCATGGACACCCAAGAGCTGACCAATTCGTCAGCCCGCCCCTTCGGCCGGGGCCTTCGCAATGTATCCGATTCGTCAATACATCTGCCTCTTTTTCCATCCTCCTTGAATGGGCGGAGTGTCTCTCACCTCCCATTCACCGTCAGGCCCAATGCCTGCACTGCGCCTTCCTGATCATCATCCGTAGTAGTACTCCATGTGATGTGATCGGCGCACGACATCCTGGGCATTGTAGGCCTATGGATCTGGTCACTGCGCATGCGCCCGGGCCAATCTTTGTCTGCTCCCAATTGGCTAATTACCTATGCTGGTCGGGTGGGGGACTTATAAGGTTGCCAAACTTTTTCATCTTTTCAGTCACTTGCCGTTGGGTATGCGCTGCGGTTCGGTTGTGCTCCATCAAGGTAAAACTAACTCTGCCATAAATATAGAAATGAGCCTTTTTTCAGCCTCACAATATCTGGTAATCTGTGTATTGATTAGAAACACATTGAATTTGTATCTAGATAACAATGTTCCTTGGATCCATCGGGAGGCTTGGTTTTGTTTGAGGGGTTCCCTAGTCTAGTTTTTCTGACGGTCGGACCCTAACTGCATTGTGCACCTTACTATCAACATTGGCCTTTGCTTTTGTTTGGTAAGTGCATTTATATATTCGGTTAGCGTATATTGCATTATTTATTATTTAACAACATGCTCTTTATTTATGGCATCATTAATACCTTACTAATACTACCTCTATGCATTTTATTGCTGTCTTAGTTTCCCAGGCCACTTCGGATATTTCTTGACGTACTCATTTGATATGGATATTAAGGGGAACCCCGACCAAAATAAAGAAAAAATGTCGTGGGGTCCCCCTCAAAATCTATACCAGACCCTTCAGGTCTGGTATGGATTTTAAGGGGAACCCCGTGCCAAAATTTTTTAAAAAACGGCGTTGGGTCCCCCCAAAAATCCATACTAGACCCTTATCCGAGCACGCAACCTGGCAGGCCGTAGGAAAAGAGGGGGATGAGAGAGCGCCCCCCCTCCTGAACCATACCAGGCCACATGCCCTCAACATTGGGAGGGTGCTTTGGGGTAGCCCCCCAAAACACCTTGTCCCCATGTTGATGAGGACAAGGGCCTCATCCCCACAACCCTTGGCCGGTGGTTGTGGGGGTCAGCAGGCGGGGGGCTTATCGGAATCTGGAAGCCCCCTTTAACAAGGGGACCCCCAGATCCCGGCCCTCCCCCTGTGTGAAATGGTAAAGAGGGTACAAAAGAGACAGTTTTTGACAATTCC
The DNA here is from genome assembly GCF_042186555.1 of Aquarana catesbeiana. NCBI lineage: Eukaryota > Metazoa > Chordata > Amphibia > Anura > Ranidae > Aquarana > Aquarana catesbeiana. The sequence continues at coordinate 478,040,169 of NC_133325.1, read as the reverse complement.
TTTATTTAAATGCTTCTTCTTTCTTCTATCTTCTTTCTTCTTTCTTCTTTCTTCTATCTTCCTTCGGTTTCTTCCTCCATCTTCTTCTTCTTCTTCTGGTTCTTCTGGTTCTTCCTCTGGTGTTCTCGTCCATCATCTTCCTTCGCGGCGTCTTCTTATCTTCTTCTCCTTGGGCCGATCCGCATCCATGATGGCATGGAGGGAGGCTCCCGCTGTGTGACGCTTCTCTCTTCATCTTTTTCTCTTCATCTTTTTCTCTTCATCTTCTTCTCTTCATCTTCTTGTCTTCATCTTCTTTTCGGGCCGCTCCGCATCCATGATGGCATGGAGGGAGGCTCCCGCTGTGTGACGCTGCTCCTCTTCTGACGGTTCTTCAATAACGGGGGGCAGAGTCACCCGGTGACCCCACCCCCTCTGACGAACGGTGACTTGACGGGACTTCCCTGTGGCATTCCCTGTGACGTCAGAGGGGGCGGGGTCACCCGTTACGTAACCCTGCCTCCTTCTGACGAACCAGAAGAAGAAGAAGATGGAGGAAGAAACCGAAGGAAGATAGAAGAAAGAAGAAAGAAGATAGAAGAAAGAAGAAGCACTTAAATAAAGGAATTGTCAAAAACTGTCTCTTGTCATTTTTAACATTTTTGACAATTTTTTTGTGAAATGGTAGGGGTACTCCCTTACCATTTCACACAGGGGGAAGGCCAGGATCTGGGGGTCACCTTGTTAAAGGGGGCTTCCAGATTCCGATAAGCCCCCCGCCCACAGACCCCCACAACCACCATGCAAGGGTTGTGGGGATGAGGCCCTTGTCCCCATCAACATGGGGACAAGGTGTTTTGGGAGGCTACCCCAAAGCACCCTCCCAATGTTGAGGGCATGTGGCCTGGTACGGTTCATGAGGGGGGGGGCTCTCTCATCCCCCCTCTTTTCTTGCGGCCTGCCAGGTTGCGTGCTCGGATAAGGGTCTGGTATGTATTTTTGGGGGGACCCCACGCCTTTTTTTTTTTAATTTTTGGCTGGAGTTCCCCTTAATATCCATAACAGACCTGAAGGGCCTGGTATGGAATTTAGGGGGACCCCCACGTCATTTTTTTTTAAACTTTGGTTCGGGGTTCCCCTATGGGGAATTCCCATGCCGTTTTTATCAATTAACTTTTACGTAAATTGTCGGACCGGCAATTCATTAATAGCCGCGAGTAGTTTTAAATGACTTTTTTTCTTTGAAATGTCATTTTGCTGTCAGACTGTTCTAAAACATGCGCCCCTTTACAGGCATACTATAGACACCCCCCAGGTACGAAATTTAAAGGAATATTACACTTTTATTGTTTCACTTTAAGCATTATTAAAATCACTGCTCCCGAAAAAAGGGCCATTTTAAAAAATTTTTTTGCATTGATACATGTCCCCTGGGGCAGGACCCAGGTCCCCAAACACTTTTTATGACAATACCATGCATATAAGCCTTTAAAATTAGCACTTTTGATTTCTCCCATAGACTTTTAAAGGGTGTTCCGCGGCTTTCGAATTTGCCGCTAACACCCCAAATTGTTCGCTGTTCGGCGAACTGGCGAACAGCCGATGTTCGAGTTGAACATGAGTTCAACTCAAACTCGAAGCTCATCCCTACTGGCAATGTTTCCATGCCAATGAGAAAGACTTCACATATTTTTCTGCACCTCACAAGGTATACAAGAATTGATCTTTTCGTAGTGGACCAACAGATCATATTGAATACCAAATCTGTTTCTATCAATTCCATCATGTGGCCAGACCACGGGTCAATAGTTCTGACATTATTAGACTTTGCTTCTCCCAGACCTAGTCCAATTTGGAGAATCAACACTTACTTAAGCACCAAGAAATGAAGAAACAGATCAACAAACACCTGACTAATTTTGTTTGCTGAAAATGAAGGCTTGGTACAGAACCCATTTATATTATGGAACGCCCATAAAGCATTCATAAGGGGCATTTTTATACAAATGGGTGCAAGGGCAAAGAGGCAGAGGCAGCAATGCACAACCGATCTAATAAAACAAATCACAGTACTAGAATCCCAGAATAAACAAATTATACCCCTATTACTTCCCTAAAGCTGACACAACTTAGATCTGACCTAAGAATTCATTTATTAGATAATTTTGAAAAGACCACCAAAAGGCTCAAAATGACTTACTATTAGGGATGAGAGGAATACCCCCCGGTTCGGTTCGCACCAGAACCTGCGAACGGACTGAAAGTTTGCACAAACTGTAAAACCCAATTAAAGTCTATGGGAACGTTCGAAATCAAAAGTGCTAATTTTAAAGGCTAATATGCAAGTCATTGTCCTAAAAAGGGTTTGGGGACATGTATCAATGCAAAAAAAAGTTTTAAAAACTACCGTTTTTTCGGGAGCAGTGATTTAATGATGCTTAAAGTGAAAAAAAAAGTGAAATACTAATTTAAAAATCGTAGCTGGGGGTGTCTATAGTATGCCTGTAAAGTGGCGTGTGTTTCCTGTGCTTAGAACAGTCCCTGCACAAAATGACATTTTTAAAGGAATAAAAGTCATTTAAAACTGCTTGCGGCTTTAATGTAATGTCGGGTCCCGGCAATATGGATGAAAATCAGTGAGACAAACAGCATAGGTACCCCCCATCCATTACCAGGCCCTTTGGGTCTTGTATAGATATTAAGGGGAACCCCGCACCCAAATTAACAAAGGAAAGGCGCGGGGCCCCCAGGCCCTATATACTCTGAACAGCAGTATACAAGCTTTTTGGAAAACATAGGGAAGGGTTATCACCACTGTAACATTTGTTTTGCTGTCTGTGCACCTCTTCAGAAGATTTCACCTCACTTTCTGTCCCAATGACAAATGTTTTTTGAAAATTTGGGATTTTTAGTGAAAGAAGGATTGGTGATAAAGCATCAGTGAAGAGGAGACACGTTTTTCCCATATTAACTCTTACAGGAGAGAATTTCCCTTCCTAGGGGTAGATTTTATCTCACTTCCAGTTGTATCCTTCCGTTTGCAAGTAGGAGTCGTTTGTAAGTTGGATGTTTGAAAGTAGGGGCCTGCCCTATATACTCTGCAGAAATTAGAGCCTTAGGTGTTGTTGTTGACACAAAACTGTAAGCCCTCACAGTTACTCTTGGTGGGCGCAGGAATGGGCCCTCCTGTGAAATATTAGATCAAGAATTGTAATTACATATCCCTGTTGAACAGGGGCTGAAAAATTGGGCTTTGGGTACTGGTGCTGGTGCCACAACACTGCAACCCCTCACAGATACTCTAGCTGGAGCACAGGAATGGGCCCTGCTGCAAAGTATTGCATTAAAAATTGTAATTACATGCCCCTGTTAAATAGGGGCAGAAAAATTAGGCATTGGCCACTGATGGCGGTGCCCAGAACCAAAAATGTTCTTACAAGCTATCAGCATGAAAATTGAGAAGGAAGAGGATTGTGACTCAGCATAACAGGATAGTCACTCAGCATCAGCATAGGCAGTCTTGAAGGGAACTCACATTTTTAAAAAAAATCAACCGGTTACATCAGCATCAGGTGCTTGGTAGCTGGTGATCCAAGACTGATTCATTTTTATAAAGGTCAGCCGATCAACCGATTTGGTGGACAGGCGCACCCTGTGATCGGTGGACAGGCGCACCCTGTGATCGCTTACAAAGCCTCCAGCAGCACTGAATGTGCGTTCTGAAAGAACGCTGGATGCTGGACAGGCCAGTAGCTCAATTTCATACTGTGAAAGCTCTGGCCAGTGATCCATCCTCAAGACCAGTAACCCAGAGGATTTTCGGTGGGAAAGGTGTCCAAGTCTGATCTTGCCCCTAGGTAATCCTGCACCATATGAATCAGACGCTGGCAATGGTTTCTGGAATTGATCAGACCTTGGGGCTGCAGACTAAAAAATTGTCTGAACACAACAAGTTGTCCAGGAGGACCAGGAAATTGTAACCTCCCAGGCTCTGGAAACGCGTTGCACAAACCTTTCTGCAAGGCCTCCTGAAGATGTTTCATCCTCTCCTCCCTCTGGGATGGCAAGATAAGGTCCGCAACCTTACCCTTATAATGTGGATCAAAGAGGGTTGCCAGCCAGTAATCATCCCTCCCCTTGATACCATGAATACAAGGATCCTTCCAGAGGCTTTGCAGGATCAGGGAGGCCATGCAGCGTAGGTTTGCTGAGGCATTCAGAACAGAGTCCTCTAGGTCACTAAGGTCATCATGATCCACAGCCAACTCCTCCCAGCCACGTACAAGTCCATGGGTTTCTTGGGACTGTAAATGATCCCTTGAAGACTGCTGCTAATGCTGAGTGCCAGGCTCCACCTCCATGCTGACACAATCCTCCTCCTCCTCCTCCTCTTCTGGTGTGATCGGTGGGCATGCAGGAACACTGTCTGGATAAAGGGGGCCTTGAGAGGTAAGGAAGTCCTCCTCTTCCTCCCTCTATTCTGCCTCAAGTGCAGTGTCAATTATTCCATTCAGCGTGTGCTCCAACAGGTGGACAAGAGGGACAGTGTCACTGATGCATGCATTGTCACTGCTCACCATCCTCGTGGCCTCCTCAAATGGTGGAACAGTGCATGCATCAATGATCATAGCCCACTGGCGTGGGAAAAAAAACAAGGTCCCCTGACCCTGTCCTGGTGCCATAGTCGCATAGCTACTCATTGATGGCCCTCTGCTGCATGTGCAGCTGCTGTAGCATGGCCAACGTTGAGTTCCACCTGGTGGGCATGTCACAGATTAGATGGTTCTTGGGCAGGTTAAATTCCTTTTGGAGGTCAGCCAGCCGAGCGCTGGCATTATACGACCTGTGGAAATGCACACAGACTTTCCTGGCCTGCCTCAGGACATCCTGCAACCCCAGGTACCTGCCCAAGAACTGCTGCACACCAAGTTAAGGACGGGAGCCAAACAGGGCACATGGGTCAGTTGTCCCTGTCGGAGGGCGGAGAGGGGGTTGGTGCCATTGTCGCAAACCACCATACCTGGCTTAAGCTGGCATGGCGTCAACCACCTATGAACCTGCGCCTGCAGAACTGACAGAATCTCTGCCCCAGTGTGGCTCCTGTCCCCCAAGCACACCAGCTCAAGCACCGCATGGCATCTTTTTGCCTGCGTGCTTGCGTAGCCCCTTGAACACCTATGGAGCACCACTGGTTCAGAGGACAAATCAGCACAGGAAGAGGCCATGGAGGAAGAAGAAGAGGAGGGGGTGGAGGAGAGAGGTGTGGCAGAATAACCACTAGCAAAATTTTGGAGGCGTGATGGCGGAACAGCCTTCAACACTACTGCACCCTGTCCTGCATGCTTCCCAGCTGACAGAAGAGTCACCCAGTGAGCGGTGAAAGATAGGTAATGTGCCTGTCCATGCCTGCTGGATCATGAGTCAGCGGTAATATGCACCTTACCGCTGACCGCCCTGTCCAGCAAGGCCAAGACATTGTCTTCCACATGTTGGAAGAGAGCCGGAATCGCCTTCCGTGAGAAAAAGTGGCATTTGGAAACCTGCCACTGAGGAACCGCACATGCCACAAACTCACGGAAGGGGGCAGAGTCTACCAACTGAAAAGGCAACAGTTGAAGTGCTAGCAATTTAGCCAAGCTAGCATTCAACCTCTGGGCATGTGGATGGCGGGAGCAAACTTCTTTTGACGGTGCAGCAGCTGGGGCAGGGAAATTTGCCTGGTACAATCTGACGTTGGTGTACCGATAGCAGATTGCCCACAAGTACTTGGCTGTGACACACCTAATTCTACATCTTCATTCCTCTCAGTGCAGGTTTCAGGGAGGACTGAAGGTATAGTGGGGTTGGAGATCCCAGCTGATGAGGAGCAAAAAGAGGTCCGCTTTGTTCTTTGGTCTCTTAGGTACGCTTGCCAACGAACTGCATGGCAGGTCAACATATGTCTTGTCAAGCATGTGGTGCCGAAGCGGGTGATGTTTTGGCTACACGAGATATGCTTGAGACATATGTTGCAAACAGAAATAGATCTGATGCACTCTTCTCAAAAAAGGCCCACACCAAAGAACTTTTGGAATAATGCGCAGAGACAGCAGCGCCTGCACATACAGAGCTCTGCGGTGTGATGCAGTAGGTGTGCTGCCCTTAAGTTGGCCCCTGGAGGGCATCCTGCCTCGTTGGAGATGTGCCTCCTCCTCCTCTCTCCTATCAGGCACCCACGTGGAGTCAGTGACCTCATAATCCCCTCCCTCATCATCACTGGAGCAAACCTGGTAGTATGCTGCAGCTGGGGGAACATGACTGCCAGATTGCTGTCCTTCTTGAGTAGCCCCTCTCTCTGGGCTCACGTTACTGCCTTCGTCTAGCTGGGTACCATCATCGGAGCCTTCAAAACGCTGGGTATCCTCCTGGAGCATGTACACAACACAGTGGTCAAACAGTTCGGGGGACTCCTCAGGAGGACATGGTGGGGCTAGGGAAGGAGTGACTGATGCCATTGAGCCGAGGGAAGAGGCCACGCTGGCAGCTGCTTTGCCAGACAAAGTACCCTGAGCCTGGGTGAGAGAGGACGAGGAGGATGAGGACGGCTTGGCCATCCACTCTACCAAGTCTTCCGCATGTTGTGGCTCAACACGGCCAGCTGCCGAAAAAAAGGACAAGAGTGTCCCACGGCCACGTGCTGATGAGGATGCACCGTCTCCATGACCAGCACTGTTGCCTCTAGACACAGAGCCTGCTTGCCCTCATTTATTGGCTTGTGACTGTCTGCCTCTCCTTGTTGGCCTTCCAGACATACTAATGGCCTGCAGTGAGATGTAGCTGCACAAAGCTGGGATGTATATATATACTAATACAGCAGCTAGCAGAATCAACTGCCTGACTGTAGTATTATTAGTATGAGAACACCAGAAATTGTCTTCAGGTAGCTTTAGGTGCACACTGTGCAGAGGACACAATACACTAACAGTAAATACTGCAGCTGCCTGCCTGTGGTACTAATAGGATCAGAAGAGCACCAGCAATTTTCTTCAGGTTGCTTTAGGTGCACACTGTGCAGAGGACACAGTACACTAACTGTAAATACCGCAGCTGCCTGCCTGTGGTACTAATAGGATCAGAAGAACACCAGCAATTTTCTTCAGGTAGTTTTAAGTGCACACTATAGAGAGGACACAGTGCATTAACTGTAAATAATACAGATGCATACCTGTTGTATTAATAGGATCAGAAGAACGCCACCAATTTTCTTCAGGTAGCTTTAGGTGTACACTGTACAGAGGACACAGTACACTAACTGTAAATACTGCAGCTGCCTGCCTGTGGTATTAATAGGATAAGAACAACAGCAATTGTCTTCGGGTAGCTTTAGATGCACACTGTGCAGAGGACACAGTACACTAATTGTAAATACTGCAGCTGCCTGCCTGTGGTATTAATAGGATAAGAACAACAGCAATTGTCTTCAGGTAGCTTTAGATGCACACTGTGCAGAGGATACAGTACACTAATTGTAAATACTGCAGCTGCCTGCCTGTGGTACTAATAGGATCAGAAGAACACCAGCAATTTTCTTCAGGTAGCTTTAGGTGCACAGTGTGCAGAGGACACAGTACACTAACTGTAAATACTGCAGCTGCCTGCCTGTGGTATTAATAGAATCAGAACAACAGCAATTGTCTTCAGGTAGCTTTAGGCGCACACTGTACAGAGTACACAGTACACTAACTGTAAATACTGCAGCTGCCTGACTGTGGTACTAATAGGATCAGAAGGACATGGTGAGGCTAGGGAAGGAGTGACTGATGCCATTGAGCCGAGGGAAGAGGCCACGCTGGCAGCTGCTTTGCCAGACAAAGTACCCAGAGCCTGGGTGAGAGAGGATGAGGAGGATGAGGACGGCTTGGCCATCCACTCTACCAAGTCTTCCGCATGTTGTGGCTCAACATGGCCAGCTGCCGAAAAAAAGGACAAGAGTGTCCCACGGCCACGTGCTGATGAGGATGCACCGTCTCCATGACCAGCACTGTTGCCTCTAGACACAGAGCCTCCTTGCCCTCATTTATTGGCTTTTGACTGTCTGCCTCTCCTTGTTTGCCTTCCAGACATACTAATGCCCTGCAGTGAGATGTAGCTGCACAAAGCTGGGATGTATATATATATACTAATACAGCAGCTAGCAGAATCAACTGCCTGACTGTAGTATTATTAGTATGAGAACACCAGAAATTGTCTTCAGGTAGCTTTAGGTGCACACTGTGCAGAGGACACAATACACTAACAGTAAATACTGCAGCTGCCTGCCTGTGGTACTAATAGGATCAGAAGAGCACCAGCAATTTTCTTCAGGTTGCTTTAGGTGCACACTGTGCAGAGGACACAGTAAACTAACTGTAAATACTGCAGCTGCCTGCCTGCGGTACTAATAGGATCAGAAGAGCACCAGCAATTTTCTTCAGGTTGCTTTAGGTGCACACTGTGCAGAGGACACAGTACACTAACTGTAAATACCGCAGCTGCCTGCCTGTGGTACTAATAGGATCAGAAGAACACCAGCAATTTTCTTCAGGTAGTTTTAAGTGCACACTATAGAGAGGACACAGTGCATTAACTGTAAATAATACAGATGCATGCCTGTGGTATTAATAGGATCAGAAGAACGCCATCAATTTTCTTCAGGTAGCTTTAGGTGTACACTGTGCAGAGGACACAGTACACTAACTGTAAATACTGCAGCTGCCTGCCTGTGGTATTAATAGGATAAGAACAACAGCAATTGTCTTCGGGTAGCTTTAGATGCACACTGTGCAGAGGACACAGTACACTAACTGTAAATACTGCAGCTGCCTGGCTGTGGTACTAATAGGATCAGAAGAACACCAGCAATATTCTTCAGGTAGCTTTAGGTGCACACTGTGCAGAGGACACAGTACACTAACTGTAAATACTGCAGCTGCCTGCCTGTGGTATTAATAGAATCAGAACAACAGCAATTGTCTTCAGGTAGCTTTAGATGCACACTGTACAGAGTACACAGTACACTAACTGTAAATACTGCAGCTGCCTGCCTGTGGTATTAATAGGATAAGAACAACAACAATTGTCTTCAGATAGCTTTAGGTGCACACTGTGCAGAGGACACAGTACACTAACTGTAAACACTGCAGCTGCCAACCTGTGGTACTAAAAGGATCAGAAAAACAGCAATTGTCTTCAGGTAGCTTTAGGTGCACACTGTGCAGAGGACACAGTAAACTAACTGTAAATACTGCAGCTGCCTGCCTGTGGTACTAATAGGATCAGAAGAGCACCAGCAATTTTCTTCAGGTTGCTTTAGGTGCACACTGTGCAGAGGACACAGTACACTAACTGTAAATACCGCAGCTGCCTGCCTGTGGTACTAATAGGATCAGAAGAGCACCAGCAATTTTCTTCAGGTTGCTTTAGGTGCACACTGTGCAGAGGACACAGTGCACTAACTGTAAATAATACAGATGCCTGCCTGTGGTGTTAATAGGATCAGAAGAACGCCACCAATTTTCTTCAGGTAGCTTTAGGTGTACACTGTGCAGAGGACACAGTACACTAACTGTAAATACTGCAGCTGCCTGCCTGTGGTATTAATAGGATAAGAACAACAACAATTGTCTTCAGATAGCTTTAGGTGCACACTGTGCAGAGGACACAGTACACTAACTGTAAACACTGCAGCTGCCTGCATGTGGTACTAATAGGATCAGAAGAACACTAGCAATTTTCTTCAGGAAGCTTTAGGTGCACACTGTGTAGAGGACACAGTACACTAACTGTAAATACTGCAGCTGCCTGCCTGTGGTACTGATAGGATGAGAAGAAAACCAGCAATTTTCTTCAGGTAGTTTTAAGTGCACACTGTGCAGAGGACACAGTGCACTAGCTGTAAATACTGCAGATGCCCGCCTGTGGTATTAATAGGATCAGAAAAACACCACCAATTTTCTTCAGGTAGCTTTAGGTGTACACTGAGCAGAGGACACAGTACGCTAACTGTAAATACTGCAGCTGCCTGCCTGTGGTACTAATAGGATAAGAACAACAGCAATTGCCTTCGGTTAGCTTTAGGTGCACACTGTGCAAAGGACACAGTACACTAACTGTAAATACTGCAGCTGCCTCCTGCAAAACTAATAGAATCAGAAGACAACGAGCAATTCTCTTCAGGTAGCTTTAGGTGCACACTGTGCAGAGGACCAGCAATTTTCTTCAGGTTGCTTTAGGTGCACACTGTGCAGAGGACACAGTAAACTAACTGTAAATACTGCAGCTGCCTGCCTGTGGTACTAATAGGATCAGAAGAGCACCAGCAATTTTCTTCAGGTTGCTTTAGGTGCACACTGTGCAGAGGACACAGTACACTAACTGTAAATACCGCAGCTGCCTGCCTGTGGTACTAATAGGATCAGAAGAGCACCAGCAATTTTCTTCAGGTTGCTTTAGGTGCACACTGTGCAGAGGACACAGTGCACTAACTGTAAATAATACAGATGCCTACCTGTGGTATTAATAGGATCAGAAGAACGCCACCAATTTTCTTCAGGTAGCTTTAGGTGTACACTGTGCAGAGGACACAGTACACTAACTGTAAATACTGCAGCTGCCTGCCTGTGGTATTAATAGGATAAGAACAACAACAATTGTCTTCAGATAGCTTTAGGTGCACACTGTGCAGAGGACACAGTACACTAACTGTAAACACTGCAGCTGCCTGCCTGTGGTACTGATAGGATGAGAAGAAAACCAGCAATTTTCTTCAGGTAGTTTTAAGTGCACACTGTGCAGAGGACACAGTACGCTAACTGTAAATACTGCAGCTACCTGCCTGTGGTACTAAAAGGATAAGAACAACAGCAATTGCCTTCGGGTAGCTTTAGGTGCACACTGTGCAGAGGACACAGTACACTAACTGTAATTACTGCAGCTGCCTGCAAAACTAATAGGATCAGAAGAACACAAGCAATTCTCTTCAGGTAGCTTTAGGTGCACACTGTGCAGAGGACACAGTGCACTAGCTGTAAATACTGCAGCTGCCTGCCTGTGGTATTAATAGGATCAGAACAACAGCAATTGTCTTCAGGTAGCTTTAGTTGCACACTGTGCAGAGGACACAGTACACTAACTGTAAACACTGCAGCTTCCAGCCTGTGTTACTAATAGGATCAGAAGAACACCAGCAATTTTCTTCAGGTAGCTTTAGGTGCACACTGTGCAGAGGACACAGTACACTAACTGTAAATACTGCAGCTGCCTGCCTGTGGTACTAATAGGATCAGAAGAACACCAGAAATTGTCTTCACGTAGCTTTAGGTGCACACTGTGCAGAGGACACAGTACACTAACTGTAAATACTGTAGCTGCCTGCCTGTGGTATTAATAGGATTAGAAGAACACCAGCAATTTTCTTCAGGTAGCTTTAGGTGCACACTGTGCAGAGGACACAGTAAACTAACTGTAAATACTGCAGCTGCCTGCCTGTGGTACTAATAGGATCAGAAGAGCACCAGCAATTTTCTTCAGGTTGCTTTAGGTGCACACTGTGCAGAGGACACAGTACACTAACTGTAAATACCGCAGCTGCCTGCCTGTGGTACTAATAGGATCAGAAGAACACCAGCAATTTTCTTCAGGTAGTTTTAAGTGCACACTATAGAGAGGACACAGTGCATTAACTGTAAATAATACAGATGCATACCTGTTGTATTAATAGGATCAGAAGAACGCCACCAATTTTCTTCAGGTAGCTTTAGGTGTACACTGTACAGAGGACACAGTACACTAACTGTAAATACTGCAGCTGCCTGCCTGTGGTATTAATAGGATAAGAACAACAGCAATTGTCTTCGGGTAGCTTTAGATGCACACTGTGCAGAGGACACAGTACACTAATTGTAAATACTGCAGCTGCCTGCCTGTGGTATTAATAGGATAAGAACAACAGCAATTGTCTTCAGGTAGCTTTAGATGCACACTGTGCAGAGGATACAGTACACTAATTGTAAATACTGCAGCTGCCTGCCTGTGGTACTAATAGGATCAGAAGAACACCAGCAATTTTCTTCAGGTAGCTTTAGGTGCACAGTGTGCAGAGGACACAGTACACTAACTGTAAATACTGCAGCTGCCTGCCTGTGGTATTAATAGAATCAGAACAACAGCAATTGTCTTCAGGTAGCTTTAGGCGCACACTGTACAGAGTACACAGTACACTAACTGTAAATACTGCAGCTGCCTGACTGTGGTACTAATAGGATCAGAAGGACATGGTGAGGCTAGGGAAGGAGTGACTGATGCCATTGAGCCGAGGGAAGAGGCCACGCTGGCAGCTGCTTTGCCAGACAAAGTACCCAGAGCCTGGGTGAGAGAGGATGAGGAGGATGAGGACGGCTTGGCCATCCACTCTACCAAGTCTTCCGCATGTTGTGGCTCAACATGGCCAGCTGCCGAAAAAAAGGACAAGAGTGTCCCACGGCCACGTGCTGATGAGGATGCACCGTCTCCATGACCAGCACTGTTGCCTCTAGACACAGAGCCTCCTTGCCCTCATTTATTGGCTTTTGACTGTCTGCCTCTCCTTGTTTGCCTTCCAGACATACTAATGCCCTGCAGTGAGATGTAGCTGCACAAAGCTGGGATGTATATATATACTAATACAGCAGCTAGCAGAATCAACTGCCTGACTGTAGTATTATTAGTATGAGAACACCAGAAATTGTCTTCAGGTAGCTTTAGGTGCACACTGTGCAGAGGACACAATACACTAACAGTAAATACTGCAGCTGCCTGCCTGTGGTACTAATAGGATCAGAAGAGCACCAGCAATTTTCTTCAGGTTGCTTTAGGTGCACACTGTGCAGAGGACACAGTAAACTAACTGTAAATACTGCAGCTGCCTGCCTGCGGTACTAATAGGATCAGAAGAGCACCAGCAATTTTCTTCAGGTTGCTTTAGGTGCACACTGTGCAGAGGACACAGTACACTAACTGTAAATACCGCAGCTGCCTGCCTGTGGTACTAATAGGATCAGAAGAACACCAGCAATTTTCTTCAGGTAGTTTTAAGTGCACACTATAGAGAGGACACAGTGCATTAACTGTAAATAATACAGATGCATGCCTGTGGTATTAATAGGATCAGAAGAACGCCATCAATTTTCTTCAGGTAGCTTTAGGTGTACACTGTGCAGAGGACACAGTACACTAACTGTAAATACTGCAGCTGCCTGCCTGTGGTATTAATAGGATAAGAACAACAGCAATTGTCTTCGGGTAGCTTTAGATGCACACTGTGCAGAGGACACAGTACACTAACTGTAAATACTGCAGCTGCCTGGCTGTGGTACTAATAGGATCAGAAGAACACCAGCAATATTCTTCAGGTAGCTTTAGGTGCACACTGTGCAGAGGACACAGTACACTAACTGTAAATACTGCAGCTGCCTGCCTGTGGTATTAATAGAATCAGAACAACAGCAATTGTCTTCAGGTAGCTTTAGATGCACACTGTACAGAGTACACAGTACACTAACTGTAAATACTGCAGCTGCCTGCCTGTGGTATTAATAGGATAAGAACAACAACAATTGTCTTCAGATAGCTTTAGGTGCACACTGTGCAGAGGACACAGTACACTAACTGTAAACACTGCAGCTGCCAACCTGTGGTACTAAAAGGATCAGAAAAACAGCAATTGTCTTCAGGTAGCTTTAGGTGCACACTGTGCAGAGGACACAGTAAACTAACTGTAAATACTGCAGCTGCCTGCCTGTGGTACTAATAGGATCAGAAGAGCACCAGCAATTTTCTTCAGGTTGCTTTAGGTGCACACTGTGCAGAGGACACAGTACACTAACTGTAAATACCGCAGCTGCCTGCCTGTGGTACTAATAGGATCAGAAGAGCACCAGCAATTTTCTTCAGGTTGCTTTAGGTGCACACTGTGCAGAGGACACAGTGCACTAACTGTAAATAATACAGATGCCTGCCTGTGGTGTTAATAGGATCAGAAGAACGCCACCAATTTTCTTCAGGTAGCTTTAGGTGTACACTGTGCAGAGGACACAGTACACTAACTGTAAATACTGCAGCTGCCTGCCTGTGGTATTAATAGGATAAGAACAACAACAATTGTCTTCAGATAGCTTTAGGTGCACACTGTGCAGAGGACACAGTACACTAACTGTAAACACTGCAGCTGCCTGCATGTGGTACTAATAGGATCAGAAGAACACTAGCAATTTTCTTCAGGAAGCTTTAGGTGCACACTGTGTAGAGGACACAGTACACTAACTGTAAATACTGCAGCTGCCTGCCTGTGGTACTGATAGGATGAGAAGAAAACCAGCAATTTTCTTCAGGTAGTTTTAAGTGCACACTGTGCAGAGGACACAGTGCACTAGCTGTAAATACTGCAGATGCCCGCCTGTGGTATTAATAGGATCAGAAAAACACCACCAATTTTCTTCAGGTAGCTTTAGGTGTACACTGAGCAGAGGACACAGTACGCTAACTGTAAATACTGCAGCTGCCTGCCTGTGGTACTAATAGGATAAGAACAACAGCAATTGCCTTCGGTTAGCTTTAGGTGCACACTGTGCAAAGGACACAGTACACTAACTGTAAATACTGCAGCTGCCTCCTGCAAAACTAATAGAATCAGAAGACAACGAGCAATTCTCTTCAGGTAGCTTTAGGTGCACACTGTGCAGAGGACCAGCAATTTTCTTCAGGTTGCTTTAGGTGCACACTGTGCAGAGGACACAGTAAACTAACTGTAAATACTGCAGCTGCCTGCCTGTGGTACTAATAGGATCAGAAGAGCACCAGCAATTTTCTTCAGGTTGCTTTAGGTGCACACTGTGCAGAGGACACAGTACACTAACTGTAAATACCGCAGCTGCCTGCCTGTGGTACTAATAGGATCAGAAGAGCACCAGCAATTTTCTTCAGGTTGCTTTAGGTGCACACTGTGCAGAGGACACAGTGCACTAACTGTAAATAATACAGATGCCTGCCTGTGGTATTAATAGGATCAGAAGAACGCCACCAATTTTCTTCAGGTAGCTTTAGGTGTACACTGTGCAGAGGACACAGTACACTAACTGTAAATACTGCAGCTGCCTGCCTGTGGTATTAATAGGATAAGAACAACAACAATTGTCTTCAGATAGCTTTAGGTGCACACTGTGCAGAGGACACAGTACACTAACTGTAAACACTGCAGCTGCCTGCCTGTGGTACTGATAGGATGAGAAGAAAACCAGCAATTTTCTTCAGGTAGTTTTAAGTGCACACTGTGCAGAGGACACAGTACGCTAACTGTAAATACTGCAGCTACCTGCCTGTGGTACTAAAAGGATAAGAACAACAGCAATTGCCTTCGGGTAGCTTTAGGTGCACACTGTGCAGAGGACACAGTACACTAACTGTAATTACTGCAGCTGCCTGCAAAACTAATAGGATCAGAAGAACACAAGCAATTCTCTTCAGGTAGCTTTAGGTGCACACTGTGCAGAGGACACAGTGCACTAGCTGTAAATACTGCAGCTGCCTGCCTGTGGTATTAATAGGATCAGAACAACAGCAATTGTCTTCAGGTAGCTTTAGTTGCACACTGTGCAGAGGACACAGTACACTAACTGTAAACACTGCAGCTTCCAGCCTGTGTTACTAATAGGATCAGAAGAACACCAGCAATTTTCTTCAGGTAGCTTTAGGTGCACACTGTGCAGAGGACACAGTACACTAACTGTAAATACTGCAGCTGCCTGCCTGTGGTACTAATAGGATCAGAAGAACACCAGAAATTGTCTTCACGTAGCTTTAGGTGCACACTGTGCCGAGGACACAGTACACTAACTGTAAATACTGTAGCTGCCTGCCTGTGGTATTAATAGGATTAGAAGAACACCAGCAATTTTCTTCAGGTAGCTTTAGGTGCACACTGTGCAGAGGACACAGTGCACTAACTGTAAATACTGCAGCTGCCTGCCTGTGGTACTAATAGGATCAGAAGAACACCAGCAATTTTCTTCAGGTAGCTTTAGGTGCACACTGTGCAGAGGACACAGTACACTAACTGTAAACACTGCAGCTGCCTGCCTGTGGTACTAATAGGATCAGAAGAAAACCAGCAATTTTCTTAAGGTAGCTTTAGGTGTACACTGTGTAGAGGACACAGTACACTAACTGTAAATACTGCAGCTGCCTGCCTGTGGTACTAATAGGATCAGAAGAACACCAGCAATTCTCTTCAGGTAGCTTTAGGTGCACACTGTGCAAAGGACACAGTACACTAACTGTAAATACTGAAGCTGCCTCCCTGTGGTACTAATAGGATCAGAAGAACACCGGCAATTTTCTTCTGGTAGTTTTAAGTGCACACTGTGCAGAGGACACAGTGCACTAACAGAAACTACTGCAGATGCCTGCCTTTGGTATTAATAGGATCAGAAGAACACCACCAACTTTCATCAGGTAGCTTTAGGTGTACACTGTGCAGAGAACACATTACACTAACTGTAAATACTGCAGCTGCCTGCTTGTGATATTAATAGGATAAGAATAACAGCAATTGTCTTTAGGTAGCTTTAGGTGCACACTGTGCAGAGTACACAGTACACTAACTGTAAACACTGCAGCTTCCAGCCTGTGTTACTAATAGGATCAGAAGAACACCAGCAATTTTCTTCAGGTAGCTTTAGGTGCACACTGTGCAGAGGACACAGTACACTAACTGTAAATACTGCAGCTGCCTGCCTGTGGTACTAATATGATCAGAAGAACACCAGAAATTGTCTTCACGTAGCTTTAGGTGCGCACTGTGCAGAGGACACAGTACACTAACTGTAAATACTGTAGCTGCCTGCCTGTGGTATTAATAGGATCAGAAGAACACCAGCAATTTTCTTCAGGTAGCTTTAGGTGCACACTGTGCAGAGGACACAGTGCACTAACTGTAAATACTGCAGCTGCCTGCCTGTGGTACTAATAGTATCAGAAGAACACCAGCAATTTTCTTCTGGTAGCTTTAGGTGCACACTGTGCAGAGGACACAGTACACTAATTGTAAATACTGCAGCTGCAAGCCTTTGGTATTAATAGGATCAGAACAACAGCAATTTTCTTCAGGTAGCTTTAGGTGCACACTGTGCAGAGGACACAGTACACTAACTGTAAACACTGCAGCTGCCTGCCTGTGGTACTAATAGGATTAGAAGAAAACCAGCATTTTTCTTCAGGTAGCTTTAGGTGCACACTGTGTAGAGGACACAGTACACTAACTGTAAATACTGCAGCTGCCTGCCTGTGGTACTAATAGGATCAGAAGAACACCAGCAATTCTCTTCAGGTAGCTATATGTGCACACTGTGCAGAGGACACAGTACACTAACTGTAAATACTGAAGCTGCCTGCCTGTGGTACTAATAGGATCAGAAGAACACCGGCAATTTTCTTCTGATAGTTTTAAGTGCACACTGTGCAGAGGACACAGTGCACTAACAGAAAATACTGCAGATGCCTGCCTTTGGTATTAATAGGATCAGAAGAACAGCATATGTCTTCGGGTAGCTTTAGGTGCACACTGTGCAGAGGACACAGTACACTAACTGTAAATACTGCAGCTACCTGCCTTTGAAACTAATAGGATCAGAAGAACAACAGCAATTGTCTTCAGGTAGCTTTAGGTGCACACTGTGCAGAGTACACAGTACACTAACTGTAAATACTGTAGCTGCCTGCCTGTGGTACTAATAGGATCAGAAGAACACCAGAAATTGTCTTCACGTAGCTTTAGGTGCGCACTGTGCAGAGTACACAGTACACTAACTGTAAATACTGTAGCTGCCTGCCTGTGGTATTAATAGGATCAGAAGAACACCAGCAATTTTCTTCTGGTAGCTTTAGGTGCACACTGTATGCATAGGACACAGTACACTAATTGTAAATACTGCAGCTGCAAGCCTTTGGTATTAATAGGATCAGAACAACAGCAATTTTCTTCAGGTAGCTTTAGGTGCACACTGTACAGAGGACACAGTACACTAACTGTAAACACTGCAGCTGCCTGCCTGTGGTACTAATAGGATCAGAAGAAAACCAGCATTTTTCTTCAGGTAGCTTTAGGTGCACACTGTGTAGAGGACACAGTACACTAACTGTAAATACTGCAGCTGCCTGCCTGTGGTACTAATAGGATCAGAAGAACACCAGCAATTCTCTTCAGGTAGCTTTAGGTGCACACTGTGCAGAGGACACAGTACACTAACTGTAAATACTGAAGCTGCCTGCCTGTGGTACTAATAGGATCAGAAGAACACCGGCAATTTTCTTCTGGTAGTTTTAAGTGCACACTGTGCAGAGGACACAGTGCACTAACAGAAAATACTGCAGATGCCTGTCTTTGGTATTAATAGGATCAGAAGAACACCACCAATTTTCATCAGGTAGCTTTAGGTGTACACTGTGCAGAGAACACATTACACTAACTGTAAATACTGCAGCTGCCTGCTTGTGGTATTAATATGATAAAAACAACAGCAATTGTCTTCAGGTAGCTTTAGGTGCACACTGTGCAGAGTACACAGTACACTAACTGTAAATACTGAAGCTGCCTGCCTGTGGTACTAATAGGATCAGAACAATAGCAATTGTCTTCGGGTAGCTTTAAGTGCACACTGTGCAGAGGACACAGTACACTAACTGTAAATACTGCAGCTACCTGCCTTTGAAACTAATAGGATCAGAAGAACACCAAAAATTTTCTTCAGGTAGCTTTAGGTGAACACTGTGCAGAGGACACAGTACACTAACTGTAAACACTGCAGCTGCCTGCCTGTGGTACTAATAGGATCAGAAGAACACCAGCAATTGTCTTCAGGTAGCTTTAGGTGCACACTGTGCAGAGGACACAGTACACTAACTGTAAATACTGTAGCTGCCTGCCTGTGGTATTAATAGGATCAGAAGAACACCAAAAATTTATTCAGGTAGCTTTAGGTGAACACTGTGCAGAGGACACAGTACACTTACTGTAAACACTGCAGCTGCCTGCTTGTGGTACTAATAGGATCAGAAGAACACCAGCAATTGTCTTCACGTAGCTTTAGGTGCACAATGTGCAGAGGACACAGTACACTAACTGTAAATACTGTAGCTGCCTGCCTGTGGTATTAATAGGATCAGACGAACACCAGCAATTTTCTTCAGGTAGTTTTAAGTGCACACTGTGCAGAGGACACAGTGCACTAACTGCACATACTGCAGATGCCTGCCTTTGATGAGGATGCACCGTCTCCATGACCATCTCCATGACCAGCACTGTTGCCTCTAGACACAGAGCCTGCTTCCCCTCAATTATTGGCTTGTGACTTCTGCCTCTCCTTGTTGGCCTTCCAGACATACTAATGGCCTGCAGTGAGATGTAGCTGCACAAAGCTGGGATGTATATATATACTAATACAGCAGCTAGCAGAATCAACTGCCTGACTGTAGTATTATTAGTATGAGAACACCAGAAATTGTCTTCAGGTAGCTTTAGGTGCACACTGTGCAGAGGACACAATACACTAACAGTAAATACTGCAGCTGCCAACCTGTGGTACTAAAAGGATCAGAACAACAGCAATTATCTTCAGGTTGCTTTAGGTGCACACTGTGCAGAGGACACAGTAAACTAACTGTAAATACTGCAGCTGCCTGCCTGTGGTACTAATAGGATCAGAAGAGCACCAGCAATTTTCTTCAGGTTGCTTTAGGTGCACACTGTGCAGAGGACACAGTACACTAACTGTAAAAACCGCAGCTGCCTGTCTGTGGTACTAATAGGATCAGAAGAACACCAGCAATTTTCTTCAGGTAGTTTTAAGTGCACACTATAGAGAGGACACAGTACACTAACTGTAAATACTGCAGCTGCCTGCCTGTGGTACTAATAGGATCAGAAGAACACCAGCAATTTTCCTCAGGTAGCTTTAGGTGCACACTGTGCAGAGGACACAGTACACTAACTGTAAATACTGCAGCTGCCTGCCTGTGGTATTAATAGAATCAGAACAACAGCAATTGTCTTCAGGTAGCTTTAGGTGCACACTGTACAGAGTACACATACACTAACTGTAAATACTGCAGCTGCCTGACTGTGGTACTAATAGGATCAGAAGGACATGGTGGGGCTAGGGAAGGAGTGACTGATGCCATTGAGCCGAGGGAAGAGGCCGCGCTGGCAGCTGCTTTGCCAGACAAAGTACCCTGAGCCTGGGTGAGAAAGGATGAGGAAGATGAGGACGGCTTGGCCATCCACTCTACCAAGTCTTACGCATGTTGTGGCTCAACACGGCCAGCTGCAGAAAAAAAGGAGAAGAGTGTCCCACGGCCACGTGCTGATGAGGATGCACCGTCTCCATGACCAGCACTGTTGCCTCTAGACACAGAGCCTGCTTGCCCTCATTTATTGGCTTGTGACTGTCTGCCTCTCCTTGTTGGCCTTCCAGACATACTAATGGCCTGCAGTGAGATGTAGCTGCTCAAAGCTGGGATGTATATATATACTAATAAAGCAGCTAGCAGAATCAACTGCCTGACTGTAGTATTATTAAAATGAGAACACCAGAAATTGTCTTCAGGTAGCTTTAGGTGCACACTGTGCAGAGGACACAATACACTAACTGTAAATTCTGCAGCTGCCAACCTGTGGTACTAAAAGGATCAGAACAACAGCAATTGTCTTCAGGTAGCTTTAGGTGCACACTGTGCAGAAGACACAGTAAACTAACTGTAAATACTGCAGCTGCCTGCCTGTGGTACTAATAGGATCAGAAGAGCACCAGCAATTTTCTTTAGGTTGCTTTAGGTGCACACTGTGCAGAGGACACAGTACACTAACTGTAAATACTGCAGCTGCCTGCCTGTGGTATTAATAGGATAAGAACAACAACAATTGTCTTCAGATAGCTTTAGGTGCACACTGTGCAGAGGACACAGTACACTAACTGTAAATACTGCAGCTGCCTGCCTGTGGTATTAATAGGATTAGATAAACAGCAATTATCTTCAGGTAGCTTTAGGTGCTCACTGTGCAGTGGACACAGTTCACTAACTGTAATTTCTGCAGCTGCCTGAGTGTGGAACTCAGAAGAACATCAGCAATTTTCTTCAGTTAGTTTTAAGTGCACACTGTGCAGAGGACACAGTGCACTAACTGTAAATAATACAGATGTCTACCTGTGGTACTAATAGGATCAGAAGAACACCAGCAATTGTCTTCACGTAGCTTTAGGTGCACATTGTGCAGAGGACACAGTACACTAACTGTAAATACTTTAGCTGCCTGCCTGTGATATTAATAGGATCAGAAGAGCACCAGCAATTTTCTTCAGGTTGCTTTAGGTGCACACTGTGCAGAGGACACAGTACACTAACTGTAAATACTGCAGCTGCCTGCCTGTGGTATTAATAGGATAAGAACAACAACAATTGTCTTCAGATAGCTTTAGGTGCACACTGTGCAGAGGACACAGTACACTAACTGTAAATACTGAAGCTGCCTGCCTGTGGTATTAATAGGATTAGATAAACAGCAATTATCTTCAGGTAGCTTTAGGTGCTCACTGTGCAGTGGACACAGTTCACTAACTGTAATTTCTGCAGCTGCCTGAGTGTGGAACTCAGAAGAACATCAGCAATTTTCTTCAGTTAGTTTTAAGTGCACACTGTGCAGAGGACACAGTGCACTAACTGTAAATAATACAGATGTCTACCTGTGGTACTAATAGGATCAGAAGAACACCAGCAATTGTCTTCACGTAGCTTTAGGTGCACATTGTGCAGAGGACACAGTACACTAACTGTAAATACTTTAGCTGCCTGCCTGTGATATTAATAGGATCAGAAGAACACCCGCAATTTTCTTCAGGTAGCTTTAGGTGCACACTGTGCAGAGGACACAGTACACTAACTGTAAATATTGCAGCTGCCTGCCTGTGGTACTAATAGGATCAGAAGAACACAAGCAATTTTCTTCAGGTAGCTGTAGGTGTACACTGTGCAGAGAACACATTACACTAACTGTAAATATTGCAGCTGCCTGCCTGTGGTATTAATAGGATAAAAACGACAGCAATTGTCTTCAGGTAGCTTTAGGTGCACACTGTGCAGAGTACACAGTACACTAACTGTAAATACTGCAGCTGCCTGCCTGTGGTACTAAAAGGATCAGAACAACAGCAATTGTCTTCGGGTAGCTTTAGGTGCACACTGTGCAGAGGACACAGTACACTAACTTTAAATACTGCAGCTGCCTGCCTGTGAAACTAATAGGATCAGAAGAACGCCACCAATTTTCTTCACGTAGCTTTAGGTGCACACTTTGCAGAGGACACAGTACACTAACTGTAAATACTGCAGCTGCATGCCTGTGGTATTAATAGGATTAGAAAAACAGCAATTGTCTTTAGGTAGCTTTAGGTGCTCACTGTGCAGTGGACACAGTTCACTAACTGTAAATTCTGCAGCTGCCTGACTGTGGTACTCAGAAGAACATCAGCAATTTTCTTCAGTTAGTTTTAGGTGCACACTGTGCAGAGGACACAGTGCACTTACTCTAAATAATACAGATGTCTACCTGTGGTATTAATAGGATCAGAAGAAAACCACCAATTCTATTCAGGTAGCTTTAGGTGTACACTGTGCAGAGGACAGAGTTCACTAACTGTAAATACTGTAGCTGCCAGCCTATGGTATTAATAGGATCAGAAGAACACCAGCAATTTTCTGCAGGTAGCTTTAGGTGCACACTGTGCAGAGGACACAGTACACTAACTGTAAATATTGTAGCTGCCTGCCTGTGGTACTAATAGGATCAGAAGAACACCAGCAATTGTCTTCATGTAGCTTTAGGTGCACACTGTGCAGAGGACACAGTACACTAACTGTAAATACTGTAGCTGCCTGCCTGTGGTATTAATAAGATCAGAGGAACACCAGCAATTTTCTTCAGGTATCTTTAGGTGCACACTGTGCAGAAGACACAGTACACTAATTGAAAATACTGCAGCTGCCTGCCTGTGGTACTAATAGGATCAGAAGAACACCAGCAGTTTTCTTCAGGTAGTTTTAAGTGCACACTGTGCAGAGGACACAGTGCACTAACTGTAAATACTGCAGATGCCTGCCTTTGGTATTAATATGATCAGAAGAACACCACCAATTTTCTTCAAGTAGCTTTAGGTGTACACTGTGCAGAGAACACATTACACTAACTGTAAATATTGCAGCTGCCTGCCTGTGGTATTAATAGTGATAAGAACGACAGCAATTTTCTTCAGGTAGCTTTAGGTGTACACTGTGCAGAGTACACAGTACACTAACAGTAAATACTGCAGCTGCCTGCCTGTGGTACTAATAGGATCAGAACAACAGCAATTGTCTTCGAGTAGCTTTAGGTGCACACTGTGCAGAGGACACAGTCCACAAACTGTAAATACTGCAGCTGCCTGCCTGTGGTATTAATAGGATTAGAAAAACACCAGCAATTTTCTTCAGGTGGCTTTAGGTGCACACTGTGTAGAGGACACAGCACACTAACTGTAAATACTGTAGCTGCCTGCCTGTGGTATTAATAGGATCAGAAGAACACCAGCAATTTTCTTCACATAGCTTTAGGTGCACACTGTGCAGAGGACACAGTACACTAGCTGTAAATACTGTAGCTGCCTGCCTGTGGTATTAATAGGATCAGAAGAACACCAGTAATTTTCTTCAGGTAGCTTTAGGTGCAAACTGTGCAGAGGACACAGTACACTAACTGTAAATACTGTAGCTGCCTGCCTGTGGTACTAATAGGATCAGAAGAACACCAGCAATTTTCTTCAGGCGGTTTAAGGTGCACACTGTGCAGAGGACTCAGTACACTAACTGTAAATACTGCAGCTGCCTGCCTGTGGTACTAATAGGATCAGAAGAACACCAGCAATTGTCTTAACGTTTCTTTAGGTGCACACTGTGCAGAGGACACAGTACACTAACTGTAAATACTGTAGCTGCCTGCCTGTGGTATTAATAGGATCAGAAGAACACCAGCAATTTTCTTCAGGTAGCTTTAGGTGCACACTGTGCAAAGGACACAGTAGACTAACTGTAAATACCGCAGCTGCCTGCCTGTGGTACTAATAGGATCAGAAGAACACCAGCAATTGTCTTCACGTTGCTTTAGGTGCACACTGTGCAGAGGACACAGTACACTAACTGTAAATACTGTAGCTGCCTGCATGTGGTATTAATAGGATCAGAAGAACACCAGCAATTTTCTTCAGGTAGCTTTAGGTGCACACTGTGCAGAGGAAACAGTACACTAACTGTAAATACTGCAGCTGCCTGCCTGTGGTACTAATAGGATCAGAAGAACACCACCAATTTTCTTCAGCTAGTCTTAAGTGCACACTGTGCAGAGGACACAGTGCACTAACTGCAAATACTGCAGATGCCTGCCTTTGGTAATAATAGGATCAGAAGAACACCACCAATTTTCTTCAGGTAGCTGTAGGTGTACACTGTGCAGAGAACACATTACACTAACTGTAAATACTGCAGCTGCCTGCCTGTGGTATTAATAGGATAAGAACAACAGCAATTGTCTTCAGGTAGCTTTAGGTGCACACTGTGCAGAGTACACAGTACACTAACTGTAAATACTGCAGCTGTCTGCCTGTGGTATTAATAGGATCAGAAGAACACCAGTAATTTTCTTCAGGTAGCTTTAGGTGCACACTGTGCAGAGGACACAGTACACTAACTGTAAATACTGTAGCTGCCTGCCTGTGGTACTAATAGGATCAGAAGAACACCAGCAATTTTCTTCAGGCGGTTTTAGGTGCACACTGTGCAGAGGACTCAGTACACTAACTGTAAATACTGCAGCTGCCTGCCTGTGGTACTAATAGGATCAGAAGAACACCAGCAATTGTCTTAACGTTTCTTTAGGTGCACACTGTGCTGAGGACACAGTACACTAACTGTAAATACTGTAGCTGCCTGCCTGTGGTATTAATAGGATCAGAAGAACACCAGCAATTTTCTTCAGGTAGCTTTAGGTGCACACTGTGCAAAGGACACAGTAGACTAACTGTAAATACCGCAGCTGCCTGCCTGTGGTACTAATAGGATCAGAAGAACACCAGCAAATGTCTTCACGTTGCTTTAGGTGCACACTGTGCAGAGGACACAGTACACTAACTGTAAATACTGTAGCTGCCTGCATGTGGTATTAATAGGATCAGAAGAACACCAGCAATTTTCTTCAGGTAGCTTTAGGTGCACACTGTGCAGAGGAAACAGTACACTAACTGTAAATACTGCAGCTGCCTGCCTGTGGTACTAATAGGATCAGAAGAACACCACCAATTTTCTTCAGCTAGTCTTAAGTGCACACTGTGCAGAGGACACAGTGCACTAACTGCAAATACTGCAGATGCCTGCCTTTGGTAATAATAGGATCAGAAGAACACCACCAATTTTCTTCAGGTAGCTGTAGGTGTACACTGTGCAGAGAACACATTACACTAACTGTAAATACTGCAGCTGCCTGCCTGTGGTATTAATAGGATAAGAACAACAGCAATTGTCTTCAGGTAGCTTTAGGTGCACACTGTGCAGAGTACACAGTACACTAACTGTAAATACTGCAGCTGCCTGCCTGTGGTATTAATAGGATCAGAAGAACACCAGTAATTTTCTTCAGGTAGCTGTAGGTGTACACTGTGCAGAGAACACATTACACTAACTGTAAATACTGCAGCTGCCTGCCTGTGGTATTAATAGGATAAGAACAACAGCAATTGTCTTCAGGTAGCTTTAGGTGCACATTGTGCAGAGTACACAGTACACTAACTGTAAAAAACTGCAGCTGCCTGCCTGTGGTACTAATAGGATCAGAAAAACAGCAATTGTCTTCGGGTAGCTTTAGGTGCACACTGTGCAGAGTACACAGTACACTAACTGTAAATACTGCAGCTGCCTGCCTGTGAATCTAATAGGATCAGAAGAACACCACCAAATTTCTTCAGGTAGCTTTAGGTGCACATTGTGCAGAGGACACAGTACACTAACTGTAAATACTGTAGCTGCCTGCCTGTGGTATTAATAGGATCAGAAGAACACCAGCAATTTTTCTACAGGTAGCTTTAGGTGCACACTGTGCAGAGGACACAGTACACTAACAGTAAATACTGCAGCTGCCTGCCTTTGGTACTAATAGGATCAGAAGAACACCAGCAATTTTCTTCAGGTAGTTTTAAGTGCACACTCTGCAGAGGACACAGTGCACTAACTGTAAATATTGCAGCTGCCTGCCTGTGGTATTAATAGGATAAGAACGACAGCAATTGTCTTCAGGTAGCTTTAGGTGCACACTGTGCAGAGTACACAGTACACTAACTGTAAATACTGCAGCTGCCTGCCTGTGGTACTAATAGGATCAGAACAACAGCAATTGTCTTCGGGTAGCTTTAGGTGCACACTGTGCAGAGGACACAGTACACTAACTTTAAATACTGCAGCTGCCTGCCTGTGAAACTAATAGGATCAGAAGAACACCACCAATTTTCTTCAGGTAGCTTTAGGTGCACACTGTGCAGAGGACACAGTACACTAACTGTAAATACTGCAGCTGCATGCCTGTGGTATTAATAGGATTAGAAAAACAGCAATTGTCTTCAGGTAGCTTTAGGTGCTCACTGTGCAGTGGACACAGTTCACTAACTGTAAATACTGCAGCTGCCTGTCTGTGGTATTAATAGGATTAGAAAAACAACAATTGTTTTCAGGAAGCTTTAGGTGCTCATTGTGCAGTGGACATAGTTCACTAACTATAAATTCTGCAGCTGCCTGACTGTGGTACTCAGAAGAACATCAGTAATTTTCTTCAGTTAGTTTTAGGTGCACACTGTGCAGAGGACACTAACTGCACTAACTGTAAATACTGCAGATGCCTGCCTGTGGTATTAATAGGATCAGAAGAACACCACTAATTTTCTTCAGGTAACTTTAGGTGTACACTGTGCAGAGTACTCAGTACACTAACTGTAAATACTGCAGCTGCCTGCCTATGGTATTAATAGGATCAGAAGAACACCAGCAATTTTCTTCAGGTGGCTTTTGGTGCACACCGTGCAGAGGACACAGTACACTAACTGTAAATACTGTAGCTGCCTGCCTGTGGTATTAACAGGATCAGAAGAACACCAGCAATTTTCTTCAGGTAGCTTTAGGTGTACACTGTGCAGAGGACACAGTACACTAACTGTAAATACTGCAGATGCCTGCCTTTGGTAATAATAGGATCAGAAGAACACCAGCAATTTTCTTCAGGTAGCTGTAGGTGTACACTGTGCAGAGAACACATTACACTAACTGTAAATATTGCAGCTGCCTGCCTGTGGTATTAATAGGATAAGAACGACAGCAATTGTCTTCAGGTAGCTTTAGGTGCACACTGTGCAGAGGACACAGTACACTAACTTTAAATACTGCAGCTGCCTGCCTGTGAAACTAATTGGATCAGAAGAACACCACCAATTTTCTTCAGGTAGCTTTAGGTGCACACTGTGCAGAGGACACAGTACACTAACTGTAAATACTGTAGCTGCCTGCCTGTGGTATTAATAGGATCAGAAGAACACCAGCAATTTTCTTCAGGTAGCTTTAGGTGCACACTGTGCAGAGTTCACAGTACACTAACTGTAAATACTGCAGCTGCCTGCCTGTGGTACTAATAGGATCAGAAGAACACCAGCAATTTTCTTTAGATAGTTTTAAGTGCACACTGTGCAGAGGACACAGTGCACTAACTGTAAATACTGCAGATGCCTGCCTTTGGTATTAATAGGATCAGAAGAACAGCACCAATTTTCTTCAGGTAGCTTTAGGTGTACACTGTGCAGAGAACACATTACACTAACTGTAAATACTGCAGCTGCCATCCTGTGGTATTAATAGGATAAGAACAACAGCAATTGTCTTCAGGTAGCTTTAGGTGCACACTGTGCAGAGGACACAGTACACTAATTGTAAATACTGCAGCTGCCTGCCTGTGGTACTAATAGGATCAGAAGAACACCACCAATTTTCTTCAGGTAGCTTTAGGTGCACACTGTGCAGAGGACACAGTACAGTAACTGTAAATACTGCAGCTGCCTGCCTGTGGTATTAATAGGATTAGAAAAACAGCAATTGTCTTCAGGTAGCTTTAGGTGCTCACTGTGCAGTGGACACAGTTCACTAACTGTAAATTTTGCAGCTGCCTGACTGTGGTACTCAGAAGAACATCAGCAATTTTCTTCAGTTAGTTTTAAGTGCACACTGTGCAGAGGACACAGTGCACTAACTGTAAATAATACAGATGTCTGCCTGTGGTATTAATATGATCAGAAGAACACCACCAATTCTCTTCAGGTAGCTTTAGGTGTACACTGTGCAGAGGACACAGTACACTAACTGTAAATACTCTAGCTGCCTGCCTGTGAAACTAATAGGATCAGAAGAACACCAGCAATTTTCTTCAGGTAGCTTTAGGTGCACACTGTGCAGAGGACACAGTACACTAACTGTAAATACTGCAGCTGCCTGCCTGTGGTACTAATAGGATCAGAAGAACACCAGCAATTTTCTTCTGGTAGCTTTAGGTGCACACTGTGCCGAGGACACAGTACACTAACTGTAAATACTGCAGCTGCCAGCCTGTGGTATTAATAGGATCAGAACAAAAGCAATTTTCTTCAGGTAGCTTTAGGTGCACACTGTGCAGAGGACACAGTACACTAACTGTAAATACTGCAGCTGCCTGCCTGTGGTACTAATAGGATCAGAAGAACACCAGCAATTCTCTTCAGGTAGCTTTAGGTGCACACTGTGCAGAGGACACAGTACACTAACTGGAAATACTGAAGCTGCCTGCCTGTGGTATTAATAGGATCAGAAGAACACCACTAATTTTCTTCAGGTAGCTTTAGGTGTACACTGTGCAGAGTACACAGTACACTAACAGTAAATACTGCAGCTGCCTGCCTGTGGTACTAATAGGATCAGAAGAATACCAGCAATTTTCTTCAAGTAGCTTTAAGTGCACACTTTGGCGAGGACACAGTACACTAACTGTAAATACTGTAGCTGCCTGCCTGTGGTATTAATAGGATCAGAACAACAGCAATTTTCTTCTGGTAGCTTTAGGTGTACCCTGTGCAAAGGACACAGTACACTAACTGTAAATACTGTAAATACACCTGCCTGCCAGTAGGAAGAGAATAACAGGAACTGTAAGTGCAGCTAACTGACTCACCTGCCTACTCTAACTTAAATCAAATGACACTGTCTCTCTGTCTATCTCTCTCTGCCGCAGCACACTACACAAGACCACCGTGCAGGCAGCCTTATATAGTGTGTGGCGCGTACTAATCCTCCTGAGCCATAATTGGCCAAAGCCACCGTGAATGAGGTTATTGATTTGTGGGGGTGAGATCGTTAGAAAGTATATTTAATTGGCATATTGAGTCTGACAATATATAACAATGATGCACAGTAGAAAAAGTTTAATATGTATACACACACATTCATGGTATTGACCTCATGAATATATTGAATATACGTATCAAAGGGACGGCATATAAAATTTACAAGAGATTTAACCACTTCAATACCCAGCCATAGTCAAATGATGCCCACAGATGGGATCTCGCATCCTGGATGGGCGTCATATGACGTCTCCGGCTTTTCGCCTCCGGGGGCCTGCAGGGGGGCGAGCGGGGATCTGGCGTGTCCCTCGGGACACAGCCGTTCCCCATGGGGTTATTGGAGTGGCGGTGGTGGGCGGTGGAGCTTCAGGAGCAGCGTGAGCTGTGATTGGTCACTATGCAGAGTGGCATTGGGAAGCATTGTGCATGGTGTCTGGGGAAGCGACGTGCACGGTGTCCATGCGTGCCCCCAGTGGCCCTCGGATACAGCCCTGCCCCGATCATTGTAAAGAGCCAATGAAATTGGCTTTACCACGTGACCGGACGTGTCCAATCACAGCCGGTCACTAAATGTAAACAAAACAGTGTGTAACCGTTTTTTCTGGGTTCTCCTCTTCACACATTGATCCAGAGTACATACAGAGTACATACAGAGTACATACAGCCACTATGTCCAGAAAGGTGTACACCCCAGAAGAGGCATACCAAATACTCAGTCTGACCGATGAGAGCAACGAGGAGCTCTCACCGCTCAATTATGATTCCAATTCTGGTTCGGAATATAAGCCCCCCCGAAGGCAGCACATCAGGATCCGAATCAAAGGAGGAAGCAGTCCATCCAAAAAGACGATGGTCTGAACTCCAGGCAGGTACCAGCAGTGCCAATGGCAGTAGACCCCAGGAGGAGAGGCCCAGTACAAGCGCTGCTAAACCCCAGAAGGAAAGGCCCAGTAAAAGTGCATGCCTAAGAATTAGGGCCCAAACCCAGCTTCCAGATGCCTTGGCAAACCCATTGTGGGTGCCTTCTACCACAGGGTCATCCACGATCCCCCCCTTTTACAGCACAGCCAGGTGTGTAGGTCAACACTGCAGGTTTTTCCCAAATGGATTTTTTAAATTTATTTTTCCCTGACGAATTCAAGGCATCGTGGACCAAACCAATCTCTTTGCCCAACAATTCATTGCAACCAACCCCAGCTCCAGCTATGCCCTCCCTTTTGAATGGAGACCCCCAACAGTGGTGGAGCTTAAATTGTTTTTAGGCCTAACGCTCAACATGGGGCTTACAAAAAAATGAAATGCATAAGTATTGGTCGACCAAACCCATCCACCATATGCCAATTTTTTCATCGGCCATGTCCAGGTCCCGATACGAAATTATATTGTGCTTCCTGCATTTCAGTAACAACTCACAGTGCCCCCACCCGAAATCACCCAAACTTTGATTAAACATATAAAATTCTCCCCCTAATTATTTTTTTTTCCAAGAAGTTTGCCGAACTTTATGTCCCTGACAAAAACATATCTGTGGATGAATCCCTGGTGCATTTCACAGGCCAGCTGGGAATCAAGCAATATATTCCCAGTAAGAGGGAGAGGTACAGCTTGAAGCTCAACAAGCTCTGCAAAAGCGCCACTGGTTAGGTGCACTCATTCCGCGTGTATGAAGGCAAAGATTCCCAGCACCAACCCCTTGAGTGTCCATCGTACATGGGAATAAGTGGAAAAATTGTTTGGGAGTTGGCATTCACAATCTTCCAAAAGGGGTGTCATATTTACATGGACAACTATTACACCAGTTTGCCCCTTCTCTGCCACCTATACAGTATGTGACCGCGATATTGTGTCAATCTCGCCGTTGTTATCGGCGAGATTTGACACCTGTGAGCCCCATCGCGGGAGCCAGCGCTGAGCTGGCTCACTCATCGGGAAAGGAAAAATGTGTTTTTTCCTTTCCCAATGAGAGACAGGCAGTGCTGACAGCTGTCTGGTATGAATCATGAGGGGAAACACGGCGCCAAATTTTAAATAAAAAACTGGCATGGGTTCCCCTCCAGGAGCATACCAGGCCCTTCGGTCTGGTATGGATTTTAAGAGGAAACCCCTACGCTGAAAAATCAGCATGGGGGTCCCCCCAAAATCCATACCAGACCCTTATCTGAGCACGCAGCCCAGCCGGTCAGGAAAGGGGGTGGGGACGAGCGAGCACCCCCCTCCTGAACCATACCAGGCAGAATGCCCTCAACATGGGGGGGTGCTTTGGGGGAGAGGGGCGCCCTGGGCCCCCCCAAAGCACCTTGTCCCCATGTTGATGAGGATAAGGGCCTCTTCCCGACAACCCTGGCCGTTGGCTGTCAGGGTCTGCGGGCAGGGGCCTTATCTGAATCCAGAAGCCCCCTTTAATAAGGGGGCCCCAGATCCTGCCCCCCCACCCTTTGTGAATGAGTAGGGGGTACCCCTACCCATTCACCTAGGGAAAAAAGTGTCAATAAATAAAACACACTACACAGGTTTTTAAAGTAATTTATTAAGCAGCTCCGGGGGTCTTCTTTCGACTTCGGGGGTCTTCTTCTGACTTCGGGGGTCCAGGATCTGGGAGCCCCCTTATTAAAGGGGGCTTCCGGATTCCGATAAGCCCTCCGCCCGCAGACCCCGACAACCAACGGCCAGGGTTGTCGGGAAGAGGCCCTTGTCCTCATCAACATGGGGACAAGGTGCTTTGGGGGGGGCCGCAGAGCGCCCCTCTCCCCCAAAGCACTCACCCCCCATGTTGAGGGCATGCGGCTTGGAACGGTTCAGGAGGGGGGTTTGTGTGCTCGGATAAAGGTTCTGGTATGGATTTTCGGGGGACCCCCATGCCAATTTTTCGGCATGGGGGTTCCTCTTAAAATCCATACCAGACCGAAGGACCTGGTATGCTCCTGGAGGGGAACCCATGCCAGTTTTTTATTTAAAATTTGGAACGGCGTTCCCCCTCATAATTCATACCAGACAGCTGTCAGCACTGCCTGTCACTCATTGGGAAAGGAAAAAACACATTTTTCCTTTCCCGATGAGCGAGCCAGCGCGAGATGCACAGTACCCTATCGCCGAGAACCAGTGGGATAGGATCGCGCTGGAAACACAATCTCGCGGTCAGGTACTGTATCTAAAAAAAAATTTGGCCTGTGGTACAACAAGGAAAAACCGAAAGGCTTCTTACAGTGTCTTGTCACCACAACCATTTGAAGGGGGGAATTGACAAGCTTGAGGAATGAAAAAGTGTTGGCTGTGAAGTGGAGGGATAGGAAAGATGTGTACATCATGTCCACCGTCCACGATGACACCTCGGTGGAACTTCATAGAAGACGCAGTCCCGTTTGCAAGTCTTCCTGTATCATCGAGTACAATAAATACATGGGGAGGTGGATTTAAATGATAAAATGTTGCAGCCCTATCTTTCAACAAGAAAATCCCTCTTCTGGTACAAAAAAGTCACAATTTACTTTTTTCATTTGGCCCTTTTAAATTCCTTTCATCATCTACCAAAAATCAATGGAAACACCCACCACCTTCATAAATTTTATTGAAGACATTGTCACTGCCCTGATCTACCAACAAGTATCCCCCCAGAAAGCATTCACTCTGATTGTGTCAGCAGACTACATGAGCGCCATTTTCCGGACCATATTCCACCAACAGGATCCGGAAGACGACGTCAAAAAAAATGTTGGGTGTGCACCAAAAGAAGAATTAGGAAAGACACCAGCTTCCATTGTGCTGACTGTCCCTCCCAACCTGACCTTTGCATCGGAGAATGCTTTAAGCAATATCACACTCTCGAAATCTATTAGCCCATATTTCTAATACAGCCATTTCCCCATTTTCAATTTCTGTCCTGAATATTTCCCTGCCTCAACCAACCATATCATTGTCTTCCATGTGAACTGATCCTAGCCTACCGTCTGCATTGTTTATCCGCCATGTTTCTGCCTTTCACGTGAACTGACCCTGGACTGTATCGACTATGCCTCTGCCTATTGTCTATTTCTGCCTTTTACCTGCACTTTCCTTGGCCTGTTGACCATGTTTTTGCCTGCCCCTTGGATTGATCTTTCACCCTGCTACACAGGAGTCTCATGTATGTGAAAGGTTCCAGAATAGTGTTCTGAGTTCAGAAAAACAGTTTTTGGTTTTCTGTGTTCCCAGAACAGGGTCTTGTTGTCCAGAGGCTTCAAAGCGATTTGGGTGGGAGAAGCCTCTACCCCTGTACCCATTCCTTCCTGACCGATGCCCTAAGCTTGATGGTCCTGCCTACTCCCTGGACAAATACTCTGGCTGTGCTGAGCATACCTCTGCCTGCTGCATGTACTAACTATGGACAGTATTCCTGCCTGCTGCATGGACGATCCTTTGATCCTTTTGCTGCTGCTGACCACATCCCTGCCTGCTATCTGGACCAGTGCTTTGGCTGTGCTGACAACATCTCTACCTGTACTGACTATTCTTGCCTGCTGCCTGTTTTGCTATTGCTGTCCACGTTCCTGCCTGCTGCCTGGACCGATGCTCTCCTCTGTGGACCATTGCACTACTAAAACCGCAGGTAATCTTTTCTTTACCCTTTGCTCAGCAGAATGTATTTTGGTTTGTAATTGGTGTGTACAGTACATGCTATGTGTTAGAAAATGTGATAGGTTGGCAGGAATTTATGTGTGTAATTTATGCTCCAAAAACACCTGACAGTGCTATTTGGATGTTGGGCCTCTGTATGTGGCCAGGCTGTGTAAAAGTCTCACACATGTGGTATCGCCATACTCAGGAGGAGTAGCAGAATGTATTTTGCGGTGTCAGTTTTGCTATGTGTTGGTAATATCTTATAAATGGACAACTTTGTATGAAAAAAATGCGTTTTCATTTTTTTCCACAGTTTCCAAAAACTTCTGGAAAAAAATTAACCTTTCAAAAGACTCATCATGCCTCATAGATTATACGTTGGGGTGTTAGCTTTCCAAAATGGGGTCATTTTGTGGGCGTTTCCAATGACCTGGTGCTCCCGGGTCTTTAAAACTGTAATAGGTGGTTGAGAAATGAGATGTGTAATTTATGCATGTAGAACGCCTGACGGTGATACTTCAATGTTGGGCCTCTGTATGTGGCCAAGCTGTGTAAAAATCTCACACATGTGGTATCACCATACTCGGGAGGAGTAGCAGAATGTATTTTGGGGGTGTCAGTTTTGCTATGTACATGCTATGTGTTGAACATATCTTATAAATGGACAACTTTGTATGAAAAATAATGCATTTTCATTTTTTTCCCACATATTCCAAAAACTTCTGGAAAAAAATGAACTGTTCAAAAGACTCATCATGCCTCATAGATTATACGTTGGGGTGTTAGCTTTCCAAAATGGGGTCATTTTGTGGGCATTTCCATTGACCTGGTGCTCCAGGGCCTTCAAAAGTGTGATAGATTGGCATCAGATGAGATGTGTAATTTATGCTCGTAGAACGCCTGACGGTGCTACTTGGATGTTAGACCTCTGTATATGGCCAGGCTGTGTAAAAGTCTCACACATGTGGTATGACTATACTGAGACAGAGTAGCAGAATGTTTTTTGGGGTGTCATTGCAAGTATGCATGTGCTGTGTGAGAGAAATAACTTGTTATGATGACAATTTTGTGCAAAAAAAAATTCCCAAGAAAATTATGTGGGGGGTCCCCCTAAATTCCATACCAGACCTTCAGGTCTGGTATGGATATTAAGGGGAACCCCAGCCAAAATGAAAAAAAAATGGCGTGGGGTCCCCCTCAAAATCCATACCAGACCCTTGTCCGAGCATGCAACCTGGCAGGCCGCAGGAAAAGAGGGGGGACAAGAGAGCGCCCCCCCTCCTGAACTGTACCAGGCCACATGCCCTCAACATTGGGAGGGTGCTTTAGGGTAGCCCCCCAAAACACCTTGTCCCCATGTTGATGAGGACAAGGGCCTCATCCCCAAACCCTGGCCGGTGGTTGTGGAGGTCTGTGGGCGGGGGGCTAATCAGAATCTGGAAGCCCCCTTTAACAAGGGGACCCCCAGATCCCGTCATTTTTTTTTTAAATTTTGGTTCAGGGTTCCCCTGTGGGGAATTCCCATGCCGTTTTTATCAATGAACTTAAGTGTATTGTCGGACCGGCAATTCATTAATAGCCGCGAGTAGTTTAAATGACTTTTTTTCCTTTGAAATGTCAAACTGTTCTAAACACGGGAAACATGCGCCCCTTTACAGGCATACTATAGACACCCTCCAGGTACGAAATTTAAAGGGATATTACACTTTTACTGTTTCACTTTAAGCATTAGACTTTTAAAGGGTGTTCTGCGGCATTCGAATTTGCCGTGAACACCCCAAATTGCGAACATGAGTTCTACTCGAACTTGAAGCTCATCCCTAACAGAGACCAAATAATATACACTAATTTGGGTTATTTTTACTAAAGATATGTAGCAGTATACATTTTGGCCAAAATTTATGAAGAAAAATGACTTATTTGCAAAATTTTACAATAGAAACTAAAAAAAAGTGTTTTTTTTTAAATTTCTCTTTTTTTTTTCGCTTATATTGCAAAAAATAAAAAAAAAACAACAGTGATTAAATACCACCAAAAGAAAGCTCTGTTTGTGATATGAAAATAATAAAAATTTGGTTTGGGTACAGTGTAGCATGACTGAGTAATTGTCATTCAAAGTGTGAGAGTGCTGAAAGCTAAAAATTGGTCTGGGAAGGAATGGTGTATAAAAGCCCTGCATTGAAGTGGTTAATAGGGTAAAATGAATTATTGCAGATTCATATGTATACACGTCATCTAAATGGCACTATGCAGTGTAAGCAGTGGTAAAAAAATGCATGATCATTAGGTTGTAGATAATGAGTCCAAGTAAGTTCCTATCAATAGGCATAAGAATGCATCCTATGAGCCCGACGCGTTTTGTGGATAATACCAATCTTCAGGGGCAGATGCATGCAACTCTATAAGAAAACAACAAAACATGAGTAGACCAGTATGATCAAACAATCTACCCCTCAATGGGGAGAATGTGTGCAAGAGAAAAGGGAGAGAGTTACTCATCCCTCTGAGTACTTACATCATGATAAGTCTGGAAAATGGGGGAAGGAGAGGGACCAGGTGCACAAAACATCAAGAAAAAAGAACAAAAGGCAGAAATCCAGGTAGTGGTATGAGTGGACTTCATGACTAAAAATATATATATTGGGAGTACTATAAATATTCTATATTGTGGGAAGTAGCTAGAGCCCAATGCCAAAGTGCAGGTGGACAAGTGAATGTGAGAAAAAAAAAAGGGAAAAAAGAAGGAAGGAAAAAAGAAAGGAAGAGAAAGGAAAAGAAAGAGAAGAAAGAAAAAAATAAGAAAAAGAAAAAGGGGGAAGAAAAAGGGGGAAGAAAAAGAGAAAAAGAAAAAGGAAAAAGAATACCATGAGACAGCTATAAATGCCAAAATCAAAAGTGAGCATGTATGAGCATAAACAGGAAAAGAAAAACCATGTAATTACCTGTTTAGGATATATGCATTTTCCAGACTTATCATGATGTAAGTACTCAGAGGGATGAGTAACTCTTTCCGTTTTCTCTTG
The DNA here is from genome assembly GCF_042186555.1 of Aquarana catesbeiana. Classification (NCBI taxonomy): domain Eukaryota; kingdom Metazoa; phylum Chordata; class Amphibia; order Anura; family Ranidae; genus Aquarana; species Aquarana catesbeiana. The sequence continues at coordinate 478,003,046 of NC_133325.1, read as the reverse complement.
CACACATTCTCCCCATTGAGGGGTATATTGTTTGATCATACTGGTCTACTCATGTTTTATTGTTTTCTTATAGAGTTGCATGCATCTGCCCCTGAAGAGTGGTATTATCCACGAAACGCGTTGGGCTTATAGGATGCATGCTTATGCCTACTGATAGAAACCTACATAGACTCTTTATCTACAACCTAATGATCATGTGTTTTTTTTTTTACCACTGTTTACACTGCATTATGCCATTTAGATGACTTGTATACATATGAATCTGCAATAATTCATTTTACCCTATTAAAACTCTTGTCAATTTTATATGCTGTCCCTTTGATATGTATATGTAATATATTCATGAGGTCAATACCATGTATGTGTGTGTATACATATTAAACCTTTTCTACTATGTGCATCATTGTTATGTATTGTCAGACTCAATATGCCAATTAAATATACTTTCTAACTATATCACCCCCACAAATCAATAGCCTCATTCAAAGTCCCACCTTCCTTTTTCTTATACCTGAACCAGGGATGGAGGCACAGACCGTGTGCTTCATATAAAGTCCCAAACTCCCCCCCCCCTATTATTCCCCTACAAACTTTAGACCAATATCTTTACTAAATATCGATTTAAAACTGTATGCCAAACTCATAGCACTACGCCTGGTTGACATTTTGCCTACCCTTATCCACCCCGATCAAACGGGCTTTACGAAATACAGACAAACCTCAGATGCAACTAGACGCATGATTAATATCATCCATATGGCAAGGGTACATCAAAGGCCTTCTCTGCTCCTGGCCTTGGATGCGGAGATGGCCTTTGACCGCATACATTGGCTATACTTAGCCAGGGTATTGGAATCATTTGGATTTGAGGGTTCTATCCTTTCTGCCGTTTTGACCCTGTACTCTAAACCATCTGCCAAAGTCTATATGTCTGGTATCATGTCAACCCCATTTTCCATATCTAATGGCACAAAGCAAGGGTGCCCTTTGTCCCCTCTAATTTTTAATTTATTAATGGAACCATTAGCTATATATATTAGAAACCATACAAATATAAAGGGTTTTCCTGTGGTTAAGATTTTCCACAAAATTATTCTATTTGCTGACGATATTATCATGATAATGACAGAGGTGGGCTCCTCCCTGGCAGTGGCGCACGAGGCCTTAAGCATGTTTAACAGAATCTCGTATTACAAAGTTAACAAAAATAAATCATACTGTATATACTGGGTTTAGGAATAGACACTATCACCAGTAATAGACTCAAATTGAAATTTCCCTATAAGTGGACCACGGAGGGGATAAAATACTTAAGAATAACACTAACAGCAGACACCAACAATATAGTAGAAGCCAACACACTTTTTTACAAAGACTGAACCAGAAACTCCAAACCATCACAAAAGCAGAATTTACTTGGTCGGGCAGTCTTGCAGCCTTCAAGATGATGTTACTCCCTCAATTCACCTATCTATTCAGATTCCTCCCAGAAATTTTTTTTTACCAGAGCACAGTCCATGATAAATAGATTTCTTTGGTAGGGGAAAAAAGCTAAATGTGCATTTCACAAACTGATTAAAGACTGCAGTAATAGACTCAAATTGAAATTTCTGATTAAAGACTGCAGTAGTAGACTCAAATTGAAATTTCCCTATAAGTGGACCACGGAGGGGATAAAATACTTAAGAATAACACTAACAGCAGACACCAACAATATAGTAGAAGCCAACACACTTTTTTACAAAAACTGAACCAGAAACTCCAAACCATCACAAAAGCAGAATTTACTTGGTCGGGCAGTCTTGCAGCCTTCAAGATGATGTTACTCCCTCAATTCACCTATCTATTCAGATTCCTCCCAGAAATGTTTTTTTACCAGAGCACAGTCCATGATAAATAGATTTCTTTGGTAGGGGAAAAAAGCTAAATGTGCATTTCACAAACTGATTAAATCTAGAATTGCGGGGGGTGGGACATGTACTGCTGAAAGACTACTATCTTGCAGAAATTTTAGCCCAGATAAAACATTGGTTTTTCCGGAATCATACTTCAATGTGGCAGAAACTGCAATCATTTCAATCGCCCAATCATAGATTGTATGACTTGATATTGGCCAGCGGATTTATGCCTCACTCCGCCTCCAATGTTTCACCTACAATGGAGTCCTCCATTCATACATGGAGGTTGCTCCCAAACACCTCTATGCCCGATACCCCTGTAAAAACTATTCCTCTTCCTATCACCAGTTTACAGATACTAATACCAAACCTAAATATTAGACACTGGGAAACTAAAGGTATCACAACAACCGAAGACCTATACATTGGCCCTACGATAAAAACCTTTATGCCCCGTACACACAGTCGGACTTTGTTCGGACATTCCGACAACAAAATCCTCTGATTTTTTCCGACGGATGTTGGCTCAAACTTGTTTTGCCTACACACGGTCGCACAAAGTTGTCGGAATTTCCGATCGCCAAGAACGCGGTGACGTCAAGCACGTACGACGAGACTAGAAAAGGCCAGTTCAGAACCAAGCGCGGCACCCTTTGGGCTCCTTTTGCTAATCTCGTGTTAGTAAAAGTTTGGTGAGAGACGATTCGCGCTTTTTCAGACTCGTGGCTTTCAGATCGTTTTCTGCCGTTCAGTTTGTGCTTGTGGGTTTGTATCTGCTCTTCAGTGCGTGCAGTCAGTTCGTATTGGAGTTTTCTGTGCGATCTTGTCCGCTCGTTGCTGTTTTTCAGGTCGCTCTTCACAGGCCTTGCTGTTCTTCAGTGCGTTCTGTTACTTCGTTCTGAGCAGCCAACCGTTTTCTAGCCATGTTTCGTATGCGTACTCCTCGTAGAGTTCGTGCTGTGCCGGGGCTTGGTGTTGGGGTCCTGACCTTGACACAAGTCCAGTCCATGAACAGGATGGGGAGGAGTTCATGGACCAAGAATTTGTTGCTTCAGCGTGACCAGTTCTGTCATATGCCTTTGCTCCGTGAGATCCGTGAGAATAATCCTGATGATTTCAGGAACTTTCTCCGGATGACGGACCCCGTATTTCACCGTTTGTTGGCTTCGCTGACCCCCTATATTAGCAGGCAGGATACCTGCATGAGGCAAGCCATCACTCCGGAGCAGAGGTTGGTCGCTACCTTGCGGTATTTGGCCACAGGGAGAAGCCTGCAGGACTTGAAGTTCTCAACAGGCATCTCCCCCCAGGCTCTGGGGATCATTATCCCAGAGACCTGTTCTGCCATCATCCAGGTCCTGCAGAAGGAGTATATGAAGGTAAGATTTTTATCCTTTTATATCACATTTTATTGTATTGAATGTTTGATAATATATTGTATTTCTTCCCTCATTCCATAATTACCATGATTGTAATATGCTGTGAATGTCCCCTTTGTCCTCATGCATGCTGGATTTTTATGTAATTATTATTTTAGGTCCTTCATACATATTTGCCCTTCAATAACCTCCCCAGCATGGTGTCTCCTGCCCTATATTCACCTCATGTAGTCACTTAACAATGTATTTTATCAGCTCCATAGTAGTGCTTTACCCCAAACACCCCCTAAAATGTTTTGAAATGTTATTTTTGATTTAAATTCAGGCAGAGTGGCAGAGGCTTTTTTTTGTGGTGTCCCCAAATTTTTTGTAACCCTCCCTCCCCCAACTGCTAAGTCAGCTGATCCCAATTCTCTATCTTCAATCATCTATCTGCTGACTTTGCCAAACCCATACACACTATACCCATCTCTTTAGTGCTCAGATTTATGGATTAATTCCCCAAAGCATGTAGTGCAAGGGCCTGCCTGTATACTTTCCAATGGTACTGTTTAAAGTTCTTGTATCCTATTATGATCTTGATAGGTAATAGCAGAATGTCCAAATGTGCTCAAATGTGTACAGTGTGTATTTATATCTTTGTATTATGACACTTCTTACCTGTCCAGTGGGCTGCCAATAGTGTAACTAAGGAGGGGCTGTTCCAAGTAATACCCTGTATTTAGGCATTCATCTCTCAATGAAGTGAAGAGGGTTACCTGTCCAAGAGTTCCCCCCCCCCTATAATGTTAGAAATGGCCCATGAGGGGGGGGAGGGGGAATATGATAGGTGTACCTTATACTTTGTTGTTGTTAAATTCCCCTTAATAAATGCTATCTGGAGGTTGACCCATAATGTTTGTGTCTAATCTGCTTGCCAGGTTTCTGTGAAAAAATAGTAATGTTTATTGTTTTTTCCTCAACAGTTTCCTTCCACGCCACAGGAATGGCAGACTGTGGCCTCCCACTTTGCCCAGCGGTGGGACTTTCCTAACTGCGGAGGGGCAATTGATGGGAAACACGTCCACATCGTCCCACCACCCAACTCGGGGTCGTACTATTATAATTGCAAGGGGTTTAATAGTATAGTGATGTTGGCGGTGGTGTCGACTAATTACGACTTCTTGTATGTGGACGTGGGGAAGAATGGCCGGATGTCCGATGGTGGAGTGATCGCCCAGACGGAGTTCTACAGGCGTCTCCAGAATGGCAGCTTGGACTTGCCACCTCCAGAGGACAATGTTGAAGGTCTCCCATTTGTGTTCGTTGCTGATGAAGCATTTGCGCTGGGGGACCACCTGATGCGGCCATTCCCGATGAGGACCCTCACCCCGGAACAGAGGGTTTTTAATTACCGGCTAGCCAGAGCCCAAAGAGTGGTGGAGAACACATTTGGAATCCTGGCCAGCCGGTTCCGATTATTTATGACACCCATCCATATGGCGGAGTATAAACTGAACCATATAATACTTGCCTGCTGTGTTCTCCATAATTTTCTACAAAAACATTCAGCCAACTATGCTGGCTCAGTTGGGCCTGAGGCCGGAATCCCAAATACATCAACAATGACGGCACTTGAAAGCGGCCGTCCTGGCTTGCCCTCCCTGAATGCCCGTGATGTCCGGTTACGATACCTGGAGTTCTTTGCGGGTAGGGGGGCTATCAATATGCCAGACAATCTGTGACACCTTTTTCAAATAAAAAACAACCAAAAGAAATTCTTGGTGGACATTTACTGGTTGTGTTTGTTTTAGCTGACCCTGACAGAAATGTGTTGAGTGCAGAAAATGTCGTGATTGGGTAACCTTATAAAAAACAGTGTTGGCTGGTACTTCCTAAATGCAAAAACACATTTCACTACAAGTGCACTTGCAACTGCACTGAACCTGCACTTGTAGTGCAAAGAGGATTTGCCCTTAGGAAATAACCCCCATTTGTGCATAAAACAACAATTACATCACCCCAAAAGTGTTGTAGTGTTGAGACAATAATCCACACATTCTTGAGTAAGGCACTTTTTTATACCTGCACAATCACATGCGCATTTACCAAAGGTTTTTAAAACAAACCAACATGTTTGTTGTATAACAATGTTTGCAGTAGCATTATGAAAAATCAAAATATCCATTTCAGATAAAACAGGCCTGTGTAAAACCAACAAGAAAGCCAAAAAACTTGAACTTACAAAGTTCACATTTGGTAAAACCTGAAGGCTAGATCAGACATCAGTATTTAGGAACTGGATTTGATCTAGCGTTCAGATGGGGGGAAATCACCCCTGGAAAAGCCAAATTTGGAAGATGCACACCAATTTACGAATGGCAACATGTGCTATCTGCCATCAGGGGGGATCAAGGGACGTGTTTTGGGGGAGAAAGCCTTTCCTCAATGCGACTTTATAATTGAGGAAGGTGTTGCACCCCCAAAACGCGTCCATTGATCTCCAGTGATGGCAGATAGCACATGTTGGCACACTGTGTGCATCCTCCAAATTTGGCTTTTCTAAACATTTTAAAAATTTTTGGAAGATTGGACCACATTAATAAAACAGGTGATTTTGTGGGGTTTAAATTCGCCCCAAAACATCAATGATGTTATTATTTTTTTTAATAACATCACTGATTTGGTTCTGGATGTTTTGCAATTGGAGATTACACCCCATGATCTCCCCGATAAGTATCTGGGCACTTTCTGAAGTAAAGCGTTCAGGATCCCTCACATCACGATCACCTAAAAAGAGATAAAGAACAAAAAAAAGGTCTCAAAAATCTGCCACCATCCATCTCTTTTACCTGAGCCTGTGGTCGCAGACACTCACCTGTTGTGGTGCCAATCTCCACCACGTCTTCTTCTTCCTCCTGCTCTTCTTCTTCGTTTGGGGGTATTTCACCTTCTTCCATAGGTGGGGGGTCTGTGGTCTCCTCGGATGAGGGCTGTCCTCCGAGTCTTTTCTCCCCTATGTAAAACAAAAATGGTATAATTAGCACACAGATATTTGATGGCAGAACTAGAAATAGGAAACATTGCTTGGAAGTGGGGTACAATTGTCTATTTTAGCCGAGTTCCAAGATGTATATTTTTTTTAGTGCCCTTTGTCAAGCTGCAATACTTTACATGTTTGGTACAAGCTTCACAGATGTAGCCCCCCCTATAGTATACTCTGGAGCACCTGTGTGCCCCCCTAATAAAAATGGTGTTCTGGGGTCCCACACTAGTGCTCCAGTGTCCAGATGTGAAAACAGCTGCTCAGTGTCCTCTCTTTACACACAATCTAGTTGTCATTTCATTCTAGTAACAAACCCATCTACACAAACAAATCTTTGGCATCCAAGTAGGCCCCAAAAAATGTGTGAAAATGCATATGGCCTAAACAATGGTGTTCTAGAGGCCGAAATAAAAATGTTTGATATGAACGAATAATGGGCCCATGAACATTAAAGTTGCCCTTTTAAACGTTACAATTAATAAAAGCATATGGAGCAGAACGAACGTAATAAAGACAGAAAGAATAGGAACACAGCACAACTACTTACTTTTTTGCAGCACTCTTCGGATCTTTCGGTACTGCTCTGGCTCTCTCAACTTCAGGTCCGACCACTGCTTCCTGAGCTGATCTTTAGACCTTCGTACCCCCAAAATTCCGCTCTAGACTCCTGACCACTTTACCAATGATTTTTGCCTTTCGGATGTTGGGGTTGGGGTAAGGCCCATATTTTCCGTCATAGTCGGACTTCCTCATGATGTGTACCATCTCCAACATCTCCCCAAACGACATATTTGTGGCCTTAAAATGTCTCCTTCTGGATCGGGACGTGCCTGGATCCGGCCTTTCCTCCTCCTCCTCCTCGTTGCTATAATTAGCATGCACCTGCTGTAACTCTGCCATCATGCTCTTCACCCACTGCGCCGAACGAAAAGGGGCGGGGAATACACTAGAAAGAACGTCAGGGGCGGGCGGAGTTACACGCATGCGCAGTGTGTATAAAGCGTAACACGCGTGCGTATTATGTACGATCTGTGAGTGGAGGAAGGAGCATTGGACGCGCCGATCGTAAGAACGAAGGTAAGAGACAAACTTGTGCCTATACTGCTTCTAGATTGAGGCCTATATTGTAACAAGATTAGGAGAGTTTTTTCTGACATTAGGCTTTGTCTTGTGTTGTGTCTTGCAGTGAACATGGATATCTTAATGAGAGATACTGACTTCATGTCACTATTCATTGATATGCTAAGTGAGCTGCCCTGTCTGTGGGAGATTACCCACCCCCATTTCAAGAACCAAGCAAAGAGGAAGGCAGCACTGGAGCAATTGTGTGAAATTGTGAAGCAGGTGATCCCCACGGCAGACATCACTTTTTTAAAGATTTTCATTGGTGGCCTGAGGAGCACATATCTGAGGGAGCGCAAGAAAGTCCTGGATTCACAGAGATCCGGAGCAGCAGGTGACATCTATGTCCCCAGGATGTTGTACTACGACAGGCTGCACTTTCTGGCAGGCCAGACTGAACCCAGGTCATCACTCTCCAGTCTTCCTTCCACGCTTCCTTCCCCCCTGGCTGAGGCTTCTGACGCCCAACCTGGGCCTTCCAGGCCGCATGTGGAGGAGCCCAGATTGAGCCAGGTATAGCATTCCTCTAAATATTTCTGCTTGTCCAATCAATGATGTTAACTAGATGTTAGTTTGGAGTACTAATTTAGGATTGTGATTGATGATGCAAAACATTACAACTATGTCCCTTTTTCATACACAGGGAAGTCTCAGCCAGGAGGTGGCCGGGCCGAGCCAGCTGGCTGATCTGCAGGTCCCTCCACCCCCCCGAAAAGAGAAAGTGGCAGTAGGACGAGTGCCCTAGAGGAGGCGGCTATCAGATTCTTTTGGAGGGCTACAGAGGTCCTGGGAGCACCCCACACCAGGCAGGAGAACATTGCTGCCTTCATAGCATATAAAATGCAGAGGATGGAGGAGGGCCAAAAAGCCATGTGTGAGGCCCTCATATCAGAGGCTCTGGAGAAAGGTATGAGGGGCCAAATTACACCTCACACACAGCTTTGGGATGGTCCTCCTCCTCCTCCCTCTCCTCCAGGTCCTCCCAGTCCTCCTCCAGGTCCTCCCAGTCCTCCTCCAGGTCCCCCCAGTCCTCCTCCTCCTCCAGGTCCTACTCCTCCTCCTGCCACATCTCCAACTGCACAGCCACAGCCCGGAAGGAAGTGTGAAAGGAAGACCAGACAGTGATTGCCCTGGGTCCAGTCTGGTCGGCCAAAAAATGCAGCCTCTTGTGGTACCACAGCCTGGGGACACAGATGTCATCTGCTGCTATCCGGATCTCTGCGAATCCCGGACCAGACTGCACTCCCTTACATATGGACTCCTCAGGCCACCAATTTTGATGTTGAAGAATTGATGTCTGCCGTGGGGGTCCCAGGCTTCGCTAATTTCTCCTGTTGATCCAGTGTTGCCTTCCTCTTTGTTTGGTTCTGATCCCTTAATAAAGGATTTTTGTTTTGAATTATACTCTCCTATGTGTTTTAATTCAAAAATGACAGTTTGTTTGTGAGGATTCAGGTACATTTCTAATATACAATGTGAAATGAACAAGGGACACCAACAACAAACAATCTCCTTGAGATTAAATAATAAAAGATATCAATGGTGTTGGGGTAACTTGCCACACAAAACACACACAAAAATATTCTGGAGTAAAAATAAAAATAACATTGAACAAAGATCAGCCTTGGAAAAAATCCAAACATTAAAGAAAAAAAAAGGCTTAAAAACAAAAAAAAAAAAAAACATAAAAAATATAAAACTGTCAGATGTGACAACTAATAACAATATATTGAGGGAATCCCACTAAAAAAACACAAATAAAAGTTTGTGAGAAGTGTGTGTGAATATGAGCAGCAAAACTACTTAATTCTTGTCACATTATAAAGAAGAAGAGAGTGCGCTGTATTAAACCATTTTTTACATTGCAGCGTGACGAAAGTGCTGTATCCATTGCGAACGCTAAGTTTACCAGAACGAGCTGTCCCGTGTCGGAATTTCTTCTGAGCATGCGTGGCACTTTGTGCGTCGGAACAGGCCACACACGGTCGGAATTGACGCGATCGGATTTTGTTGTCGGAAAATTTTATCTCCTGCTGTCCAACTTTGTGTGTCGGAAAATCCGATGGAAAATGTCCGATGGCGCCCACACACGGTCGGAATTTCTGACAACACGCTCCGATCGGACATTGTCCATCGGAAAATCCGACCGTGTGTACGGGGCATTAGAGCAATTCAGCTTGAATATAACCTAGAGCCCAAAGAGTATTATACATTTCTACAAATAACAAATTTACTTTCTTCCATTAAGAATACCAATACAAATATTCCATTGAGGGTTTATCTATACCTTACAAATCCTACTACATCTATCAAAGGTATTTCCCTATTTTATAATCTCCTACAACAGAAATCAATACTGTACTCACCAAAACTCCCTCTATGAGGACTTGGGAAATCGTTCTTTATACATCATATACTTTAGAACAATGGAAACAAACAATCACATCTGTATACAAAGCCACTAGAAGTGTTAACTTATGGGAAATATACCAGAAAATACTACTGAGATGGTACCTAACCCCTACACAGCTAGCAGGCTCTAACCCTCATATATCTCCATTATGTTGGAGACTAGGGATGAGCTTCGAGTTCGAGTTGAACAGCGAACAATTTGGGGTGTTCGCGGCAAATTCGAAAGCTGCGGAACACCCTTTAAAAGTCTATGGGAGAAATCAAAAGTACTAATTTTAAAGACTTATATGCATTGTATTGTCATAAAAAGTGTTTGGGGACCTGGGTCCTGCCCCAGGGGACATGGATCAATGCAAAAAAAGTCAGTTTTTTCAGGAGCAGTGATTTTAATAATGCTTAAAGTGAAACAATAAAAGTGTAATATTCCTTTAAATTTTGTACCTGGGGGGTGTCTATAGTATGCCTGTAGAGGGGCGCATGTTTCCCATGTTTAGAACAGTCTGACAGCAAAATTACATTTCAAAGGAAAAAAGTCATTTAAAACTACTCGCGGCTATTAATGAATTGCCAGTCCGACAATACACTTAAAAGTTCATTGATAAAAATGGCATGGGATTTCCCCACAGGGGAACTCTGAACCAACACTTAAAAAAAAATGGCGTGGGGGTCCCCCCAAAAATCCTTACCAGACATGAAAAGAGGGGGGATGAGAGAACACCCCCCTGAACTGTACCAGGCCACATGCCCTCAACATTGGGAGGGTGCTTTGGGGTCCCCCCAAAGCACCTTGTCCCCATGTTGATGGGGACAAGGGCCTCATACCCACAACCCTGGTTGTGGGGATCTATAGGCAGGTGGCTTATCAGAATTTGGAAGCCCCCTTTAACAAGGGGACCCCCAGATACCGCCCCCCTGTGTGAAATGGTAAGGGGGTACAAAAGTACCCCTACCATTTCACAAAAAAGTGTCAATGATGTTAAAAATGACAAGAGACAGTTTTTGACAACTCCTTTATTTAAAGTCTTCTTCTTTCCATCTTCTTTCTTCTATCTTCCTTTGGTTTCTTCCTCTGACTTCTTTTTCCTCTGGTTCTTCCTCCGATCCTCTGCTTCTTGCTTCGGTGTTCTCATCCGGCATCTTCCTCCATGGCATCTTCTTCCCTTCTTCGTTCTTGGGCCGCTCTCCCACTGACATCACGGGGAAACCCATAGGGAAGTTCCCGTCAAGTCCCCGTGTGTCAGAGGGGGCGGGGTCACCGGGGGGCCCGCCCTCCATCATTTAAGAAGTGTCAGAAGACGAGAAGAGTCACACAGCGGGAGCCTGCCATCATGGATGCAGATCGGCCCGAGAACGAAGAAGGGAAGAAGACGCCACAGAGGAAGATGCCAGACGAGAACACCGGAGCAAGAAGCAGAGGATCGGAGGAAGAACCAGAGGAAGAAGAAGATGGAGGAAGAAACCAAAGGAAGATAGAAGAAAGAAGAAAGAAGATGGAAAGAAGAAGACTTTAAATAAAGGAATTGTCAAAAACTGTCTCTTGTCATTTTTAACATCTTTGACACTTTTTTGTGAAATGGTAGGGATACTTTTGTACCCCCTTACCATTTCACACGGGGGGCTGGATCTGGGGGTCCCCTTGCCTGCAGACCCCCACAACTACCGGGCAAGGGTTGTAGGGATGAGGCCCTTTGGGATGGGACCCCAAAGCACCCTCCCAATGTTGAGGGCATGTGGCCTGGTACGGTTCAGGAGGGGGGCGCTCTCTCATCCCCCCTCTTTTCCTGTGGCCTGCCAGGTTGCGTGCTCAGATAAGGGTCTGGTATGGATTTTGAGGGGGATCCCCACGCCATTTTTTTTTAAATTTTGGTTCGGGGTTCCCCTGTGGGGAAATCCCATGCCTTTTTTATCAATGAACTTTTATGTGTATCGTCGGACCGACAATTCATTAATAGCCGCGAGTAGTTTTAAATGACTTTTTTTCCTTTGAAATGTCATTTTGCTGTCAGACTGTTCTAAACACGGGAAACATGCGCCCATTTCCAGGCATACTATAGACACCCCCTAGGTACGAAATTTAAAGGAATATTACACCTTTATTGTTTCACTTTAAGCATTATTAAAATAACTGCTCCCGAAAAAACAGCCGTTTTTAAAACATTTTTTGCATTGATCCATGTCCCCTGGGGCAGGACCCAGGTCCCCAAAACACTTTTTATGACAATAACTTGCATATAAGGCTTTAAAATTAGCACTTTTGATTATTCATGTTCGAGTCATGTTCGAGAATAGACTTTAACAGTGTTTGCGTGTTCGAACAAATTTTTTGCCTGTTCGCATGTTCTGGTGTGAACAGGTGGGTGTTCGGCTCATCCCCATTGGAGACAGTGTAATCAGAGAGGCTCCATAATACTCATATTTTGGTCATGTTCACGTTTGAGAAATTATTGGTTCAATATTTTTCGCCTCATAAAACCTATTATCAAATTCCCATGTCCTGCTAATCCTAGCATGGCCCTATTATCATTAGGCATAGAAGCTTTGCCCTACTCTATGAGAAATATAATCACTCAAATCCTCATTAGCGCTCGTCTTGAAGTGACGAGAAGATGGCGGAAAGTAGACATACCAACCCTCAGAGACGTGATTAGAACCACTAACCTTCATATATCATACAAACTTATGTTTGCTGCCTCACAAGGATATTATACATCCAAAAGCCTGATGTGGGAACCATGGACAAATTGGTATCAAAACCACTGAGTCACATGAATATTACTCATTACATCCAACAATTCAGTAGAAATTCACAATTTAACTGCACATATACATCATTAGATGGTGCTGTCACATCCCAATTTTGTACCCAGTTCTATATATACTTACCCCAGATGTTTTTCTTAAAATTAAAACTGTTTCTACTCCACCTTTCCTTATACTAAAAACCATACATGGAAAAGGTAGATAACATCAACACAGTACATACTCATCTGAATTAACTAGCTTGGATCACAAGACGGTAATGAATATAAGGAAATATTGTTTATAGGTGCACCCATCATGGCGCAGAATGTTCCCAATGGGTCACTGGTTGGATAGAGGTGCAAGTTTATAAGTAAACGAGTAGATCAATCCTGCTTTATTACTATAGTTAAATATATTTAATTGTAACTACGATTAAGATCCTAACATGGGGAAATCCATATAACTATACCTGAAACTGTTATTATAATGCCAAAATTTCTGTGTACAAGAGTGTTATGTGTACAAGAGTGCTATATGTATGGTACCTTCTAATTTTCTCATACTCTGTTCTTATTATTACTCCTCAATAAAAATATATTGCAATGAAAAATATATAAAAAATGCTTGGGGAAATCTTCATGCTCCTAGGCTGAAAAGAGCATTTTGTCACAAATTTACTCACAAACCACACTGTAAGACATCTAGGGGCCATCCTGAAAGGAAGCAGATACAAACTCTGTCCCTGCTGTGGCTGGAAGTGGCTCTTCCTACTGAGCCACCTAAAGGTTTGTACATCTCCTTGCTTTATCTCTTGGTTATTCTTTATTGATATCCAGTTTCTTTCTGAACTCTTTGTTCCTCCTCTGAATTTCCTACCAAAGCCATACCTCTTTAGTCCCTACCAGATAGCTGGGCTTATGCCAGAATTTTGCTCTTTGTTGCTACCATCGCACTGTGGCCTTATAATACAACTAGTTTGTTGACCCTTGACTACACATTCATCAATTACTCTTTATTTCTCTCCATTACCTTTGGCTACCAACTGTGTCTCAACCTCTGACTATATTTCCACTTCTCCTATACTTCTACCTCTACTTATGTACTTAACCCAACCTAATAATAACCACAAACCCGCTTTCTTTTTCAGCTACCGATCTCCAAGTTAGATCCTAGACCAGTGGTTCTCAACTCCTGTCCTCATGACCCACTAACAGGCCAGGTTTGCAAAATAACTGAAATATATCACAGGTAATATCATTTGCTGTTCAGTGATTGCAGTATTCTAGTCTGCATCTCCCCAAGGTAATACTTAAAATCTGGCCTGTTGGTGGGTCCTGAGGACAGGAGTTGAGAACCACTGTCCTAGACTATTAGTTTTTCTGACCGCTTTCAGCCAGTTCCTATCTACGTGAACTCACCCCAGCATATCATTGCTCTGGACAGTCTTCTTGATAGTAACATTTATAGACTATAGCTGCGCAATAAACATTAGCATGTACAATCATAATCTCCACTAGAAGTTCATGTGACAGACTGGCAAAGCAGTAGAGCAACTGGAAGACATGGACAGAACATAATCACCCTATAACAGAAAGTGTTTAATCAAGGAACTTCATAGCAGAATTATCAAGTTCACTAGATTGTTAAAAACTACAGTTGTGCTCCTAAGTTTACATACCCTGACAGAATTCATGATTTCTTGGTAATTTTTCAGAGAATATGAATGATAACACAAAAACTTTTCTTTCACTCATGGTTGGTGTTTGGCTGAAGCCATTTATTATCAATCAACTGTGTTTACTCTTTTTAAATCATAATCACAACAGAAACTACCCAAATGACCCTGATCAAAAGTTTACATACCGCAGTTCTTAACCACTTCAGCCCTGGAAGGTTTTACCCCCTTCCTGACCAGAGCACTTTTTACAATTCGGCACTGCGTCGCTTTAACTGCTAATTGCGCGGTCATGCAATGCTGTACCCAAATGACATTTGTGTCCTTTTCTTCCCACAAATAGAGCTTTCTTTTGATGGTATTTGATCACCTCTGCCGTTTTTATTTTTTGCGCTATAAACGGAAAAAGACAGAAAATTTTGAAAAAAAATGATATTTTCTACTTTTTGTTATAAAAAAAATCCAATAAACTCAATTTTAGTCATACATTTAGGCCAAAATGTATTCGGCCACATGTCTTTGGTAAAAAAAATGTCAATAAGCGTATATTTATTGGTTTGCGCAAAAGTTATAGCGTCTACAAACTAGGGTACATTTTCTGGAATTTGCACAGCTTTTAGTTTATGACTGCCTATGTCATTTCTTGAGGTGCTAAAATGGCAGGGCAGTACAAAACCCCCCCAAATGACCCCATTTTGGAAAGTAGACACCCCAAGGAAATTGCTGAGAGGCATGTTGAGCCCATTGAATATTTATTTTTTTTGTCCCAAGTGATTGAATAATGACAAAAAAAAAAAAAAATTTACAAAAAGTTGTCACTAAATGATATATTGCTCACACAGGCCATGGGCATATGTGGAATTGCACCCCAAAATACATTCAGCTGCTTCTCCTGAGTACGGGGATACCACATGTGTGGGACTTTTTGGGAGCCTAGACGCGTACGGGGCCCCAAAAACCAAGCACCGCCTTCAGGATTTCTAAGGGCATACATTTTTGATTTCACTCCTCGCTGCCTATCACAGTTTTGAAGGCCATAAAATGCCATGATGGCACAAACCCCCCCCAAATGACCCCATTTTGGAAAGTAGACACCCCAAGCTATTTGCTAAGAGGCATGCTGAGTATTTTGCAGCTCTCATTTGTTTTTGAAAATGAAGAAAGACCAGAAAAAAATTTTTTTTTTTTCTTTTTTCAATTTTCAAAACTTTGTGACAAAAAGTGAGGTCTGCAAAATACTCACTATACCTCTCAGCAAATAGCTTGGGGTGTCTACTTTCCAAAATGGGGTCATTTGGGGGGGTTTGTGCCACCTGGGCATTCCATGGCCTCTGAAACTGTGATAGGCAGTGAAGAGTGAAATAAAAAATTTACGCCCTTAGAAAGCCTGAAGGCGGTGCTTGGTTTTCGGGGTCCCGTGCGCGGTTAGGCTCCCAAAAAGTCCCACACATGTGGTATCCCCATACTCAGGAGAAGCAACAGAATTTATTTTGGGGTGTAATTTCACATATCCCCATGGCATGTTTGAGCAATATATCATTTAGTGACAACTTTGTGCAAAAAAAAAAATAAAAAATTTGTCTCTTTCCTGCAACTTGTGTCACAATATAAAATATTCCATGGACTCGACATGCCTCTCAGCAAATAGCTTGGGGTGTCTACTTTCCAAAATGGGGTCATTTGTGGGGGTTTTGAACTGTCCTGGCATTTTATGCACAACATTTAGAAGCTTATGTCACACATCACCCACTCTTCTAACCACTTGAAGACAAAGCCCTTTCTGACACTTTTTGATTACATGAAAAAATTATTTTTTTTTGCAAGAAAATTACTTTGAACCCCCAAACATTATATATTTTTTTAAAGCAAATGCCCTACAGATTAAAATGGTGGGTGTTTCATTTTTTTTTTTCACACAGTATTTGTGCAGCGATTTTTCAAACGCATTTTTTGGGGAAAAAACACACTTTTTTAAATTTTAATGCACTAAAACACACTATATTGCCCAAATGTTTGATGAAATAAAAAAGATGATCTTAGGCCGAGTACATGGATACCAAACATGACATGCTTTAAAATTGCGCACAAACGTGCAGTGGCAACAAAATTAATACATTTTTAAAAGCCTTTAAAAGCCTTTACAGGTTACCACTTTAGATTTACAGAGGAGGTCTACTGCTAAAATTACTGCCCTCGATCTGACGTTCGCGGTGACACATCACATGCATGGTGCAATTGCTGTTTACATTTGACGCCAGACCAATGCTTGCGTTCGCCTTAGCGCGAGAGCAGGGGGGACAGGGGTGCTTTTTTTTTTTTTTTTTTCTTTATTTTTTTTTTGCTTTTTTATCTTATTTTTAAACTGTTCCTTTCATTTTTTTTTTTTTAATCATTTTTGTTGTTATCTCAGGGAATGTAAATATCCCCTATGATAGCAATAGGTAGTGACAGGTACTCTTTTTTGAAAAAATTGGGGTCTATTAGACCCTAGATCTATCCTCTGCCCTCAAAGCATCTGACCACACCAAGATCGGCAAAATCTAAGTCATAAAATGCTCGTAGCTTCCGGTTTCTTAGGCCATTGAGATGTTTGGAGCCACTCTGGTCCCTGATCAGCTCTATGGTCAGCTGGCTGAATCACCGGCTGCATTCTCAGGTTCCCTGTTGAGACAGGAGAGCCAGAGAAAAACACGGAAGACGGTGGGGGGGGCATTCCCTCCCACTGCTTGTAAAAGCAGTCTAGAGGCTAATTAGCCACTAGGATTGCTTTTACATGAAAGCCGACCGCTGGCTGAAAAGAATGATACCAAGATGATACCTAAACCTGCAGGCATCATTCTGGTATAAACACTCAAAGTCGTGAATGGCGTACCTGAAGACAAAAAAATGGTTAACAATAAAGCACAGTGAACAGTAAAGTATAAAAAATTGCATACCTGAAAAGCAAACATGATAACACATAATAACAATAAAACATTGCAGAATAGAATACAGTAAAAAAGAGCAGAACAATAGAGAGAGAGAATAGAGAGAGAGAGAACAATAAAACGACAACTATTTTTTTTTATTTTTGTTTGTGTTTTTTTTTTTTTTTTTACACTTTTTTTTGTAACTGTAACTTTTATAACTGTAACCGGTTCCAGGTTCGGGTCTCTCAAAATGCGATGGCATCTTGGGAGACCCTGTGAAAGTGTGCCTAGTCTGTGCAATGCTGTACCCTACGCTAATACTCAACTAGTGAATGGTAGCGTTCAAAACATTCATCAATGCAAAGACCAGGATTGTCAGGACAGGAGGGACAATATTAGCGGGTGTCACGCCTTTATCCGCGCTTGCTGTAGACACAACATCTTTTTTGGGGGGTTCGTTGGGTAGGGGTACTCGTGAGGACATAAAGAAAATGCCTCTCATGCAGCCGACTGCATTTGGTTGGGGATGTGAATGGGGGGAGTACGGGCGCTGCAGAAGCTGTGGGTTCCCAATTAGGATTGGCGAATGCAGCAGGAAGGGCACTATGGGCACGACGGGCCTGTGTTTGTCTTCTTGGTGGCAGCGGGACACTACTTGTGCTTGCCACCTCACCAGCTTGAACTGCACTTATGGGACTCGCCACGTCACCAAGTGTTACTGCAGTGCTGGTTTGACTACGACCGGGGTGTACTAGGCCGCTGGTGCTTGCCAGTTCACCAAAACACTACCAAAAAAACTGTTAGCGATCGCAGGGATCAGGCCTGACTCTGCGAATGCTGCAGTTATGCGTTTAGTGTTTTGTAAGTGACAGTGATCGATCGATACTGCACTTGGGTGAGCTGGGCTGGGCCGGGCGGAGGGGCAAAACGCAGGTGCTAGCAGGTATCTGGGCTGATCCCGCTAACACTGCATTTTTGGGAATCCTAAACTGCTGGGGACGCTAGTATAGATCTGATTGGATCAGATATTGATCCGTTCAGATACTATACCACTAAGGGGGGTGTACGGTGCGTGCGTGGGTGTTAGCGGTACTGGCGCTAATCTGACGCTGCCTGGGGCGATGCATATCACCGGCGGGCGATTAGGGGGCTAAACCTTTATTCGGTAATAAACGGCGGGTGCCCTGACACTATAAAAAATAAACAAACTAACCAGCGTCACCCGTAACGGTTATACGGTGATCAGTGGTGAAAGGGTTAGCTAGGGGGCAATCAAGGGGTTAAAACATTTATTAGGTAGTATATGGGGGTCCCTGTCGCTATAAAACGCTGACGGCGAACCTAAATATTTACCTCCCTAACTAGCGTCACCAGCGACACTAATACAGCGATCAGAAAAATGATCGCTTAGCGACACTGGTGACGGGGGGTGATCAAGGGGTTAAAACTTTATTAGGGGCATTAGGGGGGTATCCTAGACCTACAGGGGGCTAATACTCACTGCCCTACCACTTCTAACTGTCACAAACTGACACCATGCAGTAATCAGGAAAAAAAAAAAAAAAAAAACAGCTTGGTGTCAGTTTGTGACGGGGGGGGGGGGTGATTGGGGGGGGATCGGGGGTGTTTAGTGTGCCTGGCATGTTCTACTGTGTTGTGTAGTGTTTTACACTTACTCAGATGTCTTCTCTCCTCGGCGTCGGAACGGAAACTGCCAAGCCGAGGAGAGATGACATCACATCCTCTGCCTGTGTGTACTATACACAGGCAGGGGATGTTTCTCATTGGCTGGGAGCGATCGCGAGGGGGGGGCCAAGATCGGATGGCCTCCCCCTCATCTCTGATCGCTCCTAGACAAATGCCGACCGCCGCTGGCACCAGGGGGGGTCCGATCGGACCCCCCGCCCGTGGGAAGGCAATCACATACCAGGTACGTGATTTTGCCTGCCCGTGCCGCTCTGTTCACGTATATATGCGTGAGGCGGTCGGCAAGTGGTTAATACCGTGTATCGTCCCCTTTAACATCAATGACAGCTTAAAGTAAAGTAAAGTTTTTGTGGGTGAGGCTTTATCTCTTCTCTTTTATCTAAATTCTTGTGCTGTCTTGCATGAACTGCACGTTTGAGATCTCCCCAGAGTGGCTCAATGATATTGAGGTCAGGAGACTGAGATTGCCACTCCAGAACCTTCACTTTATTCTGCTGTAGCCAATGACAGGTCGATTTGGCCTTGTGTTTTGGTTTATTGTCATGTTGGAATGTCCAAGTACATCCCTCATTGCTTGGGTCTATCTAGCAAAGTTACTTTGCAGTATAACCAAGGAAACTCAGACCTCTGCAGTGTGTAAATGTGCTTTTACTATACAAAAATGCTGTACATACAAAACTATTACAATATTAGGGATACAGTACAAGACTGACATATATCTATAACAAGCAAAATGCCTAGCAAATAAACAGCCTATGGTCTGTAACAGTAGAAATACACTTAAAAGTTACTTAGCTCCAGTTACTGTGTTCATGATCTCTGTTGACAACAAGGCTTTTGGAGATCAGGCACCTTTTTGTTTGCTTATTACAGATGAGAGCCTTTTGATGTTAATCCACGTTGAAGTCTCTCCACTATCAGTCTCTACTGCTCCTCTTATTTGGGCTTTTGTTTACCAGTTTGTTGACAATGGTTACAAACTTGTTCACCCTAACAACCAAACTGCTAACTGTCAACAGTTCCCATGGTTATCAAGGCAATTGAGAAATATCTTCAGACAAACCTGAGTGGGGACAGAAAGTATTCAGACCCCCTTAAATTTTTCACTCTTTGTTATATTGCAGCCATTTGCGAAAATCATTTAAGTTCATTTTTTTACTCATTAATGTACACACAGCACCCCATATTGACAGAAAAACACAGAATTGTTGACATTTTTGCAGATTTATTAAAAAAGAAAAACTGAAATATCACATGGTCCTAAGTATTCAGACTCTTTGCTCAGTATTTAGTAGAAGCACCCTTTTGATCTAATACAGCCATTAGTCTTTTTGGGAAAGATGCAAGAAGTTTTTCACACCTGGTTTTGGGGATCCTCTGCCATTCCTCCTTGCAGATCCTCTCCAGTTCTGTCAGGTTGGATGGTAAACTTTGGTGGACAGCCATTTTTAGGTCTCTCCAGAGATGCTCAATTGGGTTTAAGTCAGGGCTCTGGCTGGGTCATTCAAGAACACTCACAGAGTTGTTGTGAAGCCACTCCTTCATTATTTTAGCTGTGTGCTTAGGGTCATTGTCTTGTTGGAAGGTAAACCTTTGGCCCAGTCTGAGGTCCTGAGCACTCTGGAGAAGGTTTTCATCCAGGATATCCCTGTACTTGGCTGCATTCATCTTTCCCTCGATTGCAACCAGTCGTCCTGTCCCTGCAGCTGAAAAACACCCCCACAGCATGATGCTGCCACCACCATGCTTCATTGTTGGGACTGTATTGGACAGGTGATGAGCATTGCCTGGTTTTCTCCAAACATACCGCTTAAAATTAAGGCCAAAAAGTTCTATCTTGGTCTCATCAGACCAGAGAATCTTATTTCTCACCATCTTGGAGTCCTTCAGGTGTTTTTTAGCAAACTCCATGCGGGCTTTCATGTGTCTTGCACTGAGCAGAGGCATAAAGCCCCGACTGGTGGAGGGCTGCAGTGATGGTTGACTTTCTACAACTTTCTCCCATCTCCCAACTGCGTCTCTGGACCTCAGCCACAGTGATCTTTGGGTTCTTTTTTACCTCTCTCACCAAGGCTCTTCTGCCCCCGATAGCTCAGTTTGGCCGGACAGACAGCTCTAGGAAGGGTTCTAGTTGTCCCAAACATCTTCTATTTAAGGATTATGGAGGCCACTGTGCTCTTAGGAACCTTAAGTGCAGCAGAAATTTTTTTGTAACCTTGGTCAGATCTGTGCCTTGCCACAATTCTGTCTCTGAGCTCTTCAGGCAGTTCCTTTGACCTCATGATTCTCATTTGCTCTGACATGCACTGTGAGCTGTAAGGTCTTATATAGACAGGTATGTGGCTTTCCTAATCAAGTCCAATCAATATAATCAAACACAGATGGACTCAAATTAAGGTGTAGAACCATCTCAAGGATGATCAAAAGAAATGGACAGCACCTGAGTTAAATATATGAGTGTCACAGCAAAGGGTCTGAATACTTAGGACCATGTGATATTTCAGTTTTTCTTTTTTAATAAATCCACAAAAATGTCAACAATTCTGTGTTTTTCTGTCCATATGGGGTGCTGTTTGTACATTAATGAGGAAAAAAATGAACTTAAATGATTTTAGCAAATGGCTGCAATATAACAAAGAGTGAAACATTTAAGGGGGTCTGAATACTTTCCGTCCCCACTATATATATATATATATATATATATATATATATATATATATATATATATATATATATAAAATAAACATGAAAAAGAAAAAGATTAAATGATGAAAAAAATAAATAAATAAAAAATAATATATGTGAAAAAATGTATGCATGAAAATAAAACATATGTATGCATGTAATACTAACAAGATTTAGTATTAGTCAATATATAGAAGAAAGGGGCTGAACAATTACTGATATGAAAATGGAAATACCAACCTATACCGCATATATACATATGTGAATGTACAGATATTGTTACAATAAGAAAAACTAATTTGTAAACAAATTAACACAAATATAACAAAACAGGCAATGGGTACTTACTATGAGGATGGAAATGCATGAACAGAACCCCCCAATAACCTTAGTAGTCATGAGTTTGCTAAATGAAGGAAGTGACCTTAAAGGGGTTGTAAACCTACGTGTTTTTTCACCTTAATGCATCCTTAAGGCAGTGACTGGCCCCCCAGCCCCCCGTTTTACTTACCTGAGCCCTAGACCTTGACCCACGGGAATGCGCTGTCTCTCTGGCCGGGGTTCTTGGCTTTTGATTTGATAGATTGATAGCAGCGCAGCCATTGGCTCCCACTGCTGTCAATCAAATCCAACGACGCGGGCGCCGGGGCCGAGTCCTGCATTTGCCCTCTATGGATGCCGAATGCTGGACTCGGGAGTGCGCCCGCAAGGTAATCCCCAAGGAAAGCACTTCTCCCAGGGGGTTATCTTATGTGGGGAGGAGCAGCGAGAGTCGCTGGGGGACCCCAGAAGAGCAGGCTTGGGGCCAAAACGAGCTGCACAGTGGAGGTAAGTATGACATGTTTGTTATTTAAAAAAAAAAAAAAACCTTACAATCACTTTAAGGGTCCACTGTAAAATAATAATTATGATGAAATGAGTATGGTGCAGTGATAACTAAATATATCTAGAGAAATTGAAAGATGGCATACTGATAAATGAACAACATAGGGCATACAGGTACAACATATATGATGAGGGGATCCAAACATTTTAAAGCAATGTGTGAACCTCAGTTTCCTTGTTCAACCCTCCCGGGGAGAGAGTATTAAGTGAATAAATCCAGTATGTCTCTTGTTGGCATAGGCATTTAAACCGTTCAGCAGCAGGATATGTGGCAGGGATGGCCTCGATAACCCAAACGTTGAATCCCGGAGTAGATTTCTGATGACATTCAGGATAATGCCTGGATTTACCACTTTTGATAAACCGCCTGTGCTCCCCAAAGCGTTTATGCAGGGTCCTGATCATTCTACTCACGTAAAACAAGCCATTTGTTCATGTCAGACAATAGACAACATATTCAGTGGAGCAGTTGAAAAAATTATTGAATAATGTGGGTCTTACCATTTACCATACATACCAGTGAAAGAGATGAGTGTGAAGGACTGGTAAATTTTATGGTCTTGAGATTTTTTTTAAGTTTACTAGGGGCCAGTTTGCTTTTTTATATTCCTGGCCCAACGTTACAAAGAAGGTGATAGGAAAGGATCATCTAACAGTATGGACCAATGTTTCTGTAGGATCCCTTCCATTATTTTGCATTGGGCATGAAACTGCATGGTGAACAGAAGAGGTTGTATTGAAATCAGATTGGGTAGTATTCTTGGATTTGCGAGGGGGCTTATGAAGGTAAGCTGGGTACCCCTTGTCCAGAAATTTTTCAGTAAGGAGATTGCCATGAGTGAGGTAATCTTTGTCATGGGTACAATTGTTATGGAGATAGCAGTACTGACTCCTGGGGATATTGTGAATCCATCTAGGGTGGTGGCAGCTCTTGAATTGGATATAAGAATTGCCAGCCATTGGCTTGACATAGTTCTTAGCAAAAATACAGGAATTGTCATGGGCCAGCTCTAAGTCCAGGAAGGTAGGTAAATGAAAAGCCCCAGGGTATTGTTATTACAATGTTGAGCAAAAGAGTCTACTGTGTTTGCATGACCATCCCTTATGATGACAATGTCATCTATATAGCGACCATAAAATACTATGTGGGCAGCAAACACAGAGCCGGCCACAACTCTGAGGATAGCAGCCACAGGTGGTTCCGTACATATCTTACTGTACCCAACTACCACGGACTATTGACATATATGGATCCACCACTGTCACCCTGAACACTGGTATTTTTTTATATATACAGTGCTGGCTGGACTATATACCCTAAATTCTGTGCATCACTAACAATTCCCTTATACATTTGCTGTTTATTGTGCCAATCTGTGCTGCAGGAGTTTTTGTATATATGTCACTTGCTAGCTGTTCATATTATATATATATATATATATATATATATATATATATATATATATATATATATATATATGTATTTGTCTATGTGCTATCTCCCCTGTTACCACACCATAGCAATTTATATACAGTTCCACCATAATTTTTCCACCCAGTGGTCCTACCACACACCATGCAGCGCACAATCCGTGATGAGGTGCATGATGGAATTCATTCTTAGTATTGAACAAGCCAAATACAACATTTTAGATTACTTTTATGCCTGTTTTCCAGCAAACTTTTTTATTACTGCATTTTAAGTTTCTTCCTTGAACAATATCTGGTTCACAAAATTTCACCTAGGGGTCTTAGGGTTCTCAAACAATGCTCGTTTTTAGATACAGACCTACAGAAGCATTGGTCTCACATCTCTGAATTTTGCATCGAAAAATGGATAAAAGTAGTTATCCAGCAAAGAAATAGAAAATGTCAAAGCCTTAAGGATAAGATACATGAATTACCGGTATGTCTTCACGTATCCAACTCGGTCCCACATCTTCCTACTCTCTGGCTCACCTCCCTTAAAAAATACACTAAAAGAAAAGAATATGACCTCCTCAATATCAAATTGGGAAAATTTAGGAGAGATCTGGATGATTATAACCAGCAATTTTTTTTTTGTTGGAGAAAATCCAATAAACATACAGTTAAACCACAAAATGCCCCTGTCCCCCTTATGTCCTTGTGGCCCTTCCAAAACGTACCCATACCTAAACCTCCTTGTCATCCATCCCATCCCCCTTCATACACACCTTTGGGAGGTGCCACCGCAACAACACCCAAGGCTCCATTTCCGCCCACCCCCAAAGCCATGTGCAATAGAAGGAAACCTAAATGCCCCTTGAAGGTGCCAAATACTCTTGACACCACAACTCATGAGGCCCCACATCAGCCCCTCCCAGATCCAGTTCAACCAGTTTCCCCTTGTACAGGTTCCATCACTTCCCTTATATCACCTATACGGACAATAGACCATGGTCCTGATTCTACAACCAACAACAACTTGCCATCCTCATCCACATCCACTCCAACCTTGGTTTTCCCCACCCTAGACAACACTGTGACATCCACAATTTCTGATCACGTTCTTCATCATCCAGTACCCCCTGCCTGCAATCTGCCAACTTTTTTAGTGATGAGCCCCCCACTAAGCCTCACAAAAAGGAAACTCACAGACAAAGAAAAAGGCGGGGTGAGGGCCAAATCAAATAAAAGATCCACAAACTGTAAAAATCTTCAACCTATCCAGTCACATATTGTCCAGCGGAGGAATGTCTAAACTTATTTAAGGATTAACCTTTGCCACTACAGTACAACCCAATCCTTTCATCCTTTTTA
Source organism: Aquarana catesbeiana (assembly GCF_042186555.1). Taxonomy (NCBI): domain Eukaryota; kingdom Metazoa; phylum Chordata; class Amphibia; order Anura; family Ranidae; genus Aquarana; species Aquarana catesbeiana. Next base: position 477,977,826 of record NC_133325.1, on the reverse strand, counting down.
AGGATCTAAACAAATTCATTAGAGACCTCACGGTCAAGAGATTTTCTAATCTACCAATTAGCAGTCTATCACAGACACTCCTCAAACCCTGTTTGAAACTACAACTTTTGATGATACAGAATTATCCATTTTAGCACATCTTGAAGAGCTGTATGCAGACTGTTGTTGTGAGGACATTGACTAGCTTACCCAGCATTGTCCCACTACTCCACCCATTCAAAACACAAACCTTAGGCCTAGATCCATTTCCAATCCCACTCATAAAAAGGGTCCTTACATTCCGACCTTTTATCAAGTTATGTATGCAGACTTACTCCGGATGTGCAACACTAAATCTTCCCAAACCCGTGGACCTTCCAACCTTACCCACCTTGAGCAGACAGTACTTGACCAACTCACCAACACCAACATCATTATCAAATCTGCTGATAAAGAAGGTGGAGTAGTCATACAAAACAGAATCAATTACATTGCTGAAGCTCAAAGGTTACTGTCTGACCACCATACATACCACAAACTGTCCCGTGACCCTCTTCCAGTTTTCTCTCAGGAAGCCATTTCACTTGCTGATTCAGCATTACAGGACAACATCATCACCAAGGCAGAAGCAGCCTTTTTCAAGAAACATTTTTTCAAAACTCCTTACTTCTATCACCTATCTAAATGGCTTTTCCATCTATATGGACCAGTTCCTTCAGCCAATTGCCCAACAGCTACCATTGTACATTTGGGATGGGATCCATCTATTAGTGGGTTTCACTTGATGTATCATCTCTTTACACTTCCATTCCTCATAAGATGGGCCTTCAAGCTCCAGAACATTTTCTAACTGAGGATCCCCTCATGAATGCTAGACAGGCCCAATTGATCCATGAAACAACACAGTTTTGTCTTAAACATAATTATTTTGAATTTGATGGCACATTTTTCCTCCAAAACCATGGCACAGTTATGGGGGTAAATTTTCCCCCCAGATATTCCAATTTAACCATGGGTTTTTGGGAACATCTCCAACAACAACCCTTTTGCCGCCCCACATAGTGTTTTTGTGGTCGCTATATAGATGACGTTGTCATCATATGGAATGTACCTGCACACACAGTAGACTCTTTTGTGCAACATTGTAATGACAATACCCTGGGGCTTTCATTTACCTATATGCAAAATTCTGACACACTTGCCTTCCTGGATTTAGAGCTGGCCCATGACAATTCCTATATTTTTGCTAAGAACTATATCAAGCTATCAGAAACCATGAATAAGACCAAGACAGAAGTATAGTTAAATCACACTTGTTTAATAATAATAATAATAATAATAAGGTAAACAGAGTAAATGTAGTCAAAACAAGCCAGAGTTCAGTAACCGGATCGGGTAGTCAGCCAAGCAAATGTCAGAGAGCCAGAGATAAATGTAGTAGTACAGCAAGCAGGATCAGGAGCCAGAAGAAACGTCAGCTGAGCAAGTCTTCAACAGGAACGCAGGAGAAAGTCTCTGTGATGTTGACAAAGGCGAAGGCAGAGATCAAGTGAGCTGTACGGCTTTAAGTAGACAGGACTGACAAGCAGAATCAACAAGAGCTGGGTACCTGTGGAAAGAGATGGGAGCTGGCAATTAGACGACAGCTGAGCAGCCAGCTCAGAGAAGGAAGGGCTAAGCCCAGCCCTGACACAAGCCTAAGGCTGGTAATTCTTATATCTAATTCCAGAGCTGCCACCACCCTAGATGGATTTACAGGCAAAGTTCCTTGGAATCCTTATTTCCAGAAAAAGGAATAGACTCAATATACTTGATAGGGAAATCAAGGAACTTAAGGATAGTCTCCTTCTTCATAAGAATTCCACTGAATATAATTCCTTGTCTTCTGGTCTTCAGACATGCGTGACGTCACCCGCGTCTTTCCATGCTGATCCCCACAGACACATTGTGATATACGCTGCTATGATCCTTAGCACTGGGGTACAGTGCAAGCCTTGTGAGTTTTATCAATTTATAATAAACATCAGTTTTGATTCAAAATTCAGAGAGCACTAGATATTGTTAATTATATTTCATGTACCTGTATATCAGAGTTGAAGAGGATATCTCATCTAGACACCCTTATCGCCATTCTACTGCATTTGCCATTTGTGCTTACCGACCCATTCAATCTATGGGAATGCTGTTTGAGACCTAACTAATTTACTCAGGGTCCACTACATGAGGTGAGGGGCCATTCCAAATGCTGGTGGAGGGTGTCACAGAAGTCACCATTTATGTTTATCTCTTCACTCTCATCACTGGAAACCTGCTAGTGCTCTTGGGATTCTGTACCTACAGGATTTTTAAAAGGACTCTTATTTTTCTTCATTTGTTATTATGAATTTACCAGTTAGTTTTTATCTGTGAGCGCTGTACTGCCTTTTATATATGGTCTTCAGACACATCTTGACAAATAGGAAAGGATCAAAAAAATAAAAAACATAAAAAATACTTCAGAGATGTAGGAGACTACAAATCAGGAGTAGTGTTTGGATGGCAAAAACACACCACGTCAGAACAAGTTTCAGAGGTTCCCATGGATACAATTGGACATACAGGGAGTCAAATGAATGTGGGTCAACCCATCAACTCCAGTATTAAAACCGTCCATATGTTAGAAGAAAGAGTTGGCAATCGCAGAGAAGGTCCCTCCCAACCTAGGGGTCACCACCCTAGTGTCCATATCCCAACTAGTCCTAATAGGGTTAGAGGATTCCACCCTAATGGAATGGGTAGTAGAGGTTCCTCTAGGTGTAACGGTCAGAATTCTTCCACTTATCAACCATATGGCCAGAGTGGACAACAACATAGACCTTCACATGAACATCGCTATGACCATCCAGCACCCTATAATTATAACTCTCAATGGTCAAATTGTCCCCCAGTGTCCACCTATAATAGATATTCTCCACTCTGAGATGTCTATCAGGAGGACTTATACTCACACACGGAGGGTGAATATGAGCATCCAGCATATGGATACAACCACTTCAATTCAAATATTTGGGGTGGCCAAGTTTTTCACGAGGCCCGACAGGGAAGAAAAAGAGGTCCAGGCCTAAGAGAGGTTCGAGAGGAGGGCAGAGAATACAACGGAAAAAGAAAGAGAACATAGCTGCACAGGGCGTGTTCAATCTCAGTACTAAAGAATTAAGTAGAGAAGAAAAAATTGTTCTCGATAAGGGTCTCAAATTTGTCCCCCCAAAAGATTGGACACGTTTGGGACATTTATTGATATACATAAATATATTAGGAAAATTAATATTCAATGCTATTTAGTCACCAATCATTTTAGAAACCCATCCAGGGCAGTTACCTCAGGAACTGTACATTCCACTTTGTCAAACCCATCGCTGTTTAACCCTTCAACACAAACAGCTCTGCCATTTCCATCTTTAGAGATTTAGTTCTCAAAGACTTAAAGAAATTACACCCCAAAAAGGTATATAATCAGCCTTTGTTAAATGCAGGACTCAAATCCCTTTGCGACAGAAAATATCTTGTCATTTGCCCCGATAAAGGCGGTGGCATACTTGCATACCACATAAGTTGGGAATTGAAGCAGTTCAGCATTTTCTATATAAAGGCCCTTCTCTCACTCAACTTCAAAGTGCATATATCATTGAGTTGTTAGCTTTCGCTACTCAACACAATTATTTTTTGGTTCGATAACCATTTTTTCCTTCAACAGAAATGCTAAATTTGCCCCAGCCTTGCCAATCTTCTTATGGCCAAGTGGGAGGAGGATGTCGTCCATGCCCAACAGCGGCCTCAGTTTGTCATGTGGGCAAGACACATAGATGACATCATCCTCGTACAGAATGGCAGTTCTGATTCTCTTGATTCATTTTTTACCTCCCTCAATAACAACAATAGGGGGATTTCTACCTTACTTATGAGTCTAGCCATGAGAAGATATCCTTCTTAGATTTGGACATTGAGATCCTTGGTGGTTGATTTATATTTAAAACCCACTTTAAAACAACTGAACACAACAGTTTTATCCCTGTGGACAGTTGCCACCATAGATAATGGCTCCGCTCAGTTCCGCACAGCCAATTTCTAAGGTTGCGTCGGAACTGTTCTTATACTGAAACTTTCAACATTCAGGCGAATGTCCTAAGACATAGATTCCTTGATAAGGGATATAATCAAAGTGAAGTTGAGGGAGAACTACAGAGAGCATTAGAGACGGAGAGAAACTCTCTGTTGAGAGAGAAACCTTGTTCTGAGTTTAATGAAAAGTTTGATGAAACCTTTAAGTGGTCATTGATCACTTCATTTTCTACTCAGCATGTGCAGATTAAATCAATTAATCATAAACACTGGGACGTTCTGAAAAAAGACAAAATTCTGGGTCCCCTACTGCCGGACCAGCCTAAGGTGATATACAGGGGGTTGTAATCTTTACAGAGTAAAATTGCACCTAAAATCATAAACCCACCAGTTAGAACGTCTTTTTTCCACAATTTGGTTGGCTACTTTCCATGTAAGAAGTGCAATGTATGTATTCACATCACACAAGGGCGATGTAAGACTCTACAATTCAAATCAGTCATTACCAACCGTCTATATGATATTAAACACTTCTGTACATGTGCCACAAAAAATGTGGTTTATTTGCTCACCTGCCCATGTGGCAAGCAGTATGTGGGCAGAACCATTCGGGCCTTTTCAGTGAGAGTGAACACATAGCTCTCATTAAAAAAGGTGATACTATACATAATGTACCAAGACAATTTTGACAGTTTCACAACAGAGATCCAGAATTTTTAATTATCGATAGGTATATTCCCCCTTGGAGGGGCGAGGGCCATGACCAGGAATGTGTCACGCCTCAAAACCTTTTTGGATTTATGAGCTCCAATGCCACTCCCCATTGGGCCTTAATATTGAATGGGACATCAATGCATTCATCAATAGAGCCTAATAGGCCATACACACGATAGGATTTTCCGACAACAAATGTTGGATGTGAGCTTGTTGTCGGAAAGTTCGATATTGTGTCTGCTCCATAGAACATTTGTTTTCAGAATTTTCGCCAGAAAATGTTTGAGAGCAGGTTCTCAAATTTTCCGACAACAAGACTTGTCGGAAATTCCGAGCGTGTGTACACAATTCTGACGCACAAAAGTCCACACATGCTCAGAATCAAGCAGAAGAGCCGCACTGGCTATTGAACTTCATTTCTTTTGGCTCGGCTTATGTGTTGTATGTCACCGCGTTCTTGATGTTTGGAATTTCTGGCAACATTTGTGTGTCCGTGTGTATGCAAGACAAGTTTGAGCCAACATCCTTCGGAAAAAAATCCATGGTTTTGTTGGCGGAAAATCCTATCGTGTGTACATAGCCTAAGGCATAATTTATATGAATTTTTCTAGATATCCAAATTTTTTATACTATAAGAAATTTTAAATAATTTTATGTAATGTAGTCACATTCATTTATTATTACATTTGATTATGTATAGACCAGTCCTGTGATCAAATTGCTAAAATGTTATTTTAATTTGCAGTTAATTTTTGTCTAATATACGATTAGTTGCTTCCTCTTTTTTCAAATACATAATGGTGTCACGGCCGTTCACACTCCCTGTTTAGATTGTAGTTAATATTTTGACCTCTCTGTTTATTCAGATTGAGGTCTGTACTGCATTACGCCTATAGGTGGAGAGCCAAATGCCAATGATTATTGCATTTCCTGTTGACGATGTGATTGATGTGTCTGTTGATTCCATTTTCTCAAAGTGAGGCTTGAACCGCATGCTGTCCATGGGTTTATGATGCTTGGTTCATGTCCATGTCCTCATAGGACGCTCTGTGTGTCAGCTGACCCGGTTACTTCCTATGTGGATCACAGTAAGGCTTGACTCGCAAAAGCCCACCTCCTCACATGTTAATGGATTTTACAACTCTATCTAGAGTGAGGCTTGGAATGCAAGCCATGGCGCAATTTTGTTTAAACCAGAAAGTGCAGTGTCCACATGCAGGAAGCATCAATTATGATCACAGGTTGGTAATTTTACTATTGGGCCTCATAAGATATTTAAACGCGGTGACTACAGCAGGCTCATACCCCAGATGATTTCTCTTTAGATGAAAGGTGTCGGAAAGAGCCCTGCTGATGTAAGTGCGTTACCCACAAACTTAAATTTTAAGCGCTTGATCCACTTTCTAAATGTGAGTGTTTCCAATTTTCTTTAATAAATTTTACGTTTATACGGATTCACACTATGTTTAGTATTTTCTTTTTTGGTCATGCTATTTTGAACACTTGAGAGGATTTGGTCTGACAAGTTGGCTGCTTCTGAAGACCGCTTCTTGGTGACTTCTCTTGACCAATTGGATTGCCTTACAACTTGATCTGGAACCCAGACGTGGAGGTCCCATATTTATTGGTTGCACCATAAGCCTTGTTGACTCACTGAGCATATGCCCATTTGAGTCCTTTCACTCCGGTAAGCCTCCTCACCAACCGGTGGTGGTTCTATTGTCTGTGTCTTCACCTCAACATTGATGTCACATGGAATCCCACTTCTAGTTACACAATTTGTTGTCACCGTTTATTTAACCACTTGCCGACCACTGCATGCCGATATACGTCGGCACAATGACAGCGGTGGGTAAATGGGTGTACCTGTACGTTCCCTTTAATCGGTGGAGTACAGCATGACAGTGCCCGTGGGACCCGCGGACTGAATATCTGCCAGGGCCCCGCGAACGTGTCACGGAGCTGCAGAACGGGGAGATGCCTATGTAAACAAGACATTTCCCCATTCTGCCTAGTGACATGACAGGGAGCTACTGCTCCCTGTCATCGTCAGCAGTAATCGCTGTCATGCCAGTGTTAGCCCATCCCCCCCACAGTTAGAATCACTCCCTAGGACACACTTAACCCCTTTATCACCCCCTAGTGTTTAACCCCTTCCCTGTCAGTGTAATTTACTCAGTAATCAGTGCATTTTTATAGCACTGATCGCTGTTTAAATGACAATGGTCCAAAAATAGTGTCAAAAGTGTACTACAGAAATAATAGGGCCTTAATTATAATTAATTATGTAAAATGTAATAAGTATAGGTACCATCATCCCAAATTTGCTATAATAGAGGGAAAATCAGGAGGTGGAGACGTAATGGCAGTTGCTGCTACTGTCGATTCCCGTCTAAACCCCCCAAAATAAAGAAGAGGGGTGGGACTATTCTGGTACTCAATAATACAGTACAGTGCTAGATATACAAATAAATTACAACCTTATAAAAAATCAATTTTTAATAGTAAAGAATAAAAACATATACAAATACAGACAACATGACTACATACAATCATAAAAATAAGGGAAATATACCACACTGACTAAGCAAGTGGATGCCGCAGATTTTTAGATAAGGAGTGTATGTAAGGCTTTTGATCTCGACCGGTTTCGCGGTTAATACCGCTTCTTCAGGAGAACCATATCTAAAACATAGTATTAATTAGCTTTAACATATACAATTGTAAAAATACAATTATTGCAACAAAACCATTCACAAAAATACCAAAACACATATTACAAATAGGGTAAAGGTAAGGACAAGCTCACCCGCTCAGGCGGCTTCCGTAGGTATGTAGGACCCAAACAAATCCCCCCGCGGCAGGCACAGGGGATGACAGACAGACTCTAGTGAGTAAATATTAAATTAAACAGATTGTAAATATCACAATAATGATGATATAGTGAGGGGGAGTGCAGATTCCATAAAATTATCGTAGACCCCAGGTGGTGGTGTGGAACATACAAGGAAACAAATGGAGGGGGGGAAAAGGAGGGAAAAGGGGGGGGAGGGGGAGACAAGGAGGGGCCAGAAATCTTTAACGGTAAAGGGTTAGACCCACTTTACCCAAGAATTTTACACCTGCTCCACTGAGTATGTTGTCTATTGTCTGACATTCCCATGTGGCTTGTTTTATGTGGGTAGAACAACCAGGACCCTGCGTAAACAATTTGGGGAGAACAGGCGGTTTATCGAAAGTGGTTGCGATAAACACAGTGTCCCCAGGCATTATCCCAAATATCACCAGAAATCCACTTTGAGACTCAAGGTTTGGGTCATGGAGGCCATCCCTGCCAAATAACCTGCTGCTGAACGATTCAAATGTCTATGCTGACAAGAGACATACTGGATTTATTCTCTTAATACTCTCTCCCTGGGAGGGTTGAACAAGGAAATTGAGGTTCACACATTGCTTTAAAATGTTTGTGGTCCAACATCATATATGTTTTACCTGTTTGCCCTATGTTGTTCATTTGTCAGCATGCCATCTTTCAATTTCTCTAGAAATATTTAGTTATCACTGCACCATACTCATTTCACCATAATTATTATTTTACAGTGGACCCTTAAGGTCACTTTCCTTAATATACCAAACTCGAGACTACTAAGGTTATTGGGGGGTACTATTCATGCATTTCCATCCTCATAGTAAGTACCCATCACCTGTTTTGTTATATTTGTGTTAATTTGTTTGCAGATTTGTTTTTCATATTGTAACAATACCTGTACATTTATATATGTGTATATACGGTATAGATTGGTATTTCCATTGTCATATCAGTAATGGTCCCCCCCTCCCCTTCTATATGTTGACCAATACTACAACTCTAGTTGATATTACATACAAACATATGTTTTATTTTCATGTATACATTATTATTTTTTTCCATCAGTTCATCTTTTTCATGTTTTATATATATATATATATATATATATATATATATATATATATACTTTTTTCCTAATCATATTATTTTAATTTAATGTTATTATTTTTTAAATTTCATTTTTATTTTTTACTTTCATTAATTTTCATCTGCTATTAGGCTTGTCCAGTTCATTCTTAATCAGTATCCTCTGCAATTGTGGTATTATTACTATATTGGACAATTTCACATTTAGGTTTAATATGTATTCATCAATTTTGTTAGTTTTGTGCCCCTTCGCTCTTTTATGGTGGAGCCGCTGGTCCTTGTAGTTCTCCAGCCGCGACTCCAGCCACTATTATCTATTATAAATAGTCATCTATGATGTACTTGTCTGTTAATGGTTTTCATGGATATTTTATTACATCCACTTACATGGATTATCTTTGTAATCTTTTACAACATGTTAATAAAAATATATTCAATCATACATAGTCATCTATGGTAATTCCCTCTTAGGCCTGTAGAAGGAGATGAATGCTCCGAGCATATAGCCTGCCTTGTTTCCGTTACTCGTCTGGTACCTCTTTTCCTTCGGGTGATGTCACTTCCGCCGTGCATTCCACGCTGGTCAGCATGGCTTCCCGAGGCTACTCCAGGCTCCTAAGCAGTGGTGGCCCGTGCATTGTGGGCGAAAAGGGCGCCGCCCCCCCTAACACCGCCACCCTCCCTATCCATGTGCCCAGGCCCTTTCAGGACGCCGGACACATGAATTACAATTGCAGGGATAGGCGGGGGGTGTGTATTTTGAATCACCTGATTAGAACCAGAGTGTAAGAGAAGTCTGGTTGATAGACACACGTTGGCGCATAGGCGCGGGCACAGTAGTGTGCGCCAAGAATAGTGTGTATTGGTGCATGCGTGGACACACGCCCACAAACAGGCACACGCGCGCACACACGTGCATGCACTGGCGCCAGCCCGTCTATTTAAACGGAGCAATGACACACATACATTGGTGAGTGGTCTTTCAGCTTGTTCCTGTTTACCTGTGTTTGATCTGTTCCAATCTTCCTGTGCTCGACCTGGCTTGTACCTGAACCTTCCCTTGGACTTCTGCCTGCCTTCCTGTGACCCTGCCTTGTGTTTGACCTTGTTCCTGCTTCATGCTCCTGTACCTCGCTGCTCGACTGTGTACCGAACCTGGCCTGTATCCTTTTCTTGCTTCTGCCTCATGTTCCGGTACCAGCTCTGCTCAGCTGTTGATGACTCCCTGGCTTACATTCTGACCACGCTTCCACCTGCTAATCCAGCAACACAGGGTTTCTGTTCTCGGTGTCTATCCGGTGATCCACGGCCATCGGGTTCCTGCCAAGACCTTGCCAGAGCTACCTACATCAGCCCTCATGCCACTCTGTGTCTTTCACTCCCTGTCATCTCTACCAGGGGTGCTGGACAGGAGGTGCAAGAGAAGCCCTCTCTACAGCTCAATCTCCACCAGGTACGTGACACAGAGGCTCTAATAGGCTTCAAAATAGGGTGGGCTCGGGGCGCAAAGAGTGCACCCTGATCCCACCTAGTTGTGTGACACTAGTGGATGAATATTCGTTATTCTGCCACATTCTCCTCCCGGCCAATCAGAAAGCACCTATTGGCCAGGGAGTCTTATGACAGCTCAATCTCCACCAGGTACATGACAGCACCACTCAGCCAGATGTCGGAGATTGAGAGAGGGGCTTCACCTTTGGAATCGCTATGTTTGCTACTTGCCTCCCTCACACAGGCAGTCAGCTCCCTGCAGAAGAATCACCTACAGCTGGAAAGTCACATCCAAACCTTTGCTTCAGCAACTCCTGCACCTGCTATCACACCTGGTTACCCCACATCTGAACAGACTGTTTTCGCATCTGCAAGCATCATGCCACCACCAGAAACCAGAGTCTCTGCACCAGAGTGATTTTCAGGCGATCGGCACAAGTTTTGTGCGTTTAAGAACTCTTGTGAACTATACTTTGCTTTGCACCCAAGAACCTTCTCACTTGAAACCACCAAGGTGGGATTTGTCATATCCCTACTTCCGGTAGAGTCACAGTCTTGGGCCCACCAACTCCTAGAACAGAATAGCTCAGTCCTGGACTCACTCTCTTCATTTTTCATAGCAATGGCCCAGCTCTATGATGATCCTCAGCGCACTGCTACCGCAGAGTCTACCCTCCATACTCTACGAAAGAGGGGCATCAACCCGCTTAGGACTAAGTTGCAGAATTACGCTTATGGGCCTCTGATACCCGATGGAACGATGCAGCTTTACGACATCAATTGCACCTTGGCTTGTCCGAAGGACTCAAGGATGAGCTAGCTCGAGTGCAGGTTCCTAGCTCCCTTAATAGCCTCATTTGTCTTGCTATCCAGCTTGACTGTAGATTCAGGGAAAGGAGAACAGAGAACGTTAGCACCACCACAAAACCTATTCAACTAGGGCTTTTCCGTTCTCCACTCACCAGCACGGAGAAGTTACGAAGACGTCGAATGGGCCTGTGTATATACTGTGGGCAAGCAGGACATTATCTCCAAAACTGCCCTGTGAGATCCACCAGGACCGGGTTCACCTCCTCTACCTACCTTGCCAACTACTCTGGAAGGAAGGGATCTGCTCATGTCACCCTGTCCTTGTCACTTCAGCTCCCCAGGAAAAACATTCAGGTACCAGCCATAGTTGACTCCAGAGCCTGCAGCTGTTTCATGGACAAGGACTTTGCTCACCTTCATCAAATTCCTTTACAAGCAAAGGCCTATCAGTTGTCCATCAATCAGGCCAATGGATCCCACCTCAGGTCCGGGCCCATAACACATGAGACTTGCCCGCTACTGGCTGCATCTGATACTGGTCATCAAGAATACTTATGTCTGGACATCATTCCATCACATTTGTTCTCCATTATCTGGGGCATTCTTTGGTTGCAAGCCCACAACCCACAGATAAACTGGGTCTCAGGGGAAATTACCTTTTCATCCTCCGAATGCCAGCAGTCCTGCCTTCAATCCACTTTCACAATACCTGCACCTCTTCTGGGCGTACATATTGACTTTCCTGTGGTACACCTCATCCCGGCAGTTTATCACAAATTCCTGGAGCTCTTTAATAAACAAAGGGCAGATATTCTGCCGCCCCATCGCCCGTATGACTGTCGCATTGAACTGTTGCCTGGTTCTGAAATCCCTTTTGGGCGCATTTTTCCCCTTTCTGAACTGGAATTTAAGATTCTATGACTGTACATTGATGAGAATCTGGAGAAAGGTTTCATCCGGCCTTCCACATTCCCTGCGGGTGCTGGAATTTTCTTTGTGGAAAAGAAGGATCACATCCTGCGCCCTTATGTTGACTACTGGGAATTAAATAAAGTCACCAGGTTCTAGGTCGGCTAAGAGACCATGGACTATATGCAAAGGCCGAGAAGTGCGAATTTGAGAAGGACACTATCCAATTCTTGGAACTTATCATCTCTACTACGCATCTCCATGGATCCCCAAAAAGTTAAATCCATCCTAAAATGGCCCACTCCTACAGACAGGAAGAGTACACAGAGGTTCATTGGATTTGCCAACTTCTAATGCAAGTTCATTAAAAATTTCTCCACCATTATCGCTCCTGTCACCCAATTGATGAAACAGAATACCCGCTTATTGTGGACACCTGCAGCGCAAGCCGCCTTTGACTAGCTGAAATCTCTGTTTACCTCGGCTCCCATCCTACAACATCCAGACAGTGCATCACCATATGTTCTCGAGGTGGATGCTTCTGAGAATGCTGTGGGTGCCATCCTGTCACAGCGCCAGGGGATGAAGTCACTGCTACATCTTATTGCTTTCTTTTTCAGGAAACTTAGCCCCGCAGAGAGAACCTTTGGGCCTTTGAACCTTTGGGCAAACTCTACCCAAGACCCTATTGCCACCGCCTGCATCAACCAACTGGAAGAACTAGGTCTTCAATAGCTAATAAATACTTTGAACCTTTGAACTTTTGGGCAAACTCTACCCAAAACCCTATTGCCACTGCCTGCATCAACCAACTGGAAGAACTAGGTCTTCAACAGCTGATAAATACTCCTATGCATGGTTCAGGACCCACTCTAGACCTCATCTTCCAACAGAATATGGACATCAATATATTCGACAACACACCACTACCATGGACGGACCACCACGCTATCAAATTTAAAATCACCTTCAACACCACCCTCCAAAAACAGAAACACGCAACAACAACACACTGGAACAGATCCCAGAAGAGACTGCACTCTGAACTCTTCAAAACCACATCATCAAACAAAATACAATTGCTAAACTTAAACCTCTCAATGGAACAAACACTCAACTCCCTAAACAAGACACTACTACAAACAGCAGACTCAGTAGCGCCAAAACGCAGAACACTCATCCGCAAAAAAACTAAAGATGGTTTAATGGCACTCTCACCCTACTCAAGCAGGAACGTAGAAGAGCTGAAAGAGCATGGAGAAGAAATCCTACTAAGGAAAATCATACAAACTACAAAGTACTCACGGTGAAATACCACAAAGCAATCTTCACAGCCAAAAAATAACATTTCTCGAATACCATCTCAACTGCCATAAACCGACCACGGGAACTTTTCAAAATAGTCGCCCAGTCAATGAACCCGTCCTGCTTAGAGCCCCCAGCAAACGATACTCAAGATTTCTGCAACAAGTTATCAAATTTCTTCAACGACAAAATCGTCAACATCCGGAAATCAATCCAACAGAAAAAAACAACCAACCTCACCCAACCAAAGCAAAAAGAGGACATCAACAAGAACATCACACAACCACCGGACTTCTTCTTGACACCGATCACCACTGACACGACTAAAACCATTATGAGAAGCCTTCGAGACAGCACATCACCAAATGACATAATTCCCACGAAACTCCTGAAAGAATGCTCCGAGATCCTGGCTCCCACTATAACATACCTCATAAATCAGTCGTTCAAAGAAGGGATTGTGCCAACCTCCCTCAAGCAAGGCACCGTCAAACCCCGCTAAAGAAACCCAATCTCGACCCTAAGGACCCTAACCACCGCAGACCGATAACAAGCCTTAGCACCATTGCCAAGATTATGGAGAAAGCGGTAGTACAACAGTTACAACGCCACCTGGACACACATCAACTTCTGGACACAATACAATCAGGCTTCCGCCCAGGCCATGGCACAGAAACGGCACTTCTAAAAATATGGGATGATGCCCTTGAAGCAGCAGATGACGAAGAATCATGTCTCCTGATATTGCTAGACCTTAGTGCAGCATTTGATACAGTGGACCACAATACTCTACTGGTTCGCCTCACAGAAGTTGCAGGAGCCACAGATTCGAGTCTAAAATGGTTTGCATCCTTCTTAGAGAATTGCTCGCAGACAGTGAAACTGGGAGCATTTACCTCTGACAGCCAGACAATTTCCTGTGGAGTCCCCCAGGGTTCACCCTTGTCGCCAGTGCTATTCACATCCGCCCACTCCTCAAAATCATCAAAAAATCAGACCTCTGCTTCCACTCATACGCTGACGATACCCAAATCTACTTCCGCATCACTGGACAAAAAGACCACCATCAACAACTAGAGAAGTGTCTCACTTTGATAGATGACTGGATGACCATTAGTTTCCTCAAACTCAACGGGTCAAAAACAGAACTTCTCCTCCTACACGCTAACCAAAATCCCAAATCCAAGACCCCATGGACACCTCCCACCATCTTCGGACAGACCATCTCTCCGAGCACCAAAGCCAAGAGTCTCAGAGTTATCTTTGACTCAGAAATGACAATGGATGCACAAATAGGTTCAGTAGTTAGCGGTTCTCACCATCTCCTCCGCCTGTTACGCAGACTCATTCCCTTTATCCCAGAAAAGGACAAAGCAGCAGTAGTTGGAACAATCATCAATTCCCGTCTTGACTATGCAAACTCACTCTACATGGGCTTACCCCAATATCAGCTTGCGCGCCTACAGGCCATTCAAAACACGGCGGCAAGACTGATAACAGGAAAAAAACCCTGGGAGTCCATCTCCCCATCCCTGAGGAGCCTACATTGGCTAACGGTAAAGAATCGGATCACATTCAAGACGCTCTGCCTCACCCACAAATGCATACAAGGTAACGCCCCCCAATACCTCCGAGAGAAAATAAAACACTACACACCCAATCGCAATTTGCGATCATCCAACTAAAACATCCTCCTCGTTGCCAAATATTGCTACAAAGCAAGGGGAGAATACAGATTCGCAGTCCAGGGACCTCGGCTATGGAATGCTCTTCCGACTCACATCAGCATGGAAGAAAACCATCTGGCCTTCAGGAAAAAACTCAAAACCTTCCTCTTCTAAGAAGCTGGTCAACACTAACGCATTTAGCGCCTTGAGGCGATTCAGTTCGCATTTGCAGTGCTTTACAAATCATTCATTCATTCATTCAGAAATTATGACGTGGGTGACTGTGAATTATTAGCCATAAAGACAGCCCTGGAAGAATAGCGTTATTTGTTGGAGGGAGCAGTCCACCCCATTTTGATCTTTACTGATCACAAAAACCTTGAATACCTTAGATCAGCCAAGTGGTTAAGACCTTGGCAGGCCAGGTGGGTGCTATTCTTCTCTCACTTCTCCTTCCACATTACTTTTAGACTGGGTTCCAAGAATGGCAAGCCTGATGCCCTATCACAAATGTACCCAGAAGAAGGAGAACCTCATCAGGCAGACACGATCCTGTCGGCTCAAAGTTTTTTACTATTACAAGTAGACCTGATCACCCAGCTCAAGCAGGCATCCACAAGGGACATTCTACCACCAGGTATCTGTTTTCAGGAACAAGATGGATTATTCCTACACAATCAAAATGTGTTTGTACCCCCAAGTCTGCACCCCAAGATCCTGAGTCTCTGTCATGACCATCCCTTGGCAGGACATTACGGGGTAACTAAAACGCTGGATCTTGTACGCCGTTCCTTTTGGTGGCCAGTTTTAAGGCCTGACTGCAAGATTTATGTGAGCACCTGTGGGGTCTGTGCCCGAAACAAAAGTGATAAAACCAAGTCCTGGGGCCTGTTAAGACCACTACCCATTCCTAAGAGGCCTTGGGAAATGATTTATATGGATTTTATTGTTGAACTACCGCCATCCAAAAAGTTCACCACCATTTTTGTGATTGTTGACAGATTGACCAAGATGGCCCATTTTATTCCTTTGTTAGGAACTCTGTCAACAATAGAGACCACCCGCACCTTCATCAGGGAGGCGGTGAGCCTCCATGGGGTACCTAACAGCATCACCTCAGATCGGGGGGTGCAATTTACATCCAGATTTTGGAAAGAGCTTTGTAGGATGTTGAAAATTGAAACTTATTTTTCTTCAGCATACCACCCCCAGACTAATGGTCAAACTGAACGTACAAATCAGACTCTGGAACAATATCTGCGGTGCTTCTTATCCTTTTCCCAGGATGACTGGACATCACTTTTACCCCTGACAGAGTTTGCATACAACGATACAGTTCACTCTGCTATGGGACAAGCCCCATTTTTTGCTAACCATGGATACTTCCCAACCTTACTACCTGACATCTTGCCTGATTCCTTGGTTCCTGCAGTTCAAGAAAGGTTAAACATCCTTCAATCGAACAATAAAGTTCTACAAAGAAACATCTTCAAAGCACAACAAGACAATAAAAGATTCTTTGATAGGAAAAGAAGAGGAGACCTAAAATTTCACGTTGGAGACAAGGTCTGGTTATCCACTACTAACTTAAAACTATCTTGTCCGGGGGCGTGGCCAGCAGCCGAGGAGAATACCTGCAGAGTGAGAGAGCGCCATCATCTGCGGACATACCGGAGCACACAGCGCGACTCCTGAGCCTCGGAAAGCGGCGATTTTAACCTATAACGGGTCGGGCACATCCTGGGAACATGTTCAGGAAAAGAAAGGAGAATTGGAAGCTCAGCAGAATGACGAACTTCTACACGCTTCCCCACAGCACACAGGCCCAAGATGGCGCCGGTAAGCATAACGGCGGAGAGCGTGGCAGGCTCTCTGGTCACAGCAGCAATACACAGCGCTCCATGTCTCACTCACAAAAGGGTCATAAGGGAAACTATACTCAATCCCAATCATCTTCCTCCTCATCTAGCCCTGTTAAAGTGAAACAACAACATATACAAGGGGGAAATGTGACAGAGGAGGAGATAGACACTTCTCTTAATGATACCAGGGAGCTCCAGGACTCCATCTTGGAGTTCCCCACTAAAAATAAACCAGTGATTAACACAACTTTAAAGGATATGTTGGTGTCCCTCCGCAGCACCTTACATGCTGATATATTAGCCCTTACAAGTCACTTCAAGACAGAAATTAAAGCTGTCAATAACAGGGTTACCTATATAGAACATAAGATAGGAGAATTTGCTGGTGCCATTAATGAAGTAATTGACGCCCACAATGGGAAGGAAGATGAACTACAACTAAAAACCAAAATGGCCGATCACGAAGATCGTTCGAGAAGAAATAATATTAAAATCCGTGGGATACCTGAGTCGGTGAAACCACCAGAATTGAACGCCTATTTTCAAAAAATCCTCCAAGAAATACTTCCTGAAGCTTCTTTAATAGACCTATCTATAGATAGGATTCATAGACTGCCAAAACCCAAACATTTACCAGAACATTTACCAAGAGATACAATTGCATGGATTCATTTTTACCAAACCAAAGATAAATTTCTCCAGTGTGTGAGAAATCCTGACAATGCATCCTGCATCCAAGGCCTCTCCTTCTATCCAGACCTATCGGCTTACACAATGCAAAGAAGGAAGAATATGGCTACCATTACCAAACCACTGAGGAACCACCGCATCGCCTACAGATGGGCTTATCCAGCAAAACTGCTAATAACAAAGGATGGTAAAACATTCCCTATCCAGTCGGTGGAAGACGGCATATGGCTTCTGAAAGAATGGAATATTCTAGACAAAGCAGAGGATTCTCCCTCCATCTCTTCCTCACCTCGACTGCATTCACCCACCTGGCCACAAGATACAATTGACTGAGACTCGGGTTGTACAAAACTACTACTATATACCGTTGTGCTCCGTTGCACCCGTGGAACTTTATTCAGTTCTCTTTTAGTCCCCTTTAAAGTTACGGGATTATATCCCCACAGATTCAGTTGAATCGTGTTTTTTTAATTATTTTCCTTTTTTATTCTTGTTTATATCAGAGATTCCTTGTTTCTTGTTTTAATCTCTGATACACTATACCGATTGAAACACAACACTTTGGACTCTGGCTAACTATTAGAGTACTACTTATACAAAACTTCTTGCTTCAGTCTTTATATTGACAAGGACAGAAGATCCAAGGAACACTGTGACATCTACCCTCTACAAAAGATAACATGGGGTTTAAAATCTCTTCATTTAATGTTCGAGGACTGAATAGCCCACAGAAAAAGATCAATGCTTTGGAAAGAAACTCGTCTCCTACAAAGTGACATCCTGTGTCTACAAGAGACTCACTTTTGTGCATCAAAACCTCCAAAACTTTCTCATCAAAACTTTCCAACAATTTTTTGCTCTAATGCCCTAAAGAAGAAGAGAGGGGTGGCTATTCTCATCAAAGACACTATTTCTTTTCAACATATCCATACAGAAACAGACAAACTGGGTAGATACATTTATACTGGTTGGTGAGGTAAACAACACAGCATATACCATAGTGAATGTCTATTTACCTAATGTGAAACAAATTTCTATTCTGAACAAAGTTTGTAAACGAGTACTTGCAGTGCGAAAGGGATATACCATAATTTGTGGTGATTTCAATGCTAAACCAAACAAATCCTTAGATGTCTCGGCTGGGACCCCGAAATTTCGGGAAAGAGTGACCCTTTCACACTTCATGGCCTCAGAAAGTCTACACAACATGTGGCGTTGTCAGCATTCGACTGAGCGGGACTACTCCTACTTCTCGAGTGTGCATCGCACATACTCAAGAATTGATCTTTTTTTGGTCAATAAGTTTCTTTTACAGAATGTTAGTTCATCCACTGTGCACAACATTACGTGGTCTGACCATGCCCCAGTCTCCATGGTGGTGGAGGGATCCTGCACTGAAACACATAGATGGAAAAACGATACCTTTCTTTTCACACATCCAGATCATAAGCATAGAATTACTAAAGAACTCTGCGAGTTCTTCACTACTAAAGCCCTGTCTGTGTCGGATCCCTTCACGGTCTGGAACTGTCATAAAGCATATATGAGAGGAATTCTCATGAAAATGAGCAGTGTGGCCAAAAAGCAACGAAACCAGCAGTTAAACGATCTACTCCTCCAAATAGAAAAATTAGAATCGGCAAACAAAAAATCTCCTGATCCTACCATTAGCTCCCAACTGGATAAAATCAGACATGATCTTAGATTATTACTTATCTCCCAACACAACCACATGGCTCAGAAATGGAAGGCACATTACTACAGTCAAGGTAACAAAGCAGGTAAATTATTAGCGAATCAGGTAAAGGAGAAAACAATCAAACAAAAAATACCGTACATTTCACACCCAACCACAGGCATCAGACTTTCCAATCCAAAGAACATTGCTAACGCATTTAGGGATTACTATAACAATCTCTATAACTTAATAGAAGATATCTCTACCCAACAACCATCCCCTGAGATGATCCAGACCTTTCTAGATTCAATCTCCATGCCCAAGTTGAATCCTGACCAACTTAAAATTTTAAATGAACCAATTTCCATGGCTGAACTCAACAAAACAGTTTTGTCTCTCCCCAATAACAAATCTCCAGGCCAAGACGGATTTTCATCCGAATATTACCGTACATTTTATTCCACGTTAGGCCCACATTTATTAAAGGTATATGCAACTGCTGCATCCACAACCTCCTCCCACAATTGTAACATTACCCAAGCCAGGAAAATCACCCGATACTCCACAAAACTTCAGGCCTATATCTTTGTTAAATGTAGACTTGAAGATTTATGCTAAGATCATAGCTAACAGACTGGCCCGATTCCTGCCCACCCGAGTAAAACATGACCAAGTTGGGTTTGTCCCAGGTCGACAAGCACCAGACGCAACACGCAGAATTATCAATCTGCTCCACGCTGCAGAGTCTTCGGGGGTCCCTTCTCTGCTTCTATACTTAGATGCGGAGAAGGCCTTTGATAGGATTCACTGGGGATATTTGAAACAAGTATTGGATAAATTTGGTATTTCAGGAACGATTAACTCAGCCATCTTAGCACTATATACTAACCCCTCCACAATGGTATACACAGAAGGGATGTTCTCTGACAGCTTTAATATCACCAATGTGACGAGACAGGGTTGCCCCTTGTCTCCCCTGATTTTTGCTCTTTTAATGGAACCCCTGGCCGAAAAAATTAGATCTCATCCAGACATCTCGGGCATCTCAATTTCAAAACAGGCACATACCATTTCTCTATTTGCAGATGATGTGATCCTATCCCTTTCCGATCCTAACACCTCCCTGCCAGCAGTACATAATACATTAAATCACTTCAACCAAATCTCATACTACAAAGTAAACGCAACAAAATCTAATTTACTCGCTATAAATATAGATAGAAACCTTCAAAAATACCTCTCTTCACATTTTCCATACCCGTGGGCTGATAAACCTATTCAATACCTGGGTATTCAACTAACAACTCCAAGCTGTAATCTATTAAAGGAAAATCTCGTTCCCTTTGTTTCTTTTATCCAACCAGAATTAAACAGACTAAAGTCTTTTTGTTTGTCTTGGATGGGAAGACTGGCGGCATACAAAATGCTTATTCTACCAAAAATACTTTATTATTTCAAAGCTCTCCCAATTTTTATACCAGCACAATTTTTCAGAACAGCTCAAACTCAGCTACACAAGTTTGTATGGGCAGATAAAAAACCAAGATGCTCTCAGTCTTCCCTATCAACACATAGAAAAGCTGGAGGGATGGGACTTCCAGGTTTAAGAGCTTACTTCACAGCCAGCATATTAGATCAAATAAAATTTTGGTTCCAAAACCATTCTTCTAAACATTGGGCTACCATAGAGCATACCTGGTTAAAACCTAACTCATTAAGATCCACATTACTAGCAAACTCATTCTCAAATACTCACTTCAAATCCACTTACCCCATTATACAACTAGTATTGGACACATGGAAAAAATTCTGCTCCGATTCAAGACACAATACAGACCTTACAGAAATACCTACCCCTCTGACTTCGATTTGCACACACATTAATGGTCTAACGACAACAAGTTGGGAAAAAAAAGGAATTACTTAAGTCTCAGATCTGTTAGATCGAGGAAAACTCATTCCCTTCAATATATTAGCCCAAAAGTACTCTCTTCCCACTTCTGATTACTACATGTACATAAGAATTGTACATAAGACAACAGAGAACGCATCTAGCGCCTTGAGGCGATTCAGTTCGCATTTGCAGCGCTTTACAAATCATTCATTCATTCATTCATTCAAGAATTACAACATTTTTAAAGACACACTCTCTACAACCTACTAAGATTCCACATAAAGCATGGACCTATTGGAACGACACAACTAACACCAAAAAAGGGATTTCCCTATTCTATACTCTAATACAACAAAAAAACTCTTTCACTAAACTACCATCACATCAAAAATGGGAATCAGAACTCTCTACGACCTTCTCAGAGAAGCAATGGTTGGAGGCGATTAAATCTAACAATTGCTTCACAAGATCCACAACACATTGGGAAACAGCTCAAAAACTTCTACTCAGATGGTATTACACCCCTTATATAACTGCAAAATTCTCTTAAAATAGCTCCAACGAATGTTGGCGAGGTTGTGGCAAAGTAGGCACACTTCTTCATATGATATGGGATTGCCCCAATCTTTTTTGGAAAGCCGTATTCCGATTAATATCAAAAATTACAGGCTTCATTAAGAAACATAACGCAGAATTGGCCATACTAAGTATCCATATAGACCAATACCCACCTTCTCTTAGACCAGTGGTGCTACAGATTTTGATGGCAGTCAGATTAACAATCACTAGCAAATGGAAGTCTATCAATTCACCAAATATCTGTGAAGTTGTTAAAAAAGTAGATGTAGCTTTTAAACATGAACAGATTATTGCAAATATGGATGGAAATACACCCCGCTTGTATAAACAATGGGATCCTTGGATTCGCAATAGGCAAATTACGTGAAAAATCTGATTGCCTCCTTTCTTTCTTGTATTTTCTTTTCATATGATAGGGAGCCAGAGTCCCTACTCTTCCTGTTAATTTTTTTTTTTTGTAATCTAATATTTTTAAATACATGCCTTTCAGCTCAAACTAATGCTTAGCAACACATCAATATGTTGAATATGAATAATCATCATTCATCTCCGCACAGGCTGTATGTTATAGTTTTAAGAATTTATGAAGATATGTTAAATTATCTTTGTTCAATTGTAATACTATATAAGAAATACCTTGCATGGTATACTTCTGTGAACTGTATAGTGAAAATCTTCAATAAAAAAATATTTGATAAAATTATCTTGTCCATCCAAGAAACTCGGACCTAGATACATTGGCCCTTTCCCTGTCAAAAGACAAATCAACTCTGCAGCCTATGGACTGTCACTCCCTGAGAATTACAAGATTCATCTGGTCTTCCAGCTTAGTTGACGGTAATGAGGAGTATGAGGTTGATACCATTGTAGACTGTAGAAAGAGAAGAAAAGTAATCCAGATTTTGATTAAATGGAAAGGCTACGGAGCTGAAGACAACTCTTGGGAACCAGAGTCCAATTTACATGCCAAGAGGTTGCTACAGACTTTTTTTCAGGCTCACCCTGAAAAAAAGTTACAGATGGGCATCCGGAGGTTGCCTATTGGGGGGGGAGGGCAATATAAGCGAAGTCCGGTTGATAGACTCGCGTTAGCGCACAGGCGCAGGCACGCTTTTGCCTGCTGATCCAGCAACATGGGGTTCCTGTTCTCGGTGTCTATCCGTTGATCCATGGCCATCGGGTTCCTGCCAAGACCCAACCAGAGCAACCTACAACGGCCCTTGTGTCACTCTGTGTCTTTCACTCCCTGTCATCTCTACCAGGGATGGTGGACAGGAGGTGCAAGTGAAGCCCTCTCTACAGCTCAATCTCCACCAGGTACGTGACACAGAGGCTCTAATAGGCGTCAAAATAGGGTGGGCTCAGAGTGCAGAGAGTGCACCCTGATCCCATCCAGTTGTGTGACACTAGTGGATGAATATTCGCTATTCTGCCACATTCTCCTCCCGGCCAATCAGGAAGCGCTTATTGGCCAGGGAGTCTTATGACTTCCTGGCCAATCGTGTCTCAGGACACACGTCTGGGTTTCAATTGGCCGGAGAGGAGAATGCCTGTGTCCTTGCTGGATCAGCCCGGCTCCTCCTTTTCCCTGCCTTCATGTCTCCTCCATGCCACCACTAGCAGGTAAGATGATCTCTGCTGGCTGTGTCTCCCACCGGGGGGGGTTGGTGCGGGGTGATCACTGTGGAGTGATCGCTGCTGGATGTGTCACTGTCTGCAGGGGAATGCTGCGGGGTGATCACCGTTGGTCGTGTCTGTGTCTCCCGCATGCGGGGGGGTCTGGTGCTGCGGGGTGATGGCCGTGTCTGTGTCTCCCGCACATGGGGGGTGCTGTGGGGTGATCATCACAACTGGGGTAGTTGTGTTGATTGTGTCGCCCCCCAAAAATAGTAGGCACCTGCCACCACTGCTCCTGAGCCAGCCATCTCCATGCCCAGCTAGAACAGATGATAGCGGTCCTGCCAGACTGTATTAGGAGGATCTACATCCAAACATAGTGTGACCAGATGAGATATATATTTTAATATTGTGAGTGTTTTTAATCTGTTTCCATTAAAAATGTTTTACTGGGATGCTACACTTAGCTGGCACTTCCTTTCCTCTTCTTTCTTTCTTTAGAAAATGTAACAACCTATTATAAGTAGTGCCAGTCTTACAGTAGCCACCTTTTCTCATGAACAGATGTTAGTGAATGTCAGAGATGTTTTAGGTTATTCCAGTAAATATGCAGCAAATGTGCAAGCAGCCCAGAAAATATTTGATATGTACTGTATGTTTGGAAATGTTGCTTTCTATGTATCAATATGATAAAAGTAAAAAAAAAAAATATGTGTTAAGTCCATTTAAGCTCAGTTCCATTAAACGGAAATATTCAGTTGGTCACATTTTTATGCTTTAATAGTGTTTAAAACTTGCTTCAAAAGCATTATAATTGCAACACTGATAATAACAACCATTGCATGAATAAACCTTAAATTATCACATTATTTTGCCTTCTGTTCACATTTCCAAGGCTTTTTTTAATTGGAAATGATTTCATTTGTACATTGATTGAAATTTAGGCCTAATTTAGCGTGCTCATTATTTACTCACTCGTTCTAATAATAATACATGCTAAATCTAAAAGCAATTCTAGCAGAAAATATAACTCATGAGATACAGCTTTTGGTATACCACATACTGGTGTGCCTGCTCTATTCTTATTAAATAAAGCATGCCTGTAAGAATAAAAAACATAAAATAGTGCCAAGACTTCCTGTATACTGTTGTTCCCCTATGCAGACACATGAAGACAACAAAATATGCTTAATGTAGTATATGAGTATGCAAAGATGTTTTACAATTTAGTTATTTTTCTAAATTACTTATTTTAATGAGTTTTCATGCTGACCAGATGTTTGTGTTATATATTTCCACGCTATAGGGTACTGTAAAGTACCTTAACTAATCTTTGCTATAACAGCTAATTTTTCCTTGAAATCTATTACCTTAGCAACTAAAAATCATTTTCCAGAATGCAGCAGACAACTGTTACATCCAAATTCTCATTTCTCATTTTTGTATCTGACAATATTCTGCAAATATGGAGAACAGATAAATATCACCCATGCAATGCTGTACACAAATGAAATTGATATAATTTTTTTCACACAAATAGAGCTTTCTTTTGGTGGTATTTGGTCACCACTGGCTTTTTTTATTTTTCGCAATATAAATGAAAAAAGACTGAAAATTTTGGGAAAAAAACTATATATTTTTTCTTCTGCTATAAAACATATCCAATAACAATTAAAAAATCAAAAAACAAAATTCTTCATAAATTTTGACCAAAATGTATTCTGCTACATGTTTTTGGTAAACAAAATTCCAATAAGTGTATATTAATTGGTTTGCGTGACAGTTATAGTGTCTACAAACTATGGTATACAGTATATAGTAGAATTTTTATTTGATTATTTTTTTATACTAGTAACGGTGGTGATGAGCGACTTATAATGGGACTGTGGTGGGAAATCTGACAATAACTAATGCTGGGGGGGGGGGGGGGGGGCTGACTTATGCCCTATACACACAATCTGAAATTCCACCAGCAAAAGTACGATGTGAGCTTTTGGTCGGAAATTGGGACCGTGTGTATACTTCATCAGACTTTTGCTGGCGGCATTTCAGCCAGCAAAAGATTGAGAGCAGGTTCTCTATTTTTCCTTCTCAAAAAATGTTATTGTGCATACAATACAATAAGGTACTTGACATAAAAGTGAGTACATATTATACAACAAAGGGAATGAAGCTCAGAAGTGTATATTCAAACAGTATATATTATATGTTGAATTATACATTTCTATGATAATAATAATACATACAAATGGTATGGGTTATAAGATGAGTTATATCTTATAGTTATTAAGAGCTTCAAAATCATAAAGAGAGTAAGTAGAAAAGAAAGGAAAGATAAGAAAAGAAAAAAACTGAGAAAAGAATAAGAAGAAGAGTCCGCAGGGTCGAGTCGAGGTCTGTCACATCCACTGGAGTCTATATAATACATTCATTGGCTCACTGGGTCAGCTACCATTTTAGTAAAACTTCTTTGTTAAAAGTCGATGGCAAATAAAAAAAGCGAGTCAGCTGCCATTTTGGCTTGAGTCATAGTGTTGTTCATTCTATTCACTACCTCTTCCACTATCAATGAAGGGGATCTCCAGGCTCTTGCCAGTGTTTGTTTCGCTGCAGTAAATAGTTGAATAAGTAATTTAAATTGGATATGTGTTAAAAATTCTGGGTTTTGATTGATGAGAGCCATTGTAGGGTTGGGGGTGATGGATGTTCCTAACATTTTAGATGCTATAGTAAAGATTTCCGTTCAATAAATTTGTGCTTTGGAGCATGACCACCAAGTATGAAAGTGTGTTTCTAGGTCAGAGCATCCACAATAACAATCTGCTGAATAGTTATGCACATATTTCGCTATTCTAACCGGTATAAGGTACCATCTACTTAATACTTTATAATTAGCCTCTATCGCTAGTATATTGGGGGAGGCTGCTTTGGTTGTCGACCAAATTTGATTCCATTCTGTGGTTTCCAATGTTCGTTCTAAGTCAACCTCCCATTTCTGGACATAAGATGGTTTCTCGATTTCAGGTTTGGCTAATAATTGAGCATATAGGACCGAAATCATGCCTCTAGCATGAGGATTATTTTTACAAAAAATTTCAAATTCAGTTAATTGAGTCAGTGAAGAGTCTGTGGTTAAAAGAGGCATAAAGAAGTTTTTGATCTGGATCTAAATAACTCCAAATGAAGTAATCCGTAGTTATCGCAGAGAGTTGGGAAGGGAATAAAGGACGAGGAGTTTACAAGTTTGTGCATAGTTAGTACATCATGCCTAATCCATGCTCTAAAAGATCTAGGTGAGAACCATGCTGGGTAAAATGCAGGTTTTTATAGAAAGATAGCAGAGGGCTATGCAAAGATTGCAATTGATTTCTGAGTTTGTATTTGTCCCACAGGGAGACAAAATGTTTGGTAACTGGGTTACGTAACCCTCTATGATGCCTCAGTGAAAGCAAAATCAGGTTTGTGATTGATAGGGGATCACAGTCAGCTGCTTCAATCGATACCCATAGAGGGGATTCTTGTTGTGCATAGTATTTAGTTAATGATGCTATATGTGCCGCTTTATAGTAATAAGCAAAATTAGGGCATCCTAGACCTCCATTCAGCTTAGGGAGGTAGAGTGTGTGTTGTGTACGTGGTCTAGAGGGGCCCCATATAAATGTGTTTGCCTTTTTCTGTATGATTCTCAGGTAGTAAGCAGGAATTGGGATTGGTAAAACTCTAAATAAATATAATAATTTGGGTAAGATTGTCATTTTTATTGTATTGATTCTTCCGAACCATGATAAAGGGAGGTGGTTCCAAGATTTCAGCATATTTGTTATATGTTTCAACATTGGAGGGTAATTAGCTGAAAAAAGATCTGAGAAAGATTCAGTAAGATGTATTCCTAGATATGGAATGGATTTATCTGTCCAAGTACAGGGGAAATCAACTTTAGCTGAATTTAGTTCCAAAGTTGAAAGAGATATGTTTAATGCTACACATTTTTTAGGATTAAGGAAAAGGCCCGAAAAGGCAGCAAAGTCATCAAGTATTGGCATTAGGTTGGGGCCTGATATTTGTGGTGATGAAAGAAATAGGAGGATGCCATCCACAAATAGACAGAGTTTGTGATGAAATCACCCTACCTCAATTCCAGTTATGGTGGGTTCTGATCTGATCCATGGGGCAAGTGGTTCTATGAGAAGGGCAAACAACAGGGGTGAGAGCGGGCACCCCTGTCTAGTACCCCTTTCAATGTTAAAGGCCTCAGATTTATAACCTGCATATTTGACATATGCTTTAGGTTTATTATATAATGCTCTGATCCAGTTTGTAAAATTTGGGCCAAAAACCCATTTTTGTAACGTGTATTGCAGGTATGGCCAAGATATGGAATCAAAGGCCTTTTGAATGTCAAGTGAGAGAAAGCAGAAGGGAATGTGACGTGTTTTGGCGATTTGCGCTAAAAGAACTGTTTGGCGTACATTATCACCTGCTTGGCGAGTTGGCATAAAGCTAACTTGATCACGATTTATAAGTGTGCCAATGAACCTACTAAGATGGGATGCTAACATTTTTGTAAGAATTTTGATATCTATATTAAGCATTGAAATAGGTCGGTATTTAGTACAGGAAGTATCGTCTGAATGTGGTTTAAAAATCATACATATGATCGCCGCTAGGGATTCTTGTCTAAATGATTTATTTTCAAGTAAATCATTGAATGCCTCTGCCAATGGAGTCTGAAAAGGTACGGTAATATAACGCAGAATAACCATCTGGTCCTGGTCTTTTGTTCATTTTTAATTCTTTGATGGCCTTTGCTACATCTTCTGCCATGATAGGTACCTCAAGTTGTGCTTTTTGTGAATCAGATAATTCAGGTAGGTTAACTTGTGAGAAAAAAGAATCTGCTTTGTTTAAATTAAATGTATTTGATTCCGTGTATAGTGCATGTAAGTGGGAACGAACTTTATGAACAATTTTAAGGGGGTTACTTGTATATATGTTTTTAGATAATTTCAGCTTAAATGGTTTAAATGATTTATTTATTGCTCTGAGTGCACGTACCAGGTATGTGCCTGGTTTATTAGATTTCATGTAGAAGGCACACCTGGAACGACACAATAATTTATCAGTTGAGTCTGTAAGAAATAGATCATATTCCAGGTGTGCCTTCTTTAAGTCATTTTTAGGCGTTGGGTTAGGATTATTTTGGAAAGCTAAGAAAAGAGAGTTAACCACTTCGCTACCCGGCCATAGACAAATGACGTCCACAGATGGGATCTCCCATCCTGGGTGGACATCATATGACGGCCTGGGTTTCCCGGCCGCCTAGGGGGACCCGCTGCGTGTGCCCAGTGGCCGCGATGTCTGCCGGGCACCCGCGATTGCCCGTTAACCGGGCCAGACCGTGGATCTGTGTGTGCAAACACACAGATCCACGTCCTGCCAGTTGAGAGGAGACCAATCTGTGTTCCCAGTACAGAGGAACACTGATCGGTCTCCTCCCCTTGTGCGTCCCCTCCCCCTACAGTTAGACTCACTCCCTTAGGAAACATAATTAACCCCTTGTGTCCCCCTAGTGGTTAACCCCTTCACTGCCTGTCACATTTATACAGTAATCAATGCAATTTTATAGCATTGATCGCTGTATAAATGTGAATGGTCCCAAAAATGTGTCAAAAGTGTCCGATGTGTCCGCCATAATGTCGCAGTCACGAAAAAAAATCACGATCGCCGCCATTACTAGTAAAAAATAAACAAATATTTTTTTTTTAAAAATGCCATAAATCTATCCCGTATTTTGTAGACGCTATAACTTTTGCGCAAACCAATCAATATACGCTTATTGCTATTTTTTTTACCAAAAATATGTAGAAGAATACGTATCGGCTGAAACTGAGGAAAAAATGTGTTTTTTTTTTTTTTTTAAATTGGGATATTTATTATAGCAAAAAGTAAAAAATATTGTGTTTTTTTCAAAATTGTCGCTCTTCTTTTGTTTATAGTGCAAAAATAAAAACTGCAGAGGTGATCAAATACCACCAAAAGAAAGCTCTATTTGTGGGGAAAAAAGAACTTCAATTTTTTTTGGGTACAACGTCGCACGACCGCGCAATTGTCGTTTAAAGTGCGACAGCGCTGAAAACTAAAAATTGGTCTGGGAAGGAAGGGGGTGAAAATGCCCTGTATTGAACTGGTTAAATTGTGCTTCTAATTTTCGTGCAAGATTTCTATGTTCTCTTTTGAGTATACCAATCTTTTGCTGAAATATCCCTCTCAGTATCTGTTTGTGAGAAATTTGGGGGAAATTTCTGGACTTTTGTTGAGTGTGAGATACTCTTTCAAGGCTTGTTCAATTTTGTGTCTATATAAGGGGTAGTTCTCTATTTTTCCAACAGAAAAAGTTTCTATTGGAAATACTGTTCCTCTGTATGCAATTTTGACGCGCAAAAAAACACGCATGCTCAGAATCAAGTATGAGACGGAAGCGCTCGGTCTGGTAAAACTAGCATTTGTAATGGAGATAACACATTCATTACGCTGCAAATTATTGGATCTTTTAATGCAGCGCATTCTTTTGTTCTTTATAATGCTAGAATAATGAATTTGTTTTGCTGCTGATATTCACACAGAGTTCTGACAAACTGATTGCTTTATTATTTCTCGTGATCTCCTGAATAATCTTTTTGTTTTTAAAGCCAAATCACCATAATAATGTTTAGAATTATTTTTATAGTCATCTTTTTTTTGTTAATCAAGATCTCCTGTTTTTTTGATTATTTTTAAATTATTTTCTAATGATCTCCGTATTTTTTTTGTGTGTGTGTCAAGTTTCCACAACATTATTATCTTGTATTTTTAAAGCTCAAGGAGGTTGGTTGGTGTCCCTTGTTAATTTGACATTGTATTTTTGAAATGTACCTGCCTACTCACAAACAAACTGTCCTATTTGAAGAAAAACACATAGGCAAGTATTTTTATATAAAAAAATCTCCATTTATTCTGGCTGATAACAAAATAAAGAGGAAGGCAACGTTGGAGAAACTGCTTGAATTTTTGAAGCCTTTGTACCCTAGGGTACACATCAACTCTTTGTAAATAAAAATTGGTAGCCTAAGAAGTCCATATAATAGGGAGCACAATCTGGTCCAGGAGTCCCAGAGATCAGGAACAGCATCAGATGACATATATGTTCCCAGGCTGTGGTACTACAACATCCTGCATCTTCTGTCAAACTAGACTGAACCCAGGCCATCACTTTCATGTCTTCCTTGCAGCCTTCCCTCCACGCTTCCCTGCAGCCTTCCCTGCAGCCTTCCTTGGAGGCTGTGGCTCTAGAGGTGGACTTGTGGCAGGAGGAGGAGGAGGAGGAGGATGGGCGAGCGCACATAAGTGCATGTTATCAGTCATTTGGCCCCTTAACCCCTTATGAAGAGCCCGAAAAAAATTCTTCTCACAGATGAGGCATTGGCCCTCCTCCATTTGCTGCAATTTTGCAGCTACATAGCAGCCATAGGCCTTTTCAGCATCGGGGGGTGTTTTCAGGGCCGCATTAGCCTTCTTAATGAATCCTGGCCCTTTTTGATGTAAGGCGAAGGGGAGGCACCTGGGATTGGGTGAGACTACTGGGCCTGGCCACCTCCTGGCTGACACTTACCCCCACCTACTGGCTGACACTTACCCCCACCTCCTGGCTGACACTTACCCCCGCCTCCTCCTGTCTACCACATTCCAGAGCCTTGTCCTGGATGAGGTCTTCCTGTGTATGAAAAAGGGACAGTTTTCGTTTTTGGTTCATCAATCACACACAGTTTTCAGCTCATGACTGTTGCAAATTGAATGTTAATAAATAGAAAAGACTATCATTCTGAGCCCAGCATTTTTCATTCTTGTCACAATCATTTTTGGCCCCTACTGTCTATTGATATGTAAAACACTTTTTGTTAAATCATTCATTTGTTATCAATAATAACATCTAGTTAACAACAATAATTTTCGGACAATAAATATGTCAAAAAATACTATACCTGGCTCCAGCTGGGCTCTTCAACTTCTTCCAGGATGGAAAGCCCAGGTTGGTCCTCGGAAGCCTCAGATGGGGTTGAGGGAAGGGTGGATGGAACTGTAAAAAGTGATTTCCTGGCTGCAATCTGGTCTTCCAGAAACCGCATCCTGTTGTGGTACCACAAACTGGGTACATACACCTCCTTTGCTGCTGCTCCTGATTTCATGGAAGCCTGGACCTTATTAAGCTCCCTCCTATACATGCTTCTCAAGCTACCAATTTTCTTCTCCACAAACTTGATGTCTGCATCGGGGACCTGCGTCTTCACAAATTGCAGCAGTTTCTCTAGCGATGCCTTCCTAGCTGGTTTATTTCGATATAAGGGGTTTTTAACCTCCCACAAATTTCTCATATCCCTGTATCTGTCTATGAACTGGCCCATGAATTCAGGGTCTTTGAATTGTTTCATATTTTCTGCAAGACAAAACACAAGACAAAAACACTAATATCAGGCTAAACTCTCCTAATCTTAATATAGGCTTCAATCTCAAATCAGTATAGGCCACTGATGTCCCAAGTTAAAATGTTACCTTCATTAGAACCTTCGGCGCTTCAGGTCCTCCTTCCTCCACACACAGAACGTAGGTACGACACATGCGTGTTAGCTTTATAAACACTGCGCATGCGTGAAACTCCGCCCACATTCCCACCCCTAACGTTCTTTCTAGAATATCCCCCGTCCCTTCTCTTTCATCGCAGTGGGAGAGGAACATGGCAGAGACACAGCAGATGTGTAATCGCAGTAATGAGGAGGAAAGCCCGGAGCGAGAAACGTTACGATCCCACAGGAGATTTAAGGCCTCAAATATGGCCTTTGTAGAGATGGTGGAGATAGTGGACATCTTGAAGAGGGCCAACTGTGATGGGAAGCAGTGGGAGAGGAACATGGCGGAGACACAGCAGGTGTGTAATCGCAGTAATGAGGAGGAAAGCCCAGAGCCAGAAACGTCACGATCCCGCAGGAGATTTAGGGCCTCAAATATGGCCTTTGTAGAGATGGTGGAGATGGTGGACATCTTGAAGAGGGCCGGCTATGATGGGAAGTATGGACCTTACCTAAACACAAATGTGAGAAAGGCCAAGATCATGTCTAAAGTAGTGAGAAAAATAAAAAAGTAAAATTATGGAAATGTGGCACTCGCAAATGTTCTTAAACATGTGTGACCAAGTGTAGATGAATACAAATGTGAATATACAAAGCAGAAAACATGTAAATAAAGTCCAAATAAATGTGCTGAATGTTCTAATCCGCAATGGGAAAAAAATGTTTAAAGTGCAATAGACCACAGACCCTCCAGGACTTTTCAGGTGCAGAAACGCCACCCCCACATGTGTCTCCACTCACCAAATGCCGATGACCCCCAGCTTTGCAGTCTGGGGGTCACTTCAGGCTTATGTTATGGTATCCAGAGGAGCTCAGGAGTGGTGTTGTGCACATCAGATCAAAGGATTTCTTGTTGGAATTTCTCAGCAGAATCACCAGGCACCAAAAAAGGATAACAAAATGGAACTAATAGTGAAAAGTACCATTTGAAAAGGCATTTATTCCATATACAAATGGGTACTTACAAAATGGTTGATAAAAACAGAAAGGGATTAGAGATGGATCCAGACACTGCTCACGTCGACATGTTTTGCCAACCTACAAGGTGTTATCAAAGACCAGGTCTTTGATAACGCCTTGTAGGTTGGCGAAACATGTCGACGTATTTCCCATGGCACTGACGTCATTTCCTGCTCCTGGTTTCTGGAACGCACGCCGTGAGCAGCGTCGGGATCCATCTCTAATCCCTTTACATGCCTAAGTAGTGAGAAGTCTGCACAGGAATTTTGGGGTACGACGATCCAAGGAGCAATTGAGGAAACACTGGTCAGACCTGAAATTGAGGGAGCATGGTCAGTACAGAAGGATCAAGAAACTGCTTCTAAAAAGTAAGTAGTTGTCTTGTGTCCCTATTATTATTATCATTACTTGCATGCTGCTTCATGTGCTTTTCTTTACTGTTGTAAAGTTTTAAATGGCTACTTTATGTTTGTGGGCACAGTAATCGGTCGCAGTAAACATTGTTCGTTTGCCAATGAAATACAATCTTTTTGGCAGATACAGGGTTAACTACATTTGGTCATGCTAATTTGTATTAAAAGAAGTTTAGGACAATGTTGTCTAGATGTGTTTGAAACTAGAATGAATTGCAAACTTGATTCAGTGTAATGTAAGTAGAGGACACTCAGCAGCTGTTTACACATCTAGACTCAGGAGCACCAGTGTGGGAAACTAGAACAAACTTTTTAGGGTGTCCCACACAGGTACTCCAGTGGATACTTGTGGTGTCTCCATGTGTGAAACTTGTCCAAAAAAGGTATATATTCCAGCTTTGGTAAGGGAAAAAATCATGTCTTCAGCTTGGAACTCTGCCAAAACAGACAATTGTACCGCGCTTCCAAGTAATGTTTCATATTCCTCTTTCTGGCCTCAAATATCGGTGTGCTAAGTATACCTTTTGTTTCATTCCCATAGGGGAGAAAAGACTTGGGATATCTGAGGACACCAGGAACCCCGCGTCTCCTGAAGAAGGGGAACAGAGGACACCACAACCTCAGGATGTGGAGGAAGGAGAGGCGGATGATGTGGTTGAAATTGTCACCACAACAGGTGAGTGTCTGACACCACAGATTTAGGTAATAGAGGTATGCCTGAATATTTATAATACATGGTGTGTATTTTTTCTTTTAGGTGATGTGCATGTTGTGGAAGAACAAGCTCCTCATTTCACCAGTGCAAGTGCACAAATACTAACCCAGGAGATAATGGTGTGTTTTAGACATCATAAAGCAAAAAAACAATGAGGTTGAACAAAAACTGTAGAACATGATTGATGTATTAGGGAGAATCTAAATAACAACAAAATGCCACCAATGTTTGTTGCATTTTAAAAGCCAAATTTTGAAGATGCACACAGTGTGTCAACATGTGCTATCTGCCATCAGGGGATATCAATGTACGCGTTTTGTGGGTGCAACCCATTCCTCGCAGCACAAGTAGGTGAGAGGAACTGGTTGCACCCCAAAAAAAGTCCATTGATCCCCCATGATGGGAGATTGCGCATGTTGACATTAGGCATAGGATCAGGAGGAAAATCCCCAGTTTGACTCCCAATTTGTGTGTATCTTCAAAATTTGGCTTTTACACGGGTGACATCACCCCATCTGATGAAGGCAAGATCAACAGATTTTTGACACTATAATGTCTGATATTGCCTTCAGTTTTTCAATGTTGAACTTTGGAAGTTCCTGAGTTGTGTATCTTATGTTTTGAAACATGCCTGTTTATGTACTAAAAAAAAAATTTCAAGGTAAAACTTTATAAGATGTTGTTTTTTTACACAAAAATGTTTTATAACGCACATGTGCATGTGCACGGAGTAAAAGGTTTTATACTCAACAACGTGTGGCTTCTTCAATGCTCAATACCAGTTCTTGTATTAAGTTGGTGTTTACAGTGACAATGGGTGTTATTTAATAATGGAAAAACCACTTAGCACTACAAGTGCACTAGGAGAACTGAGGAGACAGCTAAAAGAAACACAAGCAGTAAATCAAAATCAAGATTTTATCAGATAATTTTTTTTTTTCAAATAGAAAATATTTACAAATTTGCTGGCATAGCAATGGCCCCCCTACCCGTAAAATAACCAACATATTTTTGCCGCACTTCATAGGTGCTTTGGAGGGGGCAAGCCAGGACGGCCAGCTTCCAGGGCCGTCAGTGTATTTTCAGGAAGTCCGGCCTCAGGCCCAACTGAGGCAACATAATTAGGAGCATTTCTCTTTAAAAAGTTGTGAAGTATGCAGCATGCTAGAACTATGTGTTTCAGTTTGTACTCCGCCATATTAATTGCTGTAAGAAATAGGCGGAACCGGCTGGCCATTATCCCAAAGGCATTCTCCATGACTCTTCTGGCTCTGGCCAGCCGGTAATTAAAAACCCTCTTCTCCTGGGTGAGGGTCTTCTGGGGGAATGGCCTCATCAGACCAAATGCTTCATCAGCGATAAAAACAAATGAGAGTCCTTCCACTTTCTCTTCCACAGGTGGCAATCCCAAGCCTGGAGAAATCGGCAGAACTCGGTCTGGGCAAAGACTCCACCACCTGACATCCGGCCATTCTTCCCCATGTCCACATATAAAAATTCATATGTCGCCGACACCACCGCCATCAACACGATACTATTGAAACCCTTATAATTAAAATAGTATGACCCCGAGTGGGATGGTGGTAAGATGTGGACATGTTTCCCATCGATTGCCCCTCCGCAGTTAGGAAAGTCCCACCACTGGTCAAACTGGGGGGCCACAGTCTGCCATTCCTGTGGTGCTGAAGGAAACTGTGGAGTCAAAAAAGAAAAAAAAAATTAGTACTTTTGCACATAACATTTCAAGCAGATTAGACACAAACATTCTTGGCCAACATCAGTATAACATTTATTTTAAGGAGTATTTAAAGACAAAAAGATAAGGTCCACTTATCAGATTCCTCACCCCCTCTGATGGCCTATTGGAACAATTTTATGGGGGGGGGGTTATAAATAAGTTTGGGACCCAAAAAAAAGCCTCTGGCACTCTGGCTGAATTTAAGGACAACAATAACATTTGGACAAATTTTTAGGGGGTGTTTAGGGTAAAGCACTACAATGGAGCTGACAAAATACATTGTTAAGTGACTAGGCTATGTGTGTATGGTCCCAGGATAGCATGCTGGGGAGGTTAGTGAAGGCAAATATGCATGTAGGCCAAAAAAGGAGCATTAAAAGCTTACAGCATGCATGTGCACAAAGGGGACATTCACAGAATATTACAATCATGGCAATTAGGGAATGATGAAAGAAATACAAAACATTAGCATACATGAAATACATAGAATGTGATGTTAAAGGAGAAAACTTACCCTAATATAGTCCTTCTACAGAACCTGAATGATGGCAGAACAGGTCTCTGGAATAATGATCCCCAGAGCCTGGGGGGTGATGCCTGTCGAGAACTTGAGGTCCTGTAAACTTCTCCCTGTTGCCAAGTACCGCTACGTGGTGACTAGCCTCTGCTCCGGAGTGATGGCTTGCTGCATGCAGGTGTCCTGCTTCATGAAATAAGGGGACAGCAAAGCCAACAGATGGTGAAAAATGGAGTCCGTCATCCGGAGGAAATTCCTGAAATTATCAGGGTTATTCTCCTGGATCTCCCGCAACAAAGGTATATGACAGAATTGGTCACGCTGGAGTAACCAATTCTTCGTCCATGAACTCCTCCCCGCCCTGTTCATGGACTGGGCTTGGGTCAAAGCAAGAACCCCAACACCAAGCCCCCGCACAGCACGAACTCTATGATGAGTACATAACCACAACATGGCTTCAAAACGGTCGGCTGGTCAGAACGAACTAAAAAACACACTGAAGAACAGAAAGGCCTGTGAAGAGCGAGCTGAAAATCAGAAACGAGCGCACAAGAACGCACTGAAAAACAGATACAAACTGACTACACGCACTGAAAACCAGATACAAACCCACAAGCCCTCCGTCATCCGGAGGAAATTCCTGAAACTATTGGGGTTATTCTCCTGGACCTCCCACAACAAAGGCATATGACAGAATTGGTCACGCTGGAGTAACCAATTCTTCATCCATGAACTCCTCCCCGCCCTGTTCATGGACTGGGCTTGGTTCAAAGCAAGAACCCCAACACCAAGCCCCCGCACAGCACGAACTCTATGACGAGTACGTAACCACAACATGGCTTCAAAACGGTCGGCTGGTCAGAATGAACTAACAGAACACACTGAAGAACAGAAAGGCCTGTGAAGAGCGAGCTGAAAATCAGAAACGAGCGGACAAGAACGCACTGAAAAACAGATACAAACTGACTACAAGCACTGAAAACCAGATACAAACTCACAAGCACAAACTGAAGAGCAGTAATGACACAAGGCTGAAAAGCATGAATCGTCTCTCACCAAACTTCTACTAACACGAGAGTAGCAAAAGGAGCCCAAAGGGTGGTGCATTGGGTAACAAACTTCCCTTTTATAGTGCCGTTGTACGTGTTGTACGTCACTGCGTTCTTGACAGTCGGAATTTGGTGTGACCGTGTGTATGCAAGACAAGCTTGAGCAGAATTCCGACGGAATCCATCCAAGGCTTTTCCGACGAAAATACAGATTGTCTGTACACGCATTACTGCCACTGACATTACCAGTGACACTAATACAGTAATCAGTGCTCATTATATACACTGTCTGTAATAATGACACTGGCTGGGAAGGGGTTAACCTCTAGGTCAATCAAGGGGTTAAATGTGTGGTGCTTTGCAGGGATAAAAACCAGATAGATTGTTCCCTCTGTACAAAGCCCGGTGTTGATTTTCAACACAGGGCTCTGGGCTGTGATTGCACACAACCGATCAACA
This sequence comes from Aquarana catesbeiana, assembly GCF_042186555.1. Classification (NCBI taxonomy): domain Eukaryota; kingdom Metazoa; phylum Chordata; class Amphibia; order Anura; family Ranidae; genus Aquarana; species Aquarana catesbeiana. Next base: position 477,940,067 of record NC_133325.1, on the reverse strand, counting down.
GGTCCTAGCCATGAATCATTAGCCGGGACTTGCTGACAGACTCCCACTGTGTACAATCACAAAAGGTGTCGGCTGGGAAGGGGGGGTGATGGGCATGCGTGCCCTAAACCTGGGAGCAAGCAGCAATGTACAGGTACACCGATCTACCTGCATGGGTGGGCGTCCCACCAGATGTTTTTTTTAACATTCTATCTACTTCGGCATTGCAATTTTATATACATATTGTGCCTTTATTGTGGCCAGACAGGTCACTTTTTGAAGTCTTGTCCTATCCATCCAGGGAACACCCGAACCTTGAGGTCCTGTCACGGACAGAGGTGGCGTTGTTTTGTCCCCAGTTATCCAGAAGGATAAGCCCCTGGTTTTGGTTACCCTTGCTTGGGCTGAGTCATCTGTTGGGATACAGGCTCTAATTGACTCTGGGGCTGCAGGCCTGTTCATTGATGCTGCCTTTGTATTGAATAACTGGGTGACACTCCACTTGCCATTGAGGCTCTTGATGGGAGACCTCTAAAGCCTGCCCATGTGACTCATGAGACGGTTCCGTTGTCCATGGCCATAGGGGCTTTTCACCATGGATAATCCAATTTCAAGTTATTTCTTCACCTAAGTCTCCACTGGTTATTGATTATCCTTGGTTACAGAGGCACAACCACTATTTTGATTGGCTCCATGCTGAGGTTCTCTCCTGGTCGCCACAATGCAGTAAGACATGCTTCAAGAAGGTAACCAAGGTCCTGTGCACCTCTTCACTCTCCTCCCTGCCGGAGGAATATCGTGATTTTAGTAATTTCTTTGACAAAGGTCAAGCCGGTAGTTTGCCTCCACACTGGTCGCATGATTGCACAATTTACCTTCAACCTGGTGCCATACCCCCTCGTGGCCGGGTTTACCCTTTGTCGGTCTTGGAGCATAAAGCCAATCTGCAAATCCTCATCTCCTGCTGGCGCTGGTTTCTTTTTTGTGAAGAAGAAGAGTGGTGAACTGAAACCTTGTATTGATTATAGGAGTCTCAACCATTTTACAATTAAGAATGCCTATCTGATTCCGTTGATTATGGAGGTATTTGGCCGCCTCAAGGGAGCAACGGTTTTCACAAAGCTTGATTTGAGAGGGGCATACAATGTCGTGAGGATTAAAGAGGGGGGCCACGAGTGGAAAACTGCATTTAATACCAGAACAGGCCATTATGAGTACCTCGTTATGCCTTTTGGCCTTTGTAACGCCCCGGCAGTTTTCCAAGAATTTATTAACAATGTCTTCCGGGATTTGTTGCAGTTATGTGTGGTGGTTTATCTCGACAATATCCTCATATTTTCCAAATCCCTGGAGAGCCACCACACAGATGTTTGTCGTGTGCTTCTGAAACTAAGAGAGAACAATTGCTTTTGTAAATTGGAGAAGTGCAAATTCCATCGTGAACAGGTTAAAATCCTAGGCTTTGTCATTTCCACTGCTGGTTTTTCGATGGACCCAGAGAAACTTTCAGCAGTCCTACAGTGGCCCCGACACATGGGTTCACTGCAGCGTTTTCTGGGCTTTGCCAATGTAACGAGCCCCTTGCTCGCTCGGTTCCACTCTCCCGACACTCCTCTGCAGCTATAGAATCAGATTGCAACGTCTGATGGTTCGGTCATCCAATGCTCCGGGATTAGAACTTCAGCTATGTGCTGTTCTAACCCAGTTGTGATAGCTCAGAACAAACACCAGGCAGGCTGTATGTAAGTTCAAACAGGAATCTCTTTTATTGCAAAATACAGGCTTTTATACCCTAAAAGTGGAGGTGCAGACCTCCTGCTCATATTACTCTAACAATACAGCTGTAACCTAATTAACCTAATTAACATGAGCTAATTAACTAATCCCTTTAGACAGCCTAGATGACTCAGACATGACCGTTAAGCCAGACTGGCCATCTTGTAATTCAGAAAATCCAATCAACATTATCACAATCAACATAAACTCTTCTTCACACAATAGCAGAGTTAATTAACACAAATAACAATGGGGATCTAATGACTCTTAGATCCCATAGTAGACTTATTTACAATACACATTTTAGCAGACAATAGACAGACAGGTGTTGGAATTTACATCAGCATCTCCTAACAGTATCTGTCCCAGCATTATGAATCAGCCACTATTCCAATATGGCAAATCCAGAGTCCCCAGACATACAGCTCACAAAGAGCACCGTTTCCCCAAATGCAAGGGCCCCCGATCGATCGGCAAGAGGCTAGCATACAGTCCCCACCAAAAGTCTCTTTCCCGGCTAGGTCTGTCACATTTCTCCCCTTTCGGCAGGAGACTAACACAGGAGGAGACCCCAGACGGGTTGACTCCGAAGTTAGTCAGTAGTTCCAGTCCTCTAATGCCTGTACCCACACAGTACCCCAAACAAATTGTTCCAAACAAAGTATTACTCACCCAGCCAACCTCTGCCTCTCTCAGAGAACATATCTGCCGCTGGGGAGAGGCCTGGACTGGCCCTTCTCCCTGGAGTCCTTTCTGCCGCTGGAGAGAAGACAGGGTGTCTGGGCTCACTCCGTCATGCTGTTGTGGATCTGGGCTGACTGCCCAGCATCCCTGGGGTATACAGGTGGAGACTGAAGTCCCATCCACCTTCACAGGACATCCATCCTCTGTTAGTTGAGGGCAGAGTCCAGCAGTACTCGGCCCTGTTGCCAGCCCTTCTGCTGGAAACCCCACACCATCTGCTCCGGCTAACTGTTGGGGAGGGATGACGAACACCTCCTCTCCCTTCTCCCCCGGTATCCTGATCTGCTGCTGGGAAGTGACCACTTCCTTCTCACCCTGAGCCTCCGGAACCGACGCAGGTGTAGGGCAGAGATCTTGGACCCTCTGTCCGGTTGCCAGCGCTTCAGCTGGGGAAGTTCCTTGTAACTTCACAGATACTTCTGTTGGTGCTGTGCAGAGCATAGTGAAGTTTGGCCCTAATAACAGCTCCTCTTCTGCTGGAGGCTCACCAGGTTGTTCTTCCTCAGCAGAAAAGTCTATCAAATCCCCTGTCTCTGCAACTGGTGTCTGGGGATAAAGGTTCACCATCTCCTGTCCCTGGAACCCAGAAGATGCTATCAGTGCTGGGCAGAGCACAGTGAAGCTTGGCCCTAATAACAGCTCTTCTTCTGCTGGAGGCTCACCAGCTTGTTCTTCCTCAGCAGAAAAGTCTATCAAATCCCCTGTCTCTGCAACTGGTGTCTGGGGATAAAGGTTCACCATCTTCTCTCCGTGGAACCCAGAAGATGCTATCAGTGCTGGGCAGAGGTTAGCAGAGTTCTGCCCTGTTGTCAGCACTTCAGGTTTGGGGACGGCAATCTTCAGATTTTCCACTGCTGATTCTGTGGCATTCTGCTGGACAGGCACATTCCTCCATCCAAGATCATCCAATGCAGAAACAGGTTCATCAAGGTCAGTCAGCACTTGCTGCATCCACCATAAGACCTCCGCCTCCATAGCTGCGGGGGCAGGTTGGCAAAGTACACCGTTACTCTGCCACATTGTCAACTCTTCAGCCAGGATTTCAGAGTTGTCAACTGGTATTTCATGATAGTCCCAGGCAAAGGGAGCACCACCCTGCTGCTGAGCAGAGTCTAACAGCTGTTTGTAGGCGATCTCCAACTCCCATTCCTGAACGGCCAGAAACTCCAAATCTTCCAGTGCCCAGTGCACTTCTGAGACATTCAGTCTCCACTCTCTGTGCTCCATTATTTCCTCCAAACGCCACTCCCGATCACTTCCAAAGTCAGGGTCCCTGGACAGCCTCCAGTATAACAATCCCAGGCCATCATAGTCAAAGCCTTCCGTGGGGCTGTCATCCGCTGTCCATGGGCACACTTGGGCTACATACCACTGGAGGGCTCTGTAGCTCTCACCTAACTGCATTTCTGCCTGGATCAGCCTGCTTAACTCAGCTGTCCACTCCTGGTTCGGCTGTTCCCCCAAAAACAGCATTCGCACTTCATACTGCGACCAGTACCTCACATGGATGGAGGGGAGAACTTTTCCCTGGTGTCGCTGCTCACGGGCTAGCGCTTCCTTCCAGAGTTCACAGCCGCATCCTAGCAGGACCTGCTATCTCCTTCTCTCGCAACTTCCTTCTGAATTCCTCATCCATGGTGGCTGGTATCTCTCCTCTCCTGCTATCCTGCTACCTTGGATCCAGGTGATGGTTTGGATGTGTTCACGGCAAGGAAGCACGATCCCACCATTCCCTCCACGGCTCTCAAGTAAGTCTTTCAGCGTGGCTCTCGTGCAGGCTGGTTTGGAGTGTCCCAGTAACTGGAGAGCAAATCCCACTGCTGCCACCAATGTAACGAGCCCCTTGCTCGCTCGGTTCCACTCTCCCGACACTCCTCTGCAGCTATAGAATCAGATTGCAACGTCTGATGGTTCGGTCATCCAATGCTCCGGGATTAGAACTTCAGCTAACTTCCGGTTCCGGCGCCGCATGGAGTAGCTGCACCCTCACACAGCTCCCGCTCTGAGGACACCAAACCGGCATAAAAAGCCTGCCCAGAAGCCAACCAACACCCCCGGCCACCTTGGGCATACATACCTACTACATGGACCGATTTGTGGAGGTCCGCGGCTCCCGCTCCAATATGGCCCTGACGGCGCCGCCGGCCCAGCCGCAAATCGAGGCCCCGGCTTCGGCCTACACGGAAGCTCACACAGGCGCGCAGCAGCAGCACTCGGTGGAGATGGAAGTAAGTGAAAACAATGCTTCACACACATCCCTTCAGGCATCTCCTGCCCAACCACAATCTCATGCCTCCTCTCCTCAAGCAGCTTCCTCCCAGGCCTTCTCCTTATCAGCCACATCTCCACAGCTTGCCGGGGATCACAAAACAGAACGCATTGCACAAGCTGTAGCAGCACTTCTATCCCCCATGATATCTGCATCAGTGGAAAAGGCTGTAAACGCGGGGATGAAACAGATAAAGGCCCAGCTAGGAGAACATAACACTAGGCTAAACGAGCTAGAACATCGCCAATCAAGCATGGAAGAAGAGATGTACCAAGCTCAAGCCACGGAACAAGCACAAGACAAGACAAACCAATACATACTCCAAAAACTTGACGATTTGGAAAACAGATCCCGAAGGAGCAACCTGCGATTCGTGGGGATACCCGAATCCCTCCAAGCATCTGCTCTAACGGAATTCTGCTCTCAACGCATCCCAGAGGTGCTAGGCCTAACAGGCTCCTGCACGGTAGAGCGCGCTCACAGGATGGGGTCTTATAGTGAAGAACGCAAAAACCCTCGGCCCATCATAGCCAAATACCTGAACTACGCTGATAAGGCTCTTATCCTCCAAAAATTCAGACAAACCCGCTCGCTTCAAATCGACGGGGTGAGGGTCCTGATTTTTGCCGACTATTCCATCGAAGTCTCCAAGAAACGCAAGGCCTTTCAACAGATATGCTCCGAACTCTTTAAACAACAAATCAAATTCACCTTAGCCTTCCCGGCTACCCTACGCCTTAAGACGCCAAGCGGGGACCAACTCTCCTTCCAGGAACCCTCAGAAGCAGAAGCCTACATGCGGTCTTTGTTTCCCAACACGCAACAACACACCCCTTCAAAAGGCTCTCAACTCAACCGCTCCCTGGATCAAAGAAGCCCACGCAAGGACTCTCCCAAGCGCTTCAGATCATCCGTCCCAGACCAGCACCGCTACACTGCTCGCTGAACAGAAACCGGCACCCTACCTCTCTGGTCTCAAAGTTTTGGACAGCAGATTCCTCTGTCCCCCCCAGGTTCCTCCTATTCTATATCGTGCATCGACACGTAATGTATAATGTTGTTATATACAGCCATTTTCTATGTTCCATTTTTCTAGGTTACATCGTAGTAGTACTTTTCTGAAATATGTTCTTCACGTCCTCCTGGCCTCACTGTGTACGGCTAACTGCACCCCACCCCTTTTCCCCCAAGAATATTACCCCTTGGTGCCTATACGAATACCTGGCTAAATTCCAAGGGCTCACTGGGGATATACTGCAACGGTCCTGATATGGGAGTTGACCTACACAGTGACGCCATGCGGAAAAAAGCGAAGTTCTCATGTTTAATGGTTTTACTTGTGACACTCTCCTGTTTATTATTCCCTGTATATGTTATGCCCCCTCCCCCTCTTCCCTTTCTCCTCCATGGCCCTTACCAAATCAAGTGCACTTCCATTTTAAATCTCCTCCCATATAACAACGTCATGCCCCCGGTCACAGCAGGTACATTACCATACCACACACATAATGTTAAACCAAACCTACCTACACATACCCCCTTTCAACCCCCCCTAATATGAAAATAATCTCATGGAACGTAAAGGGTCTCAGATCCCCCCAAAAGAGAATGAAAATCCTAAGGCATCTCAAACGGCTCAAAGCCGACATAGCACTACTACAGGAAACACACTTATCTGCCCCAGACTTTCACCGTATGAAGAAGCTCTGGGTAGGCACGGTTCTAGGCTCAGAGGCAGCTGGACGCAAAGCTGGCGTTCTCCTGCTCATACACAAGAATCTCCCGTGCTCAGTCCTGTCTGTGAAAAATTACACACAGGGCCGTCTACTCACGGCTCACGTCAAAATAGGCTCCAAAGAACTAGTAATAACTAACGTCTACGCCCCCAACAACCCAGGCAGACAATTCTACACTGAACTAACCAGTTGGCTTCTAAACAACACGCATCACCCCCACCTGATCGGAGGAGACTTTAATGACACTCTCCATCAGATAGATGACAGATCCTCTCCGAAAGGACCAAAACAGGACACGAACCCCTCAACCCCCTCCCTCCTGGCCAGCACCATGGATTCCATCCACATTCAGGATCTATGGCACCTATCCCACCCGACAGACAGGGACTTCACTTTCTACTCCAACCCACACAAAATATTCACTAGGATAGACTATTTCTTTGGCTCTGACAATCTCCTCCCTTTCCTTCAGAACTCCACTATTCACGACATATCCATCTCTGACCACGCCCCTATTGAGGTGACACTCGACAACCTTGATTTACCCCCACACCCCAACATATGGCGATTCCCATCCTACCTGCATAACAACACGGACTTTCAACATTATATCTCAGAAGCATGGGCAGAATATTCCTCAAATAACTCCCCACACATTCATGATCCCAACCTATTCTGGGACGCTGGTAAAGCATTCCTAAGGGGCCGTTTCATATCTTATGCAGCCTCCTACAAACGCAACACCCTTACTAAATACAAAGAAGCTAGCTCCCGCCTACATCAAGCACAACGAGAACTATACACTAAAGACTCCCCAGCCGCACGCTCTGAATGGCAAGTAGCAAAAAGAGAATTTGACACTTGGGTAAACACCCTGGAAAAAACCAAGAAGGCCCATCTAGATGCTACATTCCACAAATTCGGAAACAAAGCAGGAAAACTTTTATCCAGATTATGCAAAGGTCCATACCGCCCCACACACATCACATCTCTACGTGACGACACAGGCGCCATACACACCACCCCACTCCCAATTAACAAAGTCATGCAAAAATTTTACACTACTCTTTATGCCTCAGATCCCATAGATACACAAAAAGCACACGCTTTTCTCGAAAAAATAACTATACCCAAAATATCCCCAACACAACTAGAAGCCCTCAATGCACCTATCACGCTCCCTGAACTCTCGGTAACCATCCGGAACCTAACTCTATCTAAGGCCCCAGGCCCAGATGGCTTCACCAGTGAATTCTACAAAACCCTACAACCCCTTCTGGAACCCACTCTTCTCCAAGTCTATCAGAATATATGGTCAGGAGGTACATACCTACAATCAGGGAACCAAGCCATTATAAAACTATTGGCAAAAAAAGGCAAAGACCCTCAGGAACCGGGCTCATATAGGCCCATATCCCTATTCAACCTAGACGTGAAAATCCTCTCAAAAATCGTTGCCACTAGACTAGCAGATATTATGCCCTCTCTAATTCACCCCGCCCAATCAGGCTTTATCAAAGGAAGAACTGCCACCCTTAACATCCGCAAAGTTATGCTAGCACTCGAACATGCACTCCATTCCCCAAACACTGATCATGCCATTATCACGTTAGATGCAGAAAAAGCTTTTGATAACGTCAGCTTCGACTGGTTATCCTTGACAATGTCAGCAATGGGCTTCACTGGTCCCTTCCATCATCTTATCACCGCCATGTACACAGCTCCAACAGCCAGATTAATGGTAGCAGGTCTTCTATCAGAAGAAATCCGCCTCCATAAGGGCACACGCCAAGGCTGCCCCCTTTCCCCACTCCTCTTCAATATCACACTAGAACCACTATCCAGATACCTAACATTAATAGCCCCCCTTCATGGCATAAAGATAGGCACACATGACCTGCGTACATCCCTATTTGCAGATGATGTCCTTATATTGTCAGCCAACCCCACCTCCGATATGCTTACCATAAAAAATGTATTCGACGAATTTCGCTTGTGCTCTGGTCTCCGTATAAACTACAGCAAAAGCGAAATTCTACCCATCGGTACCCACGCCCTACCAAAATGGACCCAGCACTCAATCTTCCCTGTTGCTAAATCCCATATCACCTACTTGGGAATAAAAATTGGAAAACTCCCTTCTTCCTTATACCACCTCAACTACCCTCCTTTATTGTCAAAAATAACCCAGGAACTAAATATCTGGATGGATCTGCCCCTCTCGCTTTTGGGAAGATGTCATTTAGTGAAAATGGTCAGTTTTGCTAGATTACTATACCCAATGCAAACTATCCCACTACTTCTCCAACATAAAGATGTGACTTCACTAAATAACTCTATATCTAAATTTCTTTGGCAAAACAAACGACCACGTATAGCTCTCAAAAAACTATATCTTCCCAGACGCGAAGGGGGCATCAGTCTCCCCCATATTAGAATTTACAACATAGCTTGCTTGCTTAGAACTAGTATAGACTGGATAACGCAATCCTTTCGCTACTCAAATTTTTCTTTGGAATCTGCCATGGCCCATCCCTACTCACTAGTAGCCCTCCTACACTGCAGATGGAAGGCAGTCCCTCTTCCCTATCAACATAATCTCCTATTAAGGGACACCGCAGTGGCATGGAGAGAAACTCGGAAAATACTCAAGATATCCCCCTTTATGTCGGTTCACCTCCCGATTCAAGGAAACCCAGCTTTCCCGCCGAGTCTAGAACACAAATCTTTTGAAATATGGGAACAGAAAGGCCTAACTAAATTCTCCCTCCTCTGTAACAAATGGACAGGTCAACCGTTACCCTTTGCCAGTATTGCGGAAACATTCTCTCTACCCTCAACACATAACTTCTACTATGGTCAATGCACCAGTGTTTTAAGGGAGGCGTGCAAACAAGTCGATAAAAGGTTCCAAACCAATGTTACAGACCAAATGATCTCGAATAACTCATACAACATCTCAGAAATTTACAAACCTCTCCTCAACAAGTCCTCTCTACCCCCCTCATCATCTTCAATTAAAAACTGGAACAAAGACTTCCCGGACCCAAACCTAGTGGACAAAATCCTCCATGGACTCAATACTGTACAAAAGTTAACACTCAACGAAATATGGAGAGAAACACAGCTGAAAATAGCCCACAGAGCTTATATGCCTTTCCTTTCATCAAAAACGGACAAAAGCAAAGCCTTCTGCCCACTATGCAACCACCAGAAACCATCTCTGGCACATCGTTTCTGGGACTGTTCATACATATCCACATTCTGGGAACAAGTCCTCGCCTACATTTTCGAAGTAACCCTAATTAAACTACCTAAGGATCCTTTGCTCCTCATCTTCGGCCACTGGGACCCAATACTTCTGCCATGGTCCATCACCGCCAATGTCACTGCTGGACCCACAATGACCTCGAACGATGCTACCCCACACAAAGTGTGGTCCCTGACATGCCTCCTAATCGCAAGAAGAACTATTCTGAAAAACTGGATCTCACCTATATGCCCCAACATCACCCAAATCAAGCGAGATCTCATGCATCTACTCATCAATGACCGACTAAACACGGACTTCAAAAAGAAAAACGCCTCAGAACACTTTCACTCCAAGTGGCATGCCTTTATGCTCTCCTCCCTCTCACAGGAGGAAATAGCAAACTTCAGCCTATCCTCATTCTCCTACTACGACACCTCTCATCAGATGCCATCTCAAGTTAGCTCAAACGGAAACCCATTCTAATCTCTGACACCACCCTGCTAAATGTTAATGTTGTTAATGGGACCTTATAAACCTGGAAAATCATATATTACACTACCTCTTACCAACTCTCTTATTTTACTTATTCCATATAGGGCCCCCCCTCACCCATTTTTGTTCTCTTCTCTGTAATATTACTATCGCATAAGTTAATTTAAGTAGGGACTTCCCAAACAGATCCATCCAGGTATCCATAAATTGTAATTAAAAATGGAATTGTTACGATCTGATAAATGTACTCTTTCAGCCAACTCCTATGGGTAAATTCATTGGAATCTTTCCCCTACTTAAAACTAAGTTTGTACCTAAGTTTATACTTTTCTTTGTCGCCTCAGTACATGCTACAAAATCTGAATGTACACAATACTATACTGTAAATGTATCCTTTTCATTTGAAAATCAAATAAAAACTTTTTGAAAAAAAAAAAAAAGAACTTCAGCTATGTGCCGTTCTAACCCAGTTGTGATAGCTCAGAACAAACACCAGGCAGGCTGTATGTAAGTTCAAACAGGAATCTCTTTTATTGCAAAATGCAGGCTTTTATACCCTAAAAGTGGAGGTGCAGACCTCCTGCTCATATTACTCTAACAATACAGCTGTAACCTAATTAACCTAATTAACATGAGCTAATTAACTAATCCCTTTAGTCAGCCTAGATGACTCAGACATGACCGTTAAGCCAGACTGGCCATCTTGTAGTTCAGAAAATCCAATCAACATTATCACAATCAACATAAACTCTTCTTCACACAATAGCAGAGTTAATTAACACAAATAACAATGGGGATCTAATGACTCTTAGATCCCATAGTAGACTTATTTACAATACACATTTTAGCAGACAATAGACAGACAGGTGTTGGAATTTACATCAGCATCTCCTAACAGTATCTGTCCCAGCATTATGAATCAGCCACTATTCCAATATGGCAAATCCAGAGTCCCCAGACATACAGCTCACAAAGAGCACCGTTCCCCCAAATGCAAGGGCCCCCGATTGATCGGCAAGAGGCTAGCATACAGTCCCCTCCAAAAGTCTCTTTCCCGGCTAGGTCTGTCACAGCCAACTATTATTGGAAGTTTATTCGTAACTTCTCATCTCTGGTCAAGCCCCTGACTGATATGACCAGAAAGGACGGTAACCCACAGAGTTGATCTCCGGAGTCCATTAAGGCCTTTGAGAGTCTCAAGGCTGCCTTTGTTTCTGCATCCTGATCCTACGTTACCTTTTATCCTTGAGGCTGATGCTTCTGAGACTGCTGTTGGTGCCCTTCTGTCTCAACTTCTTACCTCTGAGAGCGCTATGCATCCTTGTGGCTACTTTTCCAAAGAAATTGTCACCTGCAGAGTGCAATTATGAGATTGGTGACAGAGAGCTGTTAGCAATCATTTTAGTCCTGAAAGAATGGAGACATCTCTCCGAAGGTATCACTGTGCCGGTTCTCATTCTTACTGACCATAAGAATCTCACATTCTTATCTGAGGCTAAACGCATCTCTCCCAGAAGGGCGCGATGGGCTCTTTTCCTGTCAAGTTTCAATTACATTGTCTCAGTCTTACCCGGCACTAAGAATGTAAGGGCTGACACTTTATCATGACAATTTTCAGCCACTTCCAAGATGGAGTCAGTTCCGGTCCCTGTGATTCCCCCTGATCATATTCTGGCTACGGTACACACCAGTCTCACTTCTCCTTTGGCTGACAAAATTCTTATTACTCTGGTCCATACTCCTACTGAGAAACCTTGTGACCACTGCTTTGTCCCAGAGAGTCTCTGTACTGCCGTGCTCCAGATTTACCATTCTCCCAAGGCAGCTGGCCACCCTGGGAAGAATCAATTCTTTTGGGCCATTTCCCAACAATTCTGGTGACCTAGTCTACGTGCTGATGTAACCGCCTTCGTAGCTGCCTTTTCCATGTGTGCTCAGAGTAAGACTCCACAACAAACTTCCAGTGGGCCTCCTACAACCCATACCCAATGGAGAGAGGCCCTGGACCCACATGTCTATGGATTTCATTGTGGAGTTACCCATCTCCCAGGACAACACAGTTATCCTTATGGTGGTTGACTGGTTCTGTCTCATTGTATTCCATTTAAGAAGTTGCCCACTTCTATGGAACTGGCTTCCATTTTTGCTTGGGAGATCTTTCACTTACATGGGCTACCCAAGCTGATTGTCTCAGATAGGGGTAGTCAGTTTGTGTCCCAGTTCTGAGGAGCCTTTTGTGCACAGTTGGGAATTCAGCTTGCTTTCTCCTCTGCATATCACCTGCATTCTAATGGGGCCACAGAATGAGCCAATCAGTCCTTGGAGCAATTCCTATGATGCTATATTTCTAACCATCATAACTACTGGTCAGACCTGTTACTGTGGGCAGAGTTTACTCACAATAGTGCCTTGAATTCTGCTTCCCGATTGTCCCCATTTATGGCGAACTATGGTTTCCAACCTTCCATGTTGCCTGACTCATTTGTTCCACAGAGTATTCCTGCGTTAGAGGAGCATCTCTGTGGTCTTTGTTCCACTTGGGCACAAGTCCAGGAGGCTTTGCGACATGCTAATGATAGGTAGAGACTTCATGCTGACCGCAGACGCCTGCCTGCACCTTCCTACCAGGTTGGGGACAGGGTCTGGCTGTCATCTCGCAACCTCTGACTTTGTTCCCTTTCTGAAGTTCGCACCTCGGTTTATTGGGCCTTTCCGTATTCTTTGCAGGATTAACCCAGTGGCTTACACATTAGACCTTCCTTCTAAGATGCATATCTCAAATGCATTTCATGTCTCCTTATTAAAACCTTTGGTCTGCAACCGCTTTACCACCTATGTGCCATGTCCTTACCCTGTAAAGGTTGAGAACCATGAGGAGTATGAAGTACAGTCCATTGTTGACTACCGTAGGTTCCGTGGGCGCATGCAGTACCTGGTGCATTGGAAGGGGTACAGTCCAGAGGAACGCTCCCGGGTGTCTTGCTCGGACGTACATGCCCCTGTCCTCCTCCGTGATTTCCATACACGTTTTCCCCTCAAGCCTGGTGGTCCTCTGAGGGGGAAGGGTTGTTGAGGAGGGGGTACTGTCAGGGCTGGGCTCAGCCCTTCCTTTTCTGAGCTGGCCGCTCAGCTGTCAGCTAATTGCCAGCTCCTATCTCTCCACAGTTATGCACCTGTTGATGATATCCTGCTCATCAGTCCTGCCTACTTAAGCCATCCAGCCCAGAAGATCTCTGCCTTCTCCTTGGTCAACATCACTGAGACTATCTCCTACGTTCCTGTTAAAGACTTGCTTGGCTGACATCCCTTCTGGCTCCAGATCCTGCTTGCTGTTCCACTACACTGATCCCTGACCTTCTGGCTTGGCTGACTATCCATTCCGGTTACTGAACTTTGGCTACGTTTTGACTTTGTTTGTTCTATTTAATTTTATTATTAAACAAGTGTGATTTAACTGTAAGTCTGTCTCGGTCTGATTCATGATTTCTGACAGGCAGTAGCTCTTCTTGCTGTTTCACCTAAGATACTGGTCAGTTCCTAACCCCTCAGACAACCTTACTTTTGATCTTGCTTCTGGTGAACCTTGAACTCCTTGCTCCTCCAATGAACTTTCTATTAAGACCATGTCTTTGCTCTGATTGCCAGATTTTTGTGCTCCTTCCAGCCAATATCTTCCTCCTTACCCTCCTATCTTCATTACTACTTGTTAACAACCTTTGACTTGCTTATTGACTATGCTTTTGCTTGATCCCAACCTGCAACCACTTGTTACTGACCTTTGGCTTGTTTACTGACATGGCTTCTGCTTGATCTTCATCTGCTACCAGACCCTGGCTTGCTTACCTACTGCTGGAGCAATCCTTAGGGCCAGGACCTTTAACTACCAGACAGCAAAACCCATCTCCATCATCAGAAGCACTGGCAAAGATCAAGTAGTGCTTAGACACTGTGCCTCAGGTGAGCCTGCATCACCTGCCAGGGGGAACTGCTTTTGGGTGAATTTACGCTTTATTGATAACCTTAATTCTTTATAATGAAGTTATGTCAGCACTGAAATGGCAATCAAGTCGCTTTGGTTTTAAATAAAACTATTCATTATCTGTGGTGACATGGTGATTACATTGTTTTGTTGATCAACAACATCATGCCACACACTGCCAGAGTGTCACTACCAGTACCACTGCACACTGACCACAGCTTTAATAAAGAACTTTTTTTGTGCCAATTTCACCGCAGTGACATTGTGGGAAGTGGGAGCTTCCTTGTTCTGGGTAGATGTACTGTTATGTCCTCCCATTCTTGCCACATATGCATGGCCTCAGGGACACACAGCTGCATAATATGTGAATGCTGTGTCCTCTGGACACAATGGATCAGAGACCAGAGGAGAGGGACAATTTCATTATACCTGTACCATGTGATCCCTGTAACCAATCACAACTATAACACATGGGAACACAGGCTGTGATGCTGAAGCCTGTGAAGTTTATTCTCTCGCAATGAAGAGGAGAGAGACTGTATAGTATAGTGCTGGGCACTGTACTACACACTGAAAAAGTAAAATGTAAAATTTAAATGTAAAAAATAATGAACGTAAAATAATTAAGGGTTCAGTCACACTTGCAGTGTTCTCTGAAGAGAGCAATAAATAGTTTTAACTTCCTATATGCTGGCTACCACAAATGCTCTATGCATCCCTGTGCAGGCAGCTTCAGTTCATGTCTATTTGGACACAATGGCTGCATGGACACAGCTACTGCTCCCAATCCCACATCTGTGTGGGTGCAAGGCCCAAACATCGACAGTGTCAGTTCAGGGACATGAAACCATAGGGATGTCAGATTGAGAGCATAAACTGTGTCTGTGCTGCTGCTGCTGTGTCCCATTAGACATAAATGGGACTGCCTGTACAGGGATGCACAGAAAATCTGGGCATTCCCATGTGGGTAAACACAACCCTTGCATTGATACACCCTGTGTGAATGAAGCCTAATAGTACAGCCATGCACTGTATTTATGATCATTGCCACACCAGTGATAATGTCCCCACACCAGACTCTTTTATTCTTTCTTTCTTCAGCCTCCTGTGCTTCCTGGCTAGTGAACATGACATTCCTAGGGCTACATTACCAGTAGGCTAGGCTTGTTTGGCTTATAGAAATGGGGACTGCTATGGGTGATGCTACACTAAGCTATATTTCCTGACCACTCATACAGAGGTGACCATCATTGTACCCCCGGGGCACTTATAGATGCGGCTAATGTCCACGGTGTCTCTGGGTTCGTGAGGGCACCTGTTTCTTCTTTCTTAATGGGGAATTATTTACCCCACAGAGATTTTCCAACTGTGAAACTCAAAGCATTGTTTATCTCATGACTTGTGTGTGCAAAGCATTTTACATGTGGAAAACTTTTTGACAATTTTGCCAATAGATTGGCGATCATATCTACTACTTGAGTAATGGCAAAAGTCTGACACCAGCAAGTAGACCTATTGGCTTACACCATCATTTTGACATCTCAGTAGTTCAATTCGTGGTGCTGGAAGTAATCCCTAAAGACCCCCGAGGGGTTGATTGGGATGGTAAAATCCTCAAACGCAAGGCCCTCTGTATAGAGTGCATAAACACAACCTCACCACCTGGCCTTAATGAAGTTATTTCTTTCAAATAATTTTTATTCAGGTAGAGAAACAGACACAATGAAGCATACTTTCAACACTTACAAAACAAAGCAATTTTAAGGTCAGCAAAAGAGGATTACAAACCTCGGATAGTTAAAGATAAACAATTATGTGCATTAGCAACCCAACATGAGAAATAGGGATTGCACAAAAAACTATTTTATGCAATAAACATACAGTAAGAACTGTAACAAAAAGGCAAACAAATAATAGGAAAATAAAATAAGGCATGAACTGTACATAGCATTAACAGTACTCATTACTATTATTAATACTCAGTACAACCAATGGAAAAGTTTGCTCATTTCTTTTCAGATAAGTCAGGAAATGCTAAATGCCACAGTTGCCATTTTGTCTGGAAGCTACGCCAGATTGAAAAGGTGTATGCAAAAATGTTTCCATATTTTTCATATTCATATTGAATGTGTATTCTATAGATAACATCTGAAAGTTTTGGGGCCATAGCTTTCTTCCAATTATAAGTAATTGTAAGATGAGCAGCAATCAATATATGAATGATTATGATTCTAATTTGCACTAAAAATCTATTGTTCGTAAGGTAAAGGATGGCTAAACCTAGGGAAGGGGAGATAATGTTGCCTGTTATTGAGGATATAAAGGTGAATATAGAGTTCCAGAAACTACAGAGACTTTTACAGTCCCATAGGATATGTAATAAGTGACACTTTGAGCTGCAGCCTCTCCAACATAGGGCATATGAATCAGGGTAGATCTTGGAGAGTCTATGTGGTGTAAGATAGCTTTTGTGTAGGAGCTTAAAGGCCAGGTCCTAGTGGTTTACACAGTGCGAATATTTAAACCCAAGCGGAATAGGATTTTGCCAGTCAGGGAGCGTAAAGGATAAGCCTAAGTCCCTTTTTCAGTTAAGCATGTTGGCAGTTTTAGTGAATCTACTCTTGTATTAGAAGGTCCTATAAAACCATGAAATACCTTTAGACTGCATTTTTTTAGAGGGCAAATAGTCCCATACATCCATAGGCACATTGTATTTAGAATCTGGAAATTTAGAATGAAAATAACGTATAAGCGTATAAGAGGTAGTCAAATTGGGATTTGAGTGGATATCATTTTAGGTAAAAAGGTTATGACGGAGCCATGTAGTGACCCAAAAGGAAAGGGATCAGATACAGTATTTGTATACGTGTAGTGGAATATCTTTTTTGGGTCCTCACTGGGCCATCTGTAGTTGCAGTGATAAGGGTAGCCCAAGCCTTTAGTGAGACATCTTGAAGGAATGGATTTGTAATATAAAGGGTATAATAATGACCTGGCTAGTAACAGTGAAGGTAGATCTCTATGTTGAACTGCTGCCTTTTCGATTAAAGCCCATAATTTATCAGTACCTTGATCAAACCAGGCTTTCAACTGATCTAAAAGCACTGCCTAATAATAATTACGTATCATTGGGAAACTTACACCTTCTTTCAGTTTTTGTTTAGTTAATGTATCAAACCCAAGCTTAGATTGTCTACCTCCCCAAACCAACTTTCTTACAATCTCTCTACCATGTCAAAGAAGGACGAGGTCAGGTAGATTGGTATGGTTCTAAAGTAATAGATGAGTATCGGGAGTATAACCATTTTTAGAGCGGCCACTTGGCCTAACCAAGTAGGCTTGTATTTAGATATATGATTAATATCACTCTTGATTAATGAAAGCAATTGGGGGTAGTTGGACTCAAAGGTGGCTGAGGTATGAAATGCCATATTGCAAAATCTTAGTCGCACATTGGTAGGGAAATGATTGTTGTAGATTCTTCAAAGTGACTGATGGGATCGTTATTGGTAGTATTCCTGAATTAGTCACAATAAATTTATAATATGAGACCTTCCCAAATTGTTCTAACACTTGTAGTCTAACCAGAGAAAAAACTGGATTAGTTGGTAAGAATTACGTTGTCGGCAAATAAGCCGATTTTATGAGTATGATCTGCTACATTAATTCCTTGTATCAGTGGGTCTGAACAAATCTTTTTTGCTAAAGGGGCCATTATAAGGGAAAATATAAGAGGTGGCAGGGGACAGCTGTGGCGGGTGCCCTAAAATTTTCAGTTATAGCATTAGAAGTGTACACCAAAGCAATAGGCTTAGTGTATAAGGCTGATATAGCAGAAACCAAAAAAAGAAAACATAAAGGGCACAGGATTATGTGTGATAACACACAGTAATAAAAAGGGAAAGGGATACTAACTATGTATCCCTAGATCGGACTTTAAAGGCATAAGAAACAATAGTGAAGTATGAAAAAATGACAATGTAGCCTGGTAATTTCCAGACAAGGGCAAAACAGTGCCATCAAAATCATCCAAAACTGGTAGCCACAGTAGGAAGTACTGAGGCATTGACGCCAAAAATGCCTGATTGCTGACAGAGTATAAACTCCTACACAAAAGCAGATAATATGGTCCTTTTATAGTAATTACTAGAATAGACACGTGTTGAATAGCTCCCAGGAGACAACCTTCCGCTGATCACTTGAGTGCCTTAGTACTTCCTACTGTGGATGATTTTGATGGCACTGTTTTGCCCCTGTCTGGAAATTACCAGGTAATATTCCTCATCTACTTATGATAACAGATTTGGTCGTTTCCGAATACCCATATTTAGACCACTGGGATTACCGCCCTTTTTCGGATACTTTTGTATACTCCTACTATTTGGATATCTACACATAGGGCTTATTCTCTTATAAGACAGTGAGATCTGCTCTTTCTTTTGCTATCTTTGAAAACTTGAATGTGTCCTGAAGAAGCCTAATGGTGAAACGCGTTGACACACAAGGGCTCACTGTATATTTTGTATCATGATATATGATTTTTAATTCTCAAATGCTTTATTCATGTCATGTACTTTTTTCAATACACATTGTTATTTTTTCATACTTCACTATTGTTTATTATGCCTTTCTCAAACACACAGTAATATCCCCAAACACTGTTTACCTAAAAAAAAATAAAATAAAACATATAAACAATCATCCAGACGTAAAAAGTATGAACATAGATACACAGTATCTATGTTCTCAGTATCAAGCGATCCGGGTATTCAGCCCTTTCGCTTCATCATACCTAGCATGACATATCAAGCAGTGTTAAGTATAGGAGCTGGCTATACGATACCCTCCTGGAACAATACCCTCCATTGTATGACGGTTTCAGACAGTGACCCCATGCACTGTATGGACTAATCCTCCAGCTGTCCCTCTGTATAGGCGCTAGACAGCACGTGTATCTCCTCCAGACCTCAATCTCGTAGAGCTATTCTTGCTGTACCACAACTATTCGGCCTCCCTGGTTTACCGTAGGCTCACTTCTGGGACATGATGGAAAGGAGAAGTGTCACGTGACGCTGGTGACATCAACGCGTTTCACAATGTGAATTACATAGCTTTGTCTGGACCAATAGCAGATAGGTATATAGCAGAAAATATAAAGCCAAAAAAGACAAGAAAGAGTCGCCCACAGATGCCCTGTCAGGAGGGGCACGCCAGCAATCAAGATGGCGACCATAGATGTCCCCCTGTTCTGCATGTCCCACTGAGAAGGGCTGCGTGGGCACGTTTGTGTGCACCTATGCACACGTGCACGCGCTTGCACACTAGTGCCACATGAAATGCCAACATTGGCGCACATGGCGCAAGCTTGCGTGTCTCAATGATGATTGTGGCGCTAACAGACTATTTAAAATGCCTTCGTGTGGGAAGAAAAGGTGGAAGGCGCGTGATCAAACACTAGCATCAAATTCTACAGTTTATTCATAAGTGATAAAATACATGTATGTAGGAGAGAAAAACATACTACGTTTTGTAGAAAAAGGGTTACACAATATATATATAAATATACACATGCTTGTAGTGTTACAAGAGGGACATGCCCGAACAAATACTAAATACTAAATACTAGCAAATACTAAAATGATGACTGACGCATTTCAAGGTAAAACCTCTTCATCAGAGCTTTGAGATTTGTCACATGTGGAAAGGTTAGTTCTCCTTTACCCCATGTAGGTTCACATCTAATGCCCCGTACACACGGTCGGACTTTGTTCAGACATTCCGACAACAAAATCCTAGGATTTTTTCCGACGGATGTTGGCTCAAACTTGTCTTGCATACACACGGTCACACAAAGTTGTTGGAAAATCCGATCGTTCTAAACACGGTGACGTAAAACACGTACGTCGGGACTATAAACGGGGCAGTGGCCGATAGCTTTCATCTCTTTATTTATTCTAAGCATGCGTGGCACTTTGTCCGTCGGATTTGTGTACACACGATCGGAATTTCCAACAACGGATTTTGTTGTCGGAAAATTTTATAGCCTGCTCTCAAACTTTGTGTGTCGGAAAATCCGATGGAAAATGTGTGATGGAGCCTACACACGGTTGGAATTTCCGACAACAAGGTCCTATCACACATTTTCCGGCGGAAAATCCGACTGTGTGTACGGGGCATAAGCGTTCTAAATAAAAAGTGGATAGATGAAAGTCATGAGTGCGTAATACAGAGCGCGTGGTGGGTGTTGGTTTGCGCAGAACAGACTGGAAGTCTGTAATAGATCAATAGAATCAAAATAATATGATGCAGAATGATTGCACATATTTTTTCTTGTTAGAGTAATAGCAGTAGCACTGAAGGAGATACCAGTATATTGAGATATATTAGAAATTGGTGATGAGATGATGCGATACAATAATTGGCAATTGCAAAGAGAATTCGAATAAAATACAATCAAAGGAAATCGAATAAAATAAATTAAATTAAATAAATTAGATAAAATGAATTAGATGAAATGAATTAAATAAATTAAATAAAATGAACTACATGATTTCAGTGAAAGGTGATAAAAGGTAATGAGAAGGTATCATATAGAAATATGCAGACATACCCATGGTAATTGTAAAAAAATAGTTACAAATCGATGGTAGTATGACCATACAAAAGTCAAATCTCAATGGTGGACAAATATTACTGGTACTGTTTAAAATAACTGATATAAACAGCATATGGCAGAAAGTGTTCATGCTCATGCACTTGATGGCAAAAGGGCATATAAAAAGCGTGGAATGACAGATGGGTGCAAGTGAGCATACATATCCATACACATAAATATAAAAATAAACACAAACAAATATGTGCATGCACGTAGATGGCCACGTGCATGCACATAAAACCATATGCAACTGTGTGCATGTGCACTAAAAAAATAAAAAATAAAAAACCTAGAATGTCACCTACCTATGGCAGCAAGAGTGTGTGTGCAAGAAGTCCTACTTGTAGAAATGGAGCAGTCCGATGTGCCTACAGGGACCGAAATTAAGACAGGAAAGAGTGAGTGATGAACTGGGGAGGGGGCTCCCAGGGAGGCTTGGATGGGTGTAGATAAAAATCATGGGATGGACATATGGGGGAACTGCAGGCAGTGGGGGATCACTAGGAAGGCTGACCTGTTATAGAAGCTTGTGGGGAGAACGCAGCCTGTGGCGATCCATCAGCGGCCAAGGGTGCAGTACTGTGGGAAGAGAAGGGTATCCCTGGCAAGAGCCCAGTCATATACCTGTCAGTGCTGTTTTCTGCCTACGTCCATGAAGAACATGGATGCTGTACAGCTGCAGAGTAAGTGCGCTGCTTTAAAGGCTGACAGGGGGTGGGACCGAGGGCAGGCTTGTTATGCCTTGTGGCAACAGAAGCAGAAGGGCAGGCTGTACCTTTAAACGGCCTTACTTCCTTGGATCGGTGCTGTCTGGTCTACAGCGTTACCTGTGATCCCTGATTATCGTTTGCCTGTACCTGCTCCAGTTGACCTACCCGGCTTGCTCCTGACTATCCCTGCTTATCTGCCTGCATCTGATCTCGGCCTGTCTTGACTACGTTCCTGCCTGTTCCTTCTGCTACCTTGCTGCCAGCCTGTTGCCGAACCTGCCTGCACCTGACCATGCTCCAGTGTCCACCTGCTCTGGACTCATGTGCCAACGCTTCCAGTCCATCTGCCTGCACCTGCCTGAGCTCCAGTTTCTAGTCTGACAGCTGTTCCTGGGTCCGTTCCAGTTCCTACTTCAGTTCCAGTCCAGCTAATCTACCAGCAACTTTGCCAGGCACTCATGTGACTCTGCACTCCTGCACCTCCTGTTTTCTCTATCAGGGCCTCAAGTCAGAGGTATAAGAGAGGCCTCCCTCTGCATGCCATGCTCTACCACCAGGTACGTGACATGCCTCTTGTGCACTCAATCAAATGCTTTTTTAGCATCTATGGTGAGGAATACTGTTGCCAATCTAAGGGTTTTCACTATTTTGAAAAGGTTGAACATGTGACTGGTACTGACTGTCTACCCTTAACGAATCCAACTTGGTCTATTTAAATTAAAGCAGGGGTAACTTCGGCTAATCTATTGACTAATATTTTTGCATACATTTTTAAATCATTATTAAGAAGCGAAATGGTTTAGGCAGAATCACAATAGTAGCCTGCAACATTTCTTCAGGAAAAGAGGTGGAAGATGCGGCTGAGTTTAAAAACTTTGTGCAGAAGGGAAAAAGAAAATCTCCATGAAGGCTTTATATTATTCTGCGGAAAAGCCTCCACTCCTGGAGATTTATTGGGGGGTAGAGAATGAATAACTTTATCAATCTCTTTGTCTGTAATGAGGTCATTCAAATGTGCCAGGACTTAAGGGGCTAATGAAGTCAGATTAACTGAGTTTAAGAATTCGTTAATGAGCTTATGAGTGGGTTGGAAAGTATTAGGATCCAACTGTAAATTGTAAAAAGAGCTGTAGTAATTCTGAAAGGCATTGGCAATGGCAGTAGGGTGAAAAACATTGTGACCATGTCAGGTCATCTGAGGCCAGGTGACAGATACACACCGTTGAGGTCAGGAGTGTACCGCTAAGGTAGTGGACCCTACGGCTGACTTCTGCGGATGGAGCTCTGGGTGGTTCAGGAAAGCAGGTCCTCTGGAGCACCAACACGGATCACACTGGAAGCTAGAGCATGATTCCCCAGGGCACAGAGTCTAAGAGCCAGCAGGTGTTCACCAGGGCCCCTAATGATGGGGATGGACATCACTGCAACTGGCTCCAGGTCACGACCCCCAAGGTCTCCCAGCTCACGGAAGGCTACTGGAGGGTAGAGGAAGTAGCAGACTGGGACAACAAGGAATAGTCAAGAGATAAGCTAAAAGGTTGGGGCAACGAGCAGACAAGGATAGTCAAGAACACACCAAAGGTCAGGGTATGAAGCAGATGGGTAGTCAAGAACAAGCTAAGGAGGTCAGTAAACAGAAACAAACATAGAGCACACGGCAAGAAACACACAGGAAGCCAAACGCACAATATTGCTCAGGCAAGACAGGCTTGGACAGCAGGTTGTTAAATAGTGTATTCTGTAGAGGCTAGGGTGGAGCCACGCTGAGGGAAGATTAGTTAACCATGCAGGTGTGAGAGTTCAGGCCCCAAGGCTGACAGGGCAGAAAAGTATTACTGCAGATTCATGACAGACCAGTTGCCGAATCTTCCATAGATTGTAGTTTGTTCTTAGAATGCCTATTTCTAAGATAGCTGGCTAGGAACTTACCTGTCCTACTATCTTGGGAATAATAAGAAACTTTAAATCTCCTAAGAGATTTTGATGCTCAGAAATGAGAAATAATCTCAGTTCCTGTCTGTATTTAAATAAGGCTGAGTAAGTAGTGAAATCCGGGGTATTTTTGTGATGAGATTACAGCTGTTTTATTTTATGAAGGAGATTGAGAGCCTTTTCTTTCAGCCTCTTTTCCCTATGTGGCATTTGAATCAGTAGGCCCCTACTGTAGACCTTATGTGAACATCACAATGAAAAAATTTCAATATCTGGAGTTTTATAAATCTGAAAAAAATCCTGTAACTTATTGAACAACTTCTCCCTCTGCACAGATGTTCGTGCCATATGTTCATACTTTGGGGGGGCATGTTCTGACCAGGTAATCAAGTGTATAGATGCAGATAGAACTTTTTGAACCAATGAAAGGTCTGAGAGAATTAAATCAATCCTTGAATAGGATTTGTGAGGGCTGAATAGTAGGTATAGTCCTGTTTGGCAGAGTTTGTACAAGTCTGCCATGTATAGGAAGGACTTAAGTTCAGTACGATGCATCGCAGATTGTGATGAACAATCCAAGGACTTATCGATTATACAGTTGAAATCTCCACATAGGAGTATTGAACCTTTCTGGATTTTATTGATTTTCTTCTGAAGAGAGCGCAGGAAGAAAACTTGCCTTGAATCAGGCGCATAAAAATTTACTAGAGTGTAAGTGACATTGCTTATATTACTGACCAGTATAATGTAGTGGCCTACTTTGTCGCAGTTCACCTCGTGAAGATTAAAGGCCACAGTGTCTTTAATGGCTACCAAGACTCATTCAATCTCTGCCGAGGCTGTGTAGATGTGTAGAAATGCTCTATTAGTGCAGGCAGGTTGTTTTTGCTTTGCAAAATTACTTTCCTGGGCACATAACCCCCCCACCCCAAGCTTCTTTACCTCTTACCACATGGCTCTCCACTTCATAGAGCTGTTAAGTCCATGAGCATTAATAGACACTACCTTAAGAAACATTGTGCACACAGGCGAAGTTGATAAGCAGTAGATAAGCAGAATTCCAGGCTGAAAGGAAAACTGTAAACAGTAGTAGTGAATGTAGGTAGCGCTAGCTCATTGCAAGTAGAGACATGCTCAGTGGTTGTGGTCATATGGGAAGCAGGAGCATAGTGAATCATCCAAAATACTCCAGGTATAGGTGTCAAATGCGAGGATGGTGCCAACAAAAAAAACAAAAAAACACAAAACAAACAAAATGTAAGACAGAGAGATAAATGAACATATTTGTAAATTTACCAGGTGGTAAACAGATCCATTGGAGTAGCATAAGTCCATAATTTGAACTGCAAATTATCTTGCATTTGGATGAATTATGGAAGAGTAACAGTGTCTTCAAAAAATCAATAATTTCACATTCACTGCTTTCCAATCAGAGACTACACAACTTGGGGAGGGCCCAGATGGAATTGCCTCAGCATCAGCTGGTAGAAGATCCCACTGTTTTGCTAATTTCAGAACTTCAGACCTTTCAGACACCTTCACCAAAGTAATTGAATAGGTACAGTTATCTCTTGTGATCATCAATTTAATAGGGAAGCCCCAGGAATATGTAATCTTTTTGTTACAAAGCAGTTTGGTGAGGGAAACGAGCTTCTTGCGGGCTAACATCGTATATTGCGACAAGTCTGCAAAGATTGATATGTTAGCATGGGGGTTTGGGAGAGGAGAGTTTTGGCAGGTAAACTTCATACAGTTGTCCTTTATGTGAAAAAAATGGGTTATCGCTGACATTGCGAGAAATCTTGTCCGGCAGGTGTTGCGATTTCGACTAATGCTTCTCAAGCCAGAGTGTCAGATAGTAAAGCCAGGATAAAATGTTACACATTTTGCCTAAGCTCTGGTGGTGAGATTGACTCAGGTACGCCCCGCAGTTTGATATTATTCCTGCGTGACCTATCTTCTAGGTCAGTTAATTTAGCTTTAATAGCAGTACGCTTCCCATCTTTTTCATTATAAGCATCCACCAGCTCATTATGTGCTGTGGCAAACTCCCCCATTTTACTTTCCATGTGGCACACTCTCCCTCCCACCTCAGAATTTAGTTGTGTCACGCATTCCATGAGATCTCTATGTAGAACACCAGCAACACCAGCATATCTTACATAGTGGTATCGCTGATGGGCTGCCTGGTTGTAGGGAAATCATTGATATGTTCTATAAAGTCCCTTGTGCTGTCCTGAGAAAAATTATGACCCCTGTGCTCAACTCCATACATGTGTGTGGTTGGGACCTTCCTTGCAGTTTTCTAAGGGCTGGTGAAGGGAGATTCTTTTGGCGAGGAGTGATTGCTGATCCCTTGTGAAGGGGTGAAGGAGTGAGATGTCCCGAGGAGAGCAAGAGGCCGTGGCACCATCTTGTGAGAGCACCATGCTGGCCAATTTAAAGAACTCAGTCAGTTTGTGGGGGCCTCCCACGGGTTTTCTTTTGCCAATATCATGAGGTGGCTAGCTATGCTGTCTTGGTGTGAGCAATGTCCTGAGGTGTGTTAGGCTGGTGAAGCACCTTGCTGTACTTTCTTTGGGTGGGCATGTACTCTCCTAAGGAAGGGAATGTGCTTGTCTGGGTTTCTGTCTCTCCTCTGTCTTTCACAGTCCCGCTGCGGGGATTCCCGGGGTGGTGACTGCATTTTGGCACTGAGCATGCATGGTTTTCCTGTGCATGCAAAGTTAGGGGCGTAGATCTGGTGGCATCACAGGCCACCAGGTTAGAGTAGAGTAGAGTACCTTGAAGTAGATGGGCTACAGCAGAAGACCACATTGGGTGCCACTCCTGTCAGCTAAAAACAGGAAACTGAGGCTACAATTCACACAGGCTCACACTGTCACACAGGCTAAGACAATTCGCACAGGCTCACCAAATTGAACAATAGAAGATTGGAAAAAACGTTGCCTGGTCTGCTGAGTTTCGATTTCAGCTGTGACATTCAGACGGTGTGGTCAGAATTTGGTGTAAACATGAAAGCATGGATCATCCTGCTTTGTATCAGCGGTTCAGGCTGGGGGTGGTGGTGTAATGGTGTGGGGGATATTTTCTTGGCACACTTTTGGCCCCTTAGTACCAATTGAGCATTGCTTAAAATGCCACAGCCTACCATGAGTATTGTTGCTTACCATGTCCATTTCTTTATGACTACAGTGTATCCATCTTCTGATGGCTACTTCCTGCAGGATAATGCACCATGTCACACAGCTCAAATCATCTCGAACTGGTTTCTTGAACATGACAATTAAATTTGAATCCTATAGAGCACCTTTGGGATGTGGTGGAACGGGAGATTTGCGCCATGGATGTGCAGCTGATGAATCTGCAGCAATTGTGTAATGCTATCATGTCAATATAGACCAAAATCTAGATAGATAGATAGATAGATAGATAGATAGATAGATAGATAGATAGATAGATAGATAGATAGATAGATCTAGCTATATATATATATATATATATATATATATATATATATATATATATATACATATATATATATATATACACATATATATATATATACACATATATATATATATACACATATATATATATATATATATATATATATATATATATATATATATATATATATATATATATATATACAGTATAGTATCTCGCAAAAGTGAGTACACCCCTCACATTTTTGTAAATATTCTACTATATCTTTTCATGTGACAACACTGAAGAAATTAAACTTGGCTACAATCTAAAGTACTGAGTATACAGCTTGTATAACAGTGTAAATTTGCTGTACCCTCAAAATAACTCACAGCCATTACTGTCTAAACCGCTGGCAACAAAAGTGAGTACACCCCCAAGTGAAAATGTCCAAATTGGGTCCAATTAGCCATTTTCCCTCCCCGGTGCCATGTGACTCCTTTGTGTTACAATCTCTCAGGGATGAATGTGTAGCAGGTGTGTTAAATTTGGTGTTATCGCTCTCACTCTCTCATACTGGTCACTGGAAGTTCAATATGGCACCTCATGGCAAAGAACTGGAGATCTGAAAAAAAGAATTGTTGCTCTACATAAAGATGGCCTAGGCTCAAAGAAGGTTGCCAAGACCCTGAAACCGAGCTGCAGCACGGTGTCCAAGACCATACAGAAGTTTAAGAGGACAAGCTCCACTCAGAACAGGCATTGCCATGGTCGACCAAAGGAGTTGAGTGCACGTGCTCAGTGTCATATCTAGAAGTTGTCTTTGGAAAATAGACATATGAGTGCTGCTAGAATTGCTACAGAGGTTGAACGGGTGGGGGGGTCAGCCTGTGACCATACACCGCACACTGCATCAAATTGGTCTGCATGGCTATCACCCCAGAAGGAAACCTTCCAAAGATGATGCACAAGAAAACCTGCAAACAGTTTGCTGAAGACAAGCAGACTAAGGACATGGATTACTGGAACCATGTCCTGTGGTCTGATGAGACCAAGATAAAATTATTTGGTTCAGATGGTGTCAAGTGTGCGTGGCTGCAACCAGGTGAGGAGTACAAAGACAAGTGTGTCTTACCTACAGTCAAGCATGGTGGTGGGAGTGTCATGGTCTGGGGCTGCATGAGTGCTGCCGGCACTGGGGAGCTACAGTTCATTGAGGGACCCATGAATGCCAACATGTACTGTGAAATACTGAATGATCCCCTCCCTTTGGTGACTGGGCCACAGGGCAGTTTTCCAACATAACGACCCCAAACACACCTTCAAGATGACCGCTGCCTTGCTAAAGAAGCTGAGGGTAAAGGTGATGGACTAGCCAATCATGTCTCCAGACCTAAACCCTATTTAGCATCTGTGGGGCATCTTCAAATGGAAGGTGGAGGAGCGCAAGCTCTCTAACGTCCACCAGCTCCGTGATTTCATCATGGAGGAATGGAAGAGGACTCCAGTGGCAACCTGTGAAGCTCTAGTGAACTCCATGCCCAAGAGGGTTAAGGCAGTGCTGGAAAATAATGGTGGCCACACAAAATATTGACACTATGGGCCCAATTTGGACATTTTCATTTAGGGGTGTACTCACTTTTGTTGCCAGCGGTTTAGACATTAATGGCTGTGTGTTGAGTTCTTTTGAGGGGACAGCAAATTTACCCTGTTATACAAGCTGTACACTCGCTACTTTACATTGTACCAAAGTGTCATTTCTTTAGTGTTGCCACATGAAAAGATATAATAAAATATTTACAAAAATGTGAGGGGTGTACTCACTTTTGTGAGATACTGTATATACTAAACTGCCTGCACACCACTAACTAACCTGCCTAATCTGGCTCAAGTACTCTCAATCTCCACGTTATCACACTATATACGGCTGCAGTGTAAGCAGCCTTATATAGTGTGGGACGTGGACTTAGCCCCATGAGCCATGATTGGCCAAAGGCACCCTACCTTTGCCCAATCATGGCTCTCACAGCAGATCGTGCTGTGATTGGCCAAAGAATGCAGGTCAGGTGCATGCTTTGGCCAATCAGCAGTCGTCAATGCGCTTAAATTTGCCACGAACACCCCATATGTTCGGTTCTTCTGCGAACAAACGAACACCCGATGTTCGAGTCGAACTTACGTTTGACTCAAACATCAGGACTAAGCCTATTAAGAATGATAAAATTGTATCTATTTGTGTCATTTCAGACTGCTATACTTTTAGAGTAGCCAATTTGTCCCCGCACTGGATGTGTATATATTCATATCTAACAGGTGGGTTTTTGGAGTTGATCTTTAGCAATACGATTGTACCCATTCTGTGTGCGCAGTGGGAGAGATTTTCTGGCTCCTCCTAGGATATAATCTATCCCATATCTATTGTAAGTCTTAATAATCAAACTTTTGATAAAGAAATATATGATGAACAATATGCTCTGGATGTATATTACGTATATATTTCTCCTTGTTTCTTTAACTACTCTTTCTTACCGCACTCCTCTGAGCCCTTGAAGAAGCCGACAAGGCTTAGAGCTCTTACTCATCAAGTCGCTAGGAATCTGACTTTAGTTGATGGCACACAATAATAATATTAGTAATAATAATAAATGTATGAATCATTAATGGAATTTGTTCCGTCACTAAAAATACTCAACATTTTAGCACTATAACATCTATAGAATTTCTATTTCTATTTTTGATTGCAGTGCATTATTTTAGGACTGAGCTTCCCCTTTAACATTCATGCCATGCCTTGTTTTGGCTCCAGCTATTTCTGTTAGTATGTGTGAGTCACAATCTGTTCATGTGGCTGATGATATTTAAAAGCCTGCTATCTCAGATACCCTTTCATCTCCATGATGAAACCCCAAAGGTGGGGCAAAACAAATCAGAAAAGAATAACCAGGAGGAGTTCAGGCTACAGCCATATCTTTACTTCTCTATGTAGTGGCTGGGTTCCAGTATGTGGTGTTTCTATCTTCTGTGTCCTGGCACCAGAATGTTTAGTGTTGGAATCCTGCTGTGACTCCTTGGGGCTTCACAGCAGGCTTCCCATTGTGCATGCAAGAGTTGTGCTGTGCTTCGTTGATGGCCCTGCAGCCTTCTGTGACCTGCAACATGTCCTAGAAGTCTGCAGGCAAAGAGAGGGGGTCCAAACTTCTGCTCCAATTGCTAGGCAATCCGAGCAGAAGTGGGAGTGCGTGCCTATCAAAACTAGGTACCCACTACCCCAAAAAAAATGATGTACCAAATGTGACAATGGAGGGAGGGAGAAGAACATAAAAATATTATGATTTCATGATTATTAGCCTTGCAAGAGTATATATCAATGACAGTCACTGCTGAAATAATTTAAATGTGGCTGTAATGTAAACAAATTCCTGAGCAGCTATATAATTGAATGGTAATAATTTCAGAAGTTTATGCAGTTGGTGATATGCATTGCTGTTTAATAGCAAGCATAAAGTGACTCTAATTCAATTCTAGCATAACCAATTAAAAGTTAACTGGGACTATTTAGAAAATATGCCATTTATACCATTTATGAAACGTATGCTTCTATTAAACTGGCTTGAAATATGGTCTACTCTAATGATGTGTAATAAATGTATTTGTTCAAGAAGTTTGTAGCCAACTTCAAAGGTATGTTTTGAGTTAATTTTTTACCCAGGTTCCAAAGTTAATGGTAACTTCTAAATTATGCCCTATTGCATATTCAGGTAGCAGATGATTTAATGGTGGATTTGTGGCAGTGGCTAGGAGAGCAGGCTACTTTGGTAGTGTTGTTTGTGGCTATGGTTATAGTAGGTAATGTAATCATTGACATAAGGGACGGTTGAATGAAGCTTTGATTTCATCCAGCCCTTATTTATTTATACACACTGCCATTCAACTTGTGAACATTTTGAAAAGTGAACCTGTGTCCAGTCTATGAACATAATTTTGACATGCAGTAAATAAGCATTAACAGAAGCCTTCACTAACCTCTGTAACTGCAGGCTATGAAGAATATATCATCACCAAAGTTTATAGCTGAGCCATTAAAGAATAGTTCTAGTTTATATCTCAACCATTTACATTCCTTTGTTCCCTCTCACAGCCTACCTTCTATGTGTTCACATTATAAGGCTGGAAGGCTGCCTAATCATTGCTGTGAGAGGGAACAGGGGTCATGCTGATCTGTACTTAAAGCGACCCAGTTAGGTTACTAAAAAAATCAAGTTCAAAAGTCCTTACAATAGATGAGCTATTATATCCACTTCTACAGTGGCCCATGTCTCCTACCTATGCTCAATTCCAGTCTCTGTAAAATGTATCCCAGAATGTAAAATGCCTGTGCTCATATGGTGCATCATGGTTCCATCTTCTGCCTCCTACAACATTTCCAGACACAGCAGTAAAATAAGGGTTCGAGAATAAAAGCAAGGTGATCTCTAGAGGAATCAGGCATTCAAAACTTTCATAGGAGTCTTTTGAAGGCTGTAGCACTGGAATAGAGGGACAGTAGGATACAAGGGCCTCCAGGAAAGTAAGTATAAAAGCTCTTTGTTTGCAGGAGCAAGTGATCTTGATTTTTGTAACCTTACAGGTTTACTTTAATAACTTTAAGACCATGCAGTTTCACTCCCTTTCTGCCCAGGCCATTTTTCAGATTTGCACGGGTTTGCAACACGTGTTTCAAGCTCCTTGTTTGCCTGCCTTGTTTCCATGTCTTGGCCTTTGCCTTCACCAGATCTCTGCCCTGCCTGCTAGTTTGGATTTCCTTGCTATCTACCTCAGATTGGACTTTGGACTACTTTCTGACCCCTGCCTGACTTTGACCATGGATTTAACCCTAACTACTCTCTGAACGTTGCCTGCCTTGAACCCGGCTGCCATTGGACCATATTGCCTTTTTGCTAACCACAAGTACCTTTTTGCTGTGCTTAGCTCGTGCCTGCCCCCACATGGTAGCTAGGCACTATAGCATTGTGTATAAGACCTGGTAGCAACCGAGTACTGGAAGGTCTACTTATGGAAAGGGGCTGCTACAGGTACAGAACACAGAGTCAACTATAGTGCCTGACCACCAATGCTAGGGGTAGGTGTAACACATAGTCTTGCAACACTGTACCCAAATGAGTTTTATATATTTCTTTTGGGAGATATAGTGCTTTCTTCTGGTGGTATTTAATTACTACTGCTTTTTAATTTCTTTCTATATACAAGAAAAATGACCACAAATTTTGCAAATAAATAATCTTTCTTCATACATTTAAGCCAAAATGTATTCTGCTACATTTCTTATGTAATAACAGAAATCAGTGTATATTATTTATTCTGTGGGAAAGCTATATAGTCTACACCCAATAGTATATACAGTACATTTGAAAATTAATCAAACCTGATGTTATGACTGCCTATCTCATTTCTTGAGGACCTGTAAAATGCCAGGACAGTACAAATACCACAAATGACCCTTTTTGAAAAGTAGACAGTCTGCGGTATTTATTCAAAGGCATGGTGAACTTTTGTATTTTTTTTTACCACAATGTTTTGGAAAATTAGGAAATTAAATTAAAATTATTTTTTTTCCCATAAAGTTATCATTTTAACACAACATAAGCATACTTAAAATTACACATCCAAAAAAAATTCTGATTATGGTGATATCACGTGTGAGACCTTTCACAGCCTATTGGCATAGAGGGGCCCAAAATCTAAGGAGCACCTTCGGAATTTTTAGTGGAAAAAAACTACGCAACTAATTTTCTGACTGGAATAAATAACCCCACACTACTAAATAAAAGAAATTGAAAAAATATAACAATCAACATAAAGCAGCTGACACCTAACTGTGTTATCACTACACTGTATACAAAAAATAAAACAAATACTAGTAAGGCGCTTTTACCTTAAATTATTATAAAATGACATCTGCAATAAATAGTTAAAAAATCTAGAAATGCATCAATTAGTACACTTAAACAATATAACCCATAAATCATATACAAACATGTATTAAATCATATGTAATATGTATCATAAAAGTGCAAAAAATTCAAAAATAAATGTGTAGTTTGTGTAATAGTCCCATACACCATACAATCTCTGTGCAATCCGAGAAATTTCCTTAGGTTTGTGTAATCCCTTCACATATGAAAACAACACCACAGTGCCCTTCACCACCTCTTGTTGGTATGCTCTCACTGGTACTCTGGACCCCAGTAGAAAAAAATGGGGTCACATGCACTTTTTAAACAATAGCTCAGTTTCTCATCCTGTCCATATGCTGAACCTCAGATTACCATTCCTCAGGAGAAGATGCAGGTCAAAAAAAAAGGGAAGCACAGACATCTAATAGTGCAGACCGTTTCATATAAGTTTATTAATAATATATAGGTATTGCACTTACATGTATTCCATATAAAACAGATATGTATAAAAACCGGCAAAAGCCATGGTCAAAGATGGCATCTTGATCCCACCCAGCGCGATGATGTCACTGCCCACCTCACGCATTGCGCCCTGATTGGCTTTTTCAAATAATCCTTTGTATATATATATATATATATACAGTTGTGCTCAAAAATTTGCCCTGGCAGAAATTGTGAATTTTTGGCATTAATATTGAAAATATGACTGATCATGCCAAAAAAAAATGCATTTTATTTAAGGATAGCAATCACATGAAGCCATTTAACATCACCTTGTTTTTGGGTCCTTTTTAAATCATAATGATAACAGAAATCACCCAAATGGCCCTGATAAAATGTTTACATATGTTATATAAAGAGGGCGCTCATGATACTACATCTAATAGATAAATCTTAAACAGCAATAGTTAAAATAAAAGTAAATGAGCAAACATATAATAGTGCCAATACATCAGTTAACTTAATCTAATAGCAATGAAAACAACCGTATAGAGTCCCAAACATAAATTTCATTATGCTCTAAAACAAATTCTTCTGTGTAGAAATTCTTCTAAAAAAAAAAAAATAGTAAGTGACCCTTCACCAAAACACTGTAGAAACACCCAACGTGTACTAGATAATTGATCTGCTTACCAGAAGGATTTGACTTCTTTAAATAAAAAGAAAATCAAAAAATGCTTTGGTAGGATAATGCCTGTTCGCATATGATAGGCTGAAGATGTATAGGAACCTTCCTCCAGAAGGATTTGACTTCTTTAATTAAAAAGAAAGTAAAAAAGGCTTTGGCGGCACATGCGTGCGGCTGGAGATGGCGGACGCCTGAATCTGCAGCTCTGCTCCACGCTGGCATAACTCCGCTGACCCCGGCACATAACGGTCCCACCCGCACTTGCTACAGACCCAGTCCGGCTCCCCAAATGTTCGGGACCCCGTATGTGCCCTGAAACGGACTGTATCCTGCTTTATAGCCGCCACAGGAGGAAAGCCCTAGAGTGCTCACAGATGGCCAAGATGGCGCCGGTGCCAGTGTGTACAGCTGTTATCACAGGACTCCTCACACATCCAGCCCAGAGAAGTGCTGATAACAGCTGGGACAGGTGAGCTGGTCAATTACACCACCCAACACGCTGTACCATCCCCTGCAGGGGATCTATTTTCCTCCCAGAGTTCTGATATGGACAAAGCCTTTTGTGAGGCAATGCTCAGCCAGGGGAACATGGAAGATAGCCTTCCCCCCACACCCCATCTCTCTACTGCCTCACCACTAGAATATCCAGGGGACCCAACCATAATAGCACGCTTTTCTGCATTATTGGACCAAGAGCTAGAGAGAGCGACTAAACGCATCACAGCTGATCTGAAGGGTGAATTCCAGGAGCTGGGAACACGTATAGGGACCATAGAGTCCAAGTTAGATGAGACTAGGGATGAGCCGAACACCCCCCTGTTCGGTTCGCACCAGAACATGCGAACAGGAAAAAAGTTTGTTCGAACACGCAAACACCGTTAAAGTCTATGGGACACGAACATGAATAATCAAAAGTGCTAATTTTAAAGGCTAATATGCAAGTTATTGTCATAAAAAGTGTTTGGGGACCCGGGTCCTGCCCCAGGGGACATGGATCAATGCAAAAAAAAGTTTTAAAAACGTCCGTTTTTTCAGGAGCAGTGATTTTAATAATGCTTAAAGTCAAACAATAAAAGTGTAATATCCCTTTAAATTTCGTACCTGGGGGGTGTCTATAGTATGCCTGTAAAGGGGCGCATGTTTCCCATGTTTAGAACAGTCTGACAGCAAAATGACATTTGGAAGGAAAAAACTCATTTAACCACTTGACAACTGGGCACTTAAACCCCCTTCCTAACCAGACCAATTTTCAGCTTTTGGTGCTCTCACATTTTGAATGACAATTACTCAGTCATGCAACACTGTATCTTTATGAAATTTTTGTCCTTTTTTTCACACAAATAGAGCTTTCTTTTGGTGGTATTTAATCACTGCTGGGTTCTTTATTTTTTGCGCCGTAAAAGAAAAAAGACCGAAAAATCTGTAAAAAAATAAATTTTTCTTCATTTCTGTTATAATATTTTGCAAATTAGTAATTTTTCTTCATATATTTTGGCCAAAATTTATACCGCTACATATCTTTGGTAAAAATAACCCAAATCGGTGGATATTATTTGGTCTTTTTGAAAGTTATAGAGTCCAAAAGCTATGGTGCGCATATCTGAAAATTGATCACACCTGAATTACTGACGGCCTATCTAATTTCTTGAGACCCTAACATGCCAGAAAAGTACAAATACCCCCCAAATGACCCCTTTTTGGAAAGAAGACATTCCAAGGTATTTAGAAAGATGCATGGTGAGTTTTTTGAAGTTGTCATTTTTTCCCACAATTCTTTGCAAAATCAAGGTTTTTTTTTTACTTTTTTTTTTTCCACAAAATTGTCATATTAGCAGGGTATTTCTCACAGACCGCATATGCATACCACAAATTACACCCCAAAACACATTCTGCTATTACTCCCGAGTATGGTGATACCACATGTGTGAGACTTTTACACAGCGTGGCCACATACAGAGGCCCAACATGCAGGGGAGCACCTTCAGGCGTTCTGGAGCACCCAGGCCAATTCTGACATTTCTCTCCTACATGTAAAAATCATCATTTATTAGCTAGAAAATTACTTAGAACCCCAAAACATTATATATGTTTTTTTAGCAAAGACCCTAGAGAATACAATGGCGGTCGTTGCAACTTTTTATCTCGCACGGTATTTGCGCAGCAATTTTTTTAAATGTTTTGTGCTTTGCAAAAACCAAAACAGTAAAGTTAGCCCAATGTTTTTGCATAATGTGAAAGATGAAGTTATGCCGAGTAAACAGATACCCAACATGTCACCCTTCAAAATTGCACGCGCTTGTGGAATGGCGCCAAACTTTGCTACTCAAAAATCCCCATTGGCGACGCTTTAAAATTTTTTACTGGTTACATGTTTTGAGTTACAGAGGAGGTCTAGGGCCAAAATTATTGCTCTTGCTCTACCGATCGCAGCGATACCTCACATGTGTGGTTTGAACACCGTTTTCATATGTGGGCGGGACTTACGTATGCGTTCGCTTCTGCATGCGAGCACACAGGGACAGGGGCGCTTTAAAACATTTTTTTTTTTTTATTGTTCATTTTACTTTATTTATTTTAGTTTGATGCTTTTTTCCAAAAAAAAAAAATTTTGACCACTTTTATTCCTATTACAAGGAATATAAACATCCTTGTAATAGGAATATGGCATGACAGGTCCTCTTTACAGTGAGATATGGGGTCAATAAGACCCCACATCTCACCTCTAGGCTGGGAAGCCTGAAATTAAAAAAAAAAAAAAAAAAGATCCTGGCTTTGATCGTAGCGGTGAGTCGGTAGAAGCACCGCAAGG
Organism: Aquarana catesbeiana; assembly: GCF_042186555.1. Classification (NCBI taxonomy): domain Eukaryota; kingdom Metazoa; phylum Chordata; class Amphibia; order Anura; family Ranidae; genus Aquarana; species Aquarana catesbeiana. The sequence continues at coordinate 477,903,221 of NC_133325.1, read as the reverse complement.
CGGCGGGAAGGGGGGACGTCCCCTCTCGCCTCCCGTAAGAATGATCAAGCAGTGGAACAGCTGCTATGATTGTTCTCATGGTGTAGGGAATCGCCGGCTGAAAAAGCCGATATCTGAATGATGCCTGTAGCTGCAACCATCATTCAGATATCTCCGCACAAAGTCAAGGACGTTGTATGACGGCCGGCGGGCGGGAAGTGGTTAAAACGCTTTTTTTTTTTTTTAACACAAAGTTGTCCATTTATACAATATTTCTACCACATAACATGTACATACCAAAAATGACACCCCAAAATAGATTCTCCTGCTCCTCCTGAGTATGGCGATACCACATGTGTGCGACTTCCACAGCCTGGCCACATACAGGGGCCGAGTACAGCTGAGCATGGCTCAGCATGGCAGGGTATGGTGGGGTATTGCGGAGTATGGCGGGGTATTGCGGAGTATGGCGGGGTATTGCGGGGTATGGCGGAGTATGGCAGGGTATTGCGGAGTATTGCGGGGTATGGCGGGGTATGGCAGAGTATGGCGGAGTATGGCGGGGTATGGCAGGGTATTGCGGAGTATGGCGGGGTATGGCGGAGTATGGCGGGGTATGGCGGAGTATGGCGGGGTATTGCGGAGAATGGCGGGGTATGGCGGGGGCATTGCAGAGTATGGCGGGGGGCATTGCAGAGTATGGCGGGGGGCATTGCAGAGTATTGTGGGGGCATTGCAGAGTATTGTGGGGGCATTGCAGAGTATTGTGGGGGCATTGCAGAGTATTGCACAGCATTGCAGAGTATTGTGGGGGCATTGCAGAGTATTGCACAGCATTGCAGAGTATTGTGGGGGTATTGCAGAGTATTGAACAGCATTGCAGAGTATTGTGGGGGCATTGCAGAGTATTGCAGAGTATTGTGGGGGTATTACAGAGTATTGCACAGCATTGCAGAGTATTGTGGGGGTATTGCAGAGTATTGTGGGGGTATTGCAGAGTATTGCACAGCATTAGTAGTGAGGGATGGCTGAGCATGGATGGATGGATGTCTCTGTGCAGCGCTGTGGGCACTACACATACAGCCCACAGCGCTGCAGACATCCATCCATCCCCCTCCCCGCTCACAGTGTACCGATCGGTACACAGGAGGGGAGGAGAGGAACCGGTGTCATCAGATGACGCCGGTCTGTTTACATGTGATCGCGCCGTCATTTGACGGCTCGATCACATGGTAAACGGCCGCGATCAGCGGCCATTTACCAGGGGACCCGGCGGTCACGGATGTGTTCGGGTGCGCGCCCCAGGGGGCGCGCGAGAGGGGAATTCTGGGAGGACGTCATAGTACGCCCTCCCAGAGTTATCCAACCGCCCTGCAGCCGTCATTCGGCTATGGGCCGGTTGGTAAGTGGTTAAAACTACCCGCGGCTATTGCATTGCTGACAATACACATAGAAGTTCATTGATAAAAACGGCATGGGAATTCCAAAGGGGAACCCCGAACCAAAATTTAAAAAAAAAATGACGTGGGAGTCCCCCTAAATTCCATACCAGGCCCTTCAGGTCTGGTATGGATATTAAGGGGAACCCCGGCCAAAATTAAAAAAAAAAAATGACGTGGGGTTCCCCCTAAATTCCATACCAGACCCTTCAGGTCTGGTATGGATTTTAAGGGGAACCCCGCGCCAAAAAAAAAAAAAAAAAACGGCGTGGGGTCCCCCCAAAAATCCATACCAGACCCTTATCCGAGCACGCAACCTGGCAGGCCGCAGGAAAAGAGGGGGGACGAGAGTGCGGCCCCCCCCTCCTGAACCGTACCAGGCCACATGCCCTCAACATTGGGAGGGTGCTTTGGGGTAGCCCCCCAAAACACCTTGTCCCCATGTTGATGAGGACAAGGGCCTCATCCCCACAACCCTGGCCAGTGGTTGTGGGGGTCTGCGGGCGGGGGGCTTATCGGAATCTGGAAGCCCCCTTTAACAAGGGGACCCCCAGATCCCGGCCCCCCCCTGTGTGAAATGGTAAGGGGGTACTTACCCCTACCATTTCACTAAAAAACTGTCAAAAATGTTAAAGATGACAAGAGACAGTTTTTGACAATTCCTTTATTTAAATGCTTTTTCTTTCTTCTATCTTCCTTCATCTTCTGGTTCTTCTGGTTCTTCTGGCTCTTCTGGTTCTTCCTCCGGCGTTCTCGTCCAGCATCTCCTCCGCGGCGTCTTCTATCTTCTTCTCCTCGGGCCGCTCCGCACCCATGGCATTGGGGGAAGGCTCCCGCTCTTCTCTTCTTCTTTTCTTCTCTTCTTCTCTTCTTCTCTTCTTCATTTTCTTCTCCGGGCCGCTCCGCACCCATGCTGGCATGGAGGGAGGCTCCCGCTGTGTGACGGCGCTCCTCGTCTGACAGTTCTTAAATAACGGGGGGGGGCCACCCGGTGACCCCGCCCCCCTCTGACGCACGGTGACTTGACGGGACTTCCCTGTGAGGTCACAGGGAATGCCACAGGAAAGTCCCGTCATGTCCCGTGCGTCAGAGGGGGGTGGGGTCACCGGGTGGCCCCGCCCCCGTTATTTAAGAACTGTCAGACGAGGAGCGCCGTCACACAGCGGGAGCCTCCCTCCATGCCAGCATGGGTGCGGAGCGGCCCGGAGAAGAAAATGAAGAAGAGAAGAAGAGAAGAAAAGAAGAAGAGAAGAGCGGGAGCCTCCCCCCCATGCAATGGGTGCGGAGCGGCCCGAGGAGAAGAAGATAGAAGACGCCGCGGAGGAGATGCTGGACGAGAACGCCGGAGGAAGAACCAGAAGAGCCAGAAGAACCAGAAGAACCAGAAGATGAAGGAAGATAGAAGAAAGAAGAAGTATTTAAATAAAGGAATTGTCAAAAACTGTCTCTTGTCATTTTTAACATTGTTGACAGTTTTTTAGTGAAATGGTAGGGGTAAGTACCCCCTTACCATTTCACACAGGGGGGGGCCGGGATCTGGGGGTCCCCTTGTTAAAGGGTGCTTCCAGATTCCGATAAGCCCCCCGCCCGCAGACCCCCACAACCACCGGCCAGGGTTGTGGGGATGAGGCCCTTGTCCTCATCAACATGGGGACAAGGTGTTTTGGGGGGCTACCCCAAAGCACCCTCCCAATGTTGAGGGCATGTGACCTGGTACGGTTCAGGAGGGGGGGGCCGCACTCTCGTCCCCCCCTCTTTTCCTGCGGCCTGCCAGGTTGCGTACTCGGATAAGGGTCTGGTATGGATATTTGGGGGGACCCCACGCCGTTTTTTATTTTTTTTTGGCACGGGGTTCCCCTTAAAATCCATACCAGACCTGAAGGGTCTGGTATGGAATTTAGGGGGAACCCCACGTCATTTTTTTTTTTTTAATTTTGGCCGGGGTTCCCCTTAATATCCATATCAGACCTGAAGGGCCTGGTATGGAATTTAGGGGGACTCCCACGTCATTTTTTTTTTTTAAATTTTGGTTCGGGTTCCCCTTTGGGGAATTCCCATGCCGTTTTTATCAATGAACTTCTATGTGTATTGTCGGCAATGCAATAGCCGCGGGTAGTTTTAAATGAGTTTTTTCCTTCAAAATGTCATTTTGCTGTCAGACTGTTCTAAACACGGGAAACATGCGCCCCTTTACAGGCATACTATAGACACCCCCCAGGTACGTAATTTAAAGGGATATTACACTTTTATTGTTTGACTTTAAGCATTATTAAAATCACTGCTCCTGAAAAAACGTCCGTTTTTAAAACTTTTTTTTGCATTGATCCATGTCCTGTGGGGCAGGACCTGGGTCCCCAAACACTTTTTATGACAATAACTTGCATATTAGCCTTTAAAATTAGCACTTTTGATTTCTCCAATAGACTTTTAAAGGGTGTTCCGCGGCATTTGAATTTGCCGCGAACACCCCAAATTGTTCGCTGTTCGGCGAACTTGCGAACAGCCAATGTTCGAGTCGAACATGAGTTCGACTCGAACTCGAAGCTCATCCCTAGATGAGACCATAGCCAGAACCAATCAGAATGCCAACTGCATTGAGGCTGTACAACAACGATTGGAAGAAGCCCTTAATAAAATTGACGATTTGGAAAATCGCTCATGCCGTTACAATTTTAGAGTACGTGGGATCCCCGAGTCTTTTGCGGACTCAATGACGGTGAGCAAAGAACTGATTTCCCGTCTGTTACTGGATCTTCCTTCCCATAAATTAGAGTTGGATAGGGCTCACAGGGCTTTGGCTGAGCCCTGAGCTGATGGTTTGCCACGTGACATCATCGTGAAGCCACATTATTATTCGGTCAAAAAACAGGTGATGTTCAAAGCCAGAGAAAAATAACAGATCTACACCTTTGTGAACACCCTATCCAAATTTTCACAGATATTTCTACCACTACTGTCCAAAAACACAGGGCACTCAAACCACTACTACAGCTTCTTATAACAAATGGCATTAAATACCACTGGGCCTTTCCTTTCCGCCTGGCATTCACCTACCAGCGTAAGAAACACTCATTTTCCACTTTTCAAGAGGGCAAAGCGAAGCTGAAGAAGCTGGGCCTGATTTTCATGGAGCATAAGGAATCCCCACGTCCATCACAACCTCGTACTCCCCTGGACAGGTCACCCCGGTGCCCCCTCTCACCAGTCTGGCACTCAACTAGAAGCAAGGCCAAGTTGAAAGTAAAACCCCTCTGAGAAAGATGGGTACTTCTCTGTTTCATAAACCTATCTTTGTGACAGTTGTCACCCCTTTATTTTCTATGATGATCCGTGGGCGGATCAAAAGTTGGATCCTTTTAACCACTTCAGCCCCGGACCATTTGGCTGGCCAAAGACCAGAGTACTTTTTACAATTTGGCACTGCGCTGCTTTAACTGGTAATTGTATGGTCATGCAATGTTGTACCCAAATTTGCATCCTTTTCTTCCCACAAATAGAGCTTTCTTTTGATGGTATTTGAGTGCCTCTGTGATTTTTATTTTATGCAATATAAACGGAAAAAGACCGAAAATTTTGAAAAAAAATTATATTTTCTTCTTTTTGTTATAATAAAAAGCCAATAAACTCAATTTTTTTTTAACATAAAGTTTATTTATTTGTCACAAACAAACATAATAAAAAGTTACATTAGCTTAAGACAGATGTTGTACATTAATTAGCTATACAATATCAGGTCAAATAAGTATATTGATAATGATACAGAGCAGTGTTTTAACCAGTGGCAATAGTAGACATTTAATAAATCAGATCGGTATCAAGAGAGGAGACCATGTGAGGGGGGGGCTCGGCATGGACCCCCAATCTTATTTAGGGTCTAACATCTTAGTGGACAGGTCATGCCCAGGACAAAAGTCAATAGATAAGGGATGGGTGGAGAGTCATGGTGGAGTGCCAGGCCTCCCATTGTAACCGGTAGTTGTAAGGTTGTTTTCGCTATTCTGGGGGCCTTCCCATTCCAGATGAAGGAGATGACCAGATTATCCAGTTTATTAAAAAAGGAAATAGGTATGGGAACGGGAGTTTGTCTAAAAAGGTAGTTGAACCTGGGCAGGATTGACATCTTAATTAAATTTACGTGGCCCACTGGATTGAGGGGAAGAGATCTCCATGATGTAAATCGGTGGGTCACCTGAGACATCACCGGGGTCAAGTTGAGGCCAATGAATTGGTGAAGGTCCCTATGAATTTCTACTCCTAGGTATCTGAACTGGGACACCCGTCGGAGCTGAGCATCCGAGTGTAAAGGAGCAACTCAAGAGTGCAGTGGAAACAAGACTGATTTTCCCCAATTAATACATATTCCGGAATAACGCCCACATCTATCTATGACCCGAAGTGCTTGTTGTAAGGAGCTTCCATTGTCCTTAAGATATAGTAAGGTGTCATCCGCGTTTAACCCATTCCCGCCGACCGTACGCAGATATGCGTACTCGGCTTTCCAGGGTTATACCAGGATGATGCCCGCAGCTGCAGGCATCATCCCGGTACCGTTGTTTAGAGCGGGCGATCGGCTACCCGTATATAACAACCGATGCGGCTAAAAGCCACTCGGCTGTTATACCGGCGGAGCGGGAGGGGACATCCCCCCTCCTGCCGCCTCCCGCCGCTCTTACCGGGCCTCCCGTGCGATCGGGAGGCCCGATGTCCTATCAGCTGTCTCCGGCGGCTGTGGGAGGGCTGGAACAAAGCCGTGGGCGGCTTCGTACCAGCCTTCTCAATGTAAACACGGAAACGACGTCATGACGTCACTTCCCGTTTACTCGGCTGCCAATGGCGCCGAATTTTAAAAAATATACAGTATTCAGAATCGCCGTTTTCAGCGATCTGAATACTATGAAGTGCAGACGAGGGATCGGGGGTCTTTTAGACCCCCGATCCCTCCATAAAGAGTACCTGTCACCACCTATTACTGTCACAAGGGATGTTTACATTCCTTGTGACAGCAATAAAAGTAAAAAGAAAAACATTTTTTTTAAAAACACAATTTATAAGTCTAAAAATAAATAAAATAAATTAAAAAAAAAAATTTTTTAAAGCGCCCCCGTCCCCGCGAGCTCGCGCAGCGAAGAAAACGCATACGGAAGTCGCGCCTGCATATGTAAACGGTGTTCAAATCACACATGTGAGGTATCACCGCGATCGTCAGAGCGAGAGCAATAATTCTAGCCCTAGACCTCCTCTGTAACTCTAACCTGGTAACCTTAAAAAAAATTTAAAGCATCGCCTATGGAAATTCATATCTACCATAGTTTGTCGCCATTCCACGAGTGCGTGCATGTTTGGTATCTATTTACTCGGCGTAACATCATCTTTCACATTATACAAAAAAATTGGGGTAACTTTACTGTTTGGATTTTTTAAAATTCATGGAAGTGTCCCTTTTTCAAAAATTTGCGTTTAAAACACCGCTGCACAAATACCGTGTGATATAAAATATTGCAACAATCTCCATTTTATTCTCTAGATTCTCTGCTAAAAAAATATATATAATGTTTGGGGGTTCTAAGTAATTTTCTAGCAAAAAATATGGATTTTAACTTGTAAACACCAAATTTCAAAAATAGGCTTAGTCATGAAAGGGATAATGACACCTTTTCTTGTAGCGGACCTATGTCTATACCCCGTATTTGGGAGGTGGACCTAATAAGTATAGCCATGGGTTCTATCACTAAAGCAAAGAGCCCTGGAGACAGTGGGCAGCCCTGTCTCGTTCCCCTTCGAAGGGGAAAAGGTGGAGAGAGCACAGTTCCAGTGCGCACCCTGGCTGTCGGGGATCTGTACACAGCCTCGACCCAGGAGATGAAGACGGGACCAAATCCAAATCTGCGGAGGACCTCCCATAGATAGTTCCATTCCATGGAATTGAAAGCTTTTTCCGCATCCAGGGAGGCCACTACCGCTTGGTCAACGTCCCCAGCCCCCGAGGACAAGACCGCATACAGTCTCCGCAGATTGATATCTGTGCCTTTGCCTGGCATGAAGCCTGATTGATCATCATATACTAGCGATAGTATTACCTCGTTAAGGCATCTGGCAAGAATTTTGGTTAATATTTTGGCATCAGAATTCAGGAGGGAAATGGGCCTATAGGACGAACATAGTTTGGGATCTTTCCCTGGTTTAGGTACAACAAGGATTATGGCTTGTGCCATGGATGGGGGGAGGGCTCCTTCTTTTAGTGTCTTGATAAACATGTTATGAAATCTAGGTGCTACTTCTTCTATATATTGTTTATAAAACTCGGGCGGAAACCCATCCGCACCTGGAGTCTTGCCTGATTGTAGAGAGCCCAGTGCCAGCTGTACCTCCTCTAATGACATTGGGCTATCCAGGGACTCCCGTACATCCAGGATAAGAGTGGGAAATTCCACCTCATCCAGGAACCTAGACAATTCTTCCCCAGAGTATCCTGCTTTTGACAAATATAGTGTGGAGTAAAACTCCATAAAACAGTTGTTTATGTCTGACGGTTCTGTCATTATTGTTCCGTCTGTCGCCCGAATACTAGCTATAGTGGAAGTCGGGGATTCTTCTTTAGCGATCCAGGCTAGCAGCCTACCCGTTTTTTCCCCTTGTTCAAAGATTCTTTGTGATTGAACTAATTATCGTTTATGTACTTTGGCCACCCTTAAAAGCAAAACCTCTCTATAGGCTGCTTTCATGTCCTGTCCTGTAATGGGATTAGCCATAAGGGCAAAGTCAGATTCAAGAGATTGGGCCTTGGCTTCAACTTCTTCCAGTGTGATCTGGTTACTTTTATGTTCCGTAGCTATAGAGGACATATAACATCCTCTAATATAGGCCTTAAAGGCATCCCAGTCATTACCCGGTGAGGTAGAATTAACATTTATAAACCAGTATTGTTTAATCATTGTGGCTATCTCAAACTCTATAGTCAGGTTGTTTATCCAAAATCTAGATAGACGCCAGATTCTATCAGTTGGGGGTGTCACCGTTTGTATAACATAAGACATTGGTGAATGATCAGATATCCCTCTGGGCAGGATCTTGATCTCCCTAATCCTAGGCAGCAGACTTCCACTGGCGTAGAGGAGATCAATGCGAGACAGCGTATTATGAGAAAGGGAACAGCAGGTGTAGGAGCGTTCATTAGGGTACTTCCATCTCCACACATCCTCAAAACCAAACATGCCCGCCCATCTAGATAGGGAAGAGTCTGTGGCTGGATCAGGGGTAACTCTGTCCCGAGAAGGGTCCGGTGCAACGTTAAAGTCCCCTTCCAGGAGGACATTATCTGTGGGATATTGAGCTAGGAGGGGGACAAGACTATGTAAAAGGGAGATGTCAGCCGGAGGTGGCAAGTAAATGCCCACCACCACCATTTCAACTGTGTCAATAAATGCATGAATTATAACGTACCTGCCCCCATTGTCCAGCTTAACATCCAGTAGCTCAAAGTGGAGGGATTTGTGGATCAAAATACTAACTCCATGGGAGTATCCTGAGTGGGTGGCACTCCCAGGGACGCTTAAGACTCATGATCTTACTCCCCACTATATGTGTCTCTTGCAATATGCATATATGGGGGTTGTACTTCTTAATAAATTCAAACACCAGGGAGCACTTAACTTTATCGCCAAAGCCCCGGACATTCCAAGAAAGGATTTTCAGAGGGGCCATGGTGTGGGGGGGATATATATGTAAGGGTTAATTCACAGTCAGCTGGACCCCGAGAGGCCGGCACCATCACCAACATACTGTACTTATGGGCCCGCCACATATCTAAGCAAGGCAGTGGCAGGGCCTCAATCCACAATACCCATGTAGAATATACATTATCATTTATCTGTCTTATAGAAAAAGGAGTAACTCAATAAAACAGAACAAAACGAACCATAGACACCCATCCCAGCCCTCCCCACACCCCGCTAAACATAGCAATGGGTGTCTAATACCCAAACGAACCAAACAAGAACCTCTGGATAGGAAGGTCTCCTATTTGGGCAGTGCGACCAGACGACACACCAGGGACACTTTTCCTATCAAGCAGGAGGGGGAGCAGGAGGCTCCGCATACCATTTTCTCTGGAGGCCATATCTAAGTGTGGATCATATTGTGAATAAACGACCGGCACAAACTGGCCATCGATTCTCGCTTAGTTATTCACTAAGGGCTCTATCTTAGTTGCGGTGTCTCATAAATAGGCATATTTACTGGAACATGAGGACACAATATCTTTAACCAGTTAACTTTTAAAGGGGTGTAACTAATAATCTCTAGCACAACTAGTAGTATTATGCCTGCATGGGGCCCTCTATCCCTGCCCACCCAGTGCTGACACGCTAGGACTGTAGAAGCAGTGCAGGGGGCTCCTCCAAAAGTTCTGTGCTTGGCAGACCTTCTCTGTGGATAAAGTCAAGATGGCAGCCAGAAAATGACATAGGTCGGATACTCAGTCCAGCCCTTCACATGCAGGGAGAGTTCCGGTGGTTCAAGATACCAAATAGGTATGTCATACATTGTGTGGGTGTAAATTCACCAATTCCTGCCAGTATAGTATGTAGGCATCGGGCTCTCACCGGTTAGGACGGGCAGAGGGTGGAAGACATTACATCCAGGGAAGTCAAGAGGGGTGGCAGGACACTAAAACAGGGGTAATGGATGTCGAGGTTAAGAATGTAAGGCAAGCAGTACTGACCTCAGGCATCGCCATCAATGATCCCGGGGACGAGATTCAATCCAGCGGGACGCCTCCTTCGGGAACGTAAAAAATGTAGTCGACCCGCCATCCTCCACTCGTAGGCGAGCTGGAAACATCATGTTATATTTCAAACCTTTGGCGCGGAGCTGGGCCTTGACCTGATCGAACGTGCGTCGGAGCCGTTGTGTTTCCACTGAAAAATCCGGGAATAACATGAGTTTTGCATTCTCATGGCGTAACTCCCCAGTTTTCCTTGCTTCTTGGAGGACCAGATCACGGTCACAAAAATTAAGTAATCGGAATATAAATGTTCTCGGCGGTGCTCCGGGTGGGCCCCTGGCCGATGGCATTCTATGCACTCTCTCCACGGCGAAGTAGGGGGAGAAGGCAGCCTGTGGCAGGAGTGTGCGCAGCAGTTGTTCAGTGTAGGCCGCCGGGTCCCGACCCTCAGCACCCTCCGGGAGACCCACTAGGCGGAGGTTGTTCTTCCGATTCCTATTCTCCTGGTCCTTCGCATGGGATTCCATTGCTTTCATCTTCACTTGTAGAGTGTGGAGGGAGTTGCCATGGGCCCTGAGCGTGTCTTCTGTGTCTCCCACCCTCCGCTCCGCCTCGGAGAGCCTGTCTCGGTATTTGTCCATATCTCTTCTAATCAGACCCATCTCCATCTGCATCTGCTCTATGTTCGCTGTCAGAGTAGTCTGACAGCCCGTGATGGCTTGCATGAGGGCTGTGAATTGGTCATCTCTCAGAGTCAATGGCTCCGAGTGTTCAGTTTGGGACGCCCCGCATACGGCGCCCCAAAAAGCAATCACCGCCTTCAGGATTTCTAAGGGCGCAGATTTTTTATTTCACTCCTCACTACCTATCACAGTTTTGAAGGCCATAAAATGCCAAGATGGCACAAAACCCCCCGAAATGACCCAATTTTGGAAAGTAGACACCCCAAGCTATTTGATGAGAGGCATGTTGAGTCCATGGAATATTTTATATTTTGCCACAAGTTGCAGGAAAATGACAAACTTTTTTTTTTTGCACAAAGTTGTCACTAAATGATATATTGCTCAAACATGCCATGGGCATATGTGGAATTACACCCCAAAATGCATTCTGCTGCTTCTCCTGAGTATGGAGATACCACATGTGTGGGACATTTTTGGAGCCAAGCTGCGTACGGGGCCCCAAAAACCAAGCACTACCTTCAGGATTTCTAAGGGCGTACATTTTTTATTTCACTCCTCACTACCTATCACAGTTTCGAAGGCCATAAAATGCCAAGATAGCACAAACCCCCCCCCCCAAATGACCCCATTTTGGAAAGTAGACACCCCAAGCTATTTGCTGAGAGGCATGGTGAGTATTTTGCAGCTCTCATTTGTTTTTGAAAATGAAGAAAGAAAAGAAAAATGTATTTTTTTTTCTTTTTTCAAATTTCAAAACTTTGTGGCAAAAAGCGAAATCTGCAAAATACTCACAAAGTTTTGAAATTTGAAAAAAGAAAAAAAAATACATTTTTCTTTTCTTTCTTCATTTTCAAAAACAAATGAGAGCTGCAAAATACTCACCATGCCTCTCAGCAAATAGCTTGGGGTGACTACTTTCCAAAATGGGGTCATTTGGGGGGGGGGGAGTTGTGCCATCTGGGCATTCCATGGCCTCCGAAACTGTGATAGGCAGTGAGGAGTGAAATCAAAAATTTACACCCTTAGAAAGCCTGAAGGCGGTGATTGGATTTCAGGGTCCTGTACGTGGCTAGGCTCCAAAAAAGTCTCACACATGTGGTATCCCCATACTCAGGAGAAGCAACAGAATGTATTTTGGGGTGTAATTCACATATGCCCATGGCATGTTTGAGCAATATATCATTTAGTGACAACTTTGTGCAAAAAAAAAAAAAATTGTCTTTTTTCCGCAACTTGTGTCAAAATATAAAATATTCCATGGACTCGACATGCCTCTCAGAAAATAGCTTGGGGTGTTTTAAACTGTCCTGAAATTTTATGCACAACATTTAGAAGCTTATGTCACACATCACCCACTCTTCTAACCACTTGAAGACAAAACCCTTTCTGACACTTTTTGTTTACATGAAAAAATATATTTTTTTGCAAGAAAATTACTTTGAACCCCCAAACATTATATTTTGTTTAAAGCAAAGGACCTACAGATTAAAATGGTGGGTGTTTTGTTTTTTTTTCACACAGTATTTGCGCAGCGATTTTTCAAACGCATTTTTTTGGGAAAAAGCACACTTTTTTTAATTTTAATGCACTAAAACACATTATATTGCCCAAATGCTTGATGTAATAAAAAAGATGATCTTAGGCTGAGTACATGGATACCAAACACGACATGCTTTAAAATTGCGCACAAATGTGTAGCGGCGACAAACTACATACATTTTTAAAAGCCTTTAAACACCTCTACAGGTTGCCACTTTGGATTTATGGAGGAGGTCTACTGCTAAAATTACTGCCCTCGATCTGACCTTTGCGGTGATACCTCACATGATGCCAGACTGGTGCTTGCGTTCGCCTTTGCGCAAGAGCAGGGGGGAAGGGGTGTTTTTTTTTCTTTTTAAATGATTTATTTTGCTTTTTTTATTTTATTTTTAAACTTTCATTTATATTTTTTTAATCATTTTTTATTGTTATCTCAGGGAATGTAAATATCCCCATTATAGCAATAGGTAGAGACAGGTACTCTTTTTTTTTTAAATTGGGGTCTATTAGACCCTAGATCTCTCCTCTGCCCTCAAAGCATATGACTATACCAAGATCGGTGTGATAAAATGCTTTCCCAATTTCCCAGTGGTGCTGTTTATATCCAGCGAAATCTAAGTCATGAAATGCTTGTAGCTTCCGGTTTCTTAGGCCATAGAGATGATTGGAGCAGTTCTGGTCTCTGATCAGCTCTATGGTCAGCTGGCAGAACCACTGGCTGCATTCTCAGGTTCCCTGTTGGGACAGGAGAGCCAGAGAAAACCATGGAAGATGGTGGGAGGGGGGCATTCCCTCCCACTGCTTGTAAAAGCAGTCTAGAGGCTAATTAGCCACTAGGATTGCTTTTACATGAAAGCCGACTGCTGGCTGAAAAGAATGATACCAAGATGATACCTAAACCCGCAGGCATCATTCTGGTATAACCACTCAAAGTCCAGCAACATACCAGTACGTTGCTGGTCCTTGTTGGGCATATATAGTAATCTTTTTTTTCATGCAGCCTGTGGGCTGAACGAAAAAAAAGAGATTGATCGGTGGGTATGCCCACAATTAGAATACCTCCCTTCATCCACCCACTTCTAATGATGGGCATACATGCACCATTTATATATGCCGAAGCATGGGGGCATCCGTCCCAAAAGGTAGGAGCAAATTGCTCCTGGGCCCCTGCTGCCCCCATGCTTTGGCATATATGCTCTTTTTTTAACTGTGGTGGTGAAATCACCTCCTACAGCGCTGGAGTCTCGGCTTTATGTATCATGGGAGCAAACACTGTTGCTGTCAAGATAAATAAATCCGCGTTGCAGCTGAATGGCGTACCTGAAAACAAAAAAAAGGTTAACAAGAAAACACAGAAAACTGTAAAGTATAAAAAAATTACATACCTGAAAAGCAAACAGGATAAAACATGATAACAATAAAACATTGCAGAATAGAATACAGTAAAAAAGAGAAGAACAATAGAGAGAATAGAGAGGGTGAGAACAATAAAACGACAACTATTTTTGTTTTTTTATTTTATTTTTTTTTATTTTTTACTTTTTTTTTTTTTTTACACTTTTTTTTTGTAACTAACTTTTGTAACTGTAACTGGTTCCAGGTTCGGGTCTCTCAAAATGTGATGGCATCTTGGGAGACCCTGTGAAAGTGTGCCTAGTCTGTGCAATGCTGTACCCTACGCTAAAACTCCACTAGTGTATGGTAGCATTCAAAACATTCACCAATGCAAAGACCAGGATTGTCAGGACAGGAGGGACAATAATAGCGGGTGTCACACCTATATTCGCGCTTTCTGCAGACATTTTCTTTGGGGGGCTCATTGGGTAGGGGTACGCGGGAGGACATAAGGAAAATGCCTCTCATGCAGCTGGCTTACTGCATTTGGTTGGGGAAACAGAAGGGCTCTGACAATCTCTTCCTGGAATTTAAGGAAGGATCCAGTCTGTCCTGAAGCTCTGTATAGCACATGAGCGTTCAGCAAAGCCAATTGAAATAAATAAACAGACACTTTTTTATACCAGCGTCTGGCCTTACGTGCAACTAGGTACGGCGCCAACAACTGGTCAGTGAGATCCACCCCTCCCATATTTTGGTTATATTCGTGGACACAGAGGGGTTTCTCCACAACACCAGTCGCCGTAGTAATTTGGACCATCGTGTCTGCATGAAGGGAGGTAAGAACAAAAACATTCTTATTATCCCTCCACTTCATAGCGAGCAAGTTATTACACTTCAAGCAGGCTCTCTCCCCCAGCCTAAGACGTGAATCTACAAGCTGCTGGGGAAAGCCCTGGCGATTAGATCGCACAGTGCCACATGCTCCAATCTGATGATCAAAAAGGTGACTAAAAAGTGGCACGCTTGTGTAATAATTGTCCACACATAAGTGGTACCTCTTTCTGAATAAGGGTGACACCAAGTCCCACACAATCTTGCCAGCGCTTCCTATGTAGTCAGGGCAGTTTGTCGGCTCTATGTGGCTATCTCTTCCCTCGTAAACCATAAAACTACATGTATAGCCTGTGGCCCTGTCACAGAGCTTATACATCTTGACCCCATATCTGGCATGCTTGCTGGGAAGGTGCTGTTTGAATGACAAGCGGGCAGAAAATTTAATCAGGGACTCATCAATGCAGACAACTTGATGGGGAGTAAACAAGTCTGCAAAACGTTGGTTGAAGTGGTTTACGAGGTTTACAACCATCGTATCAAGGGTCTCCAAGGGGACGTCAGAGTTTATTGTTGTTGAAGTGCATGAACCGCAAAATCTGCTCGTATCGTGCCATGGCCATGGAAGAAGAGAACACGGGTATATGGTACATTGGGTCAGTGGACCAATATGACCGCAACATACTCATTTTAACTATGCCCATGTTGAGGGATAGGCCCAGAAAGGTCTTAAATTCGGAGACCGTAATTGGTCTCCAATCTCTGGCAAGGGAGGACTGGGGAATAGTGGCGATGTGTTGATCAGCGTACAAATTGCTTTGGTCCACAACAGATCTATAGAGATCTTCAGTGAAAAACAGTGAATAGAAATCAAGTGACGTAAAATCAACTGTTTGCCGGGTTGGCCAGTGAATGGGGAAGTACGGGTGCTGCAGAAGTGGTGGGTTCCCAATTAGGATTGGCGAATTCTGCAGGGACACTATATCCACTTATGTACCACGTGGATAACCACGTGGTACATAACACCACCATTTGTGTGGGACTTTTTATTCTTGTCTTCAGATTTTATATGCAATAGATGCCTATCGGACATTTTTTTTGTCTTCAGATTTTATATGCAATAGATGCCCATCGGAATTCTTTCTTAGTATCATTTGGGAATATATGGCAATAGGAACAATTGTTTGATATATTGATTTTTTGTTTTTAAAAAATCCTTATCTTAACCAGCGCTACACTATATATACCTGCATTATTCACAAATTTCCTTGTTTGTTGTGTGAGCTGCTATTGTATTGAGTAAGCGCAGTGTTTTTGGAAATTTTTATTGTTAGCGGTACTGTCACTAACCTGATGCTGCCTGGGGCGATGCAGACCCTATCTGACCCTAAAACTTAACTTATATCACCGCCGGGCGATCAGGGGGTTAAACTTTTATTAGGTAATAAACGGCAGGTGCCCTGAAACTATAAAAAACAAACTAACTAACCAGCGTCACCCGTAACAGTTATATGGTGATCACTGGTGCAAGAGTTAACTAGGGGGCAATCAGGGGTTAAAACCTTTACTGGGTAGTATATGGGGGTCCCTGACGCTATAAAAAGCTGACAGCGAACCTAAATACTTACCTCCCTAACTAGCATCACCTGTGACACTAATACAGTGATCAGAAAAACGATTGCTTAGTGACACTGGCGATGGGGGGTGATCAAGGGGTTAAAACTTTATTAGGGGGGGTTAGGGGTACCCTAGACCTAAAGGGGCCTAACACTAAATGCCCTACCACTTATAACTGTCACAAATGACACCAATGCAATATTCATTAAAAAAAACTGCTATTGGTGTCACTGTGACAGGGGGTGCAGGGGGGATGATTGGGGGGTGACCGGGGGGTGACTGGGCGGTGAAATGTGTGCCTGAGTGTTCTACTGTAAGTGTTGTGTTGGTGCAGACTTACTTGATGTCTTCTCTACTTGGAAGCCGGAATGAAAAAGGCTTCACAAGGAGAGATGACATCACTTCCTCTGCCGCTGCTTACATAACAGAGGCAGAGGAAGCATTTTATTAGTCAGGAGCAATCACGAGGGGGTGGCCACGAATAGATGGCCTCCCCCTCAGCACGGATCCCTCCTGTAACGAAGCCGACCGCCACAGGCACCGGGGGGTCCGATTGGACCCCCCACCCGCGGGCAGGCAGGGACGTACAGGTAAGCCCTTATGCCTGCCCGTGCCATTCTGCCGACGTACACCGTCGTGTGGCGGTTGGCAAGTGGTTAATGATCCTCTATATAACATTTTGACTTTACAGTTACGGAACTCCCTTGGTTAAGTCAGAGGCCAACTTTATGGGAACACCCCAGTACTGAGTTATCACCTTACCAACAACAGTGACAAGTTGACTCTCCACTGCACTTCATCTTTTAGTTTACTAATTTGGTTTTTGGGACTCCCTTAACATGATATTACTATGTGTTATGATCATTTATATGTGTATTGCAGGGTTTGTCGGAGGCTGGTAGTGGCGGTCATTCGCCGTGTTTGCTTACGGTCCTCCCACTGTGTGACAGGACCGAAACCAAACTGGGTACAGAGCCCTATCGACCCTGTACTACTTCCAAAAGGAATAGGGGAATTATCCCCATTGGTTTATTATGTTTCTACAGTTAAGACTGGTACAATTGTATATTATTTCTCTACTCTTTTAGGGTGACTCTCCCTTGGGTCACTCACCCTCATTTCTTCTCTTCACTGACCTCTTCACTAATTTTTCTGTGCTTAATTTCCACTTTGCTGCGATCCCATGGCTCCAGGCTCTGGCCGCCCTGCTGACTCCGTCTCTCGAGGAACGGTGCCTCATGACTTTCTGGGAACTGGTAAGTGATAACCTTTTTTCCCTTGTGCATCATGGCAGCCACTAATCAGAATCACCCTTTTGGATTTGTATCCCATAATGTACAGGGCCTGAACTTGCCAGTTAAGCGTAGGATGGCCTTCCAACATTATAAATCTCTAAGGGCCGATGTGCTATTTCTCCAAGAAACGCACTTCTCTCCAACTTATAACCCTACTTTTTTACACCATTACTACCCCCAATTCTACTTAGCAAATGGACCTGGAAAGACTGGAGGGGTGGCCATTTGTTTTTCTAAACGAGTGACCTTCTCATTGGAGAAACTCGTGGCTGACCCAGAGGGCTGCTACCTAATGGTGGTGGGTCATTTGTAGGGCAATTTGGTTTCTTTAATTTCACATTATGCCCCGAACACAGGGCAATTGCCCTTATTTTGGAAACTTTTGCACAAAGCGACCCTGGAACTACAGGGCACTGTCCTGTTTGGGGGTGACTCTAATGTGGCCCTGGACTCTATACTTGATAGGACGGGGTGGCTCTCAACCCCCCGGAGCCATTTCCCAAAAATCGGCTTTAAGATGGCTAAAATGTTACACTATCATAATCTAATTGATCTATGGTGGGAACTTAATCCATCCAAGAAAGACTATACCTTTTACTCACATGTCCATAACACCTAATCTAGAATAGATCATTTTTTCACGGCTCCATCGACAGTCTCCTTCTTCCACACTAGCAAAATAATAGATGTGACGTGGTCTGATCACTCAGCGGTTTAGACAGCATGTGACTCCTTACAATGTTATTCAGGCCCGGCCCCTTGGAGATTGAATGACTCCTTACTTAGTAACCCCTCGATCTGCTTTCATATCGAACAAAAGCTCAAGGAGTATTTTGCTCAGAATGACCCTTTGGACACTTCTGTGGTAAATACTTGGGCGGCACATAAAGCGACTATCAGGAGATATCTCATTCAGATTGCCTCAAGGCTGAAGAAAACCTCTGATTCAATAATTAGCCAAAAGGATCTTGAGCTGTCCAACCTGTTAACCCAACACAAGGACCATCCTGATCTGGACCTGAGGGCTCAGATTGACTCGGCTAGACTGGAACTAAACCTTTGTTTAACAACCAGGGCAGATGAACACAGGCAAAATGTTATACCCAAGTAGATAAACCGGGAACATTGTTAGCATGCAGATTAATTCCCAGGCCCCATCGCAGGACAGTCCCAAAGATTAGACAGCCTGATGGGTCCTTTACACAAAACCCGCAAAAGATACTAAATCTTTTCCATTCTTATAGATATTGGATGAAGCTATCACTATAGAAGAGGTAATGTCTGCAATAAAACAAGCTCATGTTTCAAAAACTCCGGGTCCAGACGGGTTCTCTGCCTCTTATTATAAGAAATTTGCCCAGATATTAGCGCCCCACCTATTGGAATTTTTCATGGCTCTGCGTGATGGGGCTCACTTGGGGGGAGACCTAAATAGAGCTAACATCTGCCTAATACCAATTCCTGACAAAAATCACAGTGAGGTGACAAATTATCGCCCTATATCGCTTATTAATGTGGATTTGAAATTACTAACAAAAATTTATGCTAATAGACTTAATACCTTCCTAGCAAAATATTATTATTATTATTATTTTTCTGCTTTGCATTTTTAGAATATGCTATGGTAATTCTGTCTCACCTTGAACCCCCTGACAAGTGTCCTGAAATGCGTCGGGCTGAATGTCTACAATTACCACGCACTAACGATATAGTTTTCGTATACTTGTTGTTTTTAACTTATTCTATTTGTGGTGATGTATGCACCTGCATCATTTTATATTTTCTTCTACATATTAATAAATAAATTATTATCAATACAATTTTTGTTTAGACCCCCCTTTTCCTTGTTGCCTTCAAAGTCCTTATCATTTATCTGGGGGATATCTGCTTCTTTCCTAGCAAAATATGTCCATATGGATCAAGTGGGCTTTGTCCCAGGACAACAGGCAGCAGACCAAATCTGCAGGGCCATGGACATTATATCTTTACTCCAACTCTGATTGGGATGGCTTAGGAACCAGACGGGGAATGTTGTTATTATTGGACCTTCATAAGGCCTTTGATTCCCTTTTCTTGGCCTTTTCTGTTCCATATTTTGAGGCAACGGAATTTTGGACCTAAATTCCTCTCTCTATTATCTGTACTGTACTCTACCCCCCCAGCTAACATTGTAGCTTTTGGCCACAAATTGGATCTGCTACAAATTAGAACAGGAACCAGACAAGGCTGTCCCCTTTCGCCACTCTTATTCATAGTTGCTATAGAAACATTGGTGGTTGCCATCAGGTCTAATCCTAATATACACAGTGTATTCAGCAGAGACAGAGATCATAAATGCGCATTATTTGCGGATGATCTTTTATTTTTTATCACAGACCCTATCACGACCCTGCCTAACCTGGCTTCACTTCTTTATGAATTTGGAACAATATCAGGCCTGAAGGTCAATCAAACTAAATCAGAGGCAATGGATATTAATCTACCTGCTTCAACCCTGACCTCTATACGTGCTTCTTTTCCATTTCGGTGGTGAAAACAGACCCTTCCCTACCTAGAAGTAAAACTCACCCCAGACATATCTGCCCTATATAAGGCTAATTATGCCCCTCTTCTCTCTTCCACGACAGAAGATTTAAAGAATTGGCAGAACCATAGTCTTTCTTGGATGGGCAGAATAAGTGCCGTTAAAATGATGACTCTTCCCAGAATTCTTTATTATTTTAGGTCCCTACCGATTTCAGTTCCCGCAACATTTTTTAAACAACTCCAATCATTCATTTTCAAATTCATCTGGAGCTGGGGAGGTTGCAGGATGGCTCAATCTTCCTTGTATGTCTCAAAGGGGCAGGGTGGATTAGGGGTACCACACTTTTTGCGTTATTATAAAGCGGCCCAGTTGGTACAACTTTACCAAATTTATTCTACAACCTATCGCCCTGATTGGGTTAACCTAGAGGCACAGGCGAGTTCTCCTCTCCCTATGGACCTTCTAATGTGGCTGCCTTCTAAGGAACATAGAGCCATTCTGAGCCCCTCTCTATCTCACTCACTGGGCCTTTGGGACAGGATGTGCAAAGTATACTCTCTAAGGTCACCACATACTCCAGCGGCGCCCATTTTTGGAAACCCGCACTTTCCCCCAGGTTAGCATCCACAACAGTTTGCATGGTGGATCAATAAAGGCTTGTACAAGATAGCACATTTCATAGATCATAGGGGCATCAGAAAACCCTCCTACTTTCAAGACACTTTAGACATGCCCCCGATGGAGATGTTTCAACTCTCCCAAATTACTCATTATTTACATTCCCTATGTAGAGACCAGGGGGACATCACTACTAGAAAGTTCTACAAAAATAAATACTTAAGAGGGCCTGGGATGTGAGGTAGTATTTTGGAGCTGTATATTTTACTAAGGGACCAGGGCTCTAAACTTTCCTATCAATTATCTTGGGAGGTGGACCTGGGGGAGATGATTGATGAGGACGTTTGGGCCAAGTGGTCGACCATGGTGCACAGGGGAATTTCGAACACTTCCCTAGTAGAAGCGAACTATAAGGTATTGTCATGATGGTATCTCGTTTCGGCACAAATAGCCAAAATCCACACAGATGCATCGCCTCTCTGTTTCAGGGGATGTGGTCAAGAGGGCACAATGCTCCACACCTGGTGGACATGTCCGAAAGTCAAGAGATTTTGGATAAGAATTTTTAACTTGGTTTATTCGGTGACTGGAGTAAACATACCTAAAAATGTTAAGACAGCCTTATTTTCTGACCTTTCGAGCGAACTGCCCAGGCACCCCAGATCCTTTATCTTTTTTATCCTCTTGGCAGCTAAGATAACCATAGCGCGAGCATGGAAAACCCCCTGATAAACTTGGCATTAGTTAAAAACAACATTTCTTGGATCATGATAAATGAAAAATTAACTAGTATTCTTCGTGACCAACAAAATCGATTTGAAAGGGTTTGGAACCCTTGGATTAAATATCTCCAGTCACCGTGAGGGGCGGGGGGGTCAATAGCCTGAAGCGTGGAGATTGTTTGCACATTCTCCCTTCCTCTTTTTTTCTCCCTCTCTCTTTCTCTTCTTTCTTCTTTTCCTCCTTTCCTTTTCTTTCATTTCTTCATACAAACTTTTACTTTGTCCCCATAGTTGGGTTCCCACATGCTTGAAAGTAGGCTTTACAGTACATTAAGCCCAGTGTATACTTAATACCTAGGTTTTCTGTTATAACTCCAAGCTGGGAAATCAAATTCCACCACACGATAGTCCCTCTACAGGGAATTTCTCTGTACTATCTTCCCCCCTCCCCTATTACTTTTTTTGCAAGGCCTTGACTTGCTATAAAGGTTTTAATACGTTTTATTAAGGTTTTAAAAAGGTATTAATACTATCGCTAGGTGTACAGTGAACAGTTGTATCGATAGTGTGTGTTAGGCATCTCATGAACCATCACCTTGTTTATGGACAGGAATGGACAGGGTTGGTACCTTAGTTCTAGTACAATTATACAATGAGCCATTCGTGCTAATTTGAGATCCACTATTGTAACATTACTGTTGACACAAAACTTGTATCAATGTGAACCCTTGTTAATTGTTAAAACTTAATTTCAATAAAAACATTGAAAAGAAAAAATGCTTTGGCAGGATAATGCCTGCTCACATATGATAGGCTGGAGATGTATAGGAACCTTCCTCCTCAAAGTAATATGTGGGATATGTGGAAAGAGTATTAAACATCCATAGCGTAATATTGTTTATTAAAAAAAGGTATAAAAAGCAATAGCCAAATGGCTGCTTACGTGTAAAAGTGCCTTGTCCTGGCACTGAGGCTGCTGGCTTGTTTGTAATCAATGACTGTATGTGGCGCCTTGCTTCCACCTCCGTGGATGCGTTCCACCATCCGGAAATACAACCAGAGGGACCAGAAGTGGCGTGGAATAGTGTGACCAGGTACCTCCTCGACGTACGTTTCCTGATTATGTCTTCAGGAAGCCTGAAGACGTAATCAGGAAACGTACAGAAGACGTAATCACGAAACGTACATTGAGGTGGTACCTGGTCACGCTATTCCACGCCACTTCCGGTCCCTCTGGTTGTCTTTCCGGTTGGTGGAACGCACGCCATCCACTGAGATGGAAGCAAGGCGCCACATGCAGTCATTCATTACAAACACACAGGTTAAAATGGCAATTAAAGGTTCATTTCCCATATTTGTGGCTTTTTAAATCACAATTAGTGTGTGTGTATAAATAGTCAATGAGTTTGTTAGCTCTCACATGGATGCACTAAGCAGGCTAGACACTGAGCCATACAGAGGTAGAAAAGAACAGTCAAAAGACCTGCGTAACAAGGTAATGAAACTTTACAAAGATGGAAAAGGATATAAAAAGATATCCAAAGCCTTAAATATGCCAGTCAGTACTGTTCAATCACTTAATAAGAAGTGGAAAATTTGGGGAT
Organism: Aquarana catesbeiana; assembly: GCF_042186555.1. NCBI lineage: Eukaryota > Metazoa > Chordata > Amphibia > Anura > Ranidae > Aquarana > Aquarana catesbeiana. The sequence goes on along the minus strand of NC_133325.1, from coordinate 477,880,307 downwards.
CTCTTGATACCAAGCCAAGGTCAGGTAGATCAAGAAAGATTGCAGCTACAACTGGCGGAAGACATGCTCAGGATACAAAGAAAAACCTACAGGTATGGATTTTAAGGGGAACTCTGCCAAAAATTCTTTAAAAAAAATTGGCGTGGGGTCCCCCCAAAATCCATACCAGACCCTTATCCGAGCAAGCAGCCTGACAGGCCAGAAAAGGGGGATGAGCGTGCTCCCCCCTCCTGAACCATACCAGTCTGCTTGCCCTCAACATGGGAGGGTGCTTTGGGGTGCCCCCAAAGCACCTTGTCTCCATGTTGATATGGACAAGAGCCTCTTCCAGACAACCCTGGCCATTGGTTGTTGGGGTCTGCAGGCGGGGGGCTTATTAGAATCTGGAAGCCCCCTTTAACAAGGGGGCCCCCAGATGCTGGCTCCCCTATGTGAATGGGTATCGGATACATTGTGCCCTTACCCATTCACCAAAAAAAATCACAACAGACAGTTTTTTTAAAAAGTGTCCCGCGATGTCCATCCATCTTCAATCATGCCGCCTGATGGACCTGAAAAATAGAAAAATTTTAAAAAAGCTCAGCCTCAATGGGAGGCCTCCCGGCGACTGCTGTCTCTTGGCTGTGACAGCTGTTATATAGGTAAGGCAGGGGCCACTCGGTGATGTAACTGAGTGACCCCGCCCCTTAAAATCCATACCAGACCTGAAGGACCTGGTATGGACTGGGTGGGAGCCGGCAATACATTACAGCCGCAAGCAAGTTTAACCACTTCAATACTGAGCACTTTCCCCCTTCCTGTCCAGGACAATTTTCAGATTTCAGTGCTGTTGCAATTTGAATGACAAATGTGCCGTCATGCAACACTGTAAAGTGATTGGATACCTAGAATTGGCACCCTGTGAATGAGGAATATGCAAATAAAGCTGCCCCTTGAAAGTCACAAAAAAGTTGGAAAGTGAATATACAAGTGAATATAAAGTATATATCATGAACCAAAATCATGAACATATATCACTGCAAAAAAACACATATATTGTTGAACATATAGCAAGCTAAAAAGTCCATTAGTGATAGTGTTCCCAACACCAAAAAAATGCTTTTAAATGAAGCTTCTAGTTCTTCCATCACAGGTGCTCAATGGAAAGGTGACAACTCATCACAGGTGTTTGACCACTTTTTAAGGTAGGTCAAATTGCACATTTGGAGTAACAAATTGATTCCCACTGCCAACACCACTCTGCTCCAATGGAGCCGTTATAACGAGCCTGACCCTCCCAATCAGGATTCAGAGTGGAAAGGACATGGAGAAAGCAGCAGCTATTGCTTCATAACTGATCAAGTAAATTTGTATGCCCTAGCTTCATCCGGAGGGTCTATTGGAGCGGAGTGGTGTTGGCAGTGGGAATCGATTTTTTATTACAAATGCGCATTTTCACCTACCTTAAAAAATGGTCAAACACCTGTGATGAGTTGCCACCTTTCCATTGAGCACCTGTGGTGGAAGAACTAGAAGCTTCATTTAAAAGCATTTTTTGGTGTTGGGAACACTATCACTAATGGACTTTTTAGCTTGCTATATGTTCATGCAACACTGTAACCAAACTACCGTATTTATCGGCGTATAACACGCACTTTTTTCCCCTTAAAATCAAGGGAAAATCGCGGGTGCGTGTTATACGCCGATCCCCTGCGATCCGGAGCTGCCAGATCTTCAAAATCGCCGACCGCGATTTGAAAATGGAGCCGCCGGCACTGAAATACACAGTGCCGGTCCTCGGCTCTTCTCTGCCACTTTCGGCTTCACTCGAGCGCCGCCCGAACCTAGCCGAGTGCACTTGGCTAGGTTCGGATAGCGCCGCTCACAGTCACACCCATCCCGGGCGAGACTATGAGTGGAGCCGAAAGTGAACGAGAGCCGCCGAGAAGAGCCGAGGACCGGTTCTGTGTATTTTGGCACCGGCGGCGCCATTTTCAAATCGCGGTCGGCGATTTTGAAGGCTGCACTGGGGCAAGGCTGCACTGGGGAAGGCTGCACTGACAAGGCTGCGCTGGGGAAGGCTGCACTGGGGAAGGCTGCACTGATAAGGCTGCACTGGGGAAGGCTGCACTGGGGAAGGCTGCACTGACAAGGCTGCACTGGGGAAGGCTGCACTGACAAGGCTGCACTGACAAGGCTGCACTGGGGAAGGCTGCACTGACAAGGCTGCACTGACAAGGCTGGCACTGGGGAAGGCTGCACTGACAAGGCTGCACTGGGGAAGGCTGCACTGACAAGGCTGCACTGACAAGGCTGCACTGACATGGCTGCACTGGGGCAAGGCTGCACTGAAAAGGCTGCAATGATGGGCATTTAAATGTAAGTTTTTTTCCCTTCAACTTCCCTCCTAAAAGTTTTTTTTTCCTTAAAATTCCCTCCTAAATTGGGGTGCGTGTTATACGCCGATGCGTGTTATACGCCGATAAATACGGTAAATATTTTTTTTTTTCCCACAAATAGAGCTTTCTTTTTTATTGTTTCACTTTAAGCATTATTAAAATCACTGCTCCCGAAAAAACGGTTGTTTTAAAAACATTTTTTTGCATTGATACATGTCCCCTAGGGCAGTACCTGGGTCCCCATACTCTTTTTATGGCAATAACTTGCATATAAGCCTTTAAAATTAGCACTTTAGATTTTTCATGTTCGTGTCCCATAGACTTTAATAGGGTTCGCATGTACGCTAGAACTGTTTGCCTGTTAGCATGTTCTGGTGCAAACCAAACCAGGGGTGTTCAACCCATCTCTAATTCTTAATTCCTTTTGGCCCCCAGGGAAAAATATTCCAACATGAGCCCCTGGTGGTGGGGTATATGAGGGAACTATCAAACCCCCTAGCCCTTTTAGAGTATCCCCAAGCAATTTCTCCAATGAATGTGAGTTAAGTAAGTATATGCATATTTCTGACACGCAGCTGCAAATTGCTTCCTCCCGTTGGATTTTATATATGATGCGGCCCTGTGTCTTATTCTCTCTACCCCGACAGGTCAGTTCCGAAATATATTGTGTTTAGTATGCACTATGTTTATGGAGTAATTGTCTAATACTGTATTTTCTGTTATAGATAACTATAACAGAAAATACAATTCAAAAATTGTTGTAACCACATCACTGTTTTAACAATGTATATGAATTTTAATTTTAACCTGTACTATTAATGTTTATGGTTGTTTTACATATGTAAAATAACATAAGTTGTTAATGCCCTAAAAAATCCCATTGAGAAGTATTTAGGGATGTGGGCACTCCACTTCTCCCCTACCAACAACAATTTATCCTTATATAATATGGGTGGGTTAATTTCCCTTAGGTTTACGATTGAGGAATAGGAGTGAATTGCGGGACCTTTGTTTAGTTCCATTGAATACTCTCATTAGGCACTTTTTACTATAGCCTCTTTTTAAAAGATGATCCCGTAATTCCCTTGCATGAGCAAGGAAATCCGCCTCTTTGCTACAATTTCTTTTTATTCTGTATACTATTTTTTAACACTTTTACTGCCAAGTCCGTACGCCATACGGACCTACAGAAGTACCCGCAGGTTGCCAGGTCTGTACGGCGTACAGACCTCCTTTCTCCCTCTCCTATAAGCTTATGGTCACTTCAGTGACCATAAGCTTATATCAGGATTGTTCAGCAGACTCTGCTAAACAATTCTATAACTCTGATCAGCAGATTACAACCCGCTGATTAGAGTTATTAACCCCTAATGTGACCACCCTCCACCCATGCCGCCGCTTCCCTGCCCCCTGCCTCTCCACCCCCGCTGCACCCTTCCATCTAAAACTGCTCCCCTATCCCCTTCACCCCCCTTTTCCCCCCCAGCACTGATTACCCCCCTCCACACAATCCAACCCCCCCTGCAAACTCGCTCCCTGTAACCACCATCATTACCCGGCATCCCTCCCCTTCCACTCCTGCCGGCTTCAGGTGCTGCATGGGGCTTGGGAGGGTCTAGATGTGTCCCCCCCTGCCAGTCAGATCACCCTCCCAAATGCCCCCCGCTCCCCCGATCCATGGCTGCTCTGAGCAGCATCTCTCCTTCCCCTCCCGACACCTGCAGCTTCTCCCTGCACAGATCTCCTATGATCTGTCAGGCTGGAGATCGCGGCAGGAGGAGGGGGATCGCAGCGCGGGTGGGGGTGAAGTAGGGGCTTGGGGGTCTTAGTAAACATGTGGGCATACACTTTAGTATGCCACATGTGAACAATGCTTTAGTACTACTTTGGCAGGAATTTTGTAAGCTACATTGTGTTTATGTGCAATATTAATGATTTTAGTGTATTTTTAGTGAAAATAGCTGATGATGAACATTTGCGCAATTATTGCGGGGCCCGAAAAATCAGTAGCACTTTTTTTTATTCTACAGGTCATGTGCTTTTAGAAAATGTCTAGTTTGAGGGGTCTTTTCAAATTCTGAAAGCTGTAAGTGAAAAATTGAAAACTTCCAGATTTTTTGAGAATTTTTGGGGTACGTTCGATTTTCATCAGTTTGCAAAAAGGCGCAATTTAAAATTTACAATTATTTGTTATTTATTAACTCCATACAGACTGAGTTTTTATATTTAGTAGGGATTTAGCAAGAATTTTTTTAAATTAGCCGTGTTTTTATCTGCTAATAATGGTTTTAGTGTATTTTTTGCAAATATTCACAAATTCTGAAAGCTGTAAGAGAAAAATTAAAACCTTCCGATTTTTTGAGAAACTTGGATATTTACATTTTTGCATATGTTCGATTTTCACGATTTTGCAAAAAGGCGCAATGTAAAAATTAAAACTTTTTGTTATTTATTAACTCCATACAGGTTGTGCTTTTGTATTTAGTAGGGATTTAGCAGGAATTTGTAAAATTAGCTGTGTTTTTATCTGCTAATAATGGTTTTAGTGTATTTTTTGCCAATATATTGGTTCGATAAACATTTGCGCAAATACCGCGGGGTCTAAAAAATCAGTAGCACCTTATTTTTATTCTAGAGGTCATATGCTTTCAGAAAATACATGGTTTTGGGGGTCTTTCACAAATTATGAACTCTGTAAGGGAAAAATGAAAACCTTCAGATTGTTTGAGAAACTTGAATATTTACACTTTTGCATCTGTTCAATTTTCACCATTTTGCAAAAAGGCACAATTTGAAAGTTACAAATATTTGTTATTTATTAACTCAATACAGGTTAACCTTTTATATTTAGTAGGAATGTTGTAAAATTTGCTGTGTTTTTATCTGCTAATTAGGGATGAGCTGAACACCCCCCTGTTCGGTTCACACCAGAACTTGCGAACAGGCGAAAAATTAGTTCGAACACGCAAACACTATAAAAGTCTATGGGACACGAACATGAATAATCAAAAGTGCTAATTTTAAAGGCTTATATGCAAGTTATTGTCATAAAAAGTGTTTGGGGACCTGGGCCCTGCCCCAGGGGACATGGATCAATGCAAAAAAAGTTTTAAAAACGGCCGTTTTTTCGGAAACAGTGATTTTAATACTGCTTAAAGTAAAACAATAAAAGTGTAATATCCCTTTAAATTTCGTACCTGGGGGGTGTCTACAGTATGCCTGTAAAGGGGCGCATGTTTCCCGTATTTAGAACAGTCTGACAGCAAAATGACATTTCAAAGGAAAAAAGTCATTTAAAACTACTCGCGGCTATTAATGAATTGCCGGTCCGACAATACACATAAAAGTTCATTGATAAAAATGGCATGGGAATTCCCCACAGGGGAACCCCAAACCAAAATTAAAAAAAAAAAAATGACGTGGGGGTCCCCCTAAATTCCATACCAGGCCCTTCAGGTCTGGTATGGATATTAAGGGGAACCCCAGCCAAAATTTACAAAAAAAATGGCGTGGGCCCCCCCCCTCAAAATCTATACTAGACCCTTCAGGTCTGGTATGGATTTTAAGGGGAACCCCGCGCCAAAATAAAAAAAAAACGGTGTGGGGTCCCCCCAAAAATCCATACCAGACCCTTATCCGAGCACGCAACCTGGCAGGCCGCAGAAAAAGAGGGGGAACAAGAGAGCGCCCCCCCTCCTGAACCGTACCGGGCCACATGCCCTCAACATTGGGAGGGTGCTTTGGGGTAGCCCCCAAAACACCTTGTCCCCATGTTGATGAGGACAAGGGCCTCATCCCCACAACCCTGGCCGGTGGTTGTGGGGGTCTGTGGGTGGGGGGCTTATCGGAATCTGGAAGCCCCATTTAACAAGGGGACCCCTAGATCCCAGCCCTCCCCCCTGTGTGAAATGGTAAGGGGGTACAAAAGTACACCTACCATTTCACAAAAAAAGTGTCAAAAATGTTAAAAATGACAAGAGACAGTTTTTGACAATTCCTTTATTTAAATGCTTCGTCTTTCTTCTTTCTTCTATCTTCTATCTTCCTTCGGTTTCTTCCTCCATCTTCTTCTTCTTCTGGTTCTTCTGGTTCTTCCTCCGGTGTTCTCGTCTGGCATCTTCGTCTGCGGCGTCGGCGTCTTCTTCCCTTCTTCTCCGGGCCGCGAGTAGTTTAAATGACTTTTTATCCTTTGAAATGTCATTTTGCTGTCAGACTGTTCTAAACACGGGAAACATGCGCCCCTTTACAGGCATACTATAGACACCCCCCAGGTACGAAATTTAAAGGGATATTACACTTTTATTGTTTCTCTTTAAGCATTAAAACTGTGAGTGGACAAGAACAAAACCGTCAAATCCCGTCCTACCACCACTGCCCTCTGTATGGTGAAAAGTGACCTGATGCTAGCTGCCACTTAAAAAATTATATATGGAATATCTGAATCACCCCTAAGGACAGGACACAAGGAGATGAAGAGTGGCGCTACCCCTCTAATGTGAGCTTGAGGTGAAAAATCACACCCCCTCTAATACAGTGAAAAAAATCTTAAATCACAGTGTAAAACGTGATGAAAAATACAAACAGAGCATACAATAAACTACTGCAAAAAACTTATAAGGTCAGTGATGATGACCACACCAATAAGCATCAATATACACATATATGTGAACTAAAATGCATATCAAATATATTATAGTAAGACATAAATAGGAGTACTGTATAAATGACTATAGTGACTCCTAGTGACACCCCATGACAAAGTGAATCAGTCTGGTATCGTGATGCCAGAAGCACAAAAACACTTTCAGGAAAAATATTATAATAAATTGAATGAATGAATATTGGAAAAGTGATTCAAAAATAAGCAATATTAAATAAAAAATAAAAAATAACTAAAGAACCAAAAAAGTCTACATAAATGTGAGATAATGAAGAGAAAAGTTTCAAAAGTGCAGGTATCTCCAATCTACAGATGCTGTTGACCTGTGTTCACCACACCTTAGTGACGTGATTCCACTCCCTTGTGAATTGCAAACTCACCAGCTGATAAGGCCTCACACTCTCGTGCTTGGCCAGCAAAAAACCTCAACCCACTATCATAGATTCCACATATAAAATAGGAAAAGTATGCTCCAATGGCGTGATATCGTTTAAAACATTTAATTCAAATTAAAATCAACACATGAGCACTCACAAGGTGAATAAAATCAATTAGGCACTTCTATTAATAAAATTATTCCCGCGCTATCAAAATATGGAAGGCGGCTAAGGGTGGAGAAGCTGCTGGCACCGATTCGGGTATACACCAGACCTCGGGGATAGATATATAAATAGGTGGTGCTGCGCTAATCCTAAGTGCGATATTAAAACCAGTGTGGCATAAATAATAATCAAATCTTACATCACCAGAGAATAGACTGATTCAGGTGATGCGTGACAGTAGCCAAAATGTAAATAAATATCATAGGTGTGAAAACATCTTCATAAAGACACACATATTAAAAAATTATATCACCGTAGCATATGGTTGACTCAAAGTCAGTGACAAAGCAATCCTTAATACAGTGCAGGTAAAGTAAATGGTGATTTTAAGCTATGTGCAAACGTAGCTCAAAAAAAATGTGACAGTGTGCAATGTGCATACAATGTGCACAGTGTGCAGTGGTGTATATAAAATCTATACACTATAAGTAACGGAAGGATCAGTATACCATGCTTCACATAAATGACAAATGTGCAAAAGTCCATCCAAGTAGATACGATGTAAATATCCCAAAATGAGGAAATAAAGTGCTTCACCAAGAAAATTCTTATATAAATGAAATATGTGACAACATAAATATCCCAAAATGAGGGAATAAAGTGCTTCACAGAGAAAGTCCTTATATAAATAAAATATGTGACAGCAACGTCCTAGCATGCAATCGTTGCAATTAAAGTGCTCAGAGTGAATAACATCAGGTGCATCTTCGTGTGCATACACACAAGTGGGTAATGGCCCCTTACCTTAGGGTAATAGGGCAAAAGCATATGACCAAAAAAGCTTTTAGGGCATCCACCTAGGGGCTCCAGCGCATCCCTCACCATCCTAGATCCTAGTATATGGTTCTCTCAGATGTGGTGCAGGGTGGTATATAAGGTAATAAAACAGGAAGGGTCCCAATAGTGTAATTCCATTTGGTAAAATATTAATTTTTATTAAAAAAAAATATTCAGGTACTCACATTAAAAATAAATAAACAGCGGTTTGATCCGACGAGCAGCGAGCTCGTAAGCCTCTATCAGTGTATGCAGCCTGTCCTGTCCCTACGCGTGACGTCACACCACACGTGACTTCATCAGGGATCCCCGTTTGTTGCAGAACGGTGCGGGTGAATAGTAGAGGTACTACTCAAATTACCAATGTGGATGAGGAAACGTTTAAGATCAGTGAATTCATTACCTGCAATTCCTCCTTTGTAGTTTATCTCTTGTGGTGCCCGTGTGGTTTGTTCTATGTGGGGCACACCAAGAGACTACTGAGGGTGCAAATTGCTGAGCACTTAGCCAATATAAAAAATGGTTTTCAACACCATAGTGTTTCTCTCCATTTTAAGGAGAAACATAATCAGCACCCTAGTCTGCTACAATTTTGTGGCATAGATGTGGTGCATCAATCTTGGAGAGGTTCCAATAGGGTTAGGGATCTCTCTCAGAGAGAAACCCGATGGATCTATTCGTTCAAAAGTTTATTCCCTAGAGGAATGAATATTGAACTGGACCTGAACTGCTTCATCAGTAATTCTTAGGTACATCACATTATTTATTTTTAGGGGGATTTTATATTGTTCTATTACTGAATTTTTGCCCTGTGTTTTTTGGGTATTGGTTCAATTACACTCATACACGTGGTCCATTTTATTTGTATTTTTATTTTTATTTGTATTTTTATTGTTATTTTTACTTTAATTTCATTTTCATTTTTATTTCTACTTTTTTTTTTAATTTTATTTATTTATTTATTTTTATTTATTTATTTTTTTATATTTATTTTTATTTTTAATTTAATTTTGCTTATTTTTGAATCACTTTTCCAATATTCATTCATTCAATTTATTATAATATTTTTCCTGGAAGTGTTTTTGTGCTTCTGGCATCACGATACCGGACTGATTCACTTTGTCATGGGGTGTCACTAGGAGTCACTATAGTCATTTATACAGTACTCCTATTTATGTCTTACTATAGTATTTTTGATATGCATTTTAGTTCACATATATGTGTATTGCACTAACAATTGATGCCTTTTGGTGTGGTCATCATCACTGACCTTATAGGTTTTTTGCAGTAGTTTATTGTATGCTCTGTTTGTATTTTTCATCATGTTTTACACTGTGATTTAAGATTTTTTTCACTGTATTAGAGGGGGTGTGATTTTTCACCTCAAGCTTACATGTTCCAACCCATTTTTAGGGTGGAACATTTAATATGTTCCAGCTCCTGCCTCTTCTCCCCCCATTCTGCCCCTCAGTGTGACAACAGGCATGGGACCTCCTTCCCACACCCACTGTCACAATTTAAAAACAACACGGCTGTGCTAGGCTCCACCCACACGGCCTTGTCATTCATGCACAAAATTCTGTGTATCATCGTGGTTCATTGATTCTTCCTGCAATTCAGTAACTGCCTGCTCATATCAGAGGTAGGGGCAGACAGTGTACTGAGAGTCTGCAAGATCCTGGCATTGCACCCACAATCTGCAGATCTTGGGTGTAATGTGTTACAGATTCCCATTTAAAAAATAATAAATGCACATTTTTTTACTTGAAAAAGATATGCATTTTTTGTAATAAAAGGTAACCTTTTCTCATTAACCTATCATCATGTCTTTAGAGTGTGGAAGAAAACCAGAATGTTGAGAGGAAACTCATGCAAACTCCATGGTTGGGATCCAAACGAATGGCCTGAGTGCTTCTACGCAGACGTAATAACCACTTAACAACTGCGCTGCCCACTAAGTGCAAATACACTTAAAGTGATAGTAAAGTCTTGTTTTTTCTAAATAAAAATAACAAACATGTTAAACTTAACTGCTCTGTGCAGTTGGTTTTGCACATGGCAGCCCCGATCCTCCTCTTCTCGGATCTCTCTTCACTGCTCCTGGCCCCTCCCTCCTGTTGAGCGCCCCTAAAGCAAGCAGCTTGCTATGGGGGCACCTGAGCTGCAGTTCCGTGTGTCCATTCAGATATGAAGCTGCTGTTCGGGCCTGCCCCCTCTCTCTCCTGATTGGTTAACTGACTTTAACAGCCGTGGGAGCCAATGGCGCCACTACTGCGTCTTAGCCGATCAAAAGAGAGAGTCTCGGATGACCGAGGGATTCATGGACATCACTGGACAGAGAAGGGGCTCAGGTAAGTATTAGGGGGTGCTGGGAAGGCTGCTACATGCAGAGGGCTTTTTTTCCATAAAAGTTTTTATTTTATACCGTAAGAAAAGGGTGTACATAGGAAAAAGAGTACAAGAGAGTCGATAAAGTCACATTCTCAACAACAGAATGGGTTTACAGTCTAATGCCCTGTACACATGGTCGGACATTGATCGGACATTCCGACAACAAAATCCATTGATTTTTTCCGACGGATGTTGGCTCGAACTTGTCTTGCATACACACGGTCACACAAAGTTGTCGGAAAATCCGATCGTTCTGAACGTGGTGACGTAAAGCACGTACATCAGGACTATAAATGGGGCGGTAGCCAATAGCTTTCGTTTCTTAATTTATTCTGAGCATGCGTGTGTCGGATTTGTGTACACACGATCGGAATTTCCAACAACGGATTTTGTTGTTGGAAAATTTTATAGCAAGCTCTCAAACTTTGTGTGTCGGAAATTCCTATGGAAAATGTGTGATGGAGCCTACACACGGTCGGAATTTCCGACAACAAGGTCCTATCACAAATTTTCCATCGGAAAATCCTATCGTGTGTACAGGGCATTAGGATGCAATTTAGTAGAACAACCTGGGATGAATCTGCCAGGAACCAAACTTGTGCGTAAAATATGGCATCGTTAGGTGGAGGGTCTCTCTTTTATTTTCACCTCCCCCACTACAGGGAGCCAAACGTGGGAGGTAGCTTAGGTGTTCGCTCCAGGTCAGAAATGTGAGCGTATTGTAACCTGAGACGGCATACGTAGTGACAGTAGACTAAACATAGGGAGGGAAGGGGTGAGAGGTATTGTGACGATTCCGGTCGAATCCAGGGCTATCGACCAAAAAAAGGGAGAGGGATAGGGTATAAGAAGAAGTAAAAAGAAAGAAATAGATTGAGTGAAAAAAATAAAAAAAGGGAGGAAGGAGGGGCAAAGGGGGAGAGAGGACGAGGGGGGGTGGGACACCAATATCAGTATGATGGCGGAGAGGCGTGGGGGAAGAGGGGAAGTTAGTGGAACATTCTCATGTGACCCCGCCCCCCAACCGTCCCAAAATCCTCCAGTTCACTAAGGAGGTCAGGGTTCACTTCTGCGGGACCATTTTATGGAACGTATTGATGGTATCTATCGGATGTTGTAAAATGGTTCCAACATGCCCAAGTGAATGTGAATTTGTGCAACCTATCTTGAGAAACATGGATTAATTCTTCCATGTTTTTTATGTTTGAGACCCTCGCTAACCATTCCCTGATTGTCTGAGCATTTTTAGAATGCCAATGATTCGGTATGCAAAGCTTAGCTGTGTTCACCATATACATGGCTAGCAATTTGTAGTCATTTTTTTTCGCTAGGGATGTATGATGTAGGAGGAACTGTGCAGGAGATTAATCTAAGGTAAATGTAGTAACATGGGTTATAAGGCTGTGGACCTCTCTCCAAAAGGGTTGTATTTTTTCGCAATCCCACCAGATGTGGAGCATGGTACCCTCCAGCATGTGTTGGGGATGGTGGTGGAAAATTTATGAAGGCGGGATGGAGTCCTATACCATCTAGTCGTCACTTTGTAACAATTCTTTTGGATGGCAACATTCATTGAGCATTTGTGGCGGTATTCGTCCAGTCCTCCTTGGTTAGAGGTGTTGGCAGGTCTCTATTACAAGCTAACTGTGAAGGAGGTGGCTCGTGGTTGGTCTCCTCCGAAAGGAGGGTGTATAGGAGGGATATAAGGTGTCTCTGTGGTGTTTTATGACGGCACAGGTCTTCAAAAGGCGTGAGATGTCTCGTCCATTTGGTTTGGTGCGTATGGGTCGCGAGGAAGTGCCGTATTTGCCTATAGTTCCAGATGGGGAAAGAGGTGGTCTTAGAGATGGTGATTACTTTCTCTAGGGGGATAGGGGACCCACCCGAGAAAAACTGGAGGGCTAGAACATCTTCATAAGGCCATTCCAGACATAAGAAATGTTAGGATTCACCTGGGGGGTTTCCTCTTATGCCCCGTACACACGGTCGGACTTTGTTCGGACATTCCAACAACAAAATCCTAGGATTTTTTCCAACGAATGTTGGCTCACACTTGTCTTGCATACACACGGTCAGACAAAGTTGTCGGAAAATCCGATCGTTCTAAACGCGGTGACGTAAAACACGTACATCAGGACTATAAACGGGGCAGTGGCCAATAGCTTTCATCTCTTTATTTATTCTGAGCATGCGTGGCACTTTGTCCGTCGGATTTGTGTACACACGATCAGAATTTCCAACAACGGATTTTGTTGTCCGAAAATTTTATATCCTACTCTTAAACTTTGTGTGTCGGAAAATCTGATGGAAAATGTGTGATGGAGCCTACAAACGGTCAGAATTTCCGACAACAAGGTCCTATCACACATTTTCCGTCGGAAAATCCGACTGTGTGTACGGGGCATTAGAGTAGTTAGAGGTCCCGGGATGGGAGCGAGTGTCCCGGATTGTGAAGCTTTTTTGAAGGCTAAAATGGATGGGATGAGATGTGAGATGGCCAGTGTTTGGGAGGAATCCAGGGGTGCAAATGAAGAGAATTGGGTATAAAGGAGTTTTCAAGATGTATCCATTTCTTTTTAAGCGTGTGTATATTCCAGTCTGCTATTCTGGTAAGGTGGCACACCATATAATACTTATGCATGGGTGGCACAATGGTGTAGTGGTAGCACTCTCACCTAGCAGTAAGAAGGGTCACTGGTTCGAATCCCAACCACGACACTACCTGCTTGGAGTTTGCATGTTCTCCCTGTGCCTGCGTGGGTTTCCTCCGGGTACTCCAGTTTCCTCCCACACTCCAAAGACATGCTGGTAGGTTAATTAGATCCTGTCTAAATTGTCCCTAGTATGTATGAACGTGAGTTAGGGACCTTAGATTGTAAGCTTCTTGAGGGTAGGGACTGATGTGAATGTACAATGTATATGTAAAGTGCTGCGTAAAATTGACGGCGCTATATAAGTACCTGAAATAAATAAATAAATGTAGGTCTGGTAGCCCAATGTCGCCTTTGGTTTTGTAGAGTGTTAGTCGGAAAGTATTTAATACACGGTGGAGAGTTCTTCCATATGAAAGCAGAACAAGCTTTCTGGTAGCTCGAAAACAAATTTGGTGTTAGGTGTATCGTATGGATTGGATTAAGTATAAAATGCGTGGGAGAATGAATATTTTAGTTAAAGCTGAACGGCCAAACCAAGAGACATTCAATCCCATCCAGTCCTCCAGGTCGTTTTGTGCCTTGAGGAGGGCAGTGTGAAAATTTTTCATGTAAAGATCTGACAGAGGGGATGGGATTTGAATACCGAGGTATGTGATCGCCTCCTTCTCCCACTTAAAGGGAAAGGAGTGTCAGCAGTGGAGTATTTCTTGCTGAGGAAGGGATATGTTTAACCTCCCTGGCGGTATTCCCGTCTGGCTCAGGGTGGAATTTCAGAACCAAAAGCGGTAACTCCGAGCCAGACTCAGGATTGCATCGCAGGATCCAGGAAGAGCTTACTTATCTTGTCCCCTGGATCCTGCGATGTCTCCCCGCAGTGTGGGCGGCTCGTCCTCCGCTCGATTCATCATGGAGCTGAGCTCCGTTCCCTGCGAGCGTTGGGACGGAGAATGGCGCCAAATTCAAAAAGTGAAACACACACTATACATACAGTACACTGTAATCTTACAGATTACATTACTGTATGCAATTATATTACATCTCTTTTGTCCCTAGTGGTTTCTCCAGTGCCCTGCATGCAGTTTTATATTATAAAAACTGTTCTTTCTGCCTGGAAACTGGAGATTGTCCATAGCAACCAAAAACGTCCATTTACATCAAAAGTGGTTTTAGACCAGCTAGAAAACAGCGATAATAAATTAGAACCACTTGCAGAATTGAGCGATAGTGATTTGTGGGGAGATATGTCATAAAACACTGAAAAGTAGTGACAGCAACAATTCTGCAACTGAGCAAATTTCAGTATTTTTGATTTGATTACATTATTAAATAATTTTTATTATTATTATATTATTATTTGGTATAATTATTTATAGTTATTTATTATATTATAATTTATGATTTCATGTTTCAAAATTTATCATACCCGAGATTTTTACTAGACTCTTGTTTGGACAGATTTAAGAGAGTTATTCCTAAGAATTACAGGCCTACAATATAAAACGCCAAATTTCCATGCAAAATAAGTGTACCGATTTCAGCATAAAACATCTGAAATAATCATACCGCCAGGGAGGTTAAGGCTTCAGATTTTGTATGGTTAATTTTAAGATTGGACAGTGCACCAAAGGTATCAAGATCTTTAAAGAGGTTGGGCAACGAGATTCGAGGGGATGTTAGGGACAGTAAGATGTCGTCAGCGAATGCTGCGACCTTGTACTCCTTTTCTTTCACCTGCACTCCCTGTATGTTGGGGTTATTTTGTAGTCTATTGAGGAAAGGTTCAAGAGTTAGTACATAAATTAGGGTGGATAGGGGGCAGCCTTGGCGTATAATGTTAGAAATGGAGAAGAAGTTCAACAGGTGGCCATTGACCCTTACGGCCACAGTGGGACAAGAATACAGAGACATTATATGTGTTAACATGCGAGTCTCAAGGCCCAAGGCCCTGAGAACTTCATGCATATAGTCCCACGTCACCCTGTCGAATGCCTTCTCCGTGTCCAGGGAAAGAAGGAAGCCTTGGGATTTTGAGGATGTCAACCAATGATGGATGTTTAGGATACGAATGGTGTTGTCCCTGGCCTCCCTACCAGGGATGAATCCCACTTGATCTGTGGAAATAATACCAGGCAGTAAAGGAAGCAAGCTATTGGCTAGCATCTTCGCATAAAGCTTGATATCCACGTTTAGGAGGGAGATTGGTCTGTAGCTAGCTACTTGAGTGGGGACCTTCCCATCCTTAGGGATAACAGATATATGGGCTGACAGCATTTTATCAGGGGATATAAGGGGGTCTGCTAGTGCATTAAAGGTAGAGAGAAGCCTAGGGGAGAGAATATCCGCTAACATTTTATAATACTGGAGGGTAAAGCCGGTCCTGGGCTCTTACCCGGTTTCGTTTGTTTAATGGCAGTCTCCAATTCTATTCCCGAGAGAGGGTCCTCCATCTCCTGAACCTGTTGGGGGGTTAATGTTTTGGGGTTATATTGGGATAGAAATTCTCTAATGTTTTTGGTGCGAGATTCGGCGGGAATCTGGTTTGTATGGCTTGTGCGTAGATTATAAAGCTTTGAGTAAAATTTCTCAAATTCACCCGCGATATCTTCATTCCTGGCCAGAAGCACTCCACGCGCATCGCGTACATGGTGAATTATAGAGGAGGGTTTAGAAGCTTGGACTGAACGGGCAAGTAAGCGACCACATTTATTGCCATGGTCATAGAAGATCCTCTGCCCAAGAATAGATAGCCGCTTAGTGAGCTTACCTGATTCCTCTAGGAGCAAGGAACAAGCATGTATCAGCTCTTGAAGGGTAGACTGTGCTAGTGTTCGTTTATTAGCTAATTCTAGTGATTTGATAGTCCATGTTAAAGCACTCATCCTCGCTTGGGATTCTTTTTTAGTATTTGCAGCTAAGGCCTGCAGAGGGCTTTTTATCTTAATGCATAGAATGCATTACCACTTCAGCTCCGGAAGGATTTACGCACTTCCTGACCAGGCCATTTTTTGCGATACGGCATTAAGTTACTTTAACTGACAATTGCGCGGGCGTATGACACTGTACCCAAATAAAGTTGATGTCTCTTTTTTTCCCACAAATACAGCTTTCTTTTGGTGGTATTTGATCACCTCTGCGGCTTTTATTTTTTGCACTATAAACAAAAAAAAGACCGATAGTTTTGAAAAAAAAGCAAATTTTTTTACTTTCTGCTATAAAACATATCCAATAAAAAAAAATAGAAAAATCAAATTTCTTCATAAATTTAGGGCAATATGTATTCTGCTACATATTTTTGGTAAAGAAAATCCCAATAAGCCTATATTGATTGGTTTGCTCAAAAGTTATAGTGTCTACAAACTATGGGACAGATTTAGGCACTTTTAATATTATTTTTATATATTTTACTAGTAATGGTGGCGATCAGTGATTTTTAGCAGGGCTTTGATATTTCAGGCGGACAAATCTGAAACTAAGTGGCACTTTTTGGGGGCTAGTCAAATCAATACAGTGATCAGTGCACTGTCACAAATGACACTGGCAGGGAAGTGGTTAACATCAGGGGCAATCAAAGGGTTAAATGTGTTCCCTATGAGTGCTTTATAACTGTAGGGGGAGTGCTTTGACTAATGGAAAGCAGAGATCCATGTTTCTGCTTAGCAGAAACACAAGATCTCCATTTTCCTCTCTTGCAGAACGGTGGTCTGCCTTGTTTACATAGGCAGACTGCCATTCTGCCTCTTTATAAATGATCGCCACTGTGTCCAATCACAGCAGGAATGGGGCTCCGGCGGCTCGCGCGCATTCCCCAGAGCTGAGGAAGAATACCCAGGTACGTGATTTTGTGCTTAGGGGCCACCCTGCCGCAGTATATGTACATGGGGCGGTCCTTAAGCGGTTAAGCTAAAAAAAACTTCTGCCTTTACAACTCCTTTAAAATTAAGTGCTACAGCACATATTTTTCAGTGGAAGGCCACAGTTTTACTTTAATCAATGCAGTTACAGAAATCACCCTTGTAATTTCCAGTGTTCAACATATTCCATTAGTTTATAATGAGAAGAAAAGGAATTTCGGGACTTTAAATGAGGCAGGAACCAAAGGGGTAACTGCCTCCATCCCTATCATTGATTAAAATTGAGAGCAAGTGGTGGGACTTTACCACTTGCTCTCAATTTTAATCATATTCCATTAGTAACTCTCTAGCTGCACATTTCCTTCTAATTCCTTTCTTTCCCCCCACCTTTCCATCTATGGTCTCTTCTCCCATCTTTTTTCCCCCTCCATCCCTCCCCCCTTGCCTTCCCCTTCCCCCCTCTCCTTTTCCCCTCCTTCCCCCCATTCCCTTTCCTTTCCTTTCCCTCCCCACCACTTGCTCTCAATTTTAATCATATTCCATTAGTAACTCTCTAGCTGCACATGGACACAGGGTTGGCCAAGCTACTGTGATGATTAGGGATGAGCCAAACACCCCCCTATTCGGTTCACATCCAGAACATGCAAACAGGCAAAAACTTTGTTTGAACACGCAAACACTGTTAAAGTCTATGGGACAGGCACATGGAAGTCAAAAGTGTTAATTTTAAAGGCTTATATGCATGGTATTATCATAAAAAGTGTTTGGGGACCTGGGTCCTGCCCCAGGGGACATGGCGTGGGTGTCCCTCTCAAAATCCATACCAGACCCTTCAGGTCTGGTATGGATTTTAAGGGGAACCCCGCAGCAAAATTGAAAAAAAAAATGACATGGGGTCCCCCAAAAATCCATACCAGGCCCTTATCCGAGCACGCAACCTGACGAGAGCGCCCCCCCTACTGAACCATACTAGGCCACATGCCCTCAACATTGGGAGGGTGCTTTGGGGTAGTGGTACCTCCATTATATAAGAACTGTCACCTCAACAGAAGCGTCACACAGCAGAAGACTCCCACTGAGGCAGATCGTGTGGAGGATGAAGCGCAGAACAAGCTGGAGGAAGATGTCGAATGAGAAGACTGGAGGAAGTAGTGGAGGAAGAAGCGGGGAAGAAGAAGCTGGAGGAAGAAGAACACCGAAGGAAGACCAGAAGAAAAAAGATGGAAGAAGAAGCCGGCAAAGAAGAAGAAATTAATAAAGGAATTGTCAAAACCGTCTCTTGTCTTTTTTAACATTTTTGACACTTTTTTGTGAAATGGTAGGGGTACATTTGTACCCCATTGCCAATTCACACGGGGGGGGCAGGATTTGGAGGTCCCCTTGTTAAAGATGGCTTCCAGATTCCGATAAGCCCCCCGCCTGCAGACCCCCACAACCACTGGGTAAGGGTTGTGGGGATGAGGACCTTCTCCCCATCAACATGGGGACAAGGTGCTTTGGGGGGGCCACTACCCCAAAGCACCCTCCCAATGTTGAGGGCATGTGGCCTGGTACGGTTCAGGAGGGGAACCCGGAAGTATATGCGACGGCTCTTTCCGCCGTTGAACTTCCGGGTTGGAGGCATTTAAGATGCCCAGACCCAGCTGCTCACAGCTTCTGACGGACACCCAGCACCGCACCAACGCTACCTGGAAACCCTGTAAGTACTTACTGTACATTCTCCATACAGGACGGGATTACCCATCACCTCTGTGTGGCATCCCCCCTCCTGCTAAACACTAAAAAGAGTCTACCATGTGTGTCTACTCTTATCATCCGTTGTTAACATTTCCTCTATGGATTTATATCCCTTATAGTGATTCCTCGCGACGATACGGCGTGGCGTTTTGGCCACTTACGTTAATCTGGGTGTCAGCAGCCTTTGGGTCTTATTATAACAATGATAGGTAAAAACTTCTTTACCACCTTTAACTCTCCCTCTGTTAATTCTGTGTTTCTCAACCAGGTACATAGGGATACTTGCTGTATTCCACATCCCTCACTCCCTTTCCCCTTCCCCACCCCCTTCCCTTTTTTCCTCTCCCCCCCCCCTTTTCCTTTTCCCTTCCCCATCCCTTTATTTTCCTTTCTTCCCTCCTCTCTCCCTTCTCTTTTTTCCCCCTTCCCTTGTTCCCTCCTGCCTCTCCCTTCCCTCTTCCCCACCCTTCCTCTTTCCGTCCCTCTTCCTTTCCCTTTCCCTCCCCCCCCTTTTGCCCCCCTTATTTTTTCCCCCTCACCCTTTCCCCCCCTCCCCTCACCCCTCCTCTGCCCCTTCCCTTCTCCCTCCTTTTCCCCCCTCTCCCCGCTCCTTCTCCCCCTCCCTCCCTCCCCCCCTCTCCCCACTCCCACTACCGTCCCTGTCCCTTCCCCCCTCCCCCCATTCTCCCCCCTTTCCTTCCCTTGTCCTCCTCTTTCCTTTTCCTTCTTCCTTCCCCTTCTGCCCCTTCCAAAACCCCCCCTTCCCCCCCCCTTCTTTTTTCTCCCTTTTTCCCCCCCCTTCCTTTCCAGCCATTTTCCTTGGCACCGCTTCCATCCCTTCACCCCCACCCCAACACTCCCGGGTGCTCTTCATTCAGACATACCGTTTGATTGTTTAAAACCTTATCCCATTGAATTTCTCACAATAGCATTACCTTAATTTGCCTCCCTGGCCCGCCCCCGGGGGAACGCCTCATGAGGGCGTCTCACAAATATCGCTCCAGAGAACCGTTATGGTTATAGTTTGGTGAGTGCAATTTTTAAACTTCAAATTTCAAATATGTTCTCCAATATTAACTATGTACTCTTTGTAAAACCATGTATGTTTTTTACTATGTTGATACTGTATTATTTTTCACCCTCATAGACTATATACTGTTAGACGCCTCCTGAAGAAGCGGCTGTGACCGCGAAACGTAGAGGTCACGTCTGCAAGTATCACACCATACAATTTCTGTCCATATATCTGTGTGGGCATTAGCCATACCAACCTAGTATCAACAATGCTGTAAAACAATTATTATTGTCTATGCATGTCATGTTATGAATTTGTACAATTGATGTCCCTTATGGGACTTTTTTATCATGTTTTGAAATAAATTTATGCTTTTTTAATTCAAGTCTTTTTTCATGGTACCGCAATAGTCCGTTGTTTTTGTTAAAGAGGCAGGACATTATTGGAGAGGTCCTTGCTCTGATCCCTCTTTTTACCTCACTTTCTGATCTTAGTCATATTTAGGATGATGGTACCCAAATGTATGTTTACCCCTTCTGTAAACCATGTGGCATACCCATAAATTCTAAACTTTTCTACTTATCATTTTGCCCTTTTTTAATGGTTGAAATCTCTGAGATGAGAGAACAACTCTGTACTTTTTCTGTAATTTTTCTATGAATACAGTGATAAATGCAGTCATACTCTAGCTCATGCCTTACAATCTCATAGAACCCAAACATACATCACAACCATACCAGGAACGGGCCCCGCTGTTAAATATTATATAAAAAATTGTAATTACATGCCCCTGTTAAACAGGGGCAGAAAAATTGGGCCTTTGGTTTTGGTGGCACCAGTACACTGTAAGCCCTCACAGTTACTTTTGTTGGGTGCAGGAATGGGCCCTGCTGTGAAATATTATATCAAAAATTGTAATTAAATGCTCCTGTTTAACAGGGGCAGAAAAATTGGGCCTTGGGTGGTGGTGCCCTAAACGAAAAATATTGTTGGAAGCTAGCATCATCAAGATTGAGGAGGAATAGGATAGTCAGCATAGACAGTCTTCAAGGGATCCCAGATCCATAGAAAATTCAATCAGTTACATCAGCATCAGGTGCTTGATAGCTGCTGATCCAAGACTGATTCATTTCAACAGAGTTTGTAAAAGGCGCACTCTTTGATCCGTTACAAACCATCCAGCAGCACTGAATGTGCTTTCAGAAAGCATGCTGGATGCAGGACAGGCCAGTAGCTCAATTGCATAATGAACAAGTTCTGGCCAGTGGTACATCCTCAAGACCCAGTAACCCAGTGAATGCACTGTTGGAAAGGTCTCCAAGTCTGCACTTGCCCCTAGATATCCCTGCACCACATAATGCAGACGCTGGTGATGATTGCTTGGACCAATCAGCGCTTGGCACCGAGGACTGAAAATTTGTTTAAAACATTGGTCGGCCAACCACCTTCTCCACCGCTCTTCCTCTGTCTGAATGAAGCCTCAGCAACACTTTGTCCAGCACCAGGAAATGGTAACCTCTGAGGGTCTGGAAATGCATTACACAAACTTTTCTTCAAGGCCTCCTAAAAATGTTTCATCCTCTGCTCCCTCTGCAAAGGCAGGATGAGTTCTGCAACTTTACCCTTGTAACGTGGATCAAGAAGGGTTGCCAGCCAGTAATGATCACTCTCCTTGATACCACAAATCCTATGGTCCTTTCGCAGGCTTTGCAGAATCAGGGAGGCCACGCAGCGTAAGTTTTCAGAGGCATTCGATTATGAGCCCTCTAGGTCACTAAGGATCACATTATCTGTAACTACCTCCTCCCAGCCACGTACAACTCCTTGGGTTTCTGCGGACTGAAAACCATCCCTTAAAGACTGCTGCTGAGTGTTATCCTCTACATCCATGCTGACACAATCCTCCTCCTCTTCTTCCTGTGTGTTTGGTGGGCTCGCAGGGATGCTACCTGGATAAAGGGGGTGTTAAGAGGTAAGGAAGTCGTCCTCTTCCTCCCGCTGTTCTGCCTCAAGTGCCCTGTCCATGATTCCATGAAGCGTGTGCTCCAGCAGGAAGACTAGAGGGAAAGTGTCACTGATGCATGCATTGTCACTGCTCACTATCCTTTTGGCTTCCTTAAATGGTGACAGGACAGTGCATCCTTGATCAGTAGACACTGGTGTGGCGAAAAGAAGCCAAGCTCCACTGACCCTGTCCTGGTGCCATACTCGCACAGGTACTTATTTATGGCCCTTTGCTGTGTTTGCAGACTCTGCAGCATTGACAATGTTGAGTTCCACCTTGTGGGCATGTCACAAGTGAAGCGGTTAGTGGTTAGGTTGCACTCCCTTTGAATGTCAGCCAGCTGAGCACTGGCATTGTATGACCGGTGGAAATTACCACAGACTTTTCTGGCCTGCCTTAGGAGATCTTGTAAGCCTGGGTACCTGGTCAAGAACCAACACACCACCAAATTCAGGATGAGTTCCAAACATGGAACTTGGGTCAAGTGTCCCTGTCAGATGGCAGAGAGAAGGTTGGTGCCATTGTAGCATACAACCATTCCTGGCAGAAGTTGGCTTGGCGTCAACCACCTCTGAGCCTGCCTCTGCAGAGCTGACAGAATCTCTGCACCAGTGTGGCTCCTGTCCCCTAGGCAGGCCAACTCAAGCACCGCATGGCATCTTTTAGCCTGACTGGTTGCATAGACCCTTGAATGCTTACGGAGCACTGCTGGTTCAGCGGACAAATCTGCAGAGGAGGCCATAAAAGAAGAAGAAGAGGAGGGGTTGGAGGAGAGAGCTGTGGCAGAATCACCACTAGCATTTTGGAGGCATGGTGGCGGAACAAGCACCAACAACACTGAACCCTGTCTTGCATCCTTCCCAGCTGCCAGCAGAGTTACCCAGTGCACCATGAAGGAAAGGTAACGTCCCTGTCCATGCCTGCTAGACCATGAGTCAGAGATAATATGCACCTTACTGCTGACTGCCCTGTCCAACGAGGCCAAAACATTGCCTTCCACATGCCAGTAGAGATCCAGAATGGCCTTCCATGAAAAGAAATGGTGTTTTGGAACCTGCCACTGAGGTACAGCACATTCCACAAATTCACAAAAGGAGGCAGAATCTACCAGCTGAAAAGGCAGCAGTTGCAGTGCTAGCAATTTGGCCAAGCTAGCATTTAGACGCTGAACATGTGGATGGCTAGGACCGAATTTCTTTTTACGGTTCAGCAACTGGTAGGAAAATTTTCCTACTAAAATTAATTGGTGGTGTATTGCTAGCAGATTGGCTGCAAGTACTTGGGGCACCTATTGCTATACCTTCATTCCTCTCAGTGCAGGTTTTTGAGAGGACTGGAGGTATAGTAGGGTTGGAGATCCCAGATGAGGAGCAAGGAGAAGTCTGCCTTTTTTATGATGTGGGTCTTTCAAGTGCTGTTGCCAATGGACTGCATGGCAGGTCATCATATGTCTGGTCAAGCATGTGGTGCCCAAGTGGCTTCTGTTCTGGCCACCCTTGATCCGCTTCAGACATAGGTTGCAAACAGCAACGGTGCAATCTGCTGCACACATGTCGAAAAAGGTCCACACCAAGGAACTTTTTAAAGTCAGTGGGGAGTCAGCAGCGTCTTGCACCTGCAGAGCTCTGCAGTGTGATGCAAAAGGGTGGCTGCCCTTAAGGTGCCCCCTAGAGAACATCCCGCCTCTTTAGAGTTGTGCCTCCTCCTCTCTTCTCTCAGGCACCCAAGTACAGTCAGTGACCTCATCATCCCCTCCCTCCTCATCACTGGAGCAAACTTGGCAGTATGCTGCAGCTGGAGGAACATGACTGCCAGTTTCTTGTCCTTCTGTAGCACCCCCTCTCTCTAGGCTCACGTTACTCCCTTACTCAACCTGGGAACCAACATCGGAGCCTTTAAATTGCTGCGCATCCTCCAGTAGCATAATTCTGGGGACTCCTCTGTGTATAATGGTGGGGCTACGGAAGGAGTGACTGTGGACAAGTAGCCAGTGGAATAGGCCACTTTGGCAGCTGCGTTGGAAGGCAAACTACTCTGAGCCTGGGTGACAGAGGATGAGGCGGATGAGGATAGCTTCGTTATCCACTCCACCAACTCTTCTGCATGATGTGGCTCAATAACATGGCCAGCAGCAGAATAAAAAAGGACAAGCGTGCCCCATGGCCACCTGAAGTGGATGCACCATGTCCACGACCACCACTGTTGACTGTAGACACAGAGGCTGCTTGCCCTCTTTTAGTAGCCTGTGAGCGTCTGCCTCTCCTTGGTGGCCTTTCAGACATGATGTATTTTTTGTTTTGCAGCACCACACTACACTGTATTAGATACTGTGTACACCGCCTTAAGTGTATTATAAACTGTACACATTGCATTAGATACTGTGTACACCGCCTGCACTGTATTAGAAATTGCACAATGGCTACACTGTATTGTATACTGTGTACACCACCAGAAATGTATTAGAAACTGCACAATGGCTGCACTGTATTGTATACTGTGTACACTACCAGAATGTATTAGAAACTGTACATGTAATACAGTGTAGATACTGTGTACACCGCCTGAAGTGTATTAAAGTATACACCACCGAATGCACTGTGTGTATATATATATATATATATATATATATATATATATATATATATATATATATATATATATACATATATATCAATACACCGTATGATGTGGTATTAGGAACTGTACTGTTTATATATATATATATATATATATATATATATATATATATATTTTACACTACTTGCACTGACTGAATAAACACTGAATATAAAGTAGGGGATGCCACCGCTTCAGGCAGGTCAGCTGACACAAAAACTTCTCCTCTAGAATTGAAGAGCCCCAGGTGCTGGCTAATGCGTATAGCAAATGAAGATAAATGGAAAACTCTGGACAGCCGCACTCCAAAGAAAATTTCTTTTGCCTTTATTGAAAAATTGGGATCACATTGTACAAGCCTCAGCAATACAGGCAGGAGCTGACGCGTTTCACACTCCGGAGAGTGCATACTCATAGCTGAATAAGCACTCTCCGTAGTGTGAAACGCGTCTGCTCCTGTTTGTATCGCTTTGCTGTGGCTTGTACAATGTGATCCTGATTTTTCAATAAAGGCAAGAGAAATTTTCTTTGAAGTGCGACTGTCTAGAGTTTTCCGTTCATCTTCACTGAATATAAACTCTATGCTAAATGCAGAGCATATATATATATATATATATATATATATATATATATATATATATATATTGTAATGTTTGGGGTATTTAGCTCAAGCGATAAATGCGTTTTTAGTGCAGTGAGTCCACCTCAGACAGGCATTATAGTTAAGGGCCTGGTAGCCCACGTTTATTAAACCAAAAAACAAAAGCAAAAAGGTCTATTCAGGATTCCCACGCAGGGGTTTAACTTCATTAAGCACTCCAAAAATAAGGAAAACATACCAAGCCACCTGGCTCTCTTGTCAGCAGTTCCTCTGCTTGCTCTCAACAGATTTGCCAATTCTTTACAGCCCCCTGGACTCACTGGCTTCCTCAGTCTCCCCGACTCTCAAGGCTGGCCAGCCTTTCCCAGTCCCTGGGCAAAGAATCCCCTTTACATAGGCTGCAGACTCCCACAGGGCAGACCACTCTCCAGACACAGGTCTGTCTTCACACAGCAGTAGCAACAAGCTACACACACTCCACCTTCCTCCACCCTCTGCTCTCACTAGCCCCTCGTTATATGGGCTGTGTGCACCTGGGCACACAACCTGCTGGCTCTCCATAAGACATGGACACAGGGTTAGAGATCCCATCCCTTTTCCCAGTGACAGGGACTATTACATATCCCCCCCCTTTGTTTCGATCCGGAGGGAGGAACACCAGCACCCGTCATGGTTGGGACACCTCTGTGCTGGCTGTCAGCCACGTAGGCCCAACCTTTTTTTCGGGTGCGCTTCCAGGTACGTCCCACCCTGGATCTTAACAGGGTCCTACATTTCCCTATACTCCCCCCTTGTTTCGCACCGGGAGGAACACATAAACCAGTCACTAAGAATGGGACACCTCTGTGCCAGCCATTCGCTGCGTAGGCCCATTTCTTTTTCCGGGTATGTTTCCACCAGCACTTCACCTTGAACCATGGGCTCCCACTAATCTCTCTATCCCTTCCACCTTCTGGCCACGGGATCCTCCTTTCCCCTCCCACAGACCTACTCTCCTGGGACTGTTGGGGACCCATTTCCATGAAATCTGTCAGGGACTGACCCCTCTCACTACCTGACGCAACACTAACCAACAACATCTGTTTATCAGGTTCACTAACCCCTGTGTGGTTACCCTTGGCAACCAAATCATCTGAGATCAACACCACATACTTCTGTTTAACCTCGATAGCAATGTTCCACAAGGGGTTATTTAATTCAATATTATCATCATCATCATCAAGACCTCTTGTCACCTGGTTTGCTAGGACAGGGTCTAGGGAGGGACCATCTACAGGCAAGCAGTTACTCCCTATGGGACATTTCCGCAGTTTCACATCGCTCCCTGTTGTCCAACACTCCAATAGCGACTGTCCTACCAACGCACATTTTGCGCCACATTTTTCCACACCAATCTCTTTAACCATTTCTGTGTCCATTGGTACCTCAACCAATACCTCTGAGCTGTCCGACAGTGCTCTACAGTGCTTCTCATACACTTTTTCATTACAGTTACCAACACTGCCATTTCCTGTCAAAGTGTCTCCGGGTACCTCAAACTGCACCTCCCTGCGAGTGATGGATTGAATTCCCACTACTGCTGCGTCTTTTCCGGGCCCTTCCCTTTCACGAGGTCTAGCGGGTGAGACAGCACACGTGTCATGTACCAACCACTGCTCAGCTGCACCTCGGATCGCACCAGCAGGAATGCACCTCATCACACCAGCATACGGAGAGACTTCTACTATGTCTATCATTTCTGATTCCTTTAGCAGTTCCCCTGAACGCCTTCCGCACATAACTGTCGCTGGAAGCACTCTCGCAGAGAACTGCGAGACCACTTTATGCAAAAGTAACCAACATTGCAGTAACCAATTTTTATCAACATTGCTTAACATCGCCTGTACCACGTGTCTCCACTGATTGGTACTACGCAGTACCAGGTCGCCCATCTGCGGTGGATACATGCAGGTATACAGCGGAAAGATTTTCACCAATTCCAACAACATCTCAGTTATTTCTAGACATGCCACATCTAAACACAGAACTCTAGGGACTTTTCCCTTACTAACGACGTGGAGGGGCTCATTTGCTAAGGCTTGAGAGGCTGAGACACTCAAAGAGACCTCCACCTCAGAGGCCACTGACAAAACTTGCGGCTCCCAATGAGCACCGCTAAATGCATGTGTCACACTCATTGTCTCATTTTCAGCAACACTGAGCCCTTCCAAGTCCCTATCCATTATCCCATCATCCTGGCACTCAACATGACTCATCTCTTTTGCTGTGGACAAAACTTCTGCTATATATGCGCCCTTTTCCGATCCTTCCGCCTGGAGGGGGTTAAGTTCTGCAACAGCCAACGCACCTGTGTCTACTGGCTTTGCAGCCTCTCCATTTGTCACAGCAGCAATAGTGTCCAGCTTACTATTACCTTCAGAAATTTCTTTCCACCACGCTATCACCTTAATGGCGAGACTATCCCAGTCTATCCTGTCTGTGCTCCAGTCATCAGCACTCTGTAGTACTGCTCCCTCTGCCCATGGAGACACAGGTGGACAGAGTGGTTTAGCAGCAGACAATCTGCACCAGTAACTGTCAACCACATCAGATTGTGATAATACATACTCCCTCATTTGAGCTATTTTCCCATTGTTTTCCACCTGAGCAGTATCAGAGCTGTCCTGGAGCCCCGCCGGCTCCAACACTGGGAATCCTCCTGAGATTTCCTGGGACAACTCTGCTGCACTACCTGTGGTTACCATGGGAGACACCAAACCATCAACATTGTCAGTAATACACTTTTCAACATCATCATTACTTTTGAATACATCACAATAAGTACATGTATCATCAGCCATAGACATAGCAGTGTTATAAGCTTTAACAGGCTGTTTTTGGTCAGAACACACAGCACCCCGTGTAACGCTCAGCACACCACCCTTCCTCTCCAAAGGCATTCTTTTGCCCACTAGGGCGGCTCCACAGTTGTCCTGGGAAACCATGTGCCTCACCACTGCGGGCTCCTGGGAGGTTTCCCTGGGCATCTCTGTAGCACCTGTCACTAGGGAACCTGGCACACAAACTGTATTGGTCACCCCTAGGTTACCACTTCCAGCACTCTGGTGGATTACACCAGGTACATACAGAGTCCAGTCTTTTTGAGTTCTTAACCTTGCTGCAGGTTGAGCTTCAACCTGTGTCTCCCCACTACTCGGGGTAGCAAACTGCAGCAAGTCCATTTTTACCACTTCTGCTGATCTCCCAGCCGGATATACTCCCACTTCACTGGGATCAGTCCCGCAAACTGCAACAGTCTTACCATAATCTGTAGCAGGTAACTCTGGCTTCATTTGAGTACGTTGTCTATCCTTTATCGCACTTTTACTGACTAACTCTCCCTGGTGGCCATGGGATGAAACTGCAGCAGCCACTTCTGACTCCTTAGCACCCCCTGCAGGCACAACAGGTACTTCCTCACTGTTGCCAGAGGTGACTGAAAATAGGTTTGCACAAAAATCTGGGCTTGCAGACAAAGACTTCTGCCCAGTAACCACATCTCCAGGCATGTTCCATAACCTGGGACAAGAAAAAATTTCATGCCCCAGTTGACCACATTCCAGGCATGGTACATTTTTACACATATCTTTAATGGGATGCCGCTCCACATCTCCACTGTATCTCCTCCTTCCGGTTAACACCCGATCCCTTGTTGCTAAGGGAGATGGCACTCTTCCAGCTGTACTTTGCTGACTCTCCCAAAAGCAGCGACTTTGCGCTCCTTGAAGCATTGTTGCTTTAAACATGCCACGATCCTCTGTCGGCAATACGTTTCTCGCGTAGTCCACAGACTTGACATCACTGCCATTGCTACGGGCAACCACATACTTGTCAAACTTCTGATAAGCCTTTTGGACACTCCTGGGACTTAAATCAGGCTTTCTAAACATTGTTGCAGACCTCTGTCTGGCCGTGTCGCCTTGTATTGGAGACTGAGACAAAGGGCACTTGGAGATAACATGCCCCCACTCTCTGCACCGAAAACAGCGCTCTTGCTTCAGAGCCTTGACAGGGCTTCCCAAATTGCATCCTCTTGTAAGCTTGGGACTTTGCACCTTAATAGCTGGCCTGCTTGCACCAGCGTTGCCAGGGGCAACAGCATGCACTTCCCCTTTAAGTGTAGCAAAAAACAGTCTGCAATATTCTCCGGCAGGCTCAAACTCTTGCTTCATCTCTGCAGTCACTCCACCACACTTTTGCGCTTTCCAGCAAAAAATGAAGCACTGTTACTTTAAAGCAAGTTGCTTTTCACTTCATGCAAGCTTTCCTCACCTGCACAGTGCACACACAGATTGTGCTGTCTCATGCACACAAACACAGTTCATCAATTTAACTTCTGCGCAATGCAGTTTGCCTGGCTGCCACACACCGCTAGCAGCAATTCCTGAAATGACTCACTACTGGCGCAGAGACCCGGACTTCACCGTCTGTCTGCCCGCATTCGAACACCACTTGTAATGTTTGGGGTATTTAGCTCAAGCGATAAATGCGTTTTTAGTGCAGTGAGTCCACCTCAGACAGGCATTATAGTTAAGGGCCTGGTAGCCCACGTTTATTAAACCAAAAAACAAAAGCAAAAAGGTCTATTCAGGATTCCCACGCAGGGGTTTAACTTCATTAAGCACTCCAAAAATAAGGAAAACATACCAAGCCACCTGGCTCTCTTGTCAGCAGTTCCTCTGCTTGCTCTCAACAGATTTGCCAATTCTTTACAGCCCCCTGGACTCACTGGCTTCCTCAGTCTCCCCGACTCTCAAGGCTGGCCAGCCTTTCCCAGTCCCTGGGCAAAGAATCCCCTTTACATAGGCTGCAGACTCCCACAGGGCAGACCACTCTCCAGACACAGGTCTGTCTTCACACAGCAGTAGCAACAAGCTACACACACTCCACCTTCCTCCACCCTCTGCTCTCACTAGCCCCTCGTTATATGGGCTGTGTGCACCTGGGCACACAACCTGCTGGCTCTCCATAAGACATGGACACAGGGTTAGAGATCCCATCCCTTTTCCCAGTGACAGGGACTATTACAATATATATATATATATATATATATATATATATATATACACACACACTAGACTGATGAGTGTATATATATATATATATATATATATATATATATATATATATATATACAGTGGGGATGGAAAGTATTCAGACCCCCCTAAATTTTTAACTCTTTGTTATATTGCAGCCATTTGCTAAAATCATTTAAGTTCATTTTTTTTCCTCATTAATGTACACATAGCACCCCATATTGACAGAAAAACACAGAATTGTTGACATTTTTGCAGATTTATTAAAAAAGAAAAACTGAAATATCACATGGTCCTAAGTATTTAGACCCTTTGCTCAGTATTTACTAAAAGCACCCTTTTGATCTAATACAGCCATGCGTCTTTTTGGGAAAGATGCAACAAGTTTTTCACACCTGGATTTGGGGATCCTCTGTCATTCCTCCTTGCAGATCCTCTCCAGTTCTATCAGGTTGGATGGTAAAAGTTGGTGGACAGCCATGTTTAGGTCTCTCCAGAGATGCTCATTTGAGTTTAAGTCAGGGCTCTGGCTGGGCAATTCAAGAACAGTCACAGAATTGTTGTGACGCCACTCCTTCGTTATTTTAGCTGTGTGCTTAGGGTCATTGTCTTGTTGGAAGGTAAACCTTCGGCCCAGTCTGAGGTCCTGAGCACTCTGGAGAAGATTTTAGTCCAGGATATCCCTGTACTTGGCAGCATTCATCTTTCCCTCGATTGCAACCAGTCGTCCTGTCCCTGCAGCTGAAAAACACCCCTCCAGCATGATGCTGCCACCACCATACTTCACTGTTGGGACTGTATTTGACAGGTGATGAGCAGTGCCTGGTTTTCTCCACACATACCGCTTAGAATTAAGGCCAAAAAAGGGCTTTCATGTGTCTTGCACTGAGGAGAGGCTTCCATCGGGCCACTCTGCCATAAAGCCCCGACTGGTGGAGGGCTGCAGTGATGGTTGACTTTCTACAACTTTCTCCCATCTCCCGACTGCATCTCTGGAGCTTAGCCACAGTGATCTTTGGGTTCTTCTTTACCTCTCTCACCAAGGCTCTTCTCCCCCCGATAGCTCAGTTTGGCCGGACGGCCAGCTCTAGGTTCTGGTTGTCCTAAGCATCTTCCATTTAAGGATTATGGAGGCCACTGTGCTCTTAGGAACCTTAAGTGCAGCAGAAATGTTTTTGTAACCTTGGCCAGATCTGTGCCTTGCCACAATTCTGTCTCGAAGCTCTTCAGGCAGTTCCTTTGACCTCATGATTCTCATTTGCTCTGACATGCACTGTGAGCTGTAAGGTCTTATATAGACAGGTGTGTGGCTATCCTAATCAAGTCCAATCAGTATAATCAAACACAGCTGGACTCAAATTAAGGTGTAGAACCATCTCAAGGATGATCAGAAGAAATGGACAGCACCTGAGTTAAATAGATGAGTGTCACAGCAAAGGGTCTGAATACTTAGGACCATGTGATATTTCAGTTTTTCTTTTTTAATAAATCTGCAAAAATATCAACAATTCTGTTTTTTTCTGTCAATATGGGGTGCTGTGTGTACGTTAATGAGGAAAAAAATGAACTCAAATGATTTTAGCAAATGGCTGCAGTATAACAAAGAGTGAAAAATTTAAGGGGGTCTGAATACTTTCCGTCCCCACTGTATATATCAAATACACTGCCACTAACTGAATAACCTGCCTGCTTAATCTAACTCAAGCTATCTCTCTGTCTATGCCAACAACTCTACACACAGCCGCTATGTAAGCAGCCTAATATGGTGTGGGGCCTGGACTTAGTCTCTGAATAACATGAATAACCTGCCTGCTTAATCTAACTTAAGCTATCTCTCTGTCCATGCCAACAACTCTACACACAGTCACTATGTAAGCAGCCTAATATGGTGTGGGGCCTGGACTTAGTCCCTCTGAGCCATGATTGGCCAAAGGCACCTTGCCTTTGGCCAATTATTGCTCTCTCAGCAGAGCATGCTGTGTTTGGCCAAAGCATGCAGGTCAGGTGCATGCTTTGGCCAATCATCATATAGCAATGCACTGCGATCCCGCAGGGCATTATGGGGTGTTCCACGGCGCTCAAATTTCCCCCGAACACTCCATATGTTCAGTTCATTTTAGAACAAACAAACACCTGATGTTCGAGTTGAATTTATGTTCGGTCGAACCGCGGGCTTATCCCTAATCACCACAAGGTTGCAGCCTATGCTGATGACCTTCTCTTCTACATTACTAATCAGATAATCTTTTCTTCAATCCCCTCTTCAGAAACTCTTCACATACAGTATGGGGCTTTGCAAAAATTTGAGGCCAGAAGCATGTCTCTGGATGAGCATGCCGTGAAGTCACTTAGGTCTAGCTTCTCATTCTGTTGGGCATCGCAGTCCATCAAATAATTGGGTACACATATTCCTGCTGACCCCTCTCTGATATTCAAGTTTAATTATCTTCCAATATCACACTCTCTATGAAAAGATCTTGATTCTTGGACTAACAATGTGTTTTCCTAGATTGTGAGGTGTAATATCTTACCGATATATGTGCCAAGGGCTTTCTTTCATGTCTTAAGGTCCAAGTTCATTAAATTTGTCTGGCATGGGAGAGCACTCCAAATCAGCCAAGATGTTCTGCTTAGAACAAAGGTGAAGGGAGGTTTGGGATTAGTGGATCCAAAGTTCTAGTACACTGAAGCCCATATGGCATAGGTGATTGACTGACTGGTTTAGACATGGTGTTTACAAATTGTGGGTCTCATTTGAACAGAACTGTTCTCCTGTAATGCTGTCAGGGTTCCCTTGGGCCAGAAAGTAGGTTTCCAGAAACTTGCTCAAACATCCTCTAATAAGTCCAATGCTCGGTAAAGTCAAACTGCATTTTTTACTGTGTAATGTCTGAGTTTCCCTTCTCCCATCAGGACTGTTTTGGGCCATCTGGAGTTTATTTCAGGCAATTTTGAGCCAATCTTTCATACTTGGATTAGTTAGAGGGAATAGTTATACAGGGAATAGTTAATGCCTCACAGTTTCTATCCACTCAACAGTGGCACACCCTGTAGGCAGGTTAAAATATATGTAGTTGCAGGAGGGGGGGTTGGTTAAAACATTTTTGGTTCTGTTTTCCTGGGCTTTTGGTTTTTGTCGGCCCACCTGTGATATAAAAGAGGGGTACCATTAGGACCAGGAGCGGAAGAGAGAAAGCTGGCAGTCGGAGTGGAGAGCGTATTGCTGAGGGTATAGAGACCTACCTATGAGTGCTACTACAGGGCTTAAGATACCTGCAGAAATGGACAGCATCCAAGTCATGGACAATTATGAGCTTGGCCTGAAGTTATTCAAAGGGATGCATGCTGGTTCTGGTGTATTCCAAAAAACTGAGTCTGTAAAGGACCTTGGGGTATGAAGTAACACCACTATGAAAAGGTTAACTTGGCAAGACAAGGAAGAGGTGTGTAGTTGCTATCGGCAGTGATGGGAGTAAGTCACACATGTGCAAGTCACAAGCAAGTCTCAAGTCTTAACCTTCAAGTCATAAGCAAGTCCCAAGTTACTGTGGCGAAAAGCAAGCAAGTCAAGTCGAGTCCCTGCTAGAAGTCAAGCAAGTCAAGTCAAGTCATTTATTTTGGTCAAGTCACAAATGAAGTCAAAATACTGATCTACCCCGAAGCCGGGACTCGGGGGGAGCTTTCTTTTGGGGGGGGGGGGGCGGCTTTTGCCTAGGCCAAGACACAGAACTGGTGGTGCCAAGTCATTGCAAGTCATTGCAAGTCATATAGCCCAAGTCAAAGTCAAGTCGCAAGTCATTAGTGACAAGTCAAAGTCAAGTCGAGTCATTTATTTAATTTTGTCAAGCAAGTCGCAAGTCCTCAAACAGGTGACTCGAGTCTGACTCGAGTCAAGTCATGTGACTCGAGTCCCCCACCTCTGGCTATCGGTAACCAAGTAAGGAGCAAGCTACAAGCAACCAGTCATTAAGCCTGGTACTTGGTATGATAACAGGTCCTTCAGAAGCTAGGGGGGTCAGTGTTCAGGCTCCCTTCATAGCGGCCCATCTCCTATGACAACCGGGTATAGACTAGCGACATAGAGATCTATGGCCTGGCTACGTGGTACAGAAAGGACAGACTTAAGTGAGAACATGAATGAGGTCTGTGCTATGTGCTCGGCAGGACCCCATTCTGTTTCTGGGAGTGAGGTAACAGAGGTACGCTGGACTGGTGGAGTGGGTGCAGGCTCAGCACATCCCCCCTAATGCAATATACAAATGGCAATGTGTAGTGACATGGGACAAGTGGCTCTTCGGAGGAACTCTGCACTTTATTACTGCACACAGTGAAGGCTCATCTCTAAGTTGGGAAACTGCCTTAATGTTAGATTCTGCACATGAACGCAGACTCCGTCTGGTCCTGGGCAGTGTTATCCTATGTGCATGGGTGCAATAGACTCCGCCCACAAACCCTGTCTGCAATCCCTGAATTTTATGGCACCCCGATGCTTAACAATTGGCACCAATGCCAACTCCTATACTTCCTGCATTTGCTACCCAAACCTCAGCTTTTGGAGGGAAATCACTCCCATTGAAGAAGTCTGTCTAGAAGACTGTGTCTTGCACCACTCTTTATCTTATTCTTATCAATTTGTGTTGAGAGGTGATCCTAAATGTCTTGCCAATTGGTAGGATCTTTACTGAGGACCAAAAAGACAGAATATTATTTCTTGCCCACAAAGCAGATATCTTCTACAAATATCAGGGGATCTCCTATAAGATTGCCAAGAGGTGGTCCAGGAAACTGTTAGCCCTGGCTAAATTTTTCCTTCAGCAAAGCCCCAGTTGTTGATGATGCAGTACCCATGTAGGATCCTTTTTGCATGTCTTCTGGGGCTGTCCTGTGTATGACCCCAGGCTACAGATTTTTTATAACAGATTTTGCACTGACTAATGACCCCTTTGGTATTTTTCTCTTTATCTTACAACCCTGTCCTGTAAGAGATGCAAAAAGTCCTTGCTCATCCATTTACTAAATGCTGCTAAGGCACGTGTCTTTGGTAACTGAAAAAAAAACAACACTCCATCATTTTGCAGAGGTTTGACAGGGTGAATAATATTGAGATTATGGAAGACCTTACCACTGCAATGTCCAATTACAAAATACTCAGAAGAAAGGTTTGGTTGAGTTGTAAGATCTTTGTAACTACTTAAAAAATTCAAGAGATAAAATATCACAATGTTCATTTACATATCATTAAAAGGTTTACAAATCCATCTTCCTCTTGTCAAGGTAAAATAAAAACATGTTACCAATAATTCCCTTCCTTCAGGAGACCACCACAAAGTAAAATATCACAATGTTCATTTACATATCATTAAAAGGTTTACAAATCCATCTTCCTCATGTCAAGGTAAAATAAAAACATGTTACCAATAATTCCCTTCCTTCAGGAGACCACCACGAAGGTGGTTTAACCCCCCCACTTTTTACTTTATGCAAAGTGTATGTCAGGCGTTACTTTTGTCAAATTTTCACAGAGGTCTCCTCTTTTCTCAATGTGTTTCACTCATCAGGTTTCTTCAGGAGAACAAGGGAAGGAGGATTATTCAACATCATTCAAATCAGAGATGCACATTTGAATTCAACAACACATTTATGTTATATAATAATATATATTGTACATATTGATACATACAATATATACAGTATTTATACATTTTTAACAGCTTTTTTAAATTTTATTAAAACTACCTGAAGCACGTGTGCTGTGCAGTGTACACTCTTGGCATCTGTAGGATACTGAAGAGTGAATCTTGGTACCAGGATGGTACAGCTTCATTTCACATGTGTGAGAGTTGCATCATCACTGACTGCCCTTTGGCCAAAGAGGAAAAACACCAGCAACTGAAGAAGCTTGAAATAATATAAATTTATATATGAATATATAATTTATAAGGCTGAAACAAGACATGGGCCCATCCAGTTCAACCTATGTGTGTATGCATGTGTGATTTAATTTATCTAATCATTCTCACAGAGCTGTATATTCTGCTTCTTGATGAAGACATCGAAAAGTTTTTATAAGTTGTCTACAGTCTCAGCTAGTAGCACAAAATATTATACCAGCAGCTATGGAGTGGAGGGGGAGAGTGTTCAACACAACAAACCCAGAGGTGAACACCTACAGAAATCAGTTCCAGTTTAATTCTCCTGAAAAGATTGAAAAAAAAAGTAAACTCTACACTACTGCCCCTCAGGAAAAAGACAGTTCTCTTCTTCATTGTCGCCTTCTCTGGAAGCCACTGCTCCAAACATAAAAGTTGTATTTGATTGTAGGTACCTACATATCTCCCCCAAGAAAGAAAACTGGCTAATAATAAATTGAATATAGTTAAATATTTTGTCATAATATTTTCATCTAATCATATTCAGACAAGAAAAGAATGCAACAATACATTTAAAAAGTATATTAAAGGCAATTACATTTTTTTTTATATTTATCTGCTCTGTGCAGTATTTTTGCACAGAGTAGTCCTGATCCTCCTCCTCCCCGTCCTTACTCCTGGCCCCTCCCTGCTGCTGAGTGCCCCCAGAATAAGCCACTTGCTATGGGGGCACCCAAGCAGACTCCCTCCCGAGCTGCTGCTTTGCATGTCTATTCACACACAGAGCCGTGGCTCGGCCCCACCAACTCTCTATTCTCATTGGCTCACTGGCTGTGATTGACAGCAGCTGTCTCAGACAATGAGGAGGGAGGGGAGTCCTTGTGCACATTGATGGATTGTGATAGGACTCAGGTTAGTATTGGGGGGGGGCTGCTGCACGCAGAAGTTTTCTTTTTACCTTCATGGATAGAATGCATGACAGAAAAAAAAATCCTCAGCCTTTACAAGCACTTTAATATTTACACTGCAAACTAGATAGAGGGGACAACATTACTGAATCATCACTAGAGTGGCTTTCTTGTATTTTTTTATTTATAATTTGCTGAAAAAAAATTACAAAAGAGAATAAAATGTAGTAGTTATAAAGTAAGCTTTAAAAAGATAGGTAGTTAAGTAGGTTTTTAAAATGTTATTTAACTTTGTATGTGCGGACAACCATTATGAGCTTTGTATTTACTATTGCTTGAGTAAGAGGTGCATTGTAGCAAATATCAGGTATCTTGCTTCACATTTTAACCAGTGCTATATCTATGATTAATAATTTCTAAAAATACATCTCTAATGCCGCGTACACACGGTCGGACTTTTCGTCTACAAAAGTCCAACGGACGCCGACGGACTAAAGCTGGCTGGTAATCCGATCGTGTGTGGGCTTCTCCGGACTTTCAGCAGACTTTTTCAGCCTCAAATCCGACGGACTTTAGATTTGAAACATGCTTCAAATCTTTACGTCGTAACTACGACGGACCCCGAACTCCGCTCGTCTGTGTGCTAGTCCGACGGACAAAAACCCATGCTAGGGCAGCTATTGGCTACTGGCTATGAACTTCCTTATTTTAGTCCGGTGTACGTCATCACGTACGAATCCGTCGGACTTTTGTGTGGTCGTGTGTAGGCAAGTCCGTTCGTTAGAAAGTCTGCTGCAAGTCCGCCGAAAGTCCGCCGGAAGTCCGCCGGAAGTCTGTCGGACAGGCTGTCGGACTTTTGTAGACGAAAAGTCCGACCGTGTGTACGCAGCATCAGAATGACTGTGTTGTAGACAATCACTAACAATGGAAAATGTTTTTTGTATTTAAGTTTTTTTTTCTTGTTTTTTTTTGTGGCTAAGGAAAATTGCTGACTTGGCAACTTGGCAGCAGCTTTATATTATACCTTACATAAAAAAAATCCTGTTAACAGTTATTGTCATGTTGTGACAAAGCCAAATAAAATACTTTTAGGACATCTTCCAGTTTGATTGTGGAAGATATTACACTAGTTATATTGTCACATTATGGACATAATTGATGTACCCTACTGCAACAGGATTATCATTTTGTTGCATTGTGTGTTGACCTTCTTTGGCTTTTCAGTGTATTTTATTTGAACCTATAACAAAACATTTCTTATTACATCACCTAGTATGGTTTAGATGTTTGTGCCTGTAAGATTTGCGTTCTAATACATTGCAGCGGAGTCTGCTTGAGTCTCTGTTGAGCTTATCAAGAATGCTGGCTCATTTGTTTTGTGTATTGCCCTGACATGGTTAGTGTAGGGTTACTGAGCTTCCTTATCTACACTTCTTTGTCTGTAGTTTCTCTATATTACCAGCCACAAATCAATTTCTATTTTAAATCCTCCTATTCACATGAATCTGCCACTTTGTGCAGTTTGGCAACAAACCGATCTGAACTTTTCTGCTGAATCTCACATACATTTATTGAAAGGGAAATGAGAGTTAAAGCATTTTATGAAGACTCAAAGGTCCTTGAGCATGGCAGTTAGGACCACTGAACTGTCAGATTATGCAGAAAGATGATTTGTTTTCCAATTTACATTAAATATATATACAGTGCCTTGAAAAAGTATTCACACCCCATGGAATTTTTCACATTTTGTCATGTTACAATCAAAAGAGTAAATGTATCTTATTTGGATTTTATGTGATAGACCAACACAAAGCGGCACATAATTATGAAGTGGAAGGAAAATGATAAATGGTTTTCAAACTCTTTAACAAATAAATATGTGAAAAGTGTGGCGTGCATTTGTATTCACCCCCTTTACTCTGATACCCCTAATTAAAATCTAGTGGAACCAATTGCCTTCAGAAGTCACCTAGTTAGTAAATAGAGTCCACCTGTGTGTAATTTAATCTCAGTATAAATACAGCTCTTCTGTGAAACCCTCAAAGGTTTGTTAGAGAACCTTAGTGAACAAACAGCATCATGAGGGCCAAGGGACACACCCAACAGGCCAGTGATAAAGTTGTGGAGAAGTTTAAAGTAGGATTAGTTTATAAAAAAAATATCCCAAGCTTTGAACATCTCACAGAGCACTGTTCAATCCATCATAAAAAAATGGAAAGAGTATGGCACAACTGCAAACCCACCACCTAAACTGACAGGCCGGACAAGGAGAGCATTAATCAGAGAAGCAGCCAAGAGGCCCATGATACTCTGGAGGAGCTGCAGAGATCCACAGCTCAGGTGGGAGAATCTGTCCACAGGACAACAATTAGTCGTGCACGCCACAGATCTGGCCTTAATGGAAGAGTGGCAAGAAGAAAGTCATTGTTGAAAGAAAGGCATAAGAAGTCCCATTTGCAGTTTGCGAGAAGCCATATGGGGGACAGAAAATATGTGGAAGAAGGTGCTCTGGTCAGATGAGACCAAAATGTAACTTTTTGGCTAGAAGTAAAAAGCTTTGTGTAGCGGAAAACTAACACCAAACATCACGCTAAACACAACATCCCCACTGTGAAACATGGTGGTGGCAGCATTATGTTGTGGGGATGCTTTTCTTCAGCAGTACAGGGAAGCTGCTCAGAGTTGATGGGAAGATGGATGGAGCCAAATACAGGGCAATTTTAGAAGAAAATCTGTTAGAGTCTGCAAAAGACTTAAGACTGGGGTGGAGGTTCACCTTCCAGCAGGACAATGACCCTAAACATACAGCCAGAGCTACAATGGAATGGTTTAGTTTAAAGCATATTCATGTGTCAGAATCGCCTAGTTAAAGTCCAGACCTAAATCCAATTAAGAATCTGTGGCAAGGCTTGAAAATTGCTGTTCACAGATGCTCTCCATCCAATCTGACAGAGCTTGAGCTATTTTTCAAGGAAGAATGGGCATAAATGTTACTCTCTAGATGTGCAAAGCTGGTAGAGACATCCCCAAAAAGACTTGCAGCTGCAATCGCAGTGAAAGGTGGTTCTACAAAATATTGACTCGGGGGGGCTGAATACAAATGCATGCCACACTTTTCACATATTTATTTGTAAAAAATTTGAAAACCATTTATCATTTTCCTTCCACTTCACAATTATGTGCCACTTTGCGTTGGTCTATCACATAAAAACCCAATAAAATGCATTTAAGTTTTTGGTTGTAACATGACAAAATGTGGAACATTTTAAGGGGTGTGAATACTTTTTCAAGGCACTGTATATATATATTTATATACAGAGTATATTAAGAAAGACAAATAAGACATGCATACAGAAAAGGAATGTACAACTATATCTGCTGCTGTATTGTGTTTGCCTTGGATAATTTTCCTGCCTCCTGCACATTGAAAAGAACAGTGCAATGGCTATGAGGATTACAGAAACCCGCAGTTAGTCTTTACTTGTGTATACATCATTATAAGTAGGAAATAGAAAGTATATATGGCAAATAGATGTATTTAACAACTTGCCAATTGCTGCACGCCCATATGCGTTGGCACAATGGAAGTGGTGGGCAAATGGGCGTACCTGAATGTCCCCTTTAATTTGTGGGGCATGACCGTGCCCGCGGGTCCCGCGGACTCGATGTCGGTCGGTGTCCAGCGATCGTGTCATGGAGCGGCAGAGTGGGGATATGCCTATGTAGACAAGGCATTTCCCTGTTCTGCCTAACAACATGACAGAGATCTACTGCTCCCTGTCATCGGGAGTAGTGATCTCTGTCATGTTGTAGTGAGCCCACCCCCCCCAGAATCACTCCCTAGGGCACACTTAACACTTACATTTTTATAGCACTGATCACTGTATAAATGACAATGGTCCCTAAATAGTGTCAAAAGTTTCCGCCGCAATGTCGCAGTCATGATAAAAATCGCAGATCGCCGCCATTGCTAATAAATCTATCCCCTATTTTTTAGATATAACTTTTGCGCAAACCAATCAATATACGCTTACTGTGATTTTTTTTACCAAAAATATGTAGAACAATACATATCAGCCTAAACTGAGGAAAAAATTTGTTTTTTTATATATTTTTTGGGGATATTTATTATAGCAAAAAGTAAAAAATATTGCTTTTTTTTTCAAAATTGTCGATGTTTTTTTGTTTATAGCGCAAAAAATAAAAACCACAGAGGTGATCAAATACCACCAAAAGAAAGCTCTATTTGTGGGAAAAAAAGGAGTTTTTTGTTTTTTTATGGGTAGTCACATCTGCTATAGTATAGTCAATATTTCCATACAAATACAAATTTCAACATAATAATATTGACAAGTATGAATATTTATTGTATTTAAAGTCAGCAAAAGATACAAAACAATAGGGAAGGAAATGTTTAATTTAAATCAAGAACTTCAATTAAATAAGTTCCAGAAGTTTGAAAAGCAATATGTAAACAAATAAAGCATATC
Organism: Aquarana catesbeiana; assembly: GCF_042186555.1. Taxonomy (NCBI): domain Eukaryota; kingdom Metazoa; phylum Chordata; class Amphibia; order Anura; family Ranidae; genus Aquarana; species Aquarana catesbeiana. Next base: position 477,838,677 of record NC_133325.1, on the reverse strand, counting down.
TCAAAACAAAAATGTAATATTTTTTAATTTACCAGTCCTTAGTGAGTGTACCTGTGTTAATTTTCTTTTTTTATTTTTTTCCTTTGTTTTCACCTGGTAAAGCCCCGTACACAGGATCAGATTGTTCACCAACAAAACCGTGGAATTTGTCCGAAGGGCGTTGGCCCAAACTTGTCTTACATACACACGGCCATACAATTGTTGGCTAACAATCACGAACGTAGTGGCATACTACATGGTTTTTCAGCTCTTTAGCGCCACCCTTTGGGCTCCGTCTGCTAATTTAGTGTTAGTATAAATTTTGTGAGTGTTGATTTGAGCTTTTCATTTTGCACCTTTGATTTTGCGCTTTTCATTTCACGCTTTTCATTTTGCGCTTTTCATTTTGCGCTTTTCATTTCATGCTTTTGATTTTGTGCTTTTTGTATCACGCTTTTAATTTTGCGCTTTTAATTTTGCGCTTTTCATTCCACGATTTTCAGCTCCTTTCTGAATGGCTGTTTGTCAACTAGACATGTTGCAGAATTGGAGGAGATAATGTGTTATTTATTATTGGCCTTGGAGTTATTGCTTTGACATAATTTTTTTTGATTGAATAATGATTTTATTTGGTATATTTTCTATATTTTTGGATGCATAGAATGCACTTTGTGGTTATGTTCTATTGACAGATAGCATGTCTAATTTTATTTGTTTTCTTTTTTTAATGCACAATAAAAAAAATGTGGAGAATAATACTTGGCTATGTGTTTTACTTCAAATGACAGATTGGGAGTAGGCAGTTACATTTAAAAAAATACAATATAAAATTGACAAGGGACACCAACATAGCTGTTTCTTTGATCTTAAAAACTACAGGATACTGGTGTTGTGGTAATAATATTATTCTTGATATCACTAGAAAAAAAAGCCTTTGAAAATTAGTTTGCAATCACTCCATCAGTATCACCAGCAAAGCAGCTTCATTATTATCCCATTAAAGAAGAAGAGAATGTGCGCTGCATTTTGAGATTTCATAATTTGCCACGTCACGAATGTTAATTCTCCATTACGAATGCTAATTTACAAGACCGACCGCTTCTGGCTCGTCCTTGCTTCCAAGCATGCGTGTTTGTACTTTGGACTTTTGTCCGACGGAATTATGTGCACACACTTGGAAAATCCAACAACAGACATTTGTCCGCAGAAAATGTTAAAACCTGCTATCCAATATTTGTCCGGCAAAAATCCGGCAACAATTGCCCGATGGAGCATACATCCGGTCGGATTTACCGCCAACAGCCTGTCATCGAACATTTCCCATCAGAAAGTCCGATCGTGTGTGCGAGGCTTTAGTATTATAAGGTTCAGAAGGCTTGACTAGGGATGTGCTCAGTGTTCCATCTGAATGTAGGTCCAGACAGAGCATTGGCTGTTTGGACATTTGTCTGAACTCCTAATGTTTAGGACATTCAGCACAGACAAACAAATTGCAGCTACCAATGGCTGCTAAGGAAGCAGTGACTGCTGATGCCACTGATCCCCTTCATGTACATGGGCGGGACTCCCCGGCCATGTAAGCAAATGGAGCAGGCTACATCATTGCCTAAACATGGCCACACGGTAATAATTATGACAGGAGAGTGCAAAATCTGGTGTAGATCTGCATAGAAATCAATCAGCTTCCAGTTTTTTTTTTTATCAAAACCTAATTGAACAAGCTGAAGTTCTGTGAGGTACCCCCTAAAATCCATACCAGACTCATGGGGGTCTGGTATGAATTTTGGAAGGGGAATCTATTTTTAAATTTTTTTTTTCTTGCATTCTTGCTATAACGTGCTACAGCAAAAATGACATTTACAAAGAAAAATATTTTATCAGTTTCAATTGCCAGTAAATTAAATTCATTGCCAAGGTCTTAAAAAAAAGCATGGAAACCCCTCCAAAGGTCAATAAAATACACAGCAGACCCTTGGAGGGGGTCTGTGTGCTGTTTTTTTTATCTGGCAATGACAGCTGTCAAAATCATTTGCCAGTGTTTTAATCACTTCAATACAGGGTATTTCCTGCCTAGGCCAATTTTCAGCGTTCAGCACTGTCACACTTTGAATGACAACTGTGCCGTCATGCTACACTGTACCCAAATAAATTTTAATCATTTTCTTCACACAAATAGAGCTTTCTTTTGGTGGTATTTAATCACTGCTGTTTTTTTATCAGTAAATTTTGTAAATAAGTAATTTTTCCCCTTCACTGATGTGTGCTGAGGAGGCTGCACTGATGGGCACTGATAGGTCACACTGATGGGCACTCATGAGGTGGCACTTATGGGCACTAATTAGATGGCGCTGATGAGGAGGCACTAATATGCCACACTGATGGGCACTGATAGGTGGCACTGGTGGGCACTGATAGGTGGCACGGATAGGCGACACTGATGGGGGGCACTGATGGAGGCACTGATGGGCACTTATGGTTGGTACTGATGGGAGACACTGATGGGAGGCACAGATGGACAGCACTGATGAGCACTAAAAGGCAGCACTGACTGTCATCAGTAATGGGCATTGATTTGTGTCACTGATGTTCACTGACTGGTGTTATTGATGGGCACTGCTGGGGATTTACTGTAATCAGGGCACTGATGATCAGTGCCCTGATTATCTGCTCTGGTCTCCCCTGTGAAGAGATGGTGCTGATTGGTATCAAGCTCTGTCTGTGTGAGGTGAGGAGAGACAGTTAACGGCACTTCCGCATTTACATGTGACCGGATGTTGATGCAAGACTTTCTGTACATCACAGAGATGCACCCCATCAAAGGCAGGATTTTGACACCTCCAGAAATGCTATTTATAAGAATTTTACATTTTTAATCATTCACTTTTAAGACATTTAAAAAAATCACTGCTCCTGGAATTTTTTTCTATTTTTGCCATGGTACATGTTCCTTAGGGCAGTGTCCACTGTCCACTCCCATGCTATTTTTTTCACACCCTCTTGTATGCAAGCCCAGTAAATTAGCATTTTTGATAAGACAGATTTGACTTCCAAGGATTACACTGGGGTTTTGGTTCAGCATTTGAAATTTGGTGAACCCCCACTGAAGAGAACCCAGTCAAAATGTCCCACCTACCGAAATTCTTATGCCCCGTACACACGGTCGGATTTTCCGACGGAAAATGTGTGATAGGATCTTGTTGTCGGAAATTCCGACCGTGTGTAGGCTCCATCACATATTTTCCATCGGATTTTCCGACATACAAAGTTTAAGAGCAGGATATAAAATATTCTGACAACAAAATCCGTTGTCGGAAATTCCGATCGTGTGTACACAAATCCGATGCACAAAGTGCCACGCATGCTCAGAATAAATAAAGAGATGAAAGCTATTGGCCACTGCCCGTTTATAGTCCCGACGTACATGTTTTACATCACCGCGTTTAGAACGATCAGATTTTCTGACAACTTTGTGTGACCGTGTGTATGCAAGACAAGTTTGAGCCAACATCCGTAGGAAAAAATCCATGGATTTTGTTGTCGGAATGTCCGAACAAAGTCCAACCATGTGTATGGGGCATTATACTTATTCAGATCCCTCCCTATCACTATCCCTAAATCCTTTATTGACAAACTACAACAGGATAGTAATAGATTCATCTGGCAAAACAGACGGCCCAGGTTTTCCAAACACATTCTATATAAATCTCAATCCACCGGAGGTTTGGGTATTCCTAACCTTTGGTTTTACTTCTTAGCTGTCGGTTTTTCCCAGATAGCTCAGTGGAACATCCTGGATTCAAGAGTACCCTGGGTCCAATTTGACCTTTTTGCCTTCTGTACATATTATGGTCATCCTCTAACTCCACACACAAGCTTACTCCCCTTAATTCTTTTGTTTCCCAATCACTCACCCTCTGGCACTGGTCTAAAAGCAAACTTGGACTAATTTCAACTGCACCCTTAGGCTCGTCCTTTCTAGGAGGACCATTATTTGCCTTAGCGTTTAACCACTTCAATACAGGGCTTTTATACACCCTTCCTTCCCAGACCAATTTTTAGCTTTCAGCGCTCTCACACAATTACTCAGTCATTCTACACTGTACTCAAACCAAATTTTTATCATTTTTTTTCTCACAAACATAGCTTTCTTTTGGTGGTATTTAATCGCCGCTGTTTTTTTTTTTTTTTTGCAATATAAGCGAAAAAAGAGAGAAATTTTTGAAAAAATAACACTTTTTTTAGTTTCTATTGTAAAATTTTGCAAATAAGTAATTTTTCTTCATAAATTTGGGCCAAAATGTATACTGCTACATATCTTTAGTAAAAATAACCCAAATTAGTGTATATTATTTGCTCTCTGTGAAAGTTATAGAGTCTACAAGCTATGGTGCAAATCATAGAAAAATGATCACATCTGATCACACCTGATGTACTGAAGGCCTGTCACGTACCTTACAGTGGAGTCTGAAATCACGAGGGTGGCCTCTTGCACGGTTCCAGTCCTAACACCCCTGGAGGTGGAGACAGGGCTGCTAGGGCAACAGAAGGGTGCAGGTGCCTGTTGGCAGGATCAGGAACACCGGAGCCTTAGAGGTGCTGGTGAGATGTTGATCCTGGGTTGGTTCAGGAAAGTCCAACAGGAGAACTTGCAAGGTCGGGAACAAGCAGGAGTCGGCAACGTGCTGGCAGGAAGGTACACAATCGATAGGCAGGTTCGTAGTCAGGGGTTAGCGGAGGTTGGCAATGGGCTGGCAGAGAGGTACAAGATCGGAAGACAGAGCCGTGGTCAAAAGTTCAAGCCGGGTTTGGTACAGGAAGCAGAAGTAAACAGAGTTGCAGGGATAATCCAAAAGAGTAGTCAGGAAGGCCAAGGTTTCAGGATCAAGGTTCAATCAAACAGCAACAAGGATACAGGAACTAGCTGAGACAATCCAGCACTGATACTAGTATGCTGATCCTTTAAATAGGGCGCCCTGTGCCGTGATTCGTTGGCGTGCGAACGTGCCCATGCCGACATGCACTCGTTCGTATGAGAGTACTAACGTGCGTGCCTGGTCCGGGGTTCACACGTTTGTGCCGCACGTCTAGCTGGCGCACGGAAACGAGTGTTTGTAATGGTTCTCTGACATTGCCCCCTTCTTACGGGCAGCCTCCATATGCCCCTCTGGATCCTTCTTTCTGGATGAGAGCGATGAAAAGATGTATAAGCCTCGGGGCATGAAGGTTTGCTTCCGGTTCCCAGGAGTTTTCTTCTGGGCCAAAACCTTTCCATTTAATTAAATATTGATTATGTCCTTGCCTTTTTCTGCAATCCACAATGGTCTCGATCTCGAACTCCTCCTCTCCATCCACCATTATGGCCTCTGGGGGCCCCACTTCACGACCTGGAAAGGGATTAACCACGTCAGGTTTCAAAAAGGAAGTATGAAACACAGGATGTATCTTGAATGTGTCGGGAAGTTCAAGCTCATACGCCACTGGATTGATCTTTCTCTTAACTGGGAAAGGTCCCAGATATTTAGGTCCCAATTTCCTGGACGGGCAGGCCAGTTTCAGATTGATTGTCGAAAGCCACACACGGTCGCCAACTTTCAAATCCAGTTCTCCTCTCCTCTTCCTGTCAAAGAATCTTTTATTAACCTCCTGTGTCCTGGCAATGGTCTCTCTCAGCACCTGGTTATTAGTAGCAAGGAAATTTAGTCTGTCCTGAACAGCTGGTAACAGAGAGTCTGGAATTAGCGTTGGCAAGAAAGAGGGATGAAACCCATAATTAGAGAAGAAAGGAGATTGGTTGGTAGCTGTATGGGCAGAGTTGTTAAATGCCAATTCCGCCAAGGGCAGTAGTGAGGCCCAATCTTCCTGGGAAAAAGAGGTAAAGCATCGCAGGTATTGTTCTAGCGTTTGGTTGGTACACTCAGTCTGCCCATTGGACTGGGGATGGTAAGCTGAGGAGAAATTTAGTTTGATGCCCAGTGCTTCGCACAGTGTTTTCCAAAATCTTGAAGTGAACTGCACTCCACGATCTGAGACAATGTCACTAGGGATTCCATGCAATCTCACCACTTCTTTAATGAAAACTTCAGCAGTTTCTGTTGCTGATGGGGTCCCTTTCATGGGGACAAAATGTGACATCCTCGAGAGGCGGTCCACCACTACAAAGATGGATGAAAATCCTTCCGATGGAGGGAGCTCTACGATAAAATCCATCGCAATCTTATCCCAGGGTCTTTCAGGAATGGGTAGTGGTCTTAATAATCCGCATGCTTTGCTTTTGCTGTTCTTGTTTCTGAGACAAATTGAGCACAAGCCGACATATTTCCTGCAGTCCCTTGCTAAGCTGGGCCACCAAAAATGTCTCTGGACCAAATCCATGGTCTTGTATCCCTCAAAATGGCCGGCCAGCTGGGTAGTCATGGCACACTTGTAAAATAGTAGTACGCAGATTCTGTGGTACGAAAATTTTATTCCCCTGCCAATAGAGCCCATCGTCTTCTTGAAGGTTCATATCTGGAGGCAGAGAGATTCCCCTGGATGCTTGATGTATCTTTGTCATTAAATCGTCTTGTGTGAGCAAAAAATTCCCAGCCTGTAATATGGTATCCGTTTGAGGTGGAACCTCGACTTCCGTGAACATACACGACAACGCGTCTGGTTTCACATTCTTGGTTCCGGGATGGCCCCTACAGCGCTCTCTGAAGCATCTACTTCCAGTACGTATGGAAGGGCAGGATCAGGGTGCTTCAATACCAGGGCAGAGGTGAATAGTATCTTTAATTTGTCAAAAGCAGCTTGAGCTACCTCTGTCCACTGAAAGCGATTCTGTTTTTTGGTGAGCTGAGTGATGGGCATGATGATAACCGAAACGTTTTTAATAAATTTCCTGTAAAAATTGGAGAAACCAATAAACCGCTGTACCCCTTTCTTGTCAACGGGAGGCAGCCAGGACATTATGGCTGCTCCATTGCCATCCCTCCTGTAGAGATTACTAGTCCGAGAAAGTGAATGGTCTGCCGTTCGAATTCACATTTCTCGGCCTTGGCATAGAGTCCATTTTGTCTTAACCTAAGAAGGACTTGTTTCACGTGGTCACAATGTAGTTCCAGGGAAACCAAGAAAATCAGAATGTCGTCTAGATAGACGATCATGAATAGGTCTAGGAAGTCTCAGAAAATATTATTTACGAAATGCTGGAAGGTTGCTGGTGCGTTACATAACCCAAAGAGCATAACGAGGTACTCGAAATGGCCAAACCGCCTCCGGAAGGCCGTTTTCCACTCATCACCCTTTCTGATCCTGATCAAGTTGTGAGCACCTTGTAAATCCAACTTGGTGAAAATCGTTGCAGAGCGGAGTCTCTGGAGCAATTCTGGAATTAGAGGCAGGGGGTAGCGGTTTTTAACAGTAATCCGATTTAGTTCCCTGTAATCCACACACGGCCGGAGTGAGTGGTCCTTCTTTTCAACAAAGAATATTCCTGCTCCGGCTGGAGAAGTAGAGTGTCGGATGAACGCTTTCTTGAGGTTCTCGTTGACGTAGTCTTTCAGGACCAAGAGTTCAGGTTCCGAGAGGGGGAAAATTCAGCCAAAGGGGATTTCTGCCCCAGGTAAAAGTTCAATCGGGCAATCGTAGGCCCGGTGGGGAGGAAAGGTGTCTGCTTTTTGTTTATCAAAGACATCCAGGAAATCGTGGTATACGGGTGGAACAAGATCTTGGGATTCGGATGTGGGTTTGAGACAGCCAACAATTGGTACTGAGTGGTGGAGGGTCTGGAGGCAGTTGTGGAGGCAATAGGCAGACTGAAAGACCACTTTGCCGGTTGTCCAATCGATCTGTGGGTTATGTGCTTGCAACCATGGCATTCCCAGGATGATTGGGAAGAGCGGTGAGAATATCACATCTAGGCACAACAGTTCTTGGTGGTTGGGTGAGATATCAGTGAGCAGAGGTTGAGTTTCTTGAATGAGGGGCCCAGATTTGATTTTGGACCCATCAGCTAGTCATATGGACAATGTGTGTTGCTTGGGACGTAGAGGAATCTTGTGTTGCAGGGCGAAGGCATGGTCGACGAAGCAACTACAGGCGCCTGAGTCAACGATAGCCTGGACCTGGAGTGCCCCTTCCGGAAGCTGTAGGGAGACAGGAACAGCAATGTGAGTTGATCTTGATAGAGCCAAAGCACAAGGATCAAGAGAAGGAGAGACACACTTACGAGTCTTGTTAGGACACATGTTGGCTTATTGACTGGCTCCTCCACAGTAAAGGCAGAGATTATTCATACGGCGGCACTGCTTCTCTTCTGGTGTCAATGGTGCATGAAGCAGGCCTAATTGCATTGGCTCGGGAGCTTCAGTGACTGGAGCAGATAGTGGGGTTGTAGGAGTAGGTGGGTGGCTGGGTACCCTAGGTAACATCCACATGGGCCGGTATTGGCTGGTTCTTTCAGATCTTCGCTCCCTCAGCCGGCGATCGATCTGAATAGATAGCTGAATCAGTTCTTCAAGAGAATTGGGGACCCCCACCCGAGCTAGTTCATCTTTCAAAGCCTCTGACAGTCCTGAGCAGAACTGAAAACGGAGAGCGGCTTCGTTCCACTGTGTGTCGGAACTCCACCGTCTAAAGTCTGTGACATAGTCCTCCACAGGCCTACGGCCTTGCTGGAGGGTGTGGAGACAGGCCTCAGCTGTATTGGTGTGCTGAGGGTCATCATAAAGCTTAGCCATTTCATCCAAAAAAGAGTCCATGGTGCCTAGCAAGGGACTAGCTTGTTCTAATAGATGGTGAGCCCAAGTCTGGGGTTCTCCCTCTAGCAATAAGATGATGAATCCCACCTTGGTACTTTCCAAGGAGAAGGTGCGAAGCTGAAGTAGGAAATACAGATGGCAAGCTTTTCTGAAAGCACAGAATTTACTGCGGTCTCTCATGAATCTTTCTGGAGCAGGAACTCGTGGCTCTGGGGGTGGCACCACTACTGTGGGAGTAGAAGTTGGGATCGACGATGCAGGTGCTGCGGCTGTCTGGCATGCCAAGGTGCTTGGAGACAGAGACTCCACTCGTTGCTCAAGTCGCTGATAGCCATCCTGCAGGCCCTGGACTGCTTGAGTGAGGTTTGCAATCTGCTGGCACAGAGCATCCATAGCTGAGGCCCCCCTTTCAGACTCCATTTGGCTGGATTGTACTGTCACGTACCTTACAGTGGAGTCTGAAATGACGAGGGTGGCCTCTTGCATGGTTCCGGTCCTAACACCCCTGGAGGTGGAGACAGGGCTGCTAGGGCAACGGAAGGGTGCAGGTGCCTGTTGGCAGGATCAGGAACACCGGAGCCTTAGAGGTGCTGGTGAGATGTTGATCCTGGGTTGGTTCAGGAAAGTCCAACAAGAGAACTTGCAAGGTCGGGAACAAGCAGGAGTCGGCAACGTGCTGGCAGGAAGGTACACAATCAATAGGCAGGTTCGGAAGTCAGGGGTTAGCGGAGGTTGGCAATGGGCTGGCAGAGAGGTACAAGATCGGAAGACAGAGCCGTGGTCAGAAGTTCAAGCCAGGTTTGGTACAGGAAGCAGAAGTAAGCAGAGTTGCAGGGATAATCCAAAAGAGTAGTCAGGAAGGCCAAGGTTTCAGGATCAAGGTTCAATCAAACAGCAACAAGGATACAGGAACTAGCTGAGACAATCTAGCACTGATATTAGTATGCTGATCCTTTAAAGAGGGCGCCCTGTGCCGTGATTCGTTGGCGTGCGGACGTGCCCACGCCGACGTGCACTCGTTCGTATGAGAGTACTAACGTGCGTGCCTGGTCTGGGGTTCACACGTTCGTGCCGCACGTCTAGCTGGCGCATGGAAACGAGTGTTTGTGATGGTTCTCTGACAAGGCCTATCTCATTTCTTGAGGCCCTAACAAGCCAGGAAAGTACAAATACCCCCCAAATTACCCCTTTTTGGAAAGCAGACATTACAAGGTATTTAGTAAGAGGCATGGTGAGTTTTTTGAAGTTGTAATTTTTTCCCAGAATTCTTGGAAATTCTTGGAATTCTTTTTTTTTTTGCACAAAATTGTCAGAATAACAAGTTATTTCTCTCACACAGTACATGCATACTTGCAATGACACCCCAAAATACATTCTGCTACTCCTCCTGACTATAGTGATACCACATGTGTGAGACTTTTACACAGCCTGGCCACATACAAAGGTCTAACATCCAACTAGAACTGTCAGGCGTTTTACGAGCATAAATTGCACATCTCATTTGATGACAACCAATCACACTTTTGAAGACCCTGGAGCACCAGGTCAATGGAAACACCCACAAAATGACCCCATTTTGGAAAGCTAACACCCAAACGTATAATCTATGAGGCATAATGAGTCTTTTGAACGGTTCATTTTTTTCCAGTAGTTTTTGGAATATGTGGGAAAAAAATTAAAACGCATTTTTTTAATACAAAGTTGTCCATTTATAAGATATTTCCAACACATAGCATGTACATAGCAAAACTGACACCCCAAAATACATTCTGCTACTCCTCCCGAGTATGGCAATTCCACATGTGTGAGACATTTACACAGCCTGACCACATACAGTGGCCCAACATTGAAGTAGCACCGTCAGGCGTTCTACATGCATAAATTACACATCTCATTTCTCAACCACCTATTACAGTTTTGAAGACCCTGGAGCACCAGGACAATGGAAACGCCCACAAAATTACCTCATTTTGGAAAGCTAACACCCCAACATATAAGCTATGAGGCATAATGAGTCTTTTGAATGGTTCATTTTTTTCCCAAAGTTTTTGGAAACTGTGGATAAAAAATGAAAACGCATTTTTTTTACACAAAGTTGTCCATTTATAAGATATGTCCAAACACAGCATGTACATAGCAAAAAGGACACCCCAAAATACATTCTGCTACTCCTCCTGAGTATGGCGATACCACATGTGTGAGACTTTTACACAGCCTGGCCACATACAGAGGTCCAACATTGAAATAGCAGCTTCAGGCATTCTAGGAGCATAAATTACACATCTCATTTCTCAACCACCTATTACAATTTTGAAGGCCCTGGAGCACCAGGACAATGGAAACGCCCACAAAATGACCCCATTTTGGAAAGCTAACACCCCAACGTATAATCTATGAGGCATAATTAGTCTTTTGAACGGTTCATTTTTTTCCCAAAGTTTTTGGAATATGTGGAAAAAAAATGAAAACGCATTTTTTTATACAAAGTTGTCCATTTATAAGATATTACCAACACATAGCATGTACATAACAAAACTGACACCCCAAAATACATTCTGCTACTCCTCCCGAGTATGGCGATACCACATGTGTGAGACTTTTACACAGCCTGGACACATACAGAGGCCCAACATCCAAGTAGCACCGTCAGGCATTCTACATGCATAAATTACACATCTCATTTCTCAACCACCTATTACAGTTTTGATGACCTGGAGCACCAGAACAATGGAAACGCCCACAAAATGACCCCATTTTGGAAAGCTAACACCCCAATGTATAATCTATGAGGCATAATGAGTCTTTTGAACTGGTAAGTTTTTTCCAGAAGTTTTTGGAAACTGTGGAAAAAAAATGAAAACGCATTTTTTTTTACACTAAGTTGTCCATTCATAAGATATTTCCAACACATAGCATGTACATAGCAAAAATGACACCCCAAAATACAATCTGCTACTCCTCCTGAGTTTGGCGATACCAAATGTGTGAGACTTTTACACAGCCTGGCCACATACAGAGGCCCAACATTGAAATAGCAGCTTCAGGCATTCTAGGAGCATAAATTACACATCTCATTTCTCAACCACCTATTACAATTTTGAAGGCCCTGGAGCACCAGGACAATGGAAACGCCCACAAAATGACCCCATTTTGGAAAGCTAACACCCCAACGTATAATCTATGAGGGATAATTAGTCTTTTGAATGGTTCATTTTTTTCCCAAAGTTTTTGGAATATGTGGAAAAAAATGAAAACGCATTTTTTTATACAAAGTTGTCCATTTATAAGATATTACCAACACATAGCATGTACATAACAAAACTGACACCCCAAAATACATTCTGCTACTCCTCCTGAGTATGGCAATACCACATGTGTGAGACTTTTACATAGCCTGGCCACATACAGAGGCCCAACATCCAAGTAGCACTGTAAGTTGTTCTAGGAGCATACATTACACACAAATTCCTGCCAACCTATCACATTGTTGAAGGCCCTTCATATTTCTAACACATAGCATGTACTGTACATACCAATTACAAACCAAAATAGATTCTGCTGAGTAAAGGGTAAAGAAAAGATTACCTGCGGTTTTAGTAGTGCAGTGGTCCACAGAGAAGAGCATCGGTCCAGGCAGCAGACAGGAACGTGGACAGCGACAGCAAAACAGGCAGCAGGCAGGAATAGTCAGTACAGGTAGAGATGTCAGCACATCCAAAGCATTGGTCCAGATATCAGGCAGGGATGTGGTCAGCAGCAGCAAAAGGATCAAAGGATTGTTCATGCAGCAGGCAGAAATACTGTCCATAGTTAGTACATGCAGCAGGCAGAGGTATGGTAAGCACAGCCAGAGTATTTGTCCAGGGAGCAGGCAGTACCATCAAGCTTAGGGCATCGGTCAGGAAAGAATGGGGACAGGGGTAGAAGCTTCTCCCACCCAAATCGTTTTGAAGCCTCTGGGCAACCAGACCCTGTTCTGGGAACACAGAAAACCAAAAACTGTTTTTCTGAACTCCGAACACTATTCTGGAGCCCCTCATATATGTGAGACCCCTGTGTAGCAGGGTGAAAGATCAATTCAAGGGGCAGGCAAAAACATGATCAACAGGCCAAGGTCAGTGCTGGTAAAAGGCAGAAATAGACGGTAGGCAGAGGCATAGTCGATACAGTCCAGGGTCAGTTCACGTGAAAGGCAAAAACATGTCGGAAAAACAATGCAGATGGTAAGCAGAGGCATAGTCGAGAAACAGGCCAGGGTCATTTCACATGGAAGACAATGATATGGTTGGTTGAGGAAGGGAAATATTCAGGACAGAAATTGAAAAGGGGGAAATGGCAGTATTAGAAATATGGGCTAATAATTTTCCAGAGTGTGATATCGCTTGAAGCATTCTCCGATGCAAAGGCCAGCTTGGGAGGGACAGTCGGGACAATGGAAGCTGGTATCTTTCCTAATTCCTCTTTTGGTGCACACCCAACATTTTTTCTGCCGTCGTCTTCCAGATCCTGTTGGTGGAATATGGTCCGGGAAATGGCGCTCATGTAGTCTGCTGACAGAATCAGAGCGAACGCTTTCTGGGGGGGATACTTGCTGATAAATCAGGGCAGTGACAATGTCTTCAATAAACTTTATGAAGGTGGTGGGTGTTTCTGTTGATTTTTGGTAGATGATGAAAGAATTTAAAAGGGCCAAATGAAAAAAGTAAATTGCGACTTTTTTGTACCAGAAGAGGGATTTTCTTGTTGAAAGATAGGGCTGCAACAATTGATCATTTAAATCCACCCCCCATGTATTTATTGTACTCAGTGATACAGGAAGGCTTGCTAACGGTACCGCGTCTTCTGTGAAGTTCCACCGAGGTGTCATCATGGATGGTGGACATGATGTACACATCTTTCCTATCCCTCCACTTCACAGCCAACACGTCTTCATTCCTCAAGCTTGTCGATTCCCCCCTTTGAATGGTTGTGGTGATAAGACGCTGTGGGAAGCCCTTTCGGTTATTCCTTGTTGTACCACAGGCCAAAGTTTTTTTTAGATATAGGTGGCGGAGAAGGGGCAAACTAGTATAATAGTTGTCCATGTAAATATGGTACCCCTTTTGGAGGAGTGGGAATGCCAACTCCCAAACTATTTTTCCACTTATTCCCATGTACGAGGGACACTCAGGGGGCTGGAGCTGGGAATCTTTGCCTTCATACACGCGGAATGAGTGCACATAACAGGTGGTGCTTTCACAAAGCTTGTTAATCTTCAAGCCTTACCTCGCCCTCTTACTGGGGATATATTACTTGATTGCCAGCCGGCGTGTGAAATGCACCAGGGATTCGTCCACAGATATATTTTTGTCAGGGACATAAAGTTCGGCAAACTTCTGGGAAAAAAAATTAATTAGGGGCGAACTTTATATAGTTTGTCAAAATTTGGGTGATTTTGAGGGGGGCACTGTGAGTTGTCACTGAAATGCAAGAAGCGCAGACCCCTAACAGTAGTGGAGCTAAAATTGTTTTTAGGCCTAACCCTCAACATGGGGCTTACAAAAAAATGAAATGCATAAGTATTGGACGACCAAACCCATCCACCATATGCCAATTTTTTCATCGGCCATGTCCAGGTCCCGATACGAAATTATAATCTCCATTCAAAAGGGCGGGCATAGGTAGAGCTGGGGTTGGTTGCAATGAATTGTTGGGCAACGAGATTGGTTTGGTCCACGATGCCTTGAATCAATTCGTCAGGGAAAAATAAATTTAAAAAATCCATTTGGGAAAAGCGTGCAGTGTTGACCTGCACACCTGGCTGTGCTGTAAAAGGGGGGATCGTGGCTGACCCTGTGGTAGAAGGCAGTCACAATGGGTTTGCCAAGGCATCTGGAAGCTGAGTTTGGGTCCTAATTCTTTGGCGTGCACTTGTGCTGGGCCTTTCCTCCTGGGGTCTAGTAGTGCTTGTACTGGGCCCCTCCTCCTGGGGTCTACCGTCGCTGGCACTGCTGGTAGCTGCCTGGTGTTCAGACCTTCGTCTTTTTGGATGGACTGCTTCCTCCTCTGATTTGGATCCTGATGTGCTGCCTTCGGGGGGCTCATATTCTGAACCAGAACCAGAATCGGAATCAGAACTGAGCGGTGAGAGCTCCCCATTGCTCTCATCGGTCAGACTGAGTATTTGGTATGCCTCTTCTGGGGTGTACACCTTTCTGGACATAGTGGCTAACTGGCTGTATGTACTCTGGTGGCAGGTACTCTGGTGGCAGGTGGTGAGGTGGTGGGTACTCTGGTGAGGTGACAGGTACTCTGGTGGCAGATACTCTGGTGGCAGGTGGTGAAGTGGCGGGTACTCTGGTGGCAGGTGGTGAGGTGGCGGGTACTCTGGTGAGGTGGCGGGTACTCTGGTGAGGTGGCAGGTAGTGAGGTGGCAGGTACTCTAGTGGCAGGTACTCTGGTGGCCAGTGGTGAGGTGGCAGGTACTCTGGTGGCAGGTGCTCTGGTTGTGAGGTGGCAGGTACTCTGGTGGCAGGTACTCTGGTGGCAGGTACTCTGATGGGAGGTGGTGATGTGGCAGGTACTCTGGTGGCAGGTGATGAGGTAGTGGGTACTATGGTGGTGGGTACTCTGGTGGCAGGTACTCTGGTGGCAGGTGGTGAGGTGGCAGGTACTCTGGTGGCAGGTACTCTGGTGGCAGGTGGTGAGGTGGCGGGTACTCCTGATGGACAGGTACTCCTGATGACAGGTACTCTAGATGACAGGTACTCCTGATGACAGGTACTCTAGATGACAGGTACTCCTGATGACAGGTGCTCCTGATGACAGGTACTCTTTATTTAGGGGGGCAATCTGGGCACAGTAGTACATATATGTAATAGGTAACTCACTGTTAGCTGATCTCCTCCTCACACTGGATCGGTGTGTGAAGAGGAGAACCCAGCAACAGCAGTTACACTGTGTGTTTTGTTTACATTAGTGACCGGCTGTGATTGGACACAGCCGGTCACGTGGTGAAGAGCCATCTCATTGGCTACAGTGATCAGGGCTGAGCTGTATCCAAGGGAAAGGCCTCAGCCCCAATCACCACTCTGCACTCCACCGGAGGCACGCGCAGACACCGTGCACGCCGCTTCCCAATGCCGCCCTGCATAGTGACAGGTCCGCCGCTCCCGACGCTCTGCCGCCCACTGCCGATGCTTTAATACCCCCATCGGGGAACGGCTGTGTCCCGAGGGACACAACGGAACCCCGATAACCGCTCTGCAGGCCCCCGGGGGCCTGCAGTAGTGGCAGAAAGCCGAGGCCCGTCATATGACGTCCATCCAGGATGGGAGATCCCATCTGTGGCCGTCATTTGACTATGGCTGGGTATTGAAGTGGTTAATCACCATGAAAGTTTTGCATGGTGGAAATCCAAGTCCCTGGTCACCTTAGCTGCTCTCCAGCTCGGAGATACATTCGCCACATTCGATCTCCTCCACGCACAACATTAAATCCCTCTTCGGGAACTCTACCATTTTATATAAATAAGACAGTTTTATATCCCCCCCTATATATTTCCCCTGCTGCAGCAAATTGGAGCATGCTCTGCTGGGGCTTTTTGCCTTCCTCTGGATCAACTGAGGGTATAAAATTGGGTATATTGGATTGTACAATATTTTTTATTTTATTTATTTATTGTTTTTAAGGTTGAACTGGATGGACTTGTGTCTTTTTTCAACCTGAATAACTATGTAACTATATCTTCCATCATAGTCTTACCCTGCCCCCCCTCACATCCTTCGAACAGATATGCCATGACTCTCCCAGAGGCAAAGGCCTCAATTTCAACTCTCTACAAAACAACGTTGGCTTCATAGCAAAAGGGTTGGTCTGGTTCAAGGTACAACACCCATCAATCAGGCACCTCATCCCAGTAAACATAGAAAGAAGTTGGAGGTTGAGGGGATTTTTGCGGTGCCAATGAGGATGCAAGAAAATTACATAGGTTAAAATGAACAATAAGTTTTATTATTACAAAGTTTAAAAAGTATACAAAATATGTAGTCACAAAATTGACAAATATTTGGTGGTCATATTGAATGATCAATTCATAATCGATAGAAAATACAATGCACACTAGTCCAATATGTTTCACTATTAGCTTCTTCAGGGGATGTGCAAAAATCAATCGAGAACACTAAACAAAATGAAAACACTAAATTATTATAACAAACATATAAATTATATAAACAAATTATATAAATAAGAATCAAAACTGATAAATGAGCTTGGTCTCCAAAGAACACCACAGGTAAAGCCACTTACCCAAACAACAGTTACCACACCAGCAAACAAACCAGGCCGGACTCTACCAGTCACCCTAAATACCCCAAACTGAGGAAATCGGTCAAAGATGTGGCCATAGAGGACAAATGGGTGAAACTATAAACAGAAAATCATTGTAGGATTAATAACTGATTTGGTGAATATCTGATTCAGAAAGGTATAAAACAAAAAGGGACAATTGTCTTATATATTAAACAATTACTGAAGGATATATATGTACTTATTTATCCATATAGTGGAAAGGCTTGAAAGCAGCTTTAAAATACCTTCTTGAAATTAAGTGCAGGAAGCAAGCTGAAAGAGACATAAAGAGGAAGAATCTAAATTATAATATGGGAAATGTAAATATGGAACTCAACTGTTGTCAAGAAGTTTAAAAGAAAATTCTGATCTGTAATCATGAAAGATCTAAAATAGCAGAGATAGCTGAGTTTATTGAAGAGTTAATAGAGAGGAAATGTCTCCAGTGAGTCCAGATTGATTAGATAGAAGGGGCGCTGAAAATGAAACGATCCTGGGTTGTATAAATAGGTAACTACCATAAGGCAATACTGAAGTGAAATAAATAGAGATAGTTGTACAGTGAAAGTAAATAGATCATACAAACAATGAACACATAGCAGGCTGGGGCCCGGCTTACCAGTTTCACAAGCGCCACATAGTAGAGTGTCACCCTCCAGCTCTGGCTAAACGAACAGCCAGATAAGCCGGTTTTATCTGTCCTCCGATGAGCCAGAGTGTGATGAGCTTGAGGCGGACGAGAAAACGCAAATGCGCATGTGCAAAATGACAGGGAGTGCCTCAAACTACATCACCCATAGGGCTGTGCGAGGGAGGGAGGGGTCAAGTCCATCCATCAATAACATAGGATAGATAGACCCAGCATCCCTGCAACAGCCCAGAGGATGCAGAGATGGTAAAGCGAACACCAATGATGGTGTGATCCAGGGTGGCACGAAATGCCATCCATAGGATAAGGATTAGGATAAGGCCCCTAAGCGCAGCCATGCGTAAAGTGGGCATGCACTAAGGATGTCAAAGCATGCCCTGGGAGTCCATATGACCACTTATGACCTAATCCTCAACTGGGAGAAAAAGGGGAACTGGAGATCGGCATGGGTGGGCTGGGAAGGAAACACCAAGAAAAGGCAAAGGGGCACAAGAGCAAGACCATGAAAACACTAGCCTATCTGGGTCTTTAAATGGAGAACCAAGCTCACTCATAGAATGTATGTAATATATTGTGAATAATAATTGAGTAGAGAAAATCAAACACATATATATATTTAATAACAAACATAATACTGTTCATAAGCAATAAAAATACCTGTAGAACAATACATTTAATAAATAAAGGCAATAGCACATGAGAACAGGGAGAGAGGGAGGGAAAAAAGGGAAAGGGAGGGGGAGAAAAGAAAAGGGGGAAGGGGAAAGGGGGCTGCAAAGTTAGGATAAAGTAGAGGAATAGACGTCCAAACATGGAAAACAGCCGATGAAGAGAAATACCCTAGGGGGCTGACATTCAATGAAGTTAGAGAAAGGACTTGAAACTTAGGCTCTCGTTAAATCCAAGGAATAATGTATCTTTGAGGTCGTAGATCCAACGAGCCTCTAGCTGTAACAAAATGCGGACAACAATACCCCCTCGGGAGTCCAGAGGGACATGTTCAAGTGCCAAAATTTGATATATTGAGGATTGAAATCATGATGTATGTATCGTTTGAAAAACTGTTGTTTTGTCTTCCCAATGTAGAAGCCACCGTACAGACACTGAGCCAGATAGATAACCCCAGGTGTCTGGCAGGTGACCCTACACTGGGTGGAATGCCATTTACCATTAGGGAGTCTAAATTTGGTTTTTCGATCAACATATTGGCAGACATCACAGACTCCACAGGGAAAAGTACCCCAATTGGTTTGAGTTGTGGAAGCTGGAATATTTTCAAAATGGCTATGAACCAGACGATCCCTGAGGGACGGAGCTCGTCTGAAAGTAATCTCAGGAAGGTTCTTGATATATTTGCTTGCAATAGGATCTGCTGACAAAAGTGGCCAAAACTTAGTCAGTAATTGTCTAATTTCTTTGTGTTGACTTGAATAGCGAGTGATAACTCGTACTGTGTCAGGTTTAGCAACCTGTTTATTGGAGAAAATCAGTGAGTTTCTATTTTTGGCATTGGCCTGATTAAACGCTTTTTTAAGACAAGCGTGGCTATAACCTCTAATTCTAAGTCTATTATATAAATCCCTAGCGGCAGTTTGGAAGTCAGAGCCCTTGCTACAATTTCGTTTGAGCCGTAAGTACTGGCTGTAAGGGATACTTTTAATTCCTTTGTCATTCCACATGACAAAGGAATTAAAGTGATACATCATCTAGATGAAAGGTGTCCTTCCTTTGCCAAATACAATGGATTTGTATTGGATTTGCTTAATTGTATTTTGAAACATAATGTTTTCCAATTTGACTCCTCCCACTACCTCCAGGTACAGGGGGTTGCAATGGGGACCAAATGTGCCCCCCTCATATGCAAACCTGTACCTGGGGGGGTGGGAGAAAGAGCTTCTTTCTAGAGAGAACCTGAATCATCTCCACGACAAAATCATTGCATGGTATCGTTTTATAGATGATGTCCTTATCTTTTGGTCTGGGACTCAATCTGAATTAAATGAATTTATACGAATAATCTCAATTAATAATTTCAATTTGAAATTTACCATGCATTGTAGTCAGAACAATATCAGCTTCCTGGATTTGGTCATTTCTATTGACACACAAGGTAAACTCGATTCATCTCTGCATAGAAAGCCCTCGGCGGGAAATACTATCCTTCACGCTCAAAGTTCGCATCCTACTTCTCTAATTAAAAGTATCCTTTAAAGCCAGTACTTACGGCTCAAACAAAATTGTAGCAAGGACTCTGACTTCCAAACTGCCGCTAGGGATTTATATAATAGACTTAGCATTAGAGGTTATAGCCACGCTTGCCTTAAAAAAGCGTTTAATTGGGCCAATGCCAAAAATAGAAACTCACTGATTTTCTCCAATAAACAGGTTGCTAAACCTGATACAGTAATGTCCCATACACATGGTCGGACATTGATTGGACATTCCGACAACAAAATCCTGATTTTTTCAGACGGATGTTGGCTCAAACTTGTTTTGCGTACACACGGTCGCACAAAGTTGTCGGAATTTCCGATCGCCAAGAACGCGGTGACGTCAACCACGTACGACGAGACTAGAAAAGGCCAGTTCAGAACCAAGCGCGGCACCCTTTGGGCTCCTTTTGCTAATCTCGTGTTAGTAAAAGTTTGGTGTGAGACGATTCGCGCTTTTTCAGACTTGTGGTTTTCAGATCGTTTTCTGCTGTTCAGTTTGTGCTTGTGGGTTTGTATCTGCTCTTCAGTGCGTGCAAGCAAGCTCCACGTGACTTTGTCATTGTTTTCTTGTTCGTTCGTTACTGTTTTTCAGGTCACTCTTCACAGGCCTTGCTGTTCTTCAGTGCATTCTGTTACTTCGTTCTGAGCAGCCGACCGTTTTCTAGCCATGTTGCGTATACGTACTCCTCGTAGAGTTCGTGCTGTGCAGGGGCTTGGTGTTGGGGTCCTGACCTTGACACAAGTCCAGTCCATGAACAGGGTGGGGAGGAGTTCATGGACCAAGAATTGGTTGCTTCAGCGTGACCAGTTCTGTCATATGCCTTTGCTCCGTGAGATCCGTGAGAATAATCCTGATGATTTCAGGAACTTTCTCAGGATGACGGACCCCGTATTTCACCGTTTGTTGGCTTTCCTGACCCCCTATATCAGCAGGCAGGATACCTGCATGAGGCAAGCCATCACTCCGGAGCAGAAGCTCGTCGCCACCCTGCGGTACTTGGTGACGGGGAGAAGCCTGCAGGACCTCAAGTTCTCGACAGGCATCTCCCCCCAGGTTCTGGGGATCATTATCCCAGAGACCTGTTCTGCCATCATACAGGTCCTGCAGAAGGAGTATATTAAGGTAAGATTTATCCTTTAATATCACATTTTTTTGTATTTAATGTTTGATAATATATTGTATTCCTCTCCTCATTCCCTAATGACCATGATTGTAATATGCTGTGAATGTCCCCTTTGTCCTCATGTATGCTGGATTTTTATGTAATTATTTTTGTTGTCCTTCATACATATTTGCCTTCACTTACCTCCCCAGCATGGTCTCCTGCCCCTATATTCACCTCATGTAGTCACTTAACAATGTATTTTATCAGCTCCATAGTAGTGCTTTACCCCAAACACCCCCTAAAATGTTTAGAAATGTGATTTGTGCTTTAAATTCAGGCAGAGTGCCAGAGCCTTTTTTGGGGGGTCCACAAATCATTTGGAACCCTCCCTCCCCCCAACTGCTAAGTCAGCTGATACCAATTCTCTATCTATCCTCAATCATCTATCTGCTGACTTTGCCAAACCCATACACACTATACCCATCTCTTTTGTGGTCAGATGTATGGATGAATTCCCCAAAGCATGTAGTGCAAGGGCCTGCCTGAATACTTTCAAATGGTACTGTGTAAAGTTTTTTTAACCTTTTATTATCTTGATAGGTAATAGCAGAATGTCCAAATGTGCTCAAATGTGTACAGTGTGTATTTATATCTTTGTATTATGACACTTCTTACCTGTCCAGTGGGCTGTCAATAGTGTAACTAAGGAGGGGCTGTTCAAAGTAATACCCATTATTTAGGCATTCATATCTCAATGAAGTGGAAAGGGTTACCTGTCCAAGAGCCCCCCCCTATAATGTTAGAAAGGGCCCAGGAGAGAGGGGGGAGGGGGAATATGATAGATGTACCTTATACTTGTGTGTATAAATTTCCATTAATAAATGTTATCTTGATGTTGGCCAAGAATGTTGGTGTCTAATCAGCTTTCCCTGTTTATGTGCAAAATGACTATTTTTTTTTGGTTTTCCTCAACAGTTTCCTTCCACGCCACAGGAATGGCAGACTGTGGCCTCCTACTTTGCCCAGCGGTGGGACTTTCCTAACTGTGGAGGGGCAATTGATGGGAAACACATCCACATCGTCCCACCACCCAACTCGGGGTCGTACTATTATAATTATAAGGGGTTCAATAGTAATGTGATGTTGGCGGTGGTGCCGGCTAATTACGAGTTCCTGTATGTGGACGTGGGGAAGAATGGCCGGATGTCCAATGGTGGAGTCATCGCCCAGACGGAGTTTTACAGGCGTCTCCAGAATGGCAGCTTGGACTTGCCACCTCCAGAAGACAATGTGGAAGGACTCCCATTCGTCTTCATTGCGGATGAAGCTTTTGCGCTGGGGACCATCTTATGCGGCCATTCCCGATGAGGACCCTCACCCCGGACCAGAGGGTTTTTAATTACCGGCTGGCCAGAAGAGTGGTGGAGAACACATTTGGAATCATGGCCAGCCGGTTCCACCTATTTCTTACACCCATACATATGGCAGAGTACAAACTGAATCACATTATCCTGGCATGCTGTGTTCTACACAACATTTTACGGAAACATTCTGCAAACTATGCTGGGTCAGTTGGGCCTGAAGCCGGAATTCAAAATGAACCAACCCTGACGGCGCTTGAAAGTGGCCGTCCTGGCTTGCCCTCCCTGAGTGCATGTGATGTCCGGCTAAGATACCTTGAGTTCTTTGCGGTAGGGGGGCTATCAATATGCCAGACAATGTGTGAAACCTTTATCAAATTAAAAAAAAAATAAGGAAATCTTTGGTGACATTCACTGCTTGTGTTTGTTTTAGCTGACCCTGACAGAAATGTGGTGAGTCCTGAAAATGGCGTGATTGTGTAACCTTATACAAAGCACTGTTGGGTGTTATTTACTAAAGGCAAAGACACTTTGCACTACAAGTGCACTTGAAACTGCACTTGTAGTGCAAAGTGGATTTGCCCTTATGAAATAACACCCATTGTCACAGAAAGCAGCAATTAGAGCACCACAAAAGTGTTGTAGCAGCGAGACAATTATCCACACATTCTTGATTAACAATCTTTTTAATACCTGCACAATCACGTGCATTTTGACAAGGTTTTTAAAACAAACCAACATGTTTGTTGTATAACAATTTTTGGGGTGGCATTAGAAAAAGTAGAAATGTCCATTTAAGATAAAACAGGCATGTTTAAAACCAACAAGAAAGACACAAATCTTGAACTTACAAAGTTCACATTAGGTAGAACTTGAAGGCAATATCAGACATGAGTATTTAGGAACTGTTTGATGTTGCGTTCAGATGGGGTGAAGTCACCCCAGGAAAAGCCAAGTTTTGAAGATACACACCAATTTACGAATGTCAACATGTGCTAGCTGCCATCACGGGGGATCAAGGGGCGTGTTTTGTGGGAGCAACCCCTTCCTCTCAGCTACTTTATTATTGAGGAAGGGGTTGCACCCCCAAAACGCGTCCATTGATCTCCCGTGATGGCAGATAGCACATGTTGACACACTGTGTGCCTCTTCAAAATTTGGCTTTTCTACAATTTGCGAAAAAATGTTAACATTGTAGCACACCATAAAAGAAAGGGCTTTGGAGGGGTTTTAAACTCTCCCCAAAACATCAATGATGTTGTTATTTTTTTTAATAACATCATTGATGTTTTTCGTGATGTTTTCCAATGCAACATTACACCCCATGATCTCCCCATTCAGGATCTGGGCACTTTCCGAGGTAAAAGAATCTGGATCCACAACATCACGATCACCTAAAAAGAGACAAACCAAAAAAAAAGCAGGTATTATAAATATGCCGGCATCCATCTCTTACCTGAGCCTGTGGTCGCAGACACTCACCTGTTGTGGTGACTAGTTCCACCACGTCTTCCTCCTCCTGCTCTTCTTGTGTTTGGGGTATTTCCCCTTCTTCCAGAGGTGGGGGGTCTCTGGTCTCCTCCGATGAGGGGTGTCCTCCGAGTCTTTTCTCCCCTATGTGAAAAAAAGGGTATACTTAGCACACAGATATTTGATGGCAGAACTATAAATATGAAACATTGCTTAGAAGTGGGAGACAATTGTCTATTTCGGCAGAGTTCCAAGATGTAGAATTTTGAGTGTCCTTTGTCAAGCTTGAATACTTACCTGTCTTGTACAAGCTTCACAGATGGAGACACCCCTATAGTATACACTGGAGCACCTGTGTGGGCCCCCTAATTAATAACAATGGTGTTCTTGTGTCCCACACTAGTGCTCCAGCATCCAGATGTGTAAACAGCTGCTGAGTGTCCTCTCCTTACACAGAATCTAGTTTGCATTTCATTCTAGTAACAAACCCATCTACACAACCTAATTATTTTCAGACAAGTAGGCCATAAAAAATGTGGTCAAATGCATATGGCCAAAACAATGGTGTTTTATAGGCCGAAATAAAAATGTTTGATACGAACGAATAATGTGCCCATGAACATGAAAGATGCCATTTTAAACTGTACAACAGTTCCTAAAAGCACATGGAGCAGCACGAACGTAATAAACACAAGAAGAATAGGAACACAGGACAACTATTTACTTTTTTGCAGCACTCTCCGGATCTTTCTGTACTGCTCGTGTTCTCTTAATTTCAGGTCCGACCACCGCCTCCTGAGCTGATCTTTCGATTGTCGTACCCCGAAATTCCGGTGCAGACTCTTGACCACTTTCGCCATGATCTTGGCCTTTCTGACATTGGGGTTTGGGTAAAGTCCATACTTTCCATCATAGTCGGCCCTCTTCAGGATGTCGACCATCTCCAACATCTCCCCAAAGGACATATTTGATGCCTTAAATCGTCTCCTTCTGGATCGGGATGTTTCAGGCTCTGGGCTTGTCTCCTCCTCCTCCTCGTTGCTATAATGGCACGCACCTGCTGTGTCTCCAACATGTGCTCTTCCTCCACTGAGCCGAACGAAAAGGGGCAGGGAATAGACTTGAAAGAACGTCAGGGGCGGGCGGAGTTACACGCATGCGCAGTGTGTATAAAGCGTAACATGCGTGCGTAGTACGTACGATCTGTGAGCGGAGGAAGGAGTATCGGAGGCACCGATCGTGATAACGAAGGTAAGATTTAACTTTGGGCCTATACTGCTTCTAGATTGAGGCCTGTATTTGCACAAGTCTAGAAGACTTTAGGCTGACATTAGGGTTTGTCTTGTGTTGTGTCTTGCAGTGAAAATGGATATCTTGAAAGATAACGACTTTATGGCAAGCTTCATTAATATGTTCAGGGAGCTGCCTTGTCTGTGGCAGATAAACCACCCACATTATAAGAACCAAACAAAGAGGAAGGCAGCACTGGATCAATTGCTGGAATTTGTGAAGACGGTGGTCCCCACGGCAGACATCACCTATTTGAAGATCCTAATTGGTGGCCTGAGGAGCACTTATCTAAGGGAGCACAAGAAGGTCCAGGATTCCCAGAGATCCGGAGCTGCACATGACATCTATGTCCCCAGACTGTGGTACTATGACAGGCTGCATTTTCTGGCAGGTCAGACTTAACCCAGGCCAGCACTCTCCAGTCTTCCTTCCATGCTTCCTTCCACCCCTGCTGAGGCTTCTGACGCCCAACCTGGGCCTTCCAGGCAGCAACATGTGGAGGAGCCCAGCTTGAGCCAGGTATAGCATTCCTATAAATATTTCTGGTTGTCCAATCAATTATGTTAAATAGATGTTAGTTTGGAGTACTAAGTTATGATTGTGATTGATGAAGCAAAAACTTAAACCATGTCCCTTTTTCATACACAGGGTAGTCTCAGCCGGGAGGTGGCCGGGCCAAACAGGCTGCTTGATATCCAGGTCCCTCCCCTACACCCGCAAAGACAAAGCGGCAGAAAGAGGAGAACCCTGGAGGAGGCTGCCATAGGCCTCTTTTGGAAAGCTACAGAGGCCCTGAGAACCCCCCACACTGTGGAGGAGGACTTTGCTTGCATAACTGCCTGCAAAATGCTGCAGATGGAGGAGGGCCAACGACTCCTGTGTGAGTCCTTAATTTTGGAAGCTCTTAATAACGGGTTGAGGGGCCAAATAACATCTGTTACCCACATTTGTAACCTCACACATGGTCCTCCTCCTCCTCCAGGTCCTACTAGTCCTCCTCCTCCTCCAGGTCCTACTCCTCCTCCTCCAGGTCTTACTCCTCCTCCTGCCACATCTCCAAAACCAGAGCCACAGCTGGGAAGGAAGCGTGGAAAGAAGACCAGAAAGTGATGACCCTGGGTCCAGTCTGGTCTGGCAAAAGATGCAGCCTCTTGTAGTACCACAGCCTGGGGACACAGATGTCATCTGCTGCTTTCATGATCTCTGGGACTTCTGGACCAGACTGCACTCCCTTAGATATGGACTTCTCAGGCCACCAATTTTGATGTTAAAGAATTGATGTCTGCCCTGGGGGTCCAAGGCTTCACCAATTTCTGCTGTTTATCCAGCGTTGCCTCCCTCTTTGTTTGGTTCTGAGCCCTTAATAAAGGATTTTTTGTTTCAATTATACTCTCCTATGTGTTTTTTCCTTCAAAAAGGACGGTTTGCTTTTGAGGATTCAGGTACTTTTCTAAAGTACAATGTGAAATTAACAAGGGACACCAACACCAAACAATCTCCTTGAGATTAAATAATATAAGATATCAATGGTGTTGTGGTAACTTGACACACAAAACACACACAAAAATATTATGGAGTAAAACTAAAAATAAAATAAAACAAAGATCAGCCTTGAAAAAAATACAAACCTAAAAAAAATAAAAAAAAAAAAAAAAAAAACAGCCTTTAAAAAAAAAAAAAAAAAGAAACCAACCCAAAAATAATTTTGTCAGATGTGACAAATCCAAATATATTGAGGGAGTCCCGATAAATAATAAAGAAAGAAGTCTGTGTGAATATGAATTTCTTCTGAGCATGCGTCGGAACTGGCCACACACGGTCGGAATTGACGCGATCGGATTTTGTTGTCGGAAAATTTTATAGCCTGCTCTCAAACTTTGTGTGTCGGAAAATCTGATGGAAAATATCCGATGGAGCACACACACGGTTGGAATGTCCAACAACACACTCCGATCGGACATTTTCCATCGGAAAATCGACCGTGTGTACGGGGCATAAGAGTTATCACTCACTATTCAAGTCAACACAAAGAAATTAGACAAATACTGACTAAGTTTTGGCCACTTTTGTCGGCAGAACCTATTGCAAGCAAATATATCAAGAACCTTCCTGAAATTACTTTCAGACGAGCTCCGTATCTCAGGGATCATCTGGTTCATAGCCATTTTGAAAATATTCCAGCTTCCACAACTCAAACCAATTGGGGTACTTTTCCCTGTGGAGCCTGTAATGTCTGCCAATATGTTGATCGAAAAACCAAATTTAGACTCCCTAATGGTAAATGGCATTCCACCAAGTGTAGGGTCACCTGCCAGACACCTGGGGTTATCTATCTGGCTCAGTGTCTGTGCAGTGGCTTCTACATTGGGAAGACAAAACAACTGTTTTTCAAACAAATACAAGATCACATTAAACCAATTAAAAAAATAGGATGGATACTGCCATCAGCCAACATGTTGGCATACATCATGATTTCAATCCTCAATATATCACATTTTGGCACTTGAACATGTCCCTCTGGACTCCGGAGGGGGTAGTGTTGTCCATATTTTGTTACAGCTAGAGGCTCGTTGGATCTACGACCTCAAAGATACATTATTCCCTGGATTTAATGAGAGCCTAAGTTTCAAGTCCTTTCTCTAACTTCATTGAATGTCAGCCCCCTAGGGTATTTCTCTTCATCGGCTGTTTTCCATGTTTGGTCGTCTATTCCGCTACTTTATCCTAACTGTGCAGCCTCCTTTCCCCTTCCCCCTTTTCTTTTCTCCCCCTCCCTTTCCCTTTTTCCCTCCCTCTCCCCCTGCTGCGCTTAGGGGCCTCCCTTATCTTATGGATGGCATTTCGTGCCACCCTGGATCACACCATCATTAGTGTTCGCTTTACCATCTCTGCATCCTCTGGGCTGTTGCAGGGATGCTGGGTCTATCTATCCTATGTTATTGATGGATGGACTTGACCCCTCCCTCCCTCGCACAGCCCTATGGGTGATGTAGTTTGAGGGACTCCCCGGCATTTTGCGCAAGCGCATTGGCGTTTTCTCGTCCGCCTCAAGCTGGTGACGTCACACGCCAGCTCGTCGGTGGACAGATAAAACCGGCTTATCTGGCTGTTCGTTTAGCCAGAGCTGGTGGGTGACACTCTACTATGCGGTGCTTATGAAACTGGTAAGCCAGGCCCCAGCCTGCTATGTGTTCGTTGTTTGTATGATCTATTTACTTTCACTGTACTACTATCTCTATTTATTTTACTTCCGCATTGCCTTATGGTAGTTACCTATTTATACAACCCAGGATCATTTCATTTTCAGCGCCCCTTCTATCTAATCAATCTGGACTCACTGGAGACATTTCCTCTCTATTAACTCTTCAATAAACTCAGCTATCTCTGCTATTTCAGATCTTTCATGATTACAGATCAGAATTCTATCCTCTATGGCCACATCTTTGACCGATTTCCTCAATTTGGGGTATTTTGGGTGACTGTTAGAGTCCGGCCTGGTTTGTTTGCTGGTTTGGTAACTGTTGTTTAGGTAAGTGGCTTTACCTGTGGTGTTCTTTGGAGACCAAGCTCATTTATCAGTTTTGATTCTTATTTATATAATTTGTTTATATAATTTATATGTTTGTTATAATAATTTTTTGTTTTCATTTTGTTTAGTGTTCTCGATTGATTTTTGCACATCCCCTGAAGAAGCTAATAGTGAAACATGTTGGGCTAGTGTGCACTGTATTTTCTATCAATTATGAATTGACCATTCAATATGACCACCAAATATTTGTCATTTTTGTGACTACATATTTTGTATACTTTTTAAACTTTGTAATTATAAAACTTATTGTTCATTTTAACCTATGTAATTTTCTTGCATCCTCATTGGTACCACAAAAATCCCCTCAACCTCCAGCTTCTTTCAGCGTTGGCTTCATATTTTTCAGATTAACCTCCATAAAGAAGTAAATGGGAGACTGACTAATGAAAAATTCACTCTGGAGGATTGGGATACCATGCTGGAAAACCTACGTAAAGACCACTAAATCACTGGCATTTAGGGAAACGGCCTATAAGGTATTGACCAGATGGTATTACACTCCTTCCAGTCTCCGTGTGATGTTCCCCAGAACATCTGGGCTATGCTTTAGGGGCTGCCAACTTCTAGGCACCTTTAGAAAAATATATTTTGGGATTGTGGGCTACTATCTCCGGTGTGGAGAGAGTCACTGCTGTTGCCTCTGCAATATCTGTAACTCCTCTAAAGCTCACTATCTCATTGTGTGCGCTTGGATCGACAATCCCAGGCATCCTCTGCAAAGGGGAGTGTCTTATACACACTATTTGTATATCCACTTTGTGGGTCCTTGCTCTCCACTAGAAGACCCCTGTAGTACCCTATCCTCCATCCTAGACAGAATGGATATGGTTATGATAATGGAGAGGATTTTGTATACCCTGCAAGATAAAAATGCACCTATTTTAGCGTAGATGGGGAGCTTGGAAAGCCCATAGACATACATTGCTAATGCAAGACTAAATGCCAATCAATGTTATGTTTTAATGAAACAGTACCTTTATGTATACCTTTTCCATACTTCTATTTCTATTAACAATTATATGCTTTTGATGTCAATTTTATGATGAACACTGTCACATGATTATATATTTTTTTTTTACTTTGATAAATAAAAACATTTGTAAACAAAAAAAGTTTGGTTCCACCCATAAGCAAGACCACCAAGGATAACTGGTTCATGGTATGGATATTGAGATACTTTGAGCATGCTCTCAAGCTATAGCTTTGGTTAGAGTTTTAGGTCATCTCACTCTAACAGAACCAGCGACAGAGATATCATCCAGAATCATAGCTGGATGGGTCATTCCAGCTTGCCAATAGGCTTATAGAGCTTAGGGCTTGATTCCTATGGAAGCAGTCATGACACACTCAACCAGAAGTGTGTAGGCTTTGTGGGCTCCCTCTGAAAGGGCGCCAGGAATATTTGTAGGAGGGGTTGGCATGTCTTCTATTAAGGTAAACAATACTTTCGCGCCCGTGATAGTAATAAATATGAAAAATTGATAATTGTATTAATAAGTGTATAAAAAACAAAAAACAAAAAACAAAAAATCACAAATGCAAGCTGCTCCCCTAATTTTGAATGAAACAATCAAATAAGTAGTGGTGTACAGTAGGGGGCGCTAGAGACCTGAAAACATATGTATCTGTCACTAGATACACACACAATCCACATCAACCGCAATGAATTATATAATACTGTTTGTGCTAAAATGAAAATATACCAAATACATAATATGTAATAAAAATATACAAATATATAAAATAAAAGTGAAGAGTGATATTAAGATCAAAAAAGTTCTTAGTGCAAGTGTGATAGATGAATTCATGATGTTTGATTGTCCCAATCCATTGAAAAGATCAGAGCAAACAGTTAGTTGAAACCAACATTAAAGCTGACACATAGATCTTCAAAGATGCAACAAATCTTGCGATGATATATAGATTCCGTCACCCAAGAGGAAAAAACACCTGAAGATAATAGATATCTGCTTACCAGATACCAATGACTCCTTTAACTAAAAAGAGAGTCATTAGCGCTTGTACAGGTTTGTGCCTGTTCACATGAAGGCTGGAAGGCTGGATGGTACTTTAGGCATAGATCCCTCCCGTCCCATTCATTCAGGATAGGAAATATGAGAAACACAAAAGGGAATCTCCATAGCGTAAAACCGTTTAATGTATAAAAATAAAGAACAATAAAATAGCCAAATGGCCTCTTACATTGATCGGTGCCTACCCGGCACTGGGACTGCTTGCATGTCAGGGTGAATGGTGTCAAAAACCCTTCGCATCACATCGCACATGCACGTGTTTTTTCCTCTTGGGTGACGGAATCTATATATCATCGCAAGATTTGTTGCATCTTTGAAGATCTATGTGTCAGCTTTAATGTTGGTTTCAACTAACTGTTTGCTCTGATCTTTTCAATGGATTGGGACAATCAAACATCACAAATTCATCTATCACACTTGCACTAAGAACTTTTTTGATCTTAATATCACTCTTCACTTTTATTTTATATATTTGTATATTTTTATTACATATTATGTATTTGGTATATTTTCATTTTAGCACAAACAGTATTATATAATTCATTGCGGTTGATGTGGATTGTGTGTGTATCTAGTGACAGATACATATGTTTTCAGGTCTCTAGCGCCCCCTACTGTACACCATGTCTTCTATTAAAGCTGTGCTGGCTCATTGTGGGGTGTAGCTAGCTTCCTTATACTGTTAGGATCGATCCATACGTTTTCTGTTGGCAAAGTGTTATGTTGGAAACCTTACCTTTTTCGGCATCCCATCCTTGTTTTTTTGGGCTAATTAGTTCCCAAATGTATGCTGCCATGGAGCCTATCAGGAAAACGGAAAATTTCCTATCAAATACTTCCCATAAGTTTCCTTTCCTGATGGCTCCATGGCAGCAGGAGTTCCCAACCAGTGTCATGAGTAGGCTAGTTACACAACGTGGCCTTTGGCTCAGCCTGGAAATTCATGGGAGTGGGGTTCTATGGGGTAGGAGCAAGGGCAGGGCTACCCAAACATATGCTGCCATGGAGCCCACCAGGAAAGATAAATGACAGTAATGGCGCGTACACACGACCGGTTTTGCCGTTGGAATAAACACCGAAGGTTTCTCCGATGGAACTCCGATGGAATTGTGCTCAAGCGGTCTTGCCTACAAATGGTCACACCAAAGTCCGACCGTCTAGAACGAGGTGACGTACACCAGGTATGACAGGGACTAGAAAAAGGAAGTGCAATAGCGAATGCGCCACCCTTTGGGCTCCTTCTGCTAATCTTGTGTTTATCTCGTGTTAGCAGAAATTTGGTGAGAGACGATTCGCGCTTTTCAGCTTTCATGCTTTTCAGTCCGTTACTGCTCTTCAGTTTGTGTTTGTGGGTTTGTATCTACTTTTCAGAGAGTGTAGACAGTTCATATCTGTTTTTTCAGTGTGATCTTGTCTGCTCGTTTCTGATTTTCAGCTCGCTCTTCACAGGCCTTGCTGTTCTTCAGTGCGTTCTGTTAATTCGTTCTGACCAGCCGACCGTTTTGAAGCCATGTTTCGGGTACGCTATGTGGGTGCTTGGTTTTGGGGTTCATTCTTTGACCCAAGCTCAGTCCATGAACAGAGCAGAGGCTAGTCGCCACGTTGCAGTACTTGGCGACTGGAGAAGTCTACAGGACCTCAATTTCTCGACAGGCATTTCCCCCCAGGTTCTGGGGATCATTATCCCAGAGACCTGTTCTGCTATCATTCAGGTCCTGCAGAAAGACTATATTAAGGTAAGTTTTCTCCTTTAACATCACATTATATTGTATTTAATTATTTGCTTATGTTTTCTATTTCTTTCCTCATTCCATAATTACCATGATTGTAATATGCTGTGAATGTCCCCTTTGTTCTCATGCATGCTGTAATCATTTAGAATGCTCCTTTTTTGTCTTTCATGCATATTTCCCTTCACTAACCTCCCCAGCATGCTATCCTGGGCCCATACACACCTAGCCTATTCACTTAACAATGTATTTTGTCAGCTCCATTGTAGTGCTTTACCCCAAACATCCCCTAAAATGTGTCCAAATGTTTTTGCTGTCCTTAAATTAATGCAGAGTGCCAGAGGCTTTTTTTTGGGGACCCAAACACAGCTCGAATGAACCCTCCCCCTCTAAAATTTTTACAATGGGCCATCAGAGGGGGGGAGGAATCTGATAAGTAGACCTTATATTTTTGGCTTTAAATACTCCTAAAAATGAATGTTAACTGATGTTGGCCAAGAATGTTTGTGTTTAATCTGCTTGCAATGTTATGTGCAAAAGTACTAATATTTTTTTGTCTGTTTTGACTCCACAGTTTCCTTCAACGCCACAGGAATGGCAGACTGTGGCCTCCCATTTTGCCGACCATTGGGACTTTCCCAACTGTGGAGGGGCTATAGATGGGAAGCACGTCCACATCGTGCCACCACCCCATTCGGGTCTTACTATTATAACTATAAGGGGTTTAATAGTATAGTGTTAATGGCGGTTGTGTCGGCACAATATGAGTTCCTCTATGTGGACGTGGGGAAGAATGGCTGGATGGAGGATGGAGGAGTCTTTGCCCAGATGGAGTTTTACCAACGAGTGGTAGCCTGGGATTGCCACCCGATGCGGACAACATTGAAGGACTCCCATTTGTCTTTATTGCTGATGAAGCATTCAGTCTGGGCTAGCACCTGATGAGGCCATTCCCCCAGAGGACCCTCACCCTGGAGAGGAGAGTTTTTAACTACCAGCTGACCAGAGCAAGAAGAGTCGTTGAGAATGCCTTCAGGATAATGGCCAGCCGGTTCTGCCTGTTTCTGACAGCCATACACATGGCGGACTACAAACTGAACCACATAATCTTATGCTGCTGCATATTGCACAACTTTTTAAGCAAAATTGCACACAATTATATAGCCTCATTTGGGCCTGAGGCAGGACTTCCTGATAATCACCTGACGGGCCTGGATACTGGCTGTCCTGGCTTGGCACCCCAAAGCACCCGTGAAGTTCGGGAGACATATGTTAATTGTTTTACGGCTAGGGGGGCCACTGCAATGCCAGACAATGTCTAAATATTTTTTTACAAATTTTCTTTATTGCTTGTGTTTTTTTTTGACTGTCTCCTATGTTCACCTAGTGCACTTGTAGTGCCAAGTGGATTTTCCTTTTGTAAATAAGCCCCATTGTCACTGTAAACACAAAATTACTTACAAAACTGTTATTGAACATTGAAAGAAGAAGCCACACATAGTTAATTATCAACATTTTTACTCTGTGCACATTCACATGTGCGTTATAAAATTTTTTTTTTTTTTCAGAAACAAGCATGTTTTAAAACATAACATACACAACTCTGGAACTTACAAAGTTCGACGTATAAAAACTGAAGGCAATATCAGACATTATAGTGTCAAAAATGTCTTGATATTGCCTTCATCAGATGGGGTCCCATGTAAAAGCCAAATTTTGAAGATGCACACAAATTGGGAGTCCAAATGGGTATTTCCCTCCTGATCCCATGCCTAATGTCAACATGTGCTATCTCATGGGGGATCAGTGGACGTGTTTTGGGGGTGCAACCCCTTCTTCTCACCTACTAGAGTTACGAAGAAGGGGTTGGACCCACAAAACGCGTACATTGAGATTCCCTGATGGCAGATAGCACATGTTGACACACTGTGTGCATCTTCAAAACTTGGCTTTTAAAATGTCCAAAAAAAAAATGATTTAGTCCAACAAATGGGAAAATGGATGGGATTTGAAAGCAAATTATATTCTCCCCAACACATCTATCATGTTCTTCATTTGTTGTTCCATAACATTCAGTTTCTTCCTTATAATGTCTGTTTCACCATTCCACACCTTGATGTCGTGGATGAGTCTTTGGGCGCTGTCACTTGTGAAAGGTTCAGCTTGCTCTTCAACAACCAGCACATCACCTACAAATTGGTTAAAAAACATGTATTATAAATATGCAGGCATATATAGATTACCTGAAGGTGGGGTGTCAGACACTCACCTGTTTGGGTGACAATCTCGCCCACTTTCTCCACCTCTCGTTCCTCCAGATCCTTGGGGGGTCTTGGGCTGATTTCCTATTCTTGGTGATGTGGGGGGTCCCTGGTGTCCTCTGAGTGGTGTCCTCCGAGTCTTTTTTCCCCTATGAGAATGAAACAAAAGGTATACTTAGCACACAGATATTTGAGTCCAGAAATAGGAATATGAAACATTGCTGGGAAGTGGGGTACAATTGTCTTTTTGGGCAGAGTTCCAAGCTGAAGACATGATTTTTTACCTTTACCAAAGTTGGAATACTTACCTTTTTGTGACAATGTTCACACATGGAGACACCCCAAGTATCCACTGGAGCACCTGTGTGGGACACCTTAAAAAGTTTGTTCTTGTGTCCCACACTAGTGCTCCTGAGTCCAGATGTGTAAACAGCTGCTGAGTGTCCTCTCCTTACATTACACTGAATCAAGCTTGCATTTCATTCTAGTTACAAACACATCTAGACAGCAATGTACAAAACTTAAATTTATACAAATAGGCATGACCAAATGTATTTAACCTGTATCTGCCAAAAACATTGTATTTAATGAGCGAACGATGTTTCCTATGACCGATTACTGTGCCCACGAACATAAAATTCCATTTTAAACTGTACAACAGTAAAGAAAAGCACATGGCGCAGCATGCAAGTAATAATAATTAATAATAGGAACACACGACAAGTACATACTTTTTAGAAGCACTCTCTTTATTCTTCTATACTGATCCTGCTCCCTCAGTTTCTGGTCTGACCAACGTTTCCTTATTTTCTCCTTGGAGCGTTGTACCCCAAAATTCTGGCGCAGACTCTACACAACTTTCATCATGATCTTGGCCTTTCACAAATTAGGGTTGGTGTATGCTTCCCATCATAGTGGTTCCTCTGCAAGATGCACGCCATCTCCACCATCTCTTCAAAGGCCATATTGGAGGCCTTAAATCTCCTCCTCTGGGATCGTGTCACTTCAGGCTCCAGGCTTTCCTCCTCCTCGTTACTGGAATAATTTCCACACACCTGCTCTTTATCCACCATGATGCTCCTACTGCGTGCCGAAGAGAGAAGGGGTGGGGAATCTTCGAGAAAGAACTTCAGGGGCGGGCAACACGGGAGGAGTTTCACGCATGTGCAGTCTATATCAAGCTAACACGCATGTGTCGTACATATGATCTGTGTGTGGAGGAAGGATGAACGGAAGTGACGAGTGTCCTAAACGAAGGTAAAATTTGAATTTGGCCCATCACAGTAGCCTATACTGCTTGAAGATTGAGGCCTATATTGGGATATGATAATGAGGGTTTAGACTGACATTCGTGTTTTTCTCTTGTATATTGTCTTACAGCAAAGATGAATCACTTTAAGGACCCAGAATTCATGGCCAGTTTCATAGACAGATATAGGGAGATAAGGAATTTGTGGGAGGTGAAAAACACCTTATATTATAATAAACAAGCTAAGAGGACAACGCTGGAGAAACTTCTGGAATTTGTGAAGACTCAGGTCCCCGATGCAACAATGCAGTTTTTGGAAAGTAAAATTGGGATCTTGAGGAACATGTATAAGAAAGAGCATAATCATCAGGAGCATCAGCAGCGCAAGTTTATGTACCCAGGCTGTGGTACTTCAACAAACTGCGTTTTCTGGATGACCAGACTGAAGCCAGGGAATCATTTTCTACCCTTCCCTGCAGCCTTCCCTCCACCCTTCCCTCAACCCCTGCAGAGGCTGATGAGGAACAACCTGGGCCTTCCATCCTGGAAGAAGTGGATGCGCCCAGCTGGAGCCAGGTATATTATTTTACTACATATTTATTGTCCTAATATTAATGATGTTAACTATATGTTATAATTGATAACTAATTAATGATTTAAAAGCAAGTGATTTACATATCAATAGACAGTAGTGGCCAAAAATAAATGGGACAAGAATGAAAAATGCTGGGGTCAGAAGGATAGTCTTTTCTATTTATTAACATTCCATTTGCAAGTCATGAGCTAAAAATTGTGTGTGATTGATGAAGCAAAAACTCAAACTATGTCCCTTTTTTATACACAAGATGAGCTCAGCCAGGAGGAGGGTCTGGAAAGAGTCAGCCAGGAGGTGGCCATGCCCAGTGTTAGCCAGGAGGTGGCCATGCCCATTGTCAGCCAGGAGGTGGCCATGCCCAGTGTCAGCCAGGAGGTGGCCGTGTCCAGTGACAGCCAGGAGGTGGCTGTCCCCAGTAGGAGCCTCACCCAATCCCAGGTGCCTCACCTCTGCCTTCAAATAAAAAGGCCCAGGAAGGGGACGAGGACAGAGGAGGCAGCACTGGGCCTCATTAGGGAAGCGAGTGATGTCCTCAGAAGCCAACCCAATGCTGAAGAGGCCTATGGCTGCTATCTAGCCACAAGATTGTTGAAATTGGAGGAGGGCCGACGCTTCCTCTGTGAGGCTATTATTTTTGAAGCCTTTCAGAAGGGGTTGAGGGGCCAGCTGACAGAGAACAGCCATATATATCATCTCACCCATCCTCCTCCTGCCACAAGTCCACCACCAGAGCCACAGCCTCCAAGGAAGGCTGCAGTGAAGGCTGCAGGGAAGTGTACGTGAAGAGAAAGCTGCAGGCAAGAGAAGAAAGTGATGACCTGGGTTCAGTCTGGTCTGACAGAAGATGCAGGTTGGTGTAGTACCACAGCCTGGGGACATATATGTCATCTGCTGCTGGTCCTGATCTCTGGGAGTGCTGGACCAGATTGGGCTCCAAATTATATGGACTCCTCAAGATAACAATTTTTGTTTCAACAGACTTGATGTGTGCCCTGGGGCTAAAAGGCTCTGCAAATTCCAAAAGTTTCTCTTTATTTTGTTACCCAGAATAAATGGGTAGTTTATTTTCTGAAAATACTTGCCTATGTGTTTTTAGAAAAATAGGACAGATTGTTTGTGAGTATGCAGGTACATTTCAAAAATACAATGTCAAATTAACAAGGGACACCAACCAACCTCCTTGAGGTTACAAAATACAAGATAATAATGTTATTGTGGTAACTTGACACACAAAAAAAAAAAAGATATTATGGAGATCACTAGAAAATAATTTTGTAATAATCCAAAAAAAGGAGATCTTGATGAAATAAAGGATTCTAAAAAAGCATGACTATAAAAAATATTTCTAAACATTATTCTGGAGATCTGACTTTAAAACAATAAAAGATTATTCATTAGATCACGAGAAATTATAAACAAATACGTTTATGAGAACTCTGTGTGAATATCAGCAGCAAAACAAGTTCATTCTTCTAGCATTATAAAGTACAAAAGAATGCGCTGCATTAAAAGATCACAGAATTTGCAGCGTGAGGAATGTGCTGTCTCCGTTACGAGCGCTAGTTTTACCAGACCGACTGCTTCCATCTCGTACTTGCTTCTGAGCATGCGTCGTTTTTGGTACGTCGGAACAGCATACAGACGAGCGGGCATCCCGATAATAATTAGTTCCGTCTGAAAAATTTTGAACATGTTCACTATCTAAGTCCGTCAGAATTTTTGACTGAAAAAGTCCGATGGGGCATACACATGATTGGAAAATACGATGAAAAGCTCCCATCGGACTTTTTCTGATGGACATTCCGCTCATGTGTACGCGGCATAAGTATTTGATAGGAAATGTTCAGTTTCTCCAGTCCATACATTTTTTGAATACTAAAGGCTTTTTATGATTAAATTAAATATGCAGTATGTATTTATTATGCAATGCTTGTGTTGTTTTTATGAAGATAATGTTATTGTGATGTCTTTTATGCATTTCATTTTATGATTTATATTGTAAAATGTTAATAAATTATTCTGATTCTGAAGTTGAAGGCTACATGGGGATACCTTACCATCCAAACCACTTGGAGGTAAACCAGCTGAGGACCACACAAGATGAACAAACAGCTCCCAACCTGCAGATGTGGGGATGTACCTTCATGCAGAAGGCAAGAAAAATTATAGGCTTTAGGACATTAGCAAAAAAAGCTAAACAAAAACATGACAGTTATAAGTGCAGTTATATGGGGATTGTCTTTAATGTTTTTAGTTTGCCAGTATCCCAACTTGCTGTAGGTGGCAGTATAATTTGACTGTTTATGAATTCAAGAAATCTCATGTCCCCTAATCAACAATAAAGAAAGATAGGTTTTTCTTCATGTGAATTGGCATAAGTTCTAATCAGAAATTCCATATTTAAGTGAGTGTTTGGGGCCTGTCATTGGTCACAACAATAAATTACTTATTTTAATATATTTTTTATAATTCATAACTTTGATCATATGAGTAAATACTGCCTTTTATATGTTTTCAATGGAAATAAAGCAAAAATGTATAGATAAACTGTGCAAGTTAATCAAAATGAAAATGTATTGACTGATCTAATTTGAGAAGTGTGAGTATCACAAAACAGTCCCCCAGGTAGACCTATTATATCTGGATGTGGCAATTTAACTGAAAACCTTGACAATCACCTTAAACCCTTTATGATATGTATGCCATCCTATGTACACAACACTATTCCGTTTTTGCAAATCATTCAAGATATGATAAAAGGGTAAGTATAGCGCTGCGCTAGATCAAGGAACACTGAGACAGCAGCTAACACACCTATAGACTCAGGGTAAAAATAACAACAAAAGATAAAAGTGTAGCGCTATAAACTCAGTAAATGTGTACATCAAAAAACCCATACATACATATGTACAGTGAATAAGTTTTGTCAAACCATGTATAACTATAAAAGTGAATAACACTATATGGTAAGTCCACAAAACTATTAGGTGAAGCAATAAATAGTACACCTTATAAACAAATATAATAGTGACTAATATACAGGAAACAGTGACGGTTCCATAAACTCAACAACTCAAATAATATATGAAAAACCTGAAATATAATAGTCCATTTCAAAATTGTGAAAACTTTGTGAAAAACACCACCAAGAGTCTATGGGGGTAGTGCATAAGCAATGATGAAAAAATAACTTCCAAGTATGCAGGTGGGAAGTTAAACCAAATCTGGCAGGTGAGTGGACAGTGGGAGAACCGTAGGTGCACAAAAGATTTAAATCAGTGCCGGGGCCATCACCAGGAAATGAAGAGGCTTACTGGAACTCAATGACCTGAAATAGCATACGCCATACAAGTCAAAACAGGCTTGATGACCAACAGGTCTAGGCAGTGTGCCTTGTCAGATGTCATCAGCATACAGCATAAAGGGGTATCAGCACGGCTTCCACATCCATAGACACTGGAACTGCCCGTGGAAGCGATAATACTGGACGTGGAGGACAATCGTGAGCATCTCATGCTCTTCCTCAGGCTTTGCATATTCAAGATATGCACATGATGACGACACCCAGTTGGTAGCCATAGACATTGAGGCCTTGTACAGTACCATTCCTCATGATAAAGGTCTTGCGGTGGTACGTCATGTGCTGTCACAATCCATCCAGCATGAATAACACTATACTGAATTCATTTCAACATCCCTTGAATTCTTACTTCGACACAATGCTTTTTCCTTTAACGGTTCCTCTTTCCTCTAGGTGTAGGGGGTGGCAATGGGGACATGTTGTGCCCCCTCATATGCCAACTTGTACCTGGGGGAGTGGGAACATTTACTGTTTGCAAATGACTCGCTATCTGTGTATATGGGCCATGTACTTGCATGGCACTGTTACATAGATGACATGTTCCTCAATTGGGATGGATTGGAAGATCTTTTACATGAATTTATGGCCTGTATCAATATTAATGAATTTAAGTTTCATCATGTCACATAGCACAACCAAGATTACCCTTTTAGATGTTCTTGTCAGAAAATAGACAGACGGTAGTGTAACGAGCCCCTTGCTCGCTCGGTTCCACTCTCCCGACACTCCTCTGCAGCTATAGAATCAGATTGCAACGTCTTAGATCCCATGGTAGACTTATTTACAATACACATTTTAGCAGACAATAGACAGACAGGTGTTGGAATTTACATCAGCATCTCCTAACAGTATCTGTCCCAGCATTATGAATCAGCCACTATTCCAATATGGCAAATCCAGAGTCCCCAGACATACAGCTCACAAAGAGCACCGTTCCCCCAAATACAAGGGCCCCCAATCGATCGGCAAGAGGCTAGTATACAGTCCCCTCCAAAAGTCTCTTTCCCGGCTAGGTCTGTCACATTTCTCCCCTTTCAGCAGGAGACTAACACAGGAGGAGACCCCAGACGGGTTGACTCCAAAGTTAGTCAGTAGTTCCAGTCCTCTAATGCCTGTACCCACACAGTACCCCAAACAAATTGTTCCAAACAAAGTATTACTCACCCAGCCAACCTCTGCCTCTCTCAGAGAACATATCTGCCGCTGGGGAGAGGCCTGGACTGGCCCTTCTCCCTGAAGTCCTTTCTGCCACTGGAGAGAAGACAGGGTGTCTGGGCTCACTCCGTCATGCTGTCAACCAAAATGTGTATTGTAAATAAGTCTACTATGGGATCTAAGAGTCATTAGATCCCCATTGTTATTTGTGTTAATTAACTCTGCTATTGTGTGAAGAAGAGTCTATGTTGATTGTGATAACGTTGATTGGATTTTCTGAACTACAAGACGGCCAGTCTGGCCTAACGGTCATGTCTGAGTCATCTAGGCTGTCTAAAGGGATTAGTTAATTAGCTCATGTTCATTAGG
Source organism: Aquarana catesbeiana (assembly GCF_042186555.1). Lineage (NCBI taxonomy): Eukaryota > Metazoa > Chordata > Amphibia > Anura > Ranidae > Aquarana > Aquarana catesbeiana. Next base: position 477,797,195 of record NC_133325.1, on the reverse strand, counting down.
TTAATTAGGTTACAGCTGTATTGTTAGAGTAATATGAGCAGGAGGTCTGCACCTCCACTTTGAGTGTATAAAAGCCTGTATTTTGTCAATAAAGATAGATTCCTGGTTGAATTTACATACAGCCTGCCTGGTGTTTGTTCTGAGCTACACAACTGGGTTAGAACGGCACATAGCTGAATTTCTAATCCCGGAGCATTGGATGACGAACCATCAGACGTTGCAATCTGATTCTATAGCTGCAGAGGAGTGTCGGGAGAGTGGAACCGAGCGAGCAAGGGGCTCGTTACAGGTAGCCTTTCCAGTGAGCTGTACCCCAAACTCACAGCAGGGAACTCGCTATTACATGCATCAAGCTTTCACCCTAAATCCCTACTTGCATCTGTTCCCTATAGCCAGTATTTTTAGGGCTCGCCGCAACTGCTAAGATGTTGTCAGCTTCAAAAACAAGGCTGACACTTTGAGGGCTACACTCCTCGAAACGGGATATTCTACTACCTGTCTTAAGAAAGCCTATAGAAAGACACTAAATCTATCTCACTCAAATCAATCTAATACAACCAGAATCATCACTACTTACTCGACACATCATAAACAAGTCAGGCGCATCCTAAATAGGTATTGGCATCTACTTACTATGGATCCCCTGCTTGCTCCTTTTGTCCCTGATTCACCGGCTGTCACCTACAGGAAGGCCCCCTCTGTGGGCGACAAACTGGTATCTAGTGAATACAAATCCATTAAAGGTGATACATGTAAAACCTTAGGTACTTTTGCATGTGGAGGATGTGGCTACTGCCAATATATGGACAGACGTAGACACATTGAGCTGCCCAATGGACTTAGATTTCGCCCCAAACAGAGTCGGCGTCGGAGCTCTGAGGGAAGCAGAGACTTTTACTAAATCCCCAGGACTATTTAGCACACAATTCTCTCCTTGACTGCCCGAGCACCCCTGTGGGACCAAAAATCCACTCAGAGGTCCCTAACAAACTACCTAATCCGTGTACGGGAACAGACTGCGATGTCACAAGAAGGCGCTCAGCCGACATGACCTTCAGACATCCCGATCCAGCGGCCTCTACTTCAGCCTCTTCAGAATTGAGTAAGTATTCCCCTCATCTCACTAAGGCTGACTTAGAAGACAGTTTGTCCATAAATTACAGGTGGAATTACACAAATCCACCAACACTCTGACCCAGGAGATTGCAGCACTAGGAGGGCGGACGGACATATTAGAAATCAAACATGATGAATTACATCCTGCCTATGTAGACCTGCGCAAAGATCATGAGATCCTCTCGGACACGGTTCTCCAATTGCAAAATCACCTAGAAGATTTGGACAACCGTAACAGAAGAAACAACGTCAGGGTTTGAGGAGTGCCTGAAACAGTTACTGACTTATCAGAAGCCATTAAGAAGCTGTTTCACTCCCTGCTCCCAGACCATCCTGAGGCCTCACTCACATGTGACAAGATACATAGAGCCTTAAGACCCAAACCACTGCCTGAAAAACCCCCTAGGGATATTGTGATGTGCCTGAAAGACTTTCTCATGAAGGAGGAAGTCCTGCGAGCATCTCGTAACACCCCTTTTATCCAACTAGATGGGATCACAGTTCAAATATACCCGGACATCTCCACGGTGACCCTGGATAAAAGGAGACAGCTGAAGGAGGTCATAGCAGTCCTGCAATCAGCTAGGATCCGCTACACATGGGGGTTCCCATTCAAGCTTTCGATCCCCCATAATGGCACCACCTATACCGCCAGTACGGAGATCCTAGTTAAATTGTGCCTCTTGGAACCTCAGAGTGTACCGAGGCTCCCTTCTACTCCTCGCCCTAAACCAATCTGGGCCTCCCCATCACCTCAACTTGACAGGAGGAACTGCCAATGCTCAAGAGATCAGTTTGCCTGATTCTGGTTGGTCAGAAGCGATTAACACATGCCCTACACATGGAGGATGGTTGGAAATCTAGTACAGTTTGTTTATTTTTTCTATTACTCTACTATTTTTGGCACTGAATTTAGCATTTTTGTCACTTACGCCCTAGCAAGTGTCTCTTCTTACCCACTTGAACAGCCCCCATACAAAGCCACTCTTATCAAGATATATATCTCTCCCACCTCTTATTTGAAGGGAGAGATCCCAGGTTTACCTTCCCCCTCATCTCCCCTTCTTTTCCTTCCAACAAGTGGAAATTCAAGCATCTGAATAGTGCACTGAACTTGGTTATGCAGATCAGGGTGGTCTCCTCATCCTAGCCCCTTAGAGTTTGTTTTAAGGTTCTGTTTTATATGTTATTTCCATTTTGCTGAGCTAATAGAGATGGTCACCAGTACTATTAAGGAATACTTGCATATATGTTATAAGACGCACAGTGGAGCAGGGCCACATTTCCCAGGATCCCTGGCAGCCCCAACAGTGTTGCACTCATATGTAATTGAAACAAATTTTTGGCCTGGTGAGCCTAACAGGCTAATTGGATTTTAGCACATGTCTACCCCAGCCCACAGTGCAGATTATAACAGACTTAAGCTTTCCGGGATATTACATTTAGGATGGGTCTACGAATAATATCACATAATGTGAGAGGCTTTAACTCCCCACAAAAGTGGAGGAAGGCCTTTAAGTACTATAAAAATATAGGGGCTGATATCATCCTGCTGCAAGAGACCCACTTCTATTCTACTATCTACCCAAAATTCTTTGATAAATCTTATAAACAACACATTTTTACAACTTAGTACAAGACTAGGGGAGGTGCAACCTTCATTAAAAATACTATATTATTTGATGTTAAGTATATGTACAAGGATCCTGCCGGCAGGTTACTGATCCTTCAGGGTGATCTACAAGGACATGCACTAACTATTGGAAATGTATATGCTCCTAACAACTCACAAAGCTCCTTCAGATCCTTTTTTCAGGTGCTGGATAGGTACAACTCGACGCACATGTTGGTTGGAGGGGACTTTAATCTAGTTTGGACAGAAGTAAAGTGGTAAGCATGGCTAACACTTTCCCCAAGTTCTTACTAAGATCACTAGGGACTCACCAACCAATTGACACATGAAGGACTTTAAATGTGGGAGTGAGGGAATTCACTCATTACTCACACCAATGTGACAGCTATGCCAGACTAGATTACATCTTTAGCTCCCCAATCCTACTCGCTAACTCATCCTCAGCTACTATACACACCTGCCCCTGGTCAGATCACCATATGGTGTCTTTTCATACATCTCATTTTGGGCTCTCCCCCATGACAGCCTCTTGGAGATTGAATGATTCCCTACTTGCGGACCCGGAGATAACCTTGCATGTAGTGGATCAGCTAGAAGAATATTTCAGGCTAAATGATGTGGATGACATGTCATCTTTCATACTATGGGCAGCCCATAAGTCGGTCCTTCGAGGCTGCCTAATAGAATTAGCTACTAAAAGTATCAAGAAATATCAAAAGATGACCAAAATTAAAAACCTTACCCAGGAAGTAAATTATACCATGTTCATATCCAATCCCACTCGTCAGAAATACTACGACAAATTAATCAAAATAGAGTGGAGTTGGATACGACCTTCTCAGAACAGACAGAGAAATCCATACGCTGGTCTAAGGCACGGTTCCTTCTCCATAGTAACACCGCCTCAGCCATGTTCACACGCAAACTCCATCAATCCCTCCAACCGACACATGTATACAGTATAAGTTGAGAACTAGATCGGGCCAAATGGTATTGCAGCCTAAGGAGGTCCTACAATTATTTACTTCCTTCTATCGATCCCTATTGTCATCCCCTGAATCTCCCCACCAAATGGCCTGGATTCATGGCTGAGTTCCCTGTTCCTCCCATCATTATCGGAGGAGCAGTTACACACCCTGAATGCCCCTTGCACAGAACAAGAGATTACTTCAATCATTAAATCCTTAAAAACCTCTAAGGCTCCAGGCCCAGATGGGTACACCTCATTATACTATAAAAAGTTTGCAGACATGCTTTCCCCTAAACTATCAAAACTTTTTAATCATATTCTACAAGGTAACAAACTCCCAGATGACATGCTGTACGCAAACATGACACTCATCCCCAAACCCAAAAAGAACCATACCTTCCCACAAAACTATAGACTGATATCGGTCCTCAATAATGATCTTAAAATACTAGGTCGAGTATTAGCAGATCATCTAGTGTCCATTATCTCTACACTAATAGGCCCAGAACAAATCTGTTTTATCCCCACAAGACAAATTACAGATAACATCTGCCTACCTGCTAATATAATTCAAGACTCAGACCTTTTCTCCCGTAAGGTGCTGATTCTGGGCCTAGACATACATAAAGCTTTTGATAGCGTCCTCTGGTCTTATATTGACACTGTCCTAGCTAAATTTGGGTTCTCTGGAGAATTCTTAAATGGACTTAAAGCCCTTTATCATAATACTCACACCCGAATCAAGTTGCCTGGCTGTTCCTCCGAGTATTTCCCCCTGGGCAGGGGTACAAGACTAGGCTGCCCTCTGTCGCCTCTGATTTTTGTCCTGGCGATAGAACCTTTGGCTAGGGCAAGTATCACAGACTCAAACATGAAAGGCTACCAGAAAGGAGAGGAAGTATTTAAACTGTGTGTGTATGCAGATGACGTACTTATGTTCTTAACAGACCCAGTGGTGTCTCTCCCTAACCTGCTACCTACCCTGCAGAAATTCCATACCCTTTCTGGGCTGGGGGTCAATCTAGCAAAATGCTCCGCACTCACAGTTAACATCCCACATCGTATAGCGGCTAACCTCAGAGGTTCCCTTGGTATCACCCTCATAGATAACACTTTCAATATTTGGGTGTGCGCCTGGCCCCCTCTCTACATGCAATGTATAATGCCAGCTACCCACAAGCCTTCTCCAAGGTCAAACAGTGGCTGCACTTATGGTCAGCCTTTCCTATCTCCCTGATGGGAAGAGTCACTGCCATCAAAATGTCTCTCCTCCCAAAACTATTATACTTTTTTAGGGCCCTTCCCATTTACGTATCTCGCTAATCTATCGAGCTAACCCAACAAGCCATTAAAAAATTTATATGGAAGAACAAGACCCCAGATACTGTAAATAGCTCACCCATAGGCCCTTATCACAGGGAGGATTGGAACTACCTAATATATGGCTCTATTATTTAGCAGCTAGATTGGCTCAAACAGATTCCCTGGCTTATGTTTGACGGTATCTCAGTTCACCCATTATGCATACTGGGCCTATGGAATTGGAATACTAAAATAAGACCCAAGGTGGTCAGCTCTCTAAATAGCATAGTAAGCCAAACTATTCATTTATGGACCCTGTACCACCAGAAATTTAATCTGAGATCTTGCAGACCCCCATCTTCATTTATGGGGGACACCAGATTCCCCCCCAGCATATGTATTCCCCAACAAATTTCTCTGGTAGGAAAGAAATGCCCTAACTACCCTTAACGCCCTAACCCATAGAACAAAACTTTGCCCTTTTTCCCACCTCCAGGACCAGTATGACATTCCGAGATCCGAATTTTATAAATATCTTCAAATAAGGCACCTTTTTGAATCACTATATTTACGGAACGCCAGCCCCAGACTCTCTCAATATGAGTCAGTCTGCTGCAATTTGTCTAGTGAGAAAGGGGCCATTTCAGTGATCTATAGGTACCTTAATGAGTTGCACTTACCAGAGAAATCAACTGCTATGACCCATTGGGAATCAGATATAGGACAAGAATTTTCCTCTGAGGAATGTCAGACATGATATTAAACATGCATAAATGCTCTCGCTCTATGTCTCTAAAGGAAACCGTGGTGAAGCTCCACACGAGTTGGTACCTCACTCCCGATAAAGTACATAGATTCTACCCAGAGGTCTCAGATATATGCTTTAGGGGCTGCCAGACCACAGGAACATTGGTCCATACATTTTGGAGCTGTCCTCAACTTAAAGAGGGAGTCCACCTGAAAAAAAAATATTAAAAGCCAGCAGCTACAAATACTGCAGCTGCTGACTTTTAATAAATGGACACTTACCTGTCCAGGAGTCCAGTGATGTCAGCAGCCGAAGCCGATAAATATCTCGGGTCTCGGCAGCTGCCGCCGCCATTCTCGGTGAGGGAATAAGGAAGTAAAGCATTGCGGCTTCACTTCCCGGTTCCCTACTGCGCATGCGCAAGTCGCGCTGTGCATCCTAAGTGGTCCCCACTATCTCCTGGGACCTGTGTGTTTCCCAGGAGACAGCGGGGGGGTGCGGGAGCGGGCATGACTCCCGCAGGAGTCTATTCCCGGAAGTGGATGGAGATACTTGTCTAATACAGGTATCTGCACCCCCCTGAAAGGTGCTTATTGTGGCACCGGGGGGGGGGGGGGGATCAGATGAGCAGAAGTTCCACTTTTGGGTGGAACTCTGCTTTAAGCATATCTGGGGTCAGGCAGCCTCAAAAGTAGCACAGATGACTGGGTCACTGATCACTTTGACAGCACCAATGTGCCTACTCTTCACCCCCATCCCTGACATCGCCCCCAATAAAAAATTAGCACATACGCTTTTCTGTGCTATCTTATGGGCCATAGCCTTGAACTGGCACTCACCCACGGTACGCTGGGCTCAGGTGCCCCAAAGAATGGAAATCATTAAACGAATGGAGCGTATTCACCATACCATTTTCAATACTATGCATGTTTTCAATAACAAATGGTCCGTTTGGATTGCATATGGTAGCACACTATGAGACAGAGGTCTTATACAGTGGGGCAAAAAAGTATTTAGTCAGCCACCAATTGTGCAAGTTCTCCCACTTAAAAAGATGAGTGAGAGAGGCCTGTAATTGTCATCATAGGTATACCTCAACTATGAGAGACAAAATGTGGAAACAAATCCAGACAATCACATTGTCTGATTTTTGAAAGAATTTATTTGCAAATTATGGTGGAAAATAAGTATTTTGTCAATATCAAAAGTTCATCTCAATACTTTGTTTTATATCCTTTGTTGGCAATGACAGAGGTCAAACGTTTTCTGTAAGTCTTCACAAGGTTGTCACACACTGTTGCTGGTATGTTGGCCCAATCCTCCATACAGATCTCCTCTAGAGCAGTGATGTTTTGGGGCTGTCGCTGGGCAACACGGACTTTCAACTTCCTCCAAATGTTTTCTATGGGGTTGAGATCTGGAGACTGGATAGGCCTCCAGGACCTTAAAATGCTTCTTACAAAGCCACTCCTTTATTGCCCGGGCAGTGTGTTTGGGATCATTGTCATGCTGAAAGACCCAGCCACATTTTATCTTCAATGCCCTTGCTGATGGGAGGAGGTTTGCACTCAAAATCTCACGATACATGGCCCTATTCATTCTTTCATGTACACGGATTAGTCGTCCTGTTCCCTTTTCAGAAAAACAACCCCAAAGCATGATGTTGCCACCCCTATGCTTCACAGTAGGTATGGTGTTCTTTGGTTGCAACCCAGCATTCTCTCTCCTCCAAACACGGCAAGTTGTGTTTCTACTAAACAGTTCTACTTTGGTTTCATATGACCATATGACATTCTCCCAATCCTCTTCTGGATCATCCAAATGCTCTCTAGCAAACCTCTGACGGGCCCAGACATGTACTGGCTTAAGCAGGGGAACATGTCTGGCACTGCAGGACGGCGTAGTGTGTTACTGATGGTAGCCTTTGTTACATTGGTCCCAGCTCTCTGCAGGTCATTCACTAGGTCCCCCCGTGTGGTTCTGGGATTTTTGTTGATCACCGTTCTTGTGATCATTTTGACCCCACAGAGTGAGATCTTGCGTGGAGCCCCAGATCGAGGGAGATTATCAGTGGTCTTGTATATATTCCATTTTCTAATTATTGCTCCCACAGTTGATTTCTTCACACCAAGCTGCTTGCCTATTGTAGATTCAGTCTTCCCAGCCTGGTGCAGGTCTACAATTTTGTTCCTGGTGTCCTTCGACAGCTCTTTGGTCTTCACCATCGTGGAGCTTGGAGTGTGACTTATTGAGGTTGTGGACAGGTGTCTTTTATACTGATAACAAGTTCAAACATGTGCCATTAATACAGGTGGAGGACAGAGGAGCCTCTTAAAGAAGAAGATACAGGTCTGTGAGAGCCAGAAATCTTGCTTGTTTGTAGGTGACCAAATACTTATTTTCCACCATAATTTGCAAATAAATTCTTTCAAAAATCAGACAATGTGATTGTCTGGATTTGTTTCCACATTTTGTCTCTCATAGTTGAGGTATACCTATGATGACAATTACAGGCCTCTCTCATCTTTTTAAGTGGGAGAACTTGCACAATTGGTGGCTGACTAAATACTTTTTTGCCCCACTGTATATATGTCTTATTTCTTCCCTGGTGACATGAGATATCTCTCAATACATTCAATACTACCCATAGGTTTGGTTTTGGTTATTTATATATGGTTATGACACATGTAATTCCTTACAGCTTTGTCCCTTATCTCAGCACAACTCTTTTGCCTCCTTTAGTTTTTCTATTTCATTTTTTATTAATTTATCCTTTCTTTTTCTTTCCTTTGTATCAATGGTAATGGGATGCACCATGGTACAGTACCAAAACCCAGATACTATACTATGGTTTATAATTTGAAAGGGGTACCGTTGTGACTATGATTAACATGTATTGCATGTATGCTTATCTATAAGGGTTGCATCCCGACTTAACTTCTTTGCTAATTGTGTATTGCCTTCGCAAAATCTCAAATAAAAACGTTTGTATTAACTACTTAAGGACTGAGCCTCTTTCTGAGATTTGTTGTTTATAAGTTAAAAACATGTTTTTTTTGCTAGAAAATTACTTTTTGCTAGAAAAAGAACCCTTAAACATTATATATATTTTTTCTAACACCCTAGAGAATAAAATGACGGTTGTTGCAATACTTTCTGTCACACCGTATTTGCGCAGCGGTCTTACAAGCGCACTTTTTTTGGAAAAAATATACATTTCTAGAGAAACAAACAACCTGCAGAACTTTAGATATTTTTCATTACAGTTACGTTAGGTGACTGCAGTTGGTAAATTTTAAATAAACTTCTTCATCACATGCACTTTGGAGTTAACTATTTATAGGGGTGTGCCCCCCCAGCCCAGCTGGGTGGGTGGGAGTTAGCCAGTAGTGATAGGCAAATCTGCTGGGATTCAATTCAAGGACACATTTGGTGAATCTGCAAAATGAGAACTTTAAAGCAAAGTTTGTTGAAGTCAAAAGGAGGTAAATCTTGAAAACCAAATGTCTCCATTTTCTGGGCTAATAGACAAGGGGTTGACAAACAAAGAGCATGGGGAGTTGTCGCACTGCTAGCGGTCTAATGTATAAATGCAAAACATTTTTTTTTGAATGACTGTTCTGTAAAGAGCAGCTCTTTTAACTTTTTCACTAACAATGACATAAGGCTTATTTTAGAACATGACTGATTCCAGCTGGCCAGATTGGTAAACCTTTCATCCTGTGCAGTCTCTTCCACTACAAGCTTAACATAACCTCAACATCCATGAACTTATAACAGCAGGGTCCCCTAGACTTTCCTGATTTAATTTAAAGCAATGATCAGTGGCTGACAAGTTTCTGATTGCAGCTATTCCTTATAAATAAGATCCTTCCACTGCCTCTGCCACTCTGCTACCTTGCACTGTGCCCTGCTTGTCATTGATCTTCCCCAGTGTGTGCTGCAATCTATTAGCTCTCGCTATGTGCCCTTGTGTGCCCTTTGCTCTCCTCTACCTCTTCATGTCCTCTATTTCCCTAAGGCTCTCCCTCCACAATTCTGTGTCCTCTGATCCCAGAGGACCCCCGGACAAAGCACCTCGTCCCCATGTCCCAACATCCCTAGCCCTGCAGATAGGTGAAGGGTTGGTCTGTGGGTTCCTTTATTATACAAAAACAAAAAAAGAAAGCACAAAAAAAAAAATATCCTATAATATAAATCCATTATCAATCACATTGTCCAATAATTTAGATCTACAATATGTCAATCACGATAAAATGACCCACCACCCCGCTAACACATCACATGCCCACCGCTAACACCATGCACTTCCAGTGGACTATCGCTGCAAATGATATTTCTCAGCCTGACAGCTGAATGTAAAAAAAGGACTGGGATTCCAGGGGACATCATTGACCAAATATGGTCTAGAATACTGTAGGTGTGTCTGGTATAGATTTTTTTCTTTTATGTTGCACAATAACAACCAATGATTGTGCAACCTCTGACATCTTAGCAACTAATGACATCACAGGTTGCTAAGCTGCAGGCAACTCGCCTCCACTTGATCTGGCATCCTAGCAACCATGATAGGGAGCAAATGCACGGCCCTGAGCTGGAAGCTTTCACATTTAGTGGTGTAACCCTATACCATTGCAAACTTGAACTCTATTCTTAGTGTCCAGAAACCTGCTAACTTTATTTTAAAAAATTGCCTTTCCTACATTAGCCAAGATGTAAAGGCTAAAGAATAACTCTAAATTTTTTTTTTTTTTTTTTACAAACCACAAGCTTCACTGGACCCTGGAGTGTTAAATGTTCAGAGGACAACACATAACGTATTCTAGTGAAAACTTTTTTTTTTTATTTAAAATTTGCCATGCAGCCACAAAAATAGTACACAATTATATTATTGCTATTACACAGGTTTGGGACTAATGGTAATGTAGCTTCCATCAAGGCTGCCTGCCACTAGGTGGGTCAGGGTTTTCTGTCATAGGAAAATAAGGCCATCATAAAGAAACCAGAGTCCAGTAAGGATGCATCACAGTTAGGATATTCATGAGTGGGATCTATGGTAACAAAAGTAATCATATGTTTAATATGTGTGATGTAGTTAATGACACAGCTGTTGACATACTGAGAGAATTGGTAACCATAAGCACTGAATAGCAGTGCTAAGCAACATTATGGTATAATTGGATACAATTGACCAATATCATGCACTGCAGTGATATATTTGGAAAGGAGCCAAACAGGAGAACACTGTTTCACTTAATCCAGAGAGACATGTGATCACATTGAACACACAGTTATGTGCAAAGGTATATAAAGCCTAACTCTTATCTTGAATGAAGAAAAATATGTTTACTCCTTCCATTGGCGAATAAAATAAAAAAATCAGCTCCAGCTGCTATACCCAATCTCTGGTGCTTGCTGCCCTGCAAACTCACTCCTCCAGCTCTAAACCACTGATCCTCTTCTGGCTTGAATGGCACCCTAAGTCATTCAACCCACTTCTTGTAAGCCCATGGTACCAAGGCTCTGTCCCCATCCTCAACTCACAGTAGAATGCTGCTGTAAATTTTGCTCTTTATGAGGTGTGTTAATTCTAAAGAAGAACCACTAGATTAAATCAAGGGTTGGAATTATTTACTAATAGGATTATACAAACATTATAGTTAAATTATGGAAATGGGAAAGGGTATAGGATAAGAGGGAGATGGAGAGAGATCGGCAAAAAAAGAAGGGGGTCTTCTCTAGGCTAACACACATTCATTCTCACTAAGTCTTTCATTTATTTATTTATTTCAGGTACTTATATAGCGCCATCAATTTACGTAGCACTTTACATATACGTTGTACATTCACATTAGTCGCTACCCTCAAGGAGCTTACAATCTAAGATCCCTAACTCACATTCATACATACTAGGGACAATTTAGACAGGATCCAATTAACCTACCTACACTAAGGCCCTTTTTCCAGTTTTGAGACACACCCTTGGATGGGTCCCAGTAGGTGCAGCTGTAGTTATCCTGTCTCTGATATGACATGAAGTGAGTTGTAAGCAGGATGCATATAGCCTAATGGGTGAGGCCAGAGCCTTCTGAAGTGAGTACTAAGGACCCTGGAAGAAAAAGGGTAACCTCTGGGAGAGTGTCTGGCTGGGCAGAGCTATAGTATGGGACATAGAGGGAAAGACTGTAATGCCTCGTACACACGATTTAACATTCCAACAACAAAATCCATGTTTTTTTTCCGACGGATGTTGGCTAAAACTTGTCTTGCATACACACGGTCACACAAAGTTGGTCGGAAATTCCGAACGTCAAGAACGTAGTGACGTACAACACGTACAACGAGCCAAGAAAAATGAAGTTCAATAGCCAGTGCGGCTCCTCTGCTTGAATCCGAGCATGTGTGGAACTTTGTGTGTCGGAATTGTGTACACATGATCGGAATTTGATACAATGAATTTTGTTGTCTGAATTCTGCTTCTTCTCTTCCTTGTCTTTCCCCATAGCAAGCGGATTGCTATGGGGCAGACGTGCAAGCTTTCTCCTGAGCCAGGCTGTGTACACAGAGCTGCCATAGCTGCCAATCAATTTCAGAGAGCTGGCAGGGTCCCCCCCGCCTTCCACTGGCAGATTGCCTTCTCCCATGGTTCCCGGGCTGTCCCATGTTCACTGGTGCCCAGCTGGTGGAGAGAGATTGTAGTGAGATTGAGGCAAATCCATGCCTCGATCTCACTTGCAAACAGTGAAACTGGAAGGGATGTCACTTCTGGTTTCAGATGCACCCTTTCCTGGCCAGTACAGCCAGGGGACACTTCTAACCAAGCCATTCTGTGCTTGGTTATATGGTGTGAAGGGCAGGGGAGACATTGGGGTCTATTAGACCCCTAATGTCTCCATAAAGAGTACCTGTCACCTGCCTAATGTTTATTAACCCCTTGTGATAGCAATCAAGTAAAAATAAATATAAAATTAAAAGAAAAAAGTAAAAAAAAAAATTATAATAGAATATATAAAAAAAAATTGATGAAAACCCCTGTAGCCCTGCACACCTGTGCAAACGCGAGCCCAGGGTGTGCACGGGCATGTAAACTGCATTTGCACGAGTAGCACAAGAGCTACTAGTTAACTCTAAACTGATAAGCTGTAAAGGGTTTTAAAGCGTCACCTATGTGGATTTTTGGGCACCATTGTTTTTGGTAATTTTACAGGCACACGCAATTTTAAGACATGAAATGTTTAGTATCTATTTACTTAATGTAACCTCATCTTTTATATTTTAACCAAAAATGTGTATTATATGGTGTGGTTTTACACTAAGATTTATTTTATTATATTTTTTTTTTATGAAAACTTGCGTTTGATAAACAGTTGTGCAAATATCATGTGAAACAAAAATTTGCAACTATCGCCTTTTTATTTTACAGGGCCCCTGCTTTCAGAAAATATATAATGTTCTGGGAATTTATTTAATTTTATTGCCAAAAATTACAATTTTTACATGAATGCAAAATAAAAATAAATGCTCTGGAGCTGAAACACTTTATTGTCATGGTCATATTTGCAAGCTACAGTAAAGTGCATAAAACATACTTCTTGTGTGAACATTCCTTTCTTCTTGAATATAAAGGCCGATGGCTGGGAGTTGGGCACAATATAAAGCCACTATCATGAGACAGACCAACAAAGATATAGAAGCACTGGGTAACAGAGTTGATCATATTGAAAACAAATTTAGTGCTTATGTACATGTCCATAACAAAGTGGTTGATGCGCATGACAACCCGGCGGATGAGATTTGTAATATAAAAATCAAAATGGCGGACCTAGAAGACTGCTTCCAATGCAACAACATTAAGTTTAGCGGAATTGCGGAGTTTTTACCCTCTTCAGAGCTTTGCCCGTTCTTGCAAAAAATGATTGCGGAACTACTCCTTTCAGTGAATGCCCATGAATTAATCATCGATAGGGCGCACCAACTAAATGATGTGGGATCCTCTGCTCAAAGAGGGGCTTACACCAGAGTGCTTGTGTCTCATTACCTCCAGGAAGAGAAGAGCCCCAGGTGCTGGCTGAATGCTGATGTAAGTAGAAGAGAACAAGAAGATCTGGACAGCCGCACACCGGAATGAAAAAATCCATCTTTTTATTCAAAATACAGGATCATGGGGTACACAGAACACGAGTGTGGGGTGGTACAAAAATAGTTGACGCATTTTGCACTTATACCAGGTGCTTACTCATAGCTGGCTAAAATGGGAATGAAAAGCCATATATATACTAAAAATATTAGAACATGTGACCATGCAATGGTGATAAAATACAAAACAGCTGAGAAGCAGCCGTATGAGATCTCCGCACCTGCTGCTGGTTAATAAATCTAAAATGGAAATCCCCATAGCAAGTAGACATAGAAACAACAATTTGGAGATGTAATAAAATAAAATAAAGTGAAAAAATGAATAAGATAAAAATAAGTGTTAAAATAATGTGATATCCATAAATGTATGAAATATACAAATAATGAATGAGCACATGTGAAAAAATGTGTGTGGTGATATGTGTTATAATATGAACAAATAAAACTATTTATAACCCGGTTATCCAGGGTCAAAAATTTTTTTTTTCAAAATGTGAATGTGCGTAGTGACAAATGGGCAGTGATATATATGTTATCAGAATAAAGACTAATCATGTGTGAAAAAGATGTATAGACACAGGGCAATCAATTCTAACAAAAAATATATAAATGTATAATAAGATGAGGACTGAGGGTAAATGCATGTGAGTGAATATGTGCAAGACATGCATGCAAAATTAATATGCAATAAATCAACAACAGGTGCCGTGATCTCAAGACAGCATGATTGTTAGATCTACATAGTCCATAATCATCAAGCCCATGATCTGAGAAAAAAAACAAATATGTCACAGACAAACATTCAAAAACAAGTACAAAAAATATATTTAGAATATATAAAGAAAGGGCGCACCAATTACCTAAACCAGCACATCTCCCGGATCGAGTACCTAGAGATGTTATTGCAAAAATACATTTTTATCATGTTAAAGATCAACTCATGTCCTTTTGCATGCCAACGCAACTCCTTGCCAGAACCTTACTCTGGGATCTCTCTTTATACTGACCTGTCTCAGGCGAATATTCAAGCTCACAAAAATGTTATTACAATAACAAAAATTCTCTGCAACAATGATATCCCATAGAAATGGAAATTTCCTACTAAACTATCCATTGATAGAAATAATGTGAACTATCTTGTGTCTAATCTAGACGACAGCTTCATACTCATGAGGAAGTGGGGACTTCTGCCCCAAGAAGAAGAAGACATCTCGGATCATCCTTTCTACTGTGTACTGGATTTTCCTGCACCCTAAAGTTGTCTTCCTGTATCTGTACACAGGAAGGCTCAGGTTTATCTTTTCTTCCCTATGCTGTTTGTTGTATATATATATATATATATATATATATATATTTTTTTTTTTTTTTTTTTTTTCACCCAGTACACAACCTATACCCATATCATTTATCAGTAGCTCCCATTGACCAGCATCACTTCTCCCCTTATTCGTGGTACTTAAGCTATTATCTATAAATGCTAAAGGGCTCAACAGCCCCTATAAATGCAGGACACTTTGGAAGGAAGCAACCAGTCAAAACTGTGATATCTTATGTGTACAGGAATCACATTTTTCTGCAACTAACCCCCCCCCCCGATGTTCCCATAAAAGCTAACCCCAAATGTTTCATGCTAATTACCAAAAGAAAAAAAGAGGAGTCCTTGTTGCTATCAGGGACACTATATCCTTCATGCTTAAAGCCTATTTCTTGGATGCCGGGAAGATACGTCATTCTAGTAGCAGATATTAATGGATCTGTCTACACCCTGTTAGTCCTCTATGCCCCTAACACTCACCAGATAAGGTTAGTCTGGAAAACATTGGCTAAAGCCTGGGCAATCCAACAGGGGCATCTAATAGTTTGTGGTGACTTGTGAATGTTCCTATGGACCCTGAACTTGACACTACAGCCAGGAACTTTTCATGAAAAATGGGCCTCAAACCCTTTTTTCTACAGGAGAATCTATATGACCCCTGGCGCTGTCTACATATGTTGGAACAGGACTACACTTTTCTCACCCGCATAATTCTTACTCGAAAATGTACTTTTTTGTTACTGATAAAGTTATGTTACAGAAGGTTATTTCGGCACAAATCCACAAGAACCTTCTATGAGGAGGTGAGTTGCCATCTAAATAAAGGAAGGCCCGTAGATGTGGTGTATCTGGATTTTGCAAAAGCATTTGACATAGTTCTCCATAAACTTTTACTGTAAAAATAAGGTCCGTTGGCATGGACCATAGGGTGATAACATGGATTAAAAACTGGCTACAAGGGCGAGTTCAGAGGGTGGTGATAAATGGGAAGTACTTGGAATGGTCAGAGGTGGGTTATGGGGTCCCCCAGGGTTCTGTGCTGGGACAAATCCTATTTATTTTGTTCATAAACGACCTGGAGGATGGGGTAAACAGTTCAATCTCTGTATTTTCAGACGGTACTAAGTTAAGCAGGGCAATAATTCTCCACAGGATGTGGAAACCTTGCAAAAAGATCTGAACAAATTAATAGGGTGGGCAACTACATGGCAAATGAGGTTTAATTTAGAAAAATGTAAAATAATGCCTTTGGGTGGAAAAAATATGAATGCAATCTCTACACTGGGGGGAACCTCTGGGGGAATCTAGGATGGAAAAGGGCCTGGGGGTCCTAGTAGATAATAGGCTCAGCAATGGCATGCAATGCCAAGCTGCTTCTAACAAAGCAAACAAAATATTGGCATGCATTAAAAAGGGATCAACTTCAGAGATAAAATGATAATTCTCCTGCTCTACAAGACTCTGGTCCGGCCACACCTAGAGTATACTGTCCAGTTCTGGGCACCAGTCCTCAGGAAGGATGTACTGGAAATGGAGTACAAAGAAAGGAATCTAAGCTAATAAAGGGTCTGGAGGATATTAGTTATGAGGAAAGGTTGAGAGCACTGAACTTATTCTCTCTGGAGAAGAGACGCTTGAGAGGGGATATGATTTCAATATACAAATACCATACTTGTGACCCCACAATAAGGATAAAACTTTTTTGCAGAAGGGAGTTTAACTTTAATGGCCACTCATTAAAATTAGAAAAAAAGAGGTTTAACCTTTAACTATGTAGAGGGTTCTTTACTGTAAGAGCGTCAAGGATTTGGAATTCCCTTCCACAGGTGGTGGTCTCAGTGGGTAGTATCGATAGTTTCAAAAAAATATTAGATAAGCACCTGAACGGCCGCAACATACAGGGATATATAATCACACACATAGGTTGGACTTGATGGACTTGTGTCTTTTTTCAACCTCACCTACTATGTAACTATGTAACAATATCTCATGGTCTGTCAATCTCGCTAGATATTGCGGATGGCCGCGCTGGAGAAAACACTTCACTATGGAGAAACAATACTTATGTTTTTTTTTTTTTCCAATAATTTTCTTTATTGAAGGAAAATAGAGAGCATATACAAGTAAACAAAAACAGTAGTATAACAATGAAAAATTACAGCAGATTGTTGTATCGTTGTACATAAGCCGTGACTGAGGCGCCCTCTCCGCTAGTCTTCCCGTATAATCTCTGGGGCGGAGGTAAATAGCAATGCTGAGATTTTTATGTTATGTAGTTGGTATCCATATAGATTGATGGGGTAAGTATTACAGGAGGAGGACTTTATCGATAAGGGACGTAGGTAGCAGTGTGAGTATTTGGAAAGAAAATATGTTTCTTATTTGAAGAAGGTGAATTTGAGTATTGTCGACCTGTAGTAGGGTTCAGGGTGGGTGTGTCACAGCCACGGAAAGTGAGGACAATGCTCAATTAAGTGGCTCTCAAATGGAGTTTTATATGGGGGGAGGGAGGGGGTGGGATATGAAAGAGGAGGGGGGTAAGGTTAGGGGAGGAGGGGTAAAAGTGGGTTGGTCGTCTCTGGCTTCCCTTAATTATTTTCGTTCAGTTGTAAATGGACGAGTTGCAGTTTTAGTTATAGTTATTTGAATGCAGTTTTCGGGGATGGACAATTTCCCTACCCAGGTGATTTCATAATAGTAAAGTATTCATCTGTCATCTGAAAATGTGTCCAGCATGCCCACTCATGGCTAAATTTTGTTGGAGTATCTCGTGAGATGTGAATGAGTTTTTCCATTTTGACAACTTTTTGTAGTCTTATGAACCATTCTTTGAGAGTCGGAACCTGTGATGAGTGCCAATGTATGGGGATGCATTGTTTCGCTGCATTAATCATATGCATGGTCAGGGATTTATAATAGGAGGAGTGTGGTAAGGGTGAGTGATGGAGAAGGAATTGGGCGGGGGTAAGCTCTAGGCTATAAGAGGTAACCTGGACGGTTATGCGGCAAACATCTGACCAGAAGTGTTGCAGAGAGGGACATGACCACCAGATGTGGAGTAAGGAGCCCCTGTCCTGGTGGCATCTCCAACAGGTCTCGGGAATGTCAGGTTTGAACTTGTGTAGCAAAGTAGGAGTACGGTACCATCTGGATTGGATTTTAAATCCGTTCTCTTGGGTGGTAACGTTCATTGACCCTTTGTGAATGATTTTGAATATGTTTTCCCAATTCGCTTCCGTGAGTGTTATGGAAAGTTCAGAGTCCCATTTTTTACAGGCTAAGGTTTCATTGGCTTTAAGATCAGCAAAGAGGAGGTTGTATATATAGGATATGAGGTGAGTTTGGGGTGAGGTTTTAGTGCAGAGATCTTCAAAGGGGGAGAGTGGTCTTGAGCATTTAAGGTCTTTGTTCAGGGATCTAAGATAATGGGCAATTAGTAGGTATGTCCATGGGGGTATCTGTGTTTTTCCTTGTTGTGTGGAAATCTGGGCTGCATTGAGTAGCTTGCCTTGATGGAAGAATTGGTGGGCCCTGATTTGGTCTAAAGACCAGTGATCATCTAGGAATTGGTGGTGCAGTCCTGGGGGAAAGTCCGGATTTAGTTTTATTGGAGTCAGTGGTCCGGGAGTGGAGGATAAACTTGTACGTTTACACGTCTGGTGAAAGCATTGTAGTGTAGGGCCTATCAAAGGATGGAGGCGGATGTGTAATGGGATGTGTCGGGGGGTAATCCATGGGACTGAGTGCAAAGGCAGGTTTGTAAAGGAGGCTTCTAGAGCAATCCAGTCTTTGTAAGGAGCATGTACATTCCAGTCTACTACCCTGGTAAGGAGGGTGGCAGTGTGGTAGTTTTGAAGGTTTGGAAGTCCAATACCCCCTAGGTGTTTCGGGCGAGTGAGTTGATTGTAACTAATTCTGTGTGGCCGGTCACTCCAGAGGAAGTTGGAGCATATTTGTCTGTAGGTCTTGAAGAAGGAGGGTGGGATGTGGATCGTTTGTAACATGTATAGAAATCTCGGCAGAGCATTCATTTTTAGGATGGCTGCCCTGCCAAACCAGGAGAATAATGCCGCGTACACACGGTCGGACTTTTCGTCTACAAAAGTCCGACAGCCTGTCCGACAGACTTCCGGCGGACTTTCGGCGGACTTGCAGCAGACTTTTTAACGAACGGACTTGCCTACACACGACCACACAAAAGTCCGACGGATTCGTACGTGATGACGTACACCGGACTAAAATAAGGAAGTTCATAGCCAGTAGCCAATAGCTGCCCTAGCATGGGTTTTTGTCCGTCGGACTAGCACACAGACGAGCGGATTTCGGGGTCCGTCGTAGTTACGACGTAAAGATTTGAAGCATGTTTCAAATCTAAAGTCTGTCGGATTTGAGGCTGAAAAAGTCTGCTGAAAGTCCGGAGAAGCCCACACACGATCGGATTACCAGCCAGCTTTAGTCCGTCGGCGTCCGTTGGACTTTTGTAGACGAAAAGTCCGACCGTGTGTACGCGGCATAAGGGTTTGTTCCAGTGTTTTAGGTCAGAGGACAGTGTATTTAAAAGGGGGAGATGGTTTTTAGTATAAAGGTCAGCTAGTTTGGATGTAAGTTGTATGCCCAGGTATGTAATTGAGTCTTTTTTCCAATGGAAGGGGAAGTTCTCTTTACATTGGTCTACTAGATTCTGTGGGAGTGAGATATTAAGGGAAAATGATTTAGTGAGGTTGATTTTAAGGTTGGAGAGGGATTGAAATTTCTTGAATTCCGATAAGATAGTTGGTAGGGTGATCAGAGGGTTTGTAAGAAATAGTAGTATGTCATCCGCAAAAGTGGCATATTTGTATTCCTTTGTTTGCGTTTGGAATCCCTGTATGTCTGGATGGAGTTTTATTCTATGGAGAAAAGGCTCAAGGGTCAAAACAAAAAGGATGGGGGACAGAGGACAACCCTGTCTCGTCCCATTGCTGATGGGAAGGCATTTGACAGTGTGTTGTTGACCCAGACTCTGGCCGAGGGGTTTGCATACAGTGAAAGAATCAAACCAATCATGTGGGGGCCTATACCAAAGGCACATCATATAGTCCCATGATACTCTGTCAAATGCCTTCTCTGCATCTAGGGATAAGAAGAAACCCTTCTGGTTCGTTTGGGTGATCAGGTGGTGGAGATTGATGGCTTTGATGGTGTTATCCCTGGCTTCGCGTCCAGGGATAAAGCCTACTTGGTCTTGTGAAATAATGGAGGGGAGGAGAGGAAGTAGTCTGTTTGCTAGGATTTTGGAGAATAGTTTAATGTCCGAATTTAATAATGATATTGGCCTATAGTTCCCTGCTTGGGTGGGGTCTTTTCCATCTTTGGGGATGACCACAATGTGGGCTTCGAGCATCCCCCGAGTGAGTGGATTAGTGGGAGAAAGAGAGTTGGAGGATTTTAGAAAGGGATTTTGAAGGATTTTTGAAAATGTCTTATAATATACTGCGGAAAGCCCGTCTGGACCTGGGCTTTTCCCAGGTTTTAGTTGCTTGATCGCATGTTCCCATTCTGAAATGGTGATTGGGGCTTCTAGGGTGGACGCTTCATCTTTGGAAATTTTATCTGGTGCAAATTGGCCAAGGAACAAAGTGAGTTCTTTGGATCTCATGGTAAGGGGTGTTGTTGGGGGGGTCGTTTTGTTAAGGTTGTAAAGGGAGGAATAATATTTTTCAAATTCCGAGGCTATGTCGTTATTGTTGGAGAGGATTGTACCTGTGGGAGAGTATAACTGATGGATCGTGTTGTTGGATCTTTTCTTGCGCAGCGCTTGTGCTAGGAGATGACTGTTCTTGTTCCCGTACTCATAAAAGAGCTTTTGAGAAAGAGTGTAATTTTTTTTGAGATTATATTTCAGTTCTTCCTGAATGAGTGTACGGGTTTCAGTCAGTTCGGAGAGCGTTTGCTGGGCTAATGTGTGCTTATGAATTTCTAATTTCTTCAGTTTGGCAAATAAAGCTGGTAGTTTTTATTTTTTAGTCTTTTTTAGTGCTGCTGCTATAGAGATCAGTTTGCCTCTTATAGCACATTTGTGTGCCTCCCACTGTATTAACTTTGATGTGTCTGGTGTGTCATTCTCTGTGAAGTAATTGGTCAGACAATCACCAATCGCTTTTTCATTTGTTTTGTCTGTTAATATGGATGGATCTAGTTTCCATATGTATGAGTTATTAATTTTGTCTGGGAATGTAAGGGTCATTGAAATAGGATGGTGGTCTGAAAGCGTCATCGGGTCTATTGTTGCTGACTTCAAGATCTTGTTGTGTGAGGAAAAGGTTGTGAATATTTATTATGGGGGGCTGAGTAATAGGTGTAATCTTTGTCTTTGGGATGGAGTGTCCTCCAGGAGTCATGTAGTGTCAGATCTTGGAGACATCGTCGGATTTGTCGTAATGCCCTGTAGGGTAAATGAGATCTGCCCGAGTAGGAATCTAGAAGAGGGTCTAGGGGACGTTAAAGTCCCCCCTAATATTAAGATGCCTTCTTGGAAGGAGGTTAGTTGTTTGGTCATGGATCATAGAAAGGGGACTTGGGCTGTGTTGGGACTGTAAATGTTGGCTAACGTGATCCTTCTGTTATTAAAGGAGCCTTTGAGGAAGATGTACCTTCCTTGTTCGTCTAGAAGGGTATCTGTCACTTGTAGGGATGTATTTTTAGAGAGGAGGATGGATACTCCTTTAGTTTTGGAAGTAGGGAAGGTTGCATGGTAGCTATGCGGGAAAGAGAGATTTTTAAGTGTCGGGATATTTTTTGAGCAGAAGTGTGTCTCTTGAAGGAACACTACATCCGCTTTTGTGCTACGTAATGTGGATAAGAGTTGTGAGCGTTTTTCTGGGGTGTTTAAACCTCTGGTGTTGAGGGAAAGGATTTTTAGTGAGATATTGGAGGAAGTTGTTTTAGAATGAGCCATGGTGGTTGAACGGCAAGGTTTATCAGGAATGATGTCTTGCAGTGGAAGGGAAGCCAGAGATGGAGAGGGAGGAGGGAGGACCAGCTTTATAGGTGTGGTTGAAGGGGGGTTGAGGGGAGGTTGTGATTGGGATGGGATGTGGGTTTTTAAGGGGGAGAAGAGAGAGGGGTTCCCCAGAAGGGGAGGTAGATGATGGTACCGGTTGCTGGGATTGCCTGCAATCTCTCTCAATATAGTGGGGGATGCCGGTTTGGGTCAGCTAGGGCTACCAGAGTTCGCTGTTGTCTGGGGTAGTAGGCGACGTTCGGTCAATGAAGGGAGCACTGTGTCCCTATGAGGTCATGTGAATCGCATATGGAGGTGGCAGGTAGTGTTATTAGGATGTGAACAAGGATGGTGAGCACATCTGTAGATTTTGGTGGAGCTGCAGAATTCATGTGCAGATGTGACAGTAGAGTGAGTATACATCTAGTATATAAAGGGGAGTCATGCAGGAAAGATTGGTGGTACTTTCATAGTGGCAAGCTGTGTAGACATTTTAATGTACTATTGCCATGACTATTTAGATTTAGGTATCAGTCTTGGGGGGAGAGGAGTAGATGGTTATTTGTATATGTTTAGATGTAAGGTCTCTTATCAGTAAGTAAACAGTTTGATCACTTGTAACATAAAACTTAAAACACGAAGTTTAGAACAGTAAGGTTATAGAACAGTGTAACTAGTACATTTCAACTGTTGGATCATCATCCACAAGACACAGGGTATGTGTGAGTCCACATATCTAGATCATGGCTTATAGACATTGCTACAACAATGGAGGAAGCTAACATTATCCTTATTGGAGATTGATAAGTGAGGAAAGATGGAGGAAATTGATGGACTCTTTTGTCCTAGTTCGAGGGAGACATGCTCAGCCCCCATCCGCTGGGTGAGATTATGTGCATGTATTTTGTCAGACCTGCTAAGGTAGTGTGTATCATGACCCAATTTAGAATGTGAATTTGCTTTTATGTATGTAATGTGAGTAGGATTGAAAGGATATAATGTGGATATCTTACCTGAGCATGTCTCCCTCGTGATCCAGGCGACCGATCTATGTCTAGAAGTTCACTATTCTATATTTAAACAAAAGATAAGAATAAAAATAAAATAACATAAAAAACAGTTATCTAGGGTAAAAGAGATTGAGTGGTTAAACTTAAGCTATATTTCTAGGTACAAACGGCTGGCAGTTTGAAAGAGGGGAGCCTTAGGCGGAAGAAAGGAGGGGAGGGTGGGGAAAGGGAAGGGAGTGGGTGGTTAGGGTAGGCCTTAACCTAGTTAGTAGGATCAGGGGAGGGTATGGAGGAACAAGAAGTAAGAGGTGGGTGAGTGTAGAGGTTAGTTAGAAAGTTTATTACAGACTTTAGTTAGGAGTGACGTTGTTCACTGATTGTTCGTTCTGGGTCAATCTGTGTCGATGATTCCGGATAAGCTACAACATGTCCTTTGTTTGCTATCTTGGAAGGACTGAGTTTTTGGGTGCAAGGAGTAGGTCTATTTGTGTATGTAATTGCCAGCGAATGTTCGTTAAGTCTTTTTCAGGGTGTAGAAGTTCATTTTCTGTTATCCGTTTTGATTTCTGTCATCCTTTTCCGAGTGGTGTATCAGCGTAAATTAAGTTCATTGGTGCGGAGTGGTATAGTTCGGTTCTGCGGTCAGCCTGGATTTAGCGGGTGGGGTCTGGGTCTCAAGAAACCATCGGAGCGGGTGTCAGCACAGAAAAAGGCTTCAGACATGTATGGGAGGGAGAAGATGAGTAGCTTGAAAACTGCATATGGGGCGTTGATCATGTAGCTTGGGTCCCTGTGGGATGAGGATGTATTAGGAAGATCATAAGTACCTGATTAGGCGATACGGGCCCTACGGTGCACGGGAGATGCTGTAGGACTACCATTCCTTGGAGCGCTCTGGTCTCTCAGTGGGGATCGAGAAGGTAGCAGATGAGGTCGGCGACGGCCAATATTGAAATTTCCCGCCTCTGCGACTCCATCCATGGAGGTTGCACGTTTAAGGGGGGGAGGGTGAAAGTCACTGTACCAGTCCGGTAGTTCCATTAGTGGGATATCAAGTTGAGAGCAAAAGTGATCCAGATCTTCAGGCACTCTAAAGAGTGCTGTGCGCCCCTGATGAGAGGCTGAAAGCCCAAATGGGAACTTCCATCTATATATTATGGCTCTGGCCCTAAGGACTTCTAGTAATGGCCTTATTTCTCTTCTACGCTGTAGGGTGATGTTGGAAAGGTCCTGGTAGATTTTCACTACAGAGCCTTGAATGGTCGCTTGGTTGTGGTTTCTGGCTGAGCGTAGGATCCTTTCTTTCAGCTGGAAGTCTGTAAGGCAGCACACTACGTCCCTGGGGGGGTCAGCGTCTCTCCCCCTCAGGCGCAGTGCTCTGTGAATTCTTTCAAATGCGATCGGTGTGTCTAGGGGCCTTTCCATGAGTTCATTAAACAAAGCAGTGACCCTCTGGTTCAGTTGGGTGGGATCGATCGATTCCGGGACCCCTCTCACCCTAAGATTGCGGCGTCTGCCTCGATTGTCGAGGTCTTCCATGTGTCGATTTATGTCCCTAAGATGAACAGTATGGGATTCGGTAACTTGCTGTATGTGACAAAGTGAGGAGTCATGGCGCATCTGGGTCATTTCTACTTCCTCTACCCTGAGTGACATGGCCTGCAGATCAGATCTCATGTCCGTAATGGCTGCCATAAGTGTGGATTTTATGTCCGCTGCGACACTGCGGAGGCCATCAATAGTGACAGCCTGGGGATGCCTCTGATCTGTATGCGATCCGGCCGAGCTCCGGGCTCCGGAGCGGCAAGGGCTAACGCTCGGGGAGCGGGACTCACGTGAGGAGGCTGCGTGGGAGGTCTGTGTCTTCTCAGTAGGCTGCGAGCGGAAGATCTCTGGGATCTGTCTGCCTAATTGCGTTTCTTGTTCTCTGGGAGAGCGGGATCTCGTCGCAGAGGCGCTGCGGGATGTTCTCACCATCTTGTAGGCAGTCTTGTGTACTTATAAGCTAAAATAGCTGGACCTCATGGACGGGAGCTCCAGTTCTACATGTCCATCTTGGAACGGCTCCAGGTCACACCCCACAATACTTATGTTTTATCTAATCCTACATATATGAAGGATTTAAAGGAACAACTTGAGGAATTCTTCCTTTTTAACTCATCTTCCTCTAGCGGTATCTTTAACCTTCGGTGCTCTCACAAAGCATTTTCCAGGGGTGTTCAGATGGCTTCTAGAGAAAAGAAAAAAAGAAACCAACATAGAGTCATTATTACTGGAAATTGCTCAGTTGGAAAGTCAACATAACCAAAATCCCCTCGAGGCGACCCTGTCTAAGCTTACCTCTGTTAGAAACAAACCTAAAATAGCATTAATCTCAGATCATGTCAAATTTATCAAACGGTTAAATTTACTCTCCATCTCGCAGAGGGGTAAAGCAGGGAAATGGTTGGCCTCCCAATTTAAACAAAAGCAAGCCAAGGCAACAACAGCCCACTTAAAGCACCATAGCTCAGGCAACGTGGCCATCAGCCGTATGATATTGCACAGTCCTTTTGTGACTATTATTCTTCCTTATACAACCTGAAAAAGGACAGTAACACTCTCCAACCTAACCTAGCAGACATGTCAGCTTTTTAAACAAATTAAAGTGGATGTAAACCCACTCTCATCCTTTCTAAACTACTGCCATAGTGGTTATCTATAAGGATATACATGCCTCCTGCATGTATCCTTACCTGGCAAATGTCTCCCCTCTGTGTGTTATGAGACCTGAAAAACTGCAAATTCTGTGGATGGGTCTGTTGTCCGGAGCTCTATGGGTGGAGTTGTGATGTCAGTAGACTCCCCGCCCACTTCTACACTCCCCTTGTCAACATGTATTTTCTCCTGTGTATTTCTTACATTGAACTTCTGCTATGATCACTAACACCCAGTCAAAACCCAGAAAAGTCACCACAAGACTTCAGCAATCAGGCTGAGATGTGGAGCAGCCAATCCTGGGAGAGCTGGAGAAGAAAGGAGGAGGGGATATGAAGTACACAGAATGTCTCTCTCAGGCTCGTGCATGAGATATGTAAATCACTTACAGCAAGGGAGTGACAGGTGCCTCCTATTTCTCTGTGTCAGTTTGTATCTCATTGAAAAAAGATAAGAGGACTGCTCAGAGCTGGATTAACTCTTCGTGGCTAGACACAGATGACATGGAATCCTATACTGTACAAGGTGCAAGCCTTAATTTAAAAATGTTTTTTCCGGTTTGCTATAGTGAAATAAGCGCACTAAATAAACTAAATCTAATGTGTACTAGTAATTCATTAATTAAGGCAGATAACTGAGCCACACCATTTAAACCTTAAACGGTATAGATTAATTAGAACCAAATGGCATGTGATAGTCCTGGATGGGCATATGCATCAAGTCCAGTGGTTTACATCCACTTTAAACTTACTAGCACTATTTCATTAGCTCACCTTAACCACCCTATTGAAGAGCATGAGATTACTAAAGGTATATGCTCCCTTCCTCTTAATAAATTTCCGGGGATAGATGGTTTGTCCTCCAAATACTACAAGGCTCTCATGTTGGTACTAAGACCGTACCTAGTAAAACTCTATAATTCAGCTGTATCCACAGAGCAATTTCCTAAAGAAATGCTTTGGACACAGATAGTCACCCTCCCTAAGCTGGGTAAGGAACCCACACAACCGCAAAACGTCAGACCCATCTTTCTGTTTAACTCAGACCTAAAAATGTTTTCTAAGATATTAGCGAACAGGCTTTTAAACGTAACCCCTCTCCTCCTAGGTTCAGAACAAGTGGGTTTTGTAAAGGATAGACAAGCTCCTGATGGAACAAGGAGGATGCTTAACCTGATCCATTATGCATAAATCTGTCAGGTGCCTTCTCTTCTTCTAGCTTTGGATGCAGAGAAGGCATTCAACAGGGTGCACTGGGGATATCTTTCACAAGTTTTGTCTAAATTTGGTTTCTTGGGGTTTATATATTCAGTAATTATGTCTTTGTACAGCTCTCCTGTGACTTTGACAAAGCGCATGCGTGTGAAACATGTAGTCACAGCAACAGACAAGCTTGTGTTCCACACTGACTCGCAGGCTTCTCCTTCCTCTGCTATCTCCAGCTCGGCACTGACGTTATCCAGGCATGCCTGACAGCTCCGGCTTGGCTCTCTTGGTCTCCGTGGGCTCCCTTTTCCAATGGCAGGCTCTGTCCAGTGGACAGCTTTTTTTTTTTTTTTTTTTTTTATCAAATCCTTTTTTATTCTTGCTTTTTTTAAATTATACATAGTACAGCAATGTAACATAAAAAGATTACACCAATGCATCCATTAATATCCCATAACACATCTAATTTCCTCCTAGGCCATTTAATTTACCCGAGTGTTTCCCCATCTCAGTCTTCACTAACTGCCAAACTTTGGTAACTAATTTGTATGTTGGGAGTGCACATCTTAGAGACCCCGCTTCCAATGCCCCTGCTAAGGATTTGTGAGGATTACCTGATAACATAATTCTTACGTTAGAGTTCGCCTCTCCCTCACATTCACACCCACCCAAATGTTGCAACTGGGCCGCCAGAAAATACCTGTATGGATGCGGGACCGCTAATCCCCCCTCCCTGGTAGGGCGTTGCAGGGTTTGAAGGCTAGTGGACCTATTCTGTATAAACCCGGATTGATCCAGGTGGATCAGAGAAGAGATACATTTGTTTAGCCTGGTTGCCAGGACTTTGGCCAAAATCTTGATATCAGTACCCAGCAACGAGATTGGTCTATATGATGATGTATCTAATTGGTCCTTCCCCTCTTTCTGGATTAATACAATTGTGGCTTCGGACATTGACGATGGTAATCTACTGGCTGCAGCTGACCTGTTCAATGTCTTCAGGAGTTCAGGAGCCAACACCTCCCCATACTGTTTATAAACTTCAACGGGCAGTCCATCAGGGCCTGGGGACTTCTGGTTCGGCATTTCCACTATTGCTTGCCGAAGTTCCTCCAGTGTTATTGGAGCATGAAGACTATTCATGTCTGTATCCAGCATTACTGGGAGCTTAGTACCTTCCAAGAACTTCACCATCTCACCCCGTTCTGGGCAGTATCGCAACTTATATAAATCGCTATAATATTCTGTAAATATTTCATTAACTACCAGAGGATCTGATGAAATTTCTCCTTCACTTGACCTAATCATAAGAATTGTTGAAGAGGGTGAATTAGTCCTGA
Source organism: Aquarana catesbeiana (assembly GCF_042186555.1). Taxonomy (NCBI): domain Eukaryota; kingdom Metazoa; phylum Chordata; class Amphibia; order Anura; family Ranidae; genus Aquarana; species Aquarana catesbeiana. The sequence continues at coordinate 477,768,741 of NC_133325.1, read as the reverse complement.
CCAACAAGGCCAGTGTCCGACCTACTCTTTTCCCCTCCTCAAAGTTCCTCTGCCTCTGGAAAGCTTTCCTATTTTCTGCTCTTCTAATTTCTTCCGTTTTATATTCTTGTTGCTTCATTACCCAAGTTTCTCTATTTTCCAGGGATGGATCTAACACATACTTTCTTTCTGACTCCAGGACCTCTTCTCTAATAAGCTCTCCCCTTGCCCTTGTTTGCTTCTTTATTTTTGAAATTTGTTGAATTAATAGTCCTCTAATGCCGCGTACACACGAGCGGACTTTACGGCGGACTTTGCCCGGCGGACTTTTCGTCGGACTTTGTTGGCTCCTTGAGCCGGACTTAAAAACGGACGGACTTGGCCACACACGCTCATTGCAAAAGTCCGCTGGTTTTGAACGCGGTGACGTATAGCACGTACGACGGGACTAGAAAAAGGAAGTCCAAGCCCCACTCCGGCACCCTTTGGGCTCCTTCTGCTAATCTCGTGTTTATCTCGTGTTAGTAGAAGTTTGGTTAGAGACGATTCGCGCTTTTCACACTTCAGCTTATTTTGTTCGTTTTCTGCGGTTCAGTTTGTGCTTGTGAGGTTTGTATCTGCTTTTCAGTGCGTGTTGGTCAGTTCGTAACCTGCCTTGCAGGCCGTTCTGGTCCGCTCGTTCCTGATTTTCAGGTCGTTCTTCATAGGCCTTGCTGTTCTTCAGTGCGTTTGTTATAAGTTTGTTTGTTTGAGCAGCCGACCGTTTTGAAGCCATGTCGAGTGGACGTTCTCGTTCTCGAGTTCGTGCTGTGTGAGGACTTGGTGTTGGGGTTAATACTTTGACCCGAGTACAGTCCATGAACAGGGTGAGGAGGAGTTCATGGACCAAGAATTGGTTGCGCCAGCGTGACCAGTTCTCTCATATGCCTTTGCTCCGTGAGCTCCGTGAGAATAATCCTGAGGATTTCAGGAATTTTCTCAGGATGACGGACCCCGTCTTTGAGCGTCTGCTGGCTATGCTGACCCCCTATATCAGCAGGCAGGATACCTGCATGAGGCAAGCCATCAGTGCGGAGCAGAGGCTAGTTGCCACGTTACGTTACTTGGCGACAGGGAGAAGTCTTCAGGACTTAAAGTTCTCGACAGGCATCTCCCCCCAGGCTCTGGGGATCATAATCCCAGAGACCTGTTCTGCTATTATTCAGGTCCTGCAGAAGGAATATATGAAGGTAAGTTTTATCCTTTAACATTACATGATATGTATTAACTGTTTTTAGATGTATTGTAGAACTGTCCTCTTTACCTAATTGCCATGCTTTCAATCTGCTGTGAATGTCCCCTTTATCTTCATGCATGCCTATTTTAATAATTTATTGCCCTACATGCATAATTTCTTTCATTAACCTCCCCACCATGCAATGCTGGGTCCATTTTTTTCTCTAGCCTATAGTCCATTGAACAATGTATATTGTCTGCTCCATTGTCTTGTTTGCCCCTCCCCCACCCCACAAATGTTTGAGCCAGTCAGGTGTGTTTGTTAACCTAATTAGAACCCCTCCCCCACCCCACAAATGTTTGAGCCAGTCAGGTGTGTTTGTTAACCTAATTAGAACCCCTCCCCCACCCCACAAATGTTTGAGCCAGTCAGGTGTGTTTGTTAACCTAATTAGAACCCCTCCCCCACCCCACAAATGTTTGAGCCAGTCAGGTGTGTTTGTTAACCTAATTAGAACCCCTCCCCCCACATTCAAATGTATCAATGGGCCATCATAGGGGGTGAGTAATCTTATAAGTGTGCCTTATGTTTTTCCACATTTCAATTACAAACACACATATTCATAATATTTGACTGCTGTTGTTTACTAATGTTTTGGTGTAATCTGATATACAATTTTTTTATTAAAGTCCTTATCTTATTTTTTTTTGCACTCCACAGTTTCCTTCAAGTCCACAGGAATGGCAGACTGTGGTCTCCCAGTTCGCTGACCGTTGGGACTTTCCCAACTGTGTAGGGGCGATTGACGGGAAGCACGTCCGGATTGTGCCACCACCGCATTCGGGGTCTTATTTCTTTAACTACAAGGGGTTCCATAGTGTAGTTTTGATGGCGGTGGTCTCGGCACATTTGGAGTTTATGTTTGTGGATGTGGGTAAGAACGGCCGGATGTCTGACGGAGGAGTCTTTGCACAGACCGAGCTGTGCCATCGTCTCCAGACCGGTGGCCTGGAATTGCCACCTGATGACGATAATGTGGATGGACTCCCCTCAGTTTTTATTGCTGATGAAGCATTTGCTCTCTGTGAGAACTTGATGAGGCCGTTCCCCCAAAGGACACTCACCCCTGAGAGGAGGGTATTTAATTATCGGCTGGCCAGAGCAAGAAGGGTTGTGGAGAATGCCTTTGGTATTCTGGCCAGCCGGTTCCGTATCTTCCTTACGGCTATTAATTTGGCGGACTATAAAATCAACCACGTCATCCTTGCTTGCTGCATTTTACATAACTTTTTAAGGAGACATTCAGCTACATATCTATCCTCTGTTGGGCCTGAGGCCAGACTGGAAGAGGCTAGCACTTTCACAGGCCTAGAAATTGGCCGTATTGGCTTGGCCCCCCGAACCGCACGTCAAGTGCGTGACCGTTATGTGAATTATTTTAATGGTCGGGGGGCCATTGCTATTCAGCAACAGCTGTAAGTTTGTTTAAAAAATAAAAAAGAAAATTGGTTTATCTAAATATCTTGTTTTTATTGTTGTTTACCTTTAAGTTATGTCTGTCTCCTAGTGCACTTGTAGTAGTGTCAAGTGCATTTAGCTTTAGTTAATCAGGCCCACAAAAACAAACCCCAAATTTTGACTTCAAGAAACAGCCACACACATTGTATAGGGTAAAAAATTTTACTTGGTGCACATTGAAAGGTGCATTTTTTACCATATTTTTTATTTTTTTTTGTTCTTTTTTTTTTTTCAAAAATATTTTACGTTGTGTAAAAAAATTATCTTTTACTAAATTATTCAAGCCATTTTTTCACAAATATATAGAACTTTATCTAACAAGATTTACATACACAACAGTGTTTTTAGAAACAAAACTTACAATAAATGAACTTACAAAGTTCAGTATTTCTAGAACGGTGCATGTAATGTCACCCTTGCAGAAATTTGTCATTTATAAGATGCTCAAAATTGAGCTTTACTAAAGGGTCAAGTCAACATGTGCTATCTCCTATCATGGGAGAGCAATGTACGTGTTTTGTGTGTGCAATCCCATTTTTGGTTCCTCTCACCACCAAAGATTTTTCAGGATGAAGGGTTTGCAAACACAAAACAAGTACATTGCTAACCCATGATGGAAGATAGCACATGATGACACACCGTGTGCATCACACATAGTAAATTTGGTTATACCCCCAAAATTGTAAAAAAATTTTTAATAACAAAAAAACTTCCCAAGGAAATGAAGAACATGATTGATGTTTTTAGGCCAAACGTGATTATATTCGGCCCAAAACATCAATCATGTTCTTCATTTCCTGTTGCATGGAGTCCAGGCGAAGTTTCATGCTGTGAATTTGTTCACGCATTTGATCTATGTGGCCATTCCACAGCATAATCTGGCCAATTAATCTTTGCGCACTGTCTGTGGTGAAGTGCTCTGCCGCTTGGCCTTCCACAACCAGAAACTCACCTAAAACGAGTGAATAAAAACAAGGTTTACAATATGCACGCCAAAATACAGTAACTCAAGCTGGGGTGTCAGTCACTCACTTGGTGGGCTTGAAACCTCGCACACTTCCTCCACCTCTCCTTCCTCAAGGTTGTCGGGTGGGCGTGGTCTTGGGCTGGGGCTTGGGGTAGGTTCGGCCTCAGGCTGGTGACTTGGGGGGGTCCTGAGATCCTTGGACTGTTGTCTGAGTCTTTTCTCCCCTATGAGATTTGAAAAAAAGGTATAGTTAAAACACACTGATCTTTTTGGTTTTAATAAATAAAGTAAAACGTTGGTTAAGATTTTTTGCCAATTTTGCATCATAATAAATGTTGTTGACAGGATGAACATTACCTATGAACAACAATTATAAAGAATGCTTATTTTCGGGCAAGTTTCACAGATGCTGACACCTCAATGATCTCCTATGTGTATTACCCCTCTAAAATTTAGTGATGGTCACATAGTACACTAGAAAATGCATTTCCTGTGCAAAATGCGTGGGAATGCTGAATAGCTAAATTGCTAAAATGACCGCCATCAAAACTGCCCCATCATATTCCTCGATTATAAATCAGTACATGGTGTGTCTGTCCCCTCCCCCTGGGCTCTGTAATCAGAGCTGAGATGCTCCAGCCACCTCCCCCCCTGTGTATAACAGAAGCTTTGGTAACCATGGCAACAAAACACACACAGTACACTCTGATTAATGTCTAAAATTTCACGAAATGACCTCTAAACAAAAAGCTTTTTATCCAAAAATTACAAAAATATCAAACTGAAAGGATATAGCCAGATAGCTGAATATTTATTGAACATTGTAAAGTTTGTTTGGTGTCTCTAGGTGAAAGTATGAAGGAGCTGAAACTTTTGGGAGCGGAAGAAGAATTTAAGGATTTCAAGCATGCTCCCATTGAATTCAATGTTTAAACAAGTGAAAAAAACCTTAATATTTAAAAACGTATAAATGGTAGTAAAAAAGTTGAAAAAGACCACACATCAGCTAAAAGAGACGAACATTTTAATAGTTGAATGGTTTTAATAGCTGAAAGTATGCAGAAGTTACGCAGAGCCAAAAAACGTACGGAATAAAATTAAAAGTAAATTTACAAATAAATAAAATCGAAGAACAATAGTGGGACTGCTAAATCATTCCCACTAACTATAGTGCTCGTGAGTCCAGATGTGGAAACAGCTGCTGTGTCCTGTCCCTACATTACACTGAATCATTTTTGAGGAAGCATTATATTTTCAAACACATCTACACCACATCAACTCATTGTGGGAATTCGACAAATTATCAAGCCATAAATGTATGTCCAACACTGTCCCATCGTATTTGGCGAAAAAATAACGTCACTTTATAAAGTATCATATCTATTCCAAAGAACGGTATTTACGAACGATGCAGAAAAACCACCAAAAATAAGGATCAGCATGCAAGTTCTGTATCTCAATAGTAAAACACAAGTACTTACTTTTTTTAAGCAGCTTCTTTATTCGCCAATATTGGTCTGGCTCCCGACTTTTTGTGTCAGACCACCGCTTCCGCAATTGTTCTTTCAAACGTTTTGTCCCAAATTTCCCTTCAAGAGCGGTGACAATTGAGGACATTATTTTGTCCTTTCTCAGATTGGGTCGTGTGTACGGTCCTTTTTTGCCATCGTAGTCCTCCCTTCTCAATATGGACACCATCTCCACCATCTCTTCAAAAGACATGTTGGTGGCCTTATATCTCCTCCGGGATGTGGATGTTTGGGGCTCCGGGCTTTCCTCCGCGCTACTTTCACTTAATCGCTCCGCCATCTTTTGCTATCTACTCCCACTGCGCAACGAAGAGTGAAGGGGCGGGGCCAAATCGTACTTACGAACGTCAGGGGCGGGCGACGCAGGCGGAGCATGACACATGCGCAGTGTATATCAAGCTATTACGATGGCCTATGTATGTCCGTGCGGAAGTAGCGACCGTCACAAACGAAGGTAAGATTAAAGAGTGTGTGTGTGTGTGTGTCTCCTAGATTACAACACAAACTAATCCTGAGATTTGGGCCTGACATTTAAGTTTTGATCTTGTGTCTTGTCTTCCAGAAAAAATTAATCCCTTTAAAGAGGAAGAATTTTTGTGCCATTTTATTGAGCTCTATGAGGACAAGAAAAACCTGTGGGAGGTCAAACACCCCCTATATTATAATCGGGATGTTAGGAAGGCAACACTGGGCACACTTTTAGAGTTTGTGAAGACTCGACTCCCCCAGGCAGACCTCAAGTTTGTGGACAGGAAAATAGGTATCTTGCGTAACATGTATAAGCGGGAACACAGAAAAATCCAGGAGTCGCTCAGATCCGGGGCAGCAGCTGACCAAGTATATGTACCCAAGTTGTGGTATTACCACAAACTGCGATTCCTGGATGAGCAGACCGAAGCCAGGCAATCACTTTCCACCCTTCCCCCCACCCTTCCCTCCAGCCTTCCCTCCACTCTTCCCTCCAGCCTTCCATCCACTCTTCCCTCCAGCCTTCCATCCACCTCCACCCCAGCTGAGGAGTCCCAGGATGAACTGGGCCTTTTCACCATTGATGAAGTGGATGCGCCCAGCTTCAGCCAGGTATACTTTTTTTTTAGATTTGGGGATTGTGTAAATGTTATTAATGATGTTAAGGTGTTAATTTTGAAAGTGCTTCCTAAAAAATCACTTCTGCACAAAGAGTAATATGTAGATACATCACTAGACAGTAGTGGCCAAATATATACGTAACCTCAGATCTTGTTGATCATCTGAAATAATGGTGTGGTCAAATAGATAGCCTTTACTATTTTGTGTAATTATATTTGAAAGTTAGGAGCTAAAAATTGTGTGTGATTGCATAACAGAAAATTACAACTATGTCCCTTTTTTTACACAGGATGACCTCAGCCAGGAGGAGGCCTTGCCCAGTGGGAGAGAGGAGGAGGCCTTGCCCAGTGGGAGAGAGGAGGAGGCCTTGCCCAGTGGGAGAGAGGAGGAGGCTGTGGCTGGGCCAAGTAGAAGCCGCACAGAGTGTCAGGTGCCTCCCCTCCGCATTCTCCACAAAAGGCCCAGTAGAATGACACCAACAGAGCAGGAATCCCTAGACCTCATACGGGAAGCAAGCCGGATCCTGAGCAAACCACCCAATGCAGAGGAGGCGTATGGCACCTATATAGCCAGCAGATTACTGGAGTTGGAAAAGGGCCAACGCCTCCTCTGTGAGGGTCTAATTTTCCAGGCTTACCAGAAGGGCTTGAGAGGGGAGCTTACTACTACAACCTATCTAGCAGATGAAGCCAATCCTCCTCCTCCTCCTCCTCCTCCTCCTGCCCCAAGTACACCACCAGAGGCACAACCTCCGAGGAAGGCTGCAGAGAAGCGTGGAGGGAAGGCTGCAGAGAAGCGTGGAGGGAAGGCTGCAGAGAAGCGTGGAGGGAAGGCTCCACAGAAGAGTCGAAAGTGATTGCCTGGTTTCTGTCTGGTCTGACTGTGCTCCCTGTGCTCCCTATAGTCGCAAGATACCTATTTTCTTGTCCTCAAACTTGATGTGTGTCCTGGGGGACGAAAGGCTTCCCAGATTCTAAAAGTGTGTCCAGTGTTGCCTTCCTAATTTTTGTGGGAATAAAATAAATACATTTTGGTTTACCTTACATTCTTGCCTATGTCTTTTGATTAAAAAACGCCATTTTGTTTGGGAGTAGGCAGGTACAGGTCGAAAAGACTATGGGGTTGATTTGAGAAAAGCAAATAGTCTGTGCACTTTGCAGAGGGCAGTTGCCCTCTGCAAGTGCAATTGCTCCAGAGCATCAGAAATTATTTAAAAGCTTGACTTTGCAAAGAGTACCCAATCCTGTGCAAGTAAAAGAAAAAAAAAAAATCTATTTTAAAATTTTAAAGTTATGGAGATCTGGCTGTTACAAAATATTATATTAGTCATGGCAGGAGGATAAATCATGAAGAAAGAAGTTTGTGAGAACTCTGTGTGAATATAAAGCAGAAAAACAACTTCATTCCTCTCGCATTATCGATTCTAAAAAAAGGCTGTATTAAAAGACGACAGAAGAGGAATGTGCTAGCTTCAAGACGAAGGCTAGTTTTACCAGACCGAGCGCTTCCGTCTTGTAATTGCTTCAGAGCATGTGTCAGTTTGAGTTCGTCGGACTAGCACACAGACGATCGGTTTGTCCGCTAGAAAGAAGAGTCCGTCGGATAAATTTAAAACAAGTTTCAAATCTAATTCCGTCCAACTTTTGAGAAAACAAAGTCCGCTGGAGCCCACACACATCGAATTGTCCGACGAAATCCAGTCCGCCGGGCAAAGTCCGTTCGTGTGTACGCGGCATAAGGAATGCTTTCAAGGCATCCCAGATCACACCCCCCGAGGCTGTCCCAGTATTATATTCAACAAATTCTTTTAGTCTTATGCTTATCTCATCTTTAATACCTATTATCTCCAGCCACGTTGGGTTTAATGACCACATTCTCTGGTCACTGTTATCCTGGACCATTATTGTTACTATCAGTGGCGAGTGATCCGATACCCCCCTTGGCCGGTATTTAATTTTTCCAATAAAAGGTTGGGCTTCTTGGTTACCGATGGCCATATCAGAGTGTGGTGCGACCCCGAAAAGCAAGAATATTGCTGACTACTAGGGTTACGAGCTCTCCACAGGTCACACCACCCAACCTCCTCCAGGAACTGTGCCAGCCTGCCCTCCATCCCTCTACCTCCACCAGACCCTGGCGGGAACCTATCTAGTCTGCTATCCAGCACGACATTGAAGTCGCCTCCTTTTTGTCCTCCAAATATCTCATTAACAAGGACAAAATCTCCATCTTAAATGGGGGAGGGATATACAAATTTGCTATGACAAATGGCCTACCCTCAATTAGACAGTACAGAAAAATAAAACAACCCAACCTATCAATACTGACATCCCTGCAGGAGAACATCAACCCCCTCCTGACCAATATGCTCACTCCCCTTGAATAAGAGGAGTACACTGAGTGGTATTGTGTCTGAAATTTTTTATTTCTAATTAGTACTTTAGTCTCGTCAGTCAAGTGAGTCTCCTGCAGACATATCAGCTCTGTAGCACAGGATTCCAATTCCGAAAATACAACAGTTTTTTTAATAGGCTCGCTCATCCCCCTAATGTTCCAAGAACTTATACCAAATGTTTTAGGGTACATTCAGATATGTAACAAAAAAGAAAAAAAAAAGAAAAAAACAGTATCAGGAATATATGAACCGGCATGCAGTTAACCTCCTATTTAGCAATAAAAAAAATCAAGACCATAGGATAACGCTGTTCTAAACCAGCGCTGTTATACATAAAACTGCAAATAAAAACCCTCCAACCACTCTTTTGACAGCACCAATCTACCATATGTGCCCTTGTTCCCCATAGCCGTTTGGCCTTTTGCCTCAAAACCACAATAACTCTTCCTACTGCACTCAGTGCTAATATTATGAGGAGGGAACGGGGAGAGTCTGGAAGAAAAATCCCCCCCCCCCCTTCCCCACCACTATCTGGGATTTTTTCCCCATTCCTGCTAGTTTTTGTGAAATGTAAGTGTTTGTGCTTCTTTTCTTTCGCCTTCCCAAACTTTATTAACAGTGCTCTATAATTTTTTACCATTTTGAATACCACTATAGTGCCCTTTCCTTTAAGTGAACCCTTCTTCCCCCATTGCCTAACTTGGCTTGCCCTAGGGGCATTACATGTGACCTTTCTATCCCCCTCGACCCACTCCATCCACTCCCCTATCCCCCACTCTGAATATAACTCAATTATCCTATTTGTCAATCTTTTCTCCCCCCCCCATCCCATGTGACCCTATCACCCCGAGGGCCAATACTACCCCCATCACCAACCTTAACGTTACACTCATCCTTCACTAGTGATAGTCCTGGATGGGCATATGCATCAAGTCCAGTGGTTTACATCCACTTTAAACTTACCAGCACTGTTTCATTAGCTCACCTTAACCACCCTATTGAAGAGCATGAGATTACTAAAGGTATATGCTCCCTTCCTCTTAATAAATTTCCGGGGATAGATGGTTTGTCCTCCGAATACTACAAGCCTGTCGTGTTGGTACTTAGACCCTACCTAGTAAAACTCTATAATTCAGCTGTATCCACAGAGCAATTTCCTAAAGAAATGCTTTGGACACAGATAGTCACCCTCCCTAAGCTGGGTAAGGAACCCACACAACCGCAAAACGTCAGACCCATCTTTCTGTTTAACTCAGACCTAAAAATGTTTTCTAAGATATTAGCGAACAGGCTTTTAAATGTAACCCCTCTCCTCCTAGGTTCAGAACAAGTGGGTTTTGTAAAGGATAGACAAGCTCCTGATGGAACAAGGAGGATGCTTAACCTGATCCATTATGCAGAAATCTGTCAGGTGCCTTCTCTTCTTCTAGCTTTGGATGCAGAGAAGGCATTCAACAGGGTGCACTGGGGATATCTTTCACAAGTTTTGTCTAAATTTGGTTTCTTAGGGTTTATATATTCTGTAATTATGTCTTTGTACAAGCTCTCCTGTGACTTTGACAAAGCGCATGCGTGTGAAACATGTAGTCACAGCAACAGACAAGCTTGTATTCCACACTGACTCGCAGGCTTCTCCTTCCTCTCCTATCTCCAGCTCGGCACTGACGTTATCCAGGCATGCCTGACAGCTCCGTCTCCGGCTTGGCTCTCCTGGTCTCCGTGGGCTCCCTTTTCCAATGGCAGGCTCTGTCCAGTGGATAGCTTACATAATTATCCCCCTCCAGGTTGGTTCCACATCTCCCTTTTAACAGCGCTGCCTGGACACAGCCGTCCATTGGCTTTCAGCCAGCTGCCATCAAATCCACACTGTACACTGGGCTCCAACCCCCCCCCCCCCCCAGCATGGTTTCTGGTGCCTCTCCGTGCTCTACCAGTGAGTTCTCCGGATGAAGTTAACCCATTCAGCCTGTGAGCTCTCAGCAGGATTGTTGGCTTCTTACTTCTTATTTTTATCATCATTACTGTGTTTTATGACTTTGTTCAATTTTACTCCTTAATAAATAATTTTATGATTCAAACTTACTGTTTGGATTTAACCCACTAAGCGCTGCTCATCAGTTTGTTTTATCTCTATTACATTTTCCTCAATGTTCAAGCAACTGCACTGGGTTTTGATCCACAATCTACAGACTTAGTTCATCACACCACATTGTAGGACCCCATGGTTTTTGATAGCACTCCAGGTTTTTATGTGTCTTTGTACAAGAACCCTTCAACAAGGGTGTTTGTGTCAGGCACTCTATCTTTGCCATTTGACCTGATGAATAGGACTAGACAAGGCTGCCCTTTGTCCCTTATTATTTTCTCCATAGTTATTAAACCCTTCGCTGAAGCCATTAGATTCAATATTAGCATAAAAGGCTTGAGTATTGGTAATTATGAACACAAAATTGGGCTTTTGCAGACGACATCATTCTATCACTCTCCAATCCCCCCCAATTCCCTCGTTGCTGTCCAATAATTAATAGAGGAGTTTGGCAATGTTTCATACTATAAAATTAATTCCAGTAAATGCCAGGTTCTGGCTATGGGCTTGCCCCCTGACTTAATACAACAGATGAAAAGTACCTTCCTGTATTTGGGGGGGTCTACATCCATAACTTATTTTTGTATCCAGCTGACCTTCCCTATTGCATCCTTGTATCAAGCAAATTATCTCCCCCTACTATGCAACATCTCTGAGGAACTTAGTTGTGTAGGTAAAGTGCAGTTGTCTTGGTTAGTAAGAGCAGCAGCCTTGAAACTGCAGGTGCTTCCAAAAATGGTATAAGTGTTTAGAACCCTTCCGATTCCTTTACCAAGCTCCTTTTTTCTAAATGTAACTTACTATTACAGGAATTTTTATGGCAAGGCAGATACTCCACAATACCTCTTTCTTCCTTGATCAAACATAGGAAATGTGGTGGTATAGGTCTCCCAGACCTTCTAGCTTATTATAGTGCAGCTATACTTGACCAGCTCAAACACGGCTTTATTCCATCTGCTGATAAATTGTGGGTAGCCATGGAGCAGGACTTTATGAAACAGCAAGATTTTCTGGCTCTTTTAGTAGTGTCTCTTCAATCCCCAATGGTGGGTAGAGTATTCCATCCTTCAATCGCAGGAACCCTTGACGCATGGGGTACTCTTCTATATTGTCATCATTACATAGAGGACCATCGTATCTTAGATATCCCTGTTAAGTCCTATGAGTGGCTAATCCCCTACTTTACTGTCAGGAATTGTCAGGTCAGAGGCATTCATTTTCTTAAAAGCATTAAGCAGAGCTCCTTACCCCAGGACATATACAAAGCCATGCAACATTTAACATTTCCATACTTCCACTGGTTGTAAGGACAGTATAGCTATACCAAAAATTATTTGACCATATCTCCAGGGTAAATCACATATGAAGGTTTGGGGTATTTCATTTTTTATTCTATCTTTTTCAGCCCCTTATTAGAAGCCAAATCCCTGGCTAAGCTCAAGTGGAAGTCCGAATTAACTAGCGGGTTTACTCTAATGTAGTGGAAGAAGGCTATACAGGTGAGTTCTCAAACCTCATCATGCATTGATCACTGGGTGAACTTTCTAAAACTTCATCATAGACAGTACATGATCCCATAAAAATAATTCAAAGTATTTAACATTCTTCAAACTCCTGTTGGAAACTCTGCAATCAAATAGGTAATCTAGATCATATTTTATGGGGCTGCCTACATTTCGGTCCTTTCTAGAGGTCGGTTGGCAGGCTTATTAAGGAAGTTACCAGTGTCCTTGTATCCATAAAACCTGTACTAGCCCTAAATATTGGAAAAGAAAGAAAACTGCACTAAGGTGTATCAAATAATGTGCTGGGAGCACAATATATAAAAAAGTTATAAAAGTGAACAGTGTAAATGATAACAGCAGCGATTCTTCTGCACAACAAAAACAGTGTAAAATAAAGAAAATATTAGAATCGCGCTACCGCATTTGCTCAATGGTGTGTGAAATGGTAATATTATTACCCATAAAACATAAATATATGTGGCATGATCAGGTTCCACAAAATGATATGGTGCCAAAAATAAAAACAAAAATAAGCTAATTCATGTAAAATATTGAAGCATATGATATCATGTTCAACCATAAATAATATCCGACACCCGTGAACAAATGAATATTAAAAAAGTCTGTCAATTAATAAACATATGAAATCTTCTGTGATGTGGAAAATGCTGTGTTCAATCCACCACCAGTGAAAAAGCTTGGCCGCTTACCAGAGCCCCATGACCCCCCACTACAGAGGATCAGGGGAAGCCTGTATAAATTAGCCCTACAGAGCTTAACGAATGGACTTGGATCCAAGGTTCATAGGTGGTAATTGGACATCCAGAGATACCAAATAGTGTTATTGGAACTCAGATCCCATCATGTCTCCCCAGCTGGTTAAAGGCCGAAATGCCGAGAGGGATCCCCTTGCGGCTGAAGTTGGGTACAGAGGGTGTAGTGCCCAGAGAAGCACAGGTTGCCAGATGGATTCCGGAGAGAAGAGCTGGTGGGCACCCAAAGGACGCAGGGTAACACAGGAAACACAAAGTCTATAAGAATCCTCGGTAAAACTTGGCAAGGTGTGCACAAGGAACAGTAGTGGAAGCCAGGCCAGGGGTCAAACACAGTAGATCCGCCAAGAGGAAGAGGCAGGTTGCAGAAACGGGGACAAGCCAAAGGTCTGGTATCAGGAAACAGACGGGAACAGGTAACTGTAGAAAAGTCCGTGATACAAGCCGGGATCAGGTACTGGAGAAGACAACAAGTCGGTAAAGCAATCCAGGGGGTCAAACCAGCAGATCAGACAGGTCAGGAACAAGCCGGGTCACCACAGGAATCCAAATAGTAATTGCACAGAGGCTCAGGAACACAGGAAGACTGACAAACCAGCGGTTTGTGGTTTGTCAGTCTTCCTATGTTCCTGAGTCTCTGTGCAATTACTCTGTGTGAATTTCTATCGCTGAGTGATTGGATCGCCTGTATGAATATAGGGAATACATAAACACGGATCAAGACGTCAGAACGGTGAGCTGTATCTGGTAAATCCCCTGCCCTAATACCGTTATTGTTTCCTTTGACTGATGTTATCCCTGATCAATCAACTGCGATCCACACTCATATAGAGGATTAATCATTGATCCGTGCTTCAAAACTGTGCGATCTGACTTTGAAATTCTCAACACATTGCCCTTCCATATGTCTGAGTGAAAGTGAATTGCTAAACGGAACATATGAACTTCCCATAGAAAGTCACTGCTGGCTAACTCTATTTAATTCACAGTGACTTCTGTCTCTATAGAATCAATAGGCCAATTTGCAGTGAAGATACAACAATCAGATTGATTTGTGTGTATGGGATGGGTGACTGATGTGTATGGCTGGTTCTGCTGTGGACACCGGTGTTCCATTAAGACCTTCTTGTCTTAATTTTTAAATGTGTTTGGAGGAGGGTATTTGTAATTAAATTATACCAAGTGTTTACTAAAACTGTCTTGTTTAATTATTAATAAAGATCACTAGTCCTTAATACTTTTGTATCCTTTTTGAAGAATACCTTTGGGGAATTCTTTCCCTATTTTTTGAATAAGCTAGCAACAATAGACCTCTCCCTCAACAGTAGATGTCTTCCAGAAACGATTGTCTCCCAGCAACAATAGATCCCCCACCAGAGACAACTGACCTCTCCGGCAACAATAGACTCTCCCCCTGTAAAAATAGATCCCCTCCAGCAACAATAGATCCCCCAGCAGCCAGCATCAATAGACCCTCCAGTAAACCCCACCACCCCTTGCCATTACATACATTCAGAGCTGGAGGTGCCGAAACTGCGTTCCCCCGCGTTTCTGCTGAAAAAAAGCCCTGTATAAAACAGTAATAGTTCACATCCTATTTGCTGCCAGATTCACTATTGCTAGCCACCAGAATTCTATGTCACTGCCTAGCATAGAAGAGGTCATTAATCAAGTAAATATTCAGTGTCAATGTGAAAAATTGTTTGCTCACAAACTATTTCAATCCTCCTCTTTCTTAACATTCTGGAGCCCCTGGTTGCTTCATTCTAGGGCCTCCTGCACCCTCCGGGTATAATTCTGTCTACTGTACTTAGGTTGATGTTTGATGTGATGCTGCCGTACATGTTTTATTTGTTCAGGCTGATATACTGGTATTGTTCCCATTCATAGTTCTTTTTCATTCCTTTTAGTTTTCTCTCATTGTTAAGATCCAGTGTGTCTAGTGTCATAATTTGGTAGTGTGTATTTCCCGTCACAGTATGCGCCCATGAGGAGGAGCAATAGAGTTATTTGGTTCTTCTTTTTTCAAGTCTATTTACCCTGTCACACCAGGTACTCCTATGTCACATGAGCACATCTGAATCAAATCAATGCAATGAAACCCACAGTTGATCTTTAAAAACAAAAATGACAATGCAATCCACTGAACAACATACCAGGTGAAATTTTCTTTCACACAGAGGCATATCTTGATGTAAGATGATTCAATCCTACTGTTTCTCAGTTAGCTCCAGTCACATAGATAGAGGTCACCATGAATTCTAAAGACCAGAATTTTCTCCATGGTGTTAGAGCTGTATGGTAGTCACATAGCTCAGTATGTCATTCCTGATTACAAATCTCTTATGAGTCAAAAAGAGCAGCAAGGATTTCTAACTTATGCCAGGTATAGAAGATCAAAAAAGTATAAATCATATGGCCATACATGCTCCCACCAGATCCTGGACTGAGATCTGAGAAACTGTGTAATTTATTCATCTCACATCAAGATACACCTCTGTGGGAGAAAAATTTCACCTGATGTGTTGTCTAGCAGATTGCATTGCACTTTTCATTTTTAAAGATCAGCTGTGGGTTCCATCACATGATTTGATTCACATGTACTCCTGAGGAAGATCATTGTTTACATGTGTATTGTTTTAAATCTATACATTTTGTGAACCCCAAACAGTTTTATATTGTGACATTTTAATCTACATAAATAAATGACTGTTTTTATAAAATGTAGTATTTATGTTGCATTAATATGTTCCACAAAAAGTGATATATACTGGAATACAGGGACGTGGGCATAAAGGACACACAATGTAGGTTTCAAATACCTTTATGATTATTCAAACCAGACCCTTATCCAGGTGGAAAGCCTGGGTCGCAAAGAAAGAAAGGGCAGTGGGCATAAACCCCAACTTCCACACCAGGCCACTTGTCTTTCAACATTAGAGGGTACATTGCAAGAGGGATGGAAAAGCTAAAGGACAATAGCCTCTTATCCATCTCCACGTGCCAAAAAAAAATAAGTGGGTTTAATAAAAAATTAGGGGGGAATTACGATGGTATCTGTAAGAAGCCTTTATAATAAGGAAGTAACCAGATATCCACCCAATCCCAGGGTAATAATTACAGGTATACATCAATACCACTTACCTGTTGCCACAAAGAGTCAAAAGTAAAAAAAAAAAAAACATACACGCACACAGCAAAAAAAAATCCTTTAATCAAAAAAAGAGTACATTTATACCAGCTCTTGGAAAATAAGTTTTTTAGTGTCCCCAGAAGTAAATCCAGTGCTTTCACAAACCATACAGCAAGTGCAAGGTTAGGTGAATGTTTGTGGTGAATGAAATTTGCAAGATCGAACAGGAGAAACCATAGGGTGCCCTTGGCAGATGTTTTCCAGTATTGGTTCCAGTATTCGTATTAGAAATGAGTGAATGTTACCAGTACTTAAATTTTCCCTTAAATAATGGGAAATCAAGATGTATAGGAAACGTTAACAAAACAAACTGATTCAATGAACATGTAAGAGACAAATGTGCAAAGTAACTCCCGACATATGTGCAAATGTCCTGCTTTATCTCTTTTATTAAAACAATGTTTTTTATGTACAATTATGATATGTATGATATTGGACATTTGTAATTTTGCAAACTGAACGTTAATGGTTCCTCTTTATCATTTATGAATATGGAAAGCTGAGGGATTTATTTTTCACAATTTCTATTTGATTTCTTACAACTGTTTTCCATGCATTCTTTTTCATGCACTTTTTTAAGGTACTTTGTGCTCAAAAAATGTAGACGATACCAATAATATTATCACTTCAAAAAAATGCTGGCCCCTGTTACCGTTCTTGGGGGGATATGAGGGGTTAAGGCGTTGGAGGTGTCCTGGATCCTAAGTTTACCCAGTGTATTAGCAAGATCTGCACACATGTACCAGTCCGTATAGTGGAAGGGAGTCATGAGAGAAGAGATTTCTTCTGGAGAGAAAGTGTTCCATGAAGTGACGCCATCTTGCAATGAAGCGTTTCAGTGTTGTAGAATGTTGGGTGATAGTGTCTAATTTCTTAATGTGAAATAGTGTTAAGAGTGCTTGTTTTACCAAGGCAATCGGAGGTGGGGAAGGGTTGATCCAAGCTTGCATTATTGCCCTGCGAGCTGTCAGAAGGCAGATATGGACCCATTGAGGAGGAGAGGCACAGGTAGACATTGAAGAGTAAGCCTGCGAGGTGTTGCAGCTGAAAAGGCATAACAGAGGGTACTTAGGTCGAAGTAAATGGTGAGACTTATCAATGTATTTCAACACTTGGTCCCAAAAGATGGAGACTGCTTGACAGGTCCATAATCTGTGGAGCAGAGATGGTCTTGGAATAGTGTACCAAGGGCATGCGGAGGGAAAGGAGTCAATTTTGATGTGGCGAAATGGGAGATATGCCCGATGGGCTATTTTGAACTGGGTTTCTCGCCACGTTTTGCTTATCACCAGAGAGCGGATTTTTTGATATCCCGCAAGGATCTTTTCCGGTGCGTCTTGGTCACCAAGGATAGAGATCCAGGGTTTGAAGGGAACAATGTGGTATTTTGTAGCCTGTTGGATGATAATGTTGGAGTATATCTCTGATATGGAGTATTGGTCCTGATCTATTAAAGCATCAATAAAGGAGCGTTGATAAGGGTTTGGCGCGGGCTGAAGCAGAATCTGAAGTAGCTGGTTAGCTGATGATAGTGAAACACCTATGATGGCGTGAAGGAGTACTGTTTGGTGAGTTCCGAAAAGGGTCTAAAAGAACCTTGGGCAGGATCAATGACTTTAGAGATGGCTGTTATGCCTGAGGATGACCATTGAGCAAAGGCCTTGTGATCCATAACGAGAGTTTTTGGACAACCAATCGATACCTTGTCTCAATAAGCAGGAAAGAATAGAATCTAATACTGGGCAGGCCCGATCCACCTTCACTCTTCGGGAGACAGAGTTTTTGAAGCGCAATGCGAGATTTTCTGCCATGCCAAATGAATGCAAGCAGTTCAGTGTGAATCTTTTGGACATCAGTATGATTCAGTAATAGAGGTAAGGTCTGTAATAGATACAATAGTCTAGCAAACAAGACCATTTTAAAGAGGTGGCATCTCCCAAATTGCAAAAGGGGCAGGTCTGCCCATGCTTCCAACTCCTGTACAATCTTGGCTATCACCGGGGGGTAGTTCAAGCTATATAAAGAGGAGGGTTCCCTGCCAATGCGGACTCCCAGGTAGGTAATATGATGTTTCGCCACTATGAATGGGGATGAGCCCATCCATACTCGAGCCAGCTATGGGTTGAGAGCCAAAATTTTACTCTTGTCAAAATTAATCTGGAGCCCCGAACAGGCCCGGAAGGTCACAAACAGGTCTTGGAGGAGTGAAATATCTGAGGACGGGTTGGTTGAGAATAAAAGAATCTTGTCAGCGAATAGAGCCGAACGTAGGACTTGGTTGCCTACCGTGACACCACTGACCCCTGACAGTGAGTTTAGAAGTCTGGAGAGTGGTTCAATGGCTATGTTGAAAAGAATAGGGGATAGGGGGCAGCCTTGTTGTGTGCCTTTAGTGAGTGGTATGTCAGAGGACATGAAATTAGAAGTAACAAGGTGGGCCATTGGTGAGGAGTACATTTTTTGGACAAATTGTAATATGGGGCCAGTCATTCCGATTGCTGTAGAGCCAAGGAAAGCTGATGTTATCAAAAGCTTTCTCGGCATCCAGCAAAACAATGGCTGTATCAAGGTCAGGATGCGTCTTAGCAAATTCAAGGGATAGGAGGACCTTACGAATGTTGAGGGTAGCAGACCGCCCCGGGACAAAATCTGATTGGGCCGGATGGAGGATTGATGGAAGGATCTGCGCTAGACGGGATGCAACAATTTTGGAGAGAATTTTCATGTCAACATTGATTAGGGATATAGGCCTATATGAACCTGGTAGAAGGGGATCTTTTCCCTTTTTGGCACTGAGTGTGATGTGTGCCTGAATGCCCGAGGGAAGGTATGGGCCCTCAGCCCACACTGCTTTATAGACATGGGATAGGGTATCAGGAATTAACTCGTATGTCAATTTAAAGAAATTTTTCCATTAGGGAGATATTTAATAGTAGAGCAGATGTCCTCAGGGGAAATGGGGGCATTTAAAGTCTCCAACTGGTCAGGAGATAGGGTAGGTAGTTTAACTGTTGTGAGTAATTTGTTCGCCATTTCTACGTCGATAGGGTCTTCTTAGTAGAGGTTGGTGTAGTACTTACTGAGGATGGCACTAATCTCAGAGGGCAAAATATTAGTAATATCTCCATTAGAGGAGAGTAGAGCTCCAATATGAGTCGGTCGGTATCGTCCTGTGCATAGCTTCACAAAGAGGTTGCTGCCTTATTGCCGTATCAAAAAATGGAAAATGGAGAGCGAAGTAAGATTGTCTAGTATTCTCTTGCTATGCAGACCAGTGGTCAAAGGCACGCTTGGCTGCTTGCCATGCAAGCGTGTTGGCTACAGTATAGTTTAACGTTAAGGCATGGTGTGCCAGGCGTAGGGAGTCACTGGCCTTCAAATATTTGGGACAAGTTTGTTTCTTGAATTGAGCTGTATAGGATATAATGCGTCCTCTTAGAAAAGCTTTCCCTATCTCCCAAAACAAATTTGGGGTGGAGAGATGAGCCCCATTGGTTTTAACAAATTAAGCCCAGGCAGTGCAAAGGTTGTGTAAGAAATCAGTGTTGTCAGCCAAAAAAGATGGGAAACACCAGGTGCCTGCTTTGCGGGGGGTTAAAACCCAGACATCTGGACACTAATAGGGGAGTGGTCAGAGATGACCATGTCTTCAATGATCGACGAGGAGACAAAGGGGAGTATACCCAGAGAGCAGAAAAGGTAGTCTATATGGGAAAATGAATTATGGGGAGGGGAGAAAAAGGTAAATTCACGATCAGTGGGATGAGAGACGTGCCAAATGTCTGCAAGGTGAAGTGAGGAAGCCGATGAGCTAAAATTATGGGAGTGTCACCCGTGTGAACTCAGCTTGCAGGGCCCGAGGTACGGTCTTCAGCCATATTCATGACAGTATTGAAGTCCCCCCAATAAGATGAAAGTAATCAGGAATTTGTAAGACCCAGGAGGTATGATCTTGAAAGAAGGGCTGTCCAGGGGAATTAGGGGCATATATGTTAGATATAGCGATGTCACATGAGGCAACCATCAGGTGGAGAGTGATTCTGTGGCCCTCCGAATCCGTCTCAAAGGAGCGAATGGTATAGTGGAGATTTTTGTGGAGTAGAATTGCTACCCCAGCTTTACGTCCCACAGCTGGCGAGCCATAAACCTCACTTACCCATAATTTGCACAGGGGAGAGAAGTCATCTGCGGCTAGATAGGTCTCCTATAAAAGAGCGGCATCTGCTCGCAGGCGCTTAAGGTGTCTTAAAATCTGCATACGGTTATGAGGGGAGTGTAGCCCCTTGACATTCCACGAGATTACCTTTAGGTGATTCCCATCACCTGAAGGAGACATGGCTGAGGCAGTAGTAGGTAGATGTGAAATGGCCCAGTTAGGGGTAGTGCTACGGCAGTCATCGCCCCGTCGGGTCCGGAACTATTGGAACCTTGGCAGAATCCTAGATATAAATTGAGAGATAAAAGATTAAATGACCAGATACATAAAACAATAACAAATAGGAGGGCAGGCCTCCAAAAACATTCCATGAACTTCACTTTTTTCCCCATGGAGCCACCACCTAAAGCACCCCTACCAAGAAGCGCCTCCTCAGCATGACATGGGGTAGCTCCAAGGAGGGGGGTCCAAGGGGATGGGGGAGAGGGTAAGGGAAAGAGGAAGGAGATCGGGGAAGGGAAGGGAGATAGGAAGGGGAGAAAAATTTGGGGGGGGAGGAAGGGGGGAGAAGAAAAGGGGGGAGGGGAACCTGAGTTCAATCAGGGATGACCTATACTTGTATTAAGCAAGCTGGGAGTAGCCAGATGTGGCAAAAATGTTATTATTATTATGGCCCACCGGAGGAGGTAAGTCAGAAATGGCAGGCTAGGATCACTAGGCCAGAGAGGACCTAAACCGTCAGGCTCAAACAGAGAAGGGGCAAACCACATGAGTTAGCAGGAGCGTGCAGTCAGTGGTGTTGGCCGGCCGACATGCACCTTTTTGTAGGGGGGCTTTTGGGGAAACCGGAGGTCGTGAGTTTTTTTTAAGTTATAACTTTTTGCTAAAATTCTTTGGAAAATGATTAAAGTAAATATTTTTTTTTCTCACAAAGTTGTCATTTTTAGCAAGTTATTTCCCACATACATCATAGGCATACTTAGGATTACATCACAAAAAAACATTATGCTACTCCTCCTGAGTATGGTAATACCACATGTGTGAAACTTTTTCACAGCCTAGCCACATAGAGAGGCCCAAAATCTTACTTTTAGGCTGTCTAGGGGCATAAATTACATTTCTATTTTCCTGACTACCTCGATCGTGATCATGAAACGGGGCCACAAAACGGGGAGATGCCTATGTAAACAAGGCATTTCCCTGTTCTGCCTAGCAACATGAGAGGGATCTACTGCTCCCTGTCATCAGAAGCAGTGATCTCTGTCATGTTGTAGTGAGCCCATCCCCCCACAGTTATAATCACTCCCTAGGACACACTTAACCCCTTCCCTGCCAGTGTCATTTACACAGTGTTTTTATAGCACTGATCACTGTATAAATTTCACTGGTCCCACAATAGTGTTTATATATTTTTTGTGGATATTTATTATAGCAAAAAGTAAAAAAATATTGCTTTATTTAAAATTGTCGCTCTTTTTTTGTTTATAGCGCAAAAAAATAAAAACTGCAGAGGTGATCAAATACCACCAAAAGAAAGCTCTACTTGTGGGGAAAAAAAGGACGTTAATTTTGTTTGGGTGCAATGTTGCATGACCGCGCAATTGTCAGTTAAAGCAACACAGTGCTGTATCGCAAAAACTGCTCTGGTCGGGAAGGGGGTAAATTCTTCCGGGGGGCTCTAGTGTGGCAGTGATCAGAAGAGTAGTATGGTGGTGATTAGGGCACTGGCATGGCAGTGATCAGACAACTGGTATGGCAGTGATCAGGACACTGGTATGGGGTATGGCAGTGATCAGGACAATGGTATGGGGTATGGAGGTGAGCAGGACACTGGTATGGGGTATGGCAGTGATCAGGACACTGGTATGGGGTGTGGCAGTGATAAGAACACTGGTATGGGGTGTGGCAGTGATCAGGACACTGGTATGGGGTATGACAGTGATCAGGACACTGGTATGGGGTATGGAAGTGATCAGGACACTGGTATGGGGTATGGCATGATCATGATACCAGTGTTGTGGTGCTCAGGACACTGCTATGGTAATGATCAACACACTGGTATGGCATATAGTGGTCTGGCGTTGCTGCAAATAAGGACACTAGCTAGTGGCAATGGTCTGATGATACTGACTGGTGTAGCTAGTACACCACTGTTCTGGCAGCACTGGTGGCATTGGGACAGGTGTGACAGGTGACAGGTAACTGGCTGTACTGTTTATTTACACTACACTGGGGGCTAATGATCAGGGATGCTGTGGTCTGGCTGGCACTGGTGTGTGTGTGTTTACATACAGTGTGACAGGCTGATTACAATCACAGGCTGCGGTAATTGTTCTCTCTCCTCTCACAGATGATCTCTGTGGAAGGAGAGAGGATAGATGTTTACTGTTCTTTACTTTCTATGTTTACAAATGGGATCGCTGTGATTAGACACAGTGATCCCATGGTGCAGGACCAATTTCATTGGTCCTGTACCCGACCATGTGATCTACTGTGTCTGATCACCGGGCTCACAGGTGCATGCTCTGTGAGCCATGCAGAGCCGCTGATTGGGGAGAATGTACAGGTATATTCACCCACAAAGATGCTACTCCATATATATACATTGGCCGACAAGAAGCAGTTAAAAGGATATTTGTCCATTACAACAGCTTGTAATAAAAAAAAAAAAAAACACAAGCAGGAAATTTAATAAAACTGTGCCCCACAGAGAAGATTTACATGTCCTCAGAAAAAAAGGAAAAATATTAAGGTTGTCAAATTAGCTATAGGGTTATAATAAAGTTAACTGATGCTTTGATCTGAGCATTTAGGTTTCAATGACCTCTTGCCATGAAAAAGTTAAACATAGTTTGATGTCATCCACATTCTTAATAGAATGTGCTGTAGATGGAAAATGTTGTTGCAAAAGAAAAAAAAATGCAATGAGTCTAACTAAGGTTTCTTTATCTACAAACCTACTGGGATCTAGATCTCCAACTTTGAAGTTGTCATTATTAGATTAATTTTATTTGTATTTGTAAAACATTGGCCACATGAGGAGAGTTGCTTGCGGTGCAAAGCAAGAAAAATGGTAAAAGAAAGCAAAACGTAAAACAACAATAAAAAAGGGCCATGTGCGAAATTAGCTATGGGAATTTTTGGTTAATGTTGCTCATTATTCTATGATAATTTGAAGTGCCATTTTTATTCCCAGCTTGAAGACAGTCTTTTTGTTACTTATTAAATTGGTTCAATGGATTTAATATTATGTAATTAATGATGCTCTCCTGTAGCTTCAATTAGATGCATTGAAACTGACTCTCACAATTAACTCACTGGTATAGACCTTAAGATTTATAAATAGCAATAGTTGCTGAATTCATGGTCTGCAAGTCAAAAGGGTTTGCTTATTTTAATAGTTACTTTGAAGTGAGCCTGCCTATTTTAAATCATACTTAATCAACTTTCTGACAAATCACTGCACCAGGAAAATAATTTTTTTTAATATTAGGTAAAATACTGTAAATTATCATATGATGTCTGCGTTGATGCGCATCCCTAATTTCCATGTTAAATGCCCTTAGGTATATGATTATGCTAATTGTACATATTACCCATATATATAATTTTCTGCCCTCAACCTTGTTTTGCCTCAGTTTTATGACAGTAAGATCATGTGCTCAAAATATATGCAGACGTTATATATTTACACAGTATGCTGTACAAAAGAAACACATTCTCAGGGAATATAGAATCATGGCAATATATGAAAACTGGACTTGGTATCAGATACATTTGTCCATGTTGAGTTTACACATGCAATGTATATGAAATATACCAGACATATGTAAATTTAACATCTATAGTATCTAATACTTCTCACTTTTCCTTACAATGCCATAATCTGATTTATTCATTATCCAGTGTCAGCATCTACTTACTGGACCAAGATCCTGACTCAGCGATGACAGACATATACATTCTGGTGAGTGTGCAGATCCTGGGTGTTTTCACAAATGCCTGACACAGATCAGCCCATGCTGCAACCCTATAATGTTTAGAAACAAAGAAGAAAACTAGTGCACAAAGCCAAGACGAACCAAAGCAGCTAAAGATGACTAAGAAGCCGCCACACATACGGCAGTGTTCCCACACAGAAAAACAATAAGGTAAATAGAGATATGTGGTGCTAACTCAAAGTGCATAAATGTGATGAAATAAATATAATCCAATTCTTCAAGTAAAGTGCATATGCGTAAAGAACAAAATCACATAAATAAAGTGACTAAACATCCATTAAATTCATAAAAAGTGACATCAGATAAATGACAGTGAAAATTCATGAAATATGACATCAAATAAATAAACAAATCCAAATTAAGGTGCATAAATCCAAAAATAGTCTAATGCCCCGTACACACGGTCGGATTTTCCGATGGAAAATGTCCAATCGGAGCGTGTTGTCGGAAATTCCGACCGTGTGTGGCCTCCATCGGACATTTTCCATCGGATTTTCCGACACACAAAGTTTGAGAGCAGGATATAAAATTTTCTGACAACAAAATCCGTTGTCGGAAATTCCGATCGTGTGTACACAAATCCGACGGACAAAGTGCCACGCATGCTCAGAATAAATAAAGAGATGAAAGCTATTGGCCACTGCCCCGTTTATAGACCTGACGTACGTGTTTTACATCACCGCGTTTAGAACGATCGGATTTTCCGACAACTTTGTGTGACCGTGTGTATGCAAGACAAGTTTGAGACAACATCCGTCGGAAAAAATCCTAGGATTTTGTTGTCGGAATGTCCGAACAAAGTCCGACCGTGTGTATGGGGCATTAAAGTGCATCAAGATAAAAAAAAAAAAAATCACAAATTTAGAAAAAAAAATTTAAAAAAATCGCATGAGATAAAAAAAAGTCGAATGTAATATCAAAAATCGCATAAGGTGCAAAAAAGTGCAGAAACGCTATAAAAATAGCCACAAGTCGATCCAATTAATGTAATACAGTTCCAACGTGAACAAAGTGAGTCTTCATACAACAGTTTGTGCAAAAAAATAGATGAAAAAAGTGCAAACGATGATAGATGACAGATTCCTCTTAATAACTGTACTCCGTTGTACACCATACGTTTCCCCCAGCCTCTCAACTCTAGCAAAGACCCCTAGGGTCAAGTCGAGAGGCTGAGGGAAACGTGTGGTGCACCACAAAGTACGGTTATTAAGAGGAATCTGTCATCTATCATCGTTTGCACTTGCACTTTTTTCATCTATTTTTTTGCACAAACTGTTGTATGAAGACTCACTTTTTTCACGTTGGAACTGTATTACATTAATTGGATCGATTTGTGGCTATTTTTATAGCGTTTCTGCATTTATTTACCTTCATTTGGATTTGTTTATTTATTTGATGTTATATTTCATGAATTTTCACTGTCATTTATCCGATGTCACTTTTTATGAATTTAATGGATGTTTAGTCACTTTATTTATGTGAGTTTGTTCTTTACGCATATGCATTTTAGTTGAAGGATTGGATTATACTTATTTCATCACATTTATGCACTTTGAGTTAGCTCCACATATCTCTATTAACCCTATAATGCTGAATCAGATCAATGGAACTAAGAGAGATTGAGGAAACTCTTGTTCTTACCTGATGCAGATTGACATATGTCTAAACAAACACTTAAAGTGATATTAAAGCCACAACAGTAAAATCAGTCTGTATATGCAGCATATCATGCTTGTTGTACTCACTGTGGAACTTAAGGGGTTAATCCACTGCATTGTGTAAAAAGGCTGTTTTATCCTGTATGCATAGATCCTCCCCCCTGCACTGTCTATCTGGGGAAGGCCAGCTAACAAAGGCAGAGTAGCCAACCTGCACATGCTCAGTTGTGTCTTTTATGCTGGAGAGAACAGTTACTTGTTCTCAGAGCTAGACAGGTCACATGATAATAACAGCACACATGTGGGTATGTATACAGGCTGCAGTGGAAATCTCCACCTTCCTGAACTCTCAGCACTGGAGAAACTGTGCCGTTTATCATGTAATTGTAGTATACAGATCAGCCAAAAAGGTATATAGTGGCAGTATTTTAATGTAAAAAGAAGTTTTATAAGCTGTGGGCACTGTGTGTGTGTGTGTGTGTGTGTGTGTGTGTGGGGGGGGGGGGGGGGGTGAACTATTTTCATATTACTGGGTTTAGTAACACTTTAACTAGAGATTAAAATATGTTTTTTAATAATAATATATAAAGATTTTTTGAAAAACTATACTGCTGCTATATTTTGTGAGCTGAATACTTCCCTTTAAGCACCCAACAGAAGCAGTCTTTAGATGCAATGTATTGTGGTTTTGAATATTTTTTTTATAGACATACCTTGTCTTGAGAAAGATGAAAACGTCGACAATGAAAACATTGCTGTTTTGATCTGTCTCCTCTGCAAAAGCCGTGAATGCCTCTATAAAAGTTTTGGATGTGTTTATAGACATAGATAGACAGACACACATAACTGAATGAGACGGAGGGATAACTCAACTCTTATCAGGCAAATCAGTACAACATTTCAGAAAGAGATAGTGGTGTCTGAAAGGGAGCTACTTCTGCTGTTCTCTCTCTTTAGCTAACCCATAGTGCTTTGGGAATTAATCGTTGAACAAAGAAAACATCAGTTTGAAACTGCTGATACTTGAAGTCCAAGTCCAAATCCATTTTTTTAAAACTTCTACCCAATCCTTTAAAAATATAAAAAATCTATTTCTTTTGTCTTAAATTGAGCCTGTGTTTTACTTCTCTGTGTTGGTATGATCTACTACATGATTTAATCTTCAAAGTTGTCAGAACATTTCTAATGTAAATGGATGTTGTTTCTCAAGTTTGATAAGGTATAGGTTGTTTACAGCAACTGGACAGGATGGCTGTGTCTGATGTCCTTTAAAACATAACCATTTGAATTATCATATGCGCAAATAACCAGTTGTCCAAAATGGTCTAGGTTGTAATACTGATATTTTTTTGCTCACCTTTCCAATTTAGCATGAATTGTGGCATTTTTTTCAAAAGTATCACATGTAGTTATTGAGAAATGAATGAAGCCTGGATAAACCAAGGCGTTCTGCTCCTTACTTCTACCACAGTAGAGATACACCATCATCACCATGATCATCATTATTAAAAGTTGCCTCTTATCAACACCACCAGAAGTACTGGTATATATCTGTCACCACAGACAACAAAGACACCTGTACTACCCATTCCCACCACTCCATATTTTCACAATGCACCATTATTAAAATGGTGGTGCGAAAACATTAAATTCGTTTTTACTCATAGTTTCTTTTTTTTTATTTTTTCTTGGTGTGTTTTATTATTAATTCCAAGAAGTATTATTACTATTTATATTGATATTTTACTATTTTTAATTAACTGCTACAATTTTTTTCATCTGTTTTATTCACCACTGTGAATCTTTACCTTCCCCCAGTCAAATCACCCACCCGCAGTTAGCAAACACTCCCTAGGAACACAGTTAACTCTTTGATCACCCCTGATGTTAACCACTTCCTTGCCAGTGTCATTTGTACAGTGATAGTGCATATTTTCTAGCACTGATCACTGTACTAGTGTCACTGGTCCCCAAAAGTGACAAAAGTGTCAGTTAGGTGTCCCATTTGCCCGCCACAATATCGAAGGCCCGCCATAGTTAGTAGCTGCTATGATTTTTGTGCAAACCGATCAATATACGCTTTTTGGAATTTTTTTACCAAATATATGTAGCAGAATACATATTGGCCTTAATTGATGAAGAAATCAGATTTTTTACATTTTTTTATTGGGTATGTTTTATAGCAGAAAGTAAAAAATATATTTTATTTTCCAAAATTGAAATTTTTTTTTGTTTATAGCGCAAAAAATAAAAACCGCAGAGGTGATCAAATACCACCAAAAGAAAGCTCTATTTGTGGGGAAAAAAAGAGCAAACATTATATTTGGGTACAGTGTCACACGACCGAGCAATTGTTAATAGTTAATAGTAAAAGTGACACAGTGCCGTATAACAAAAAATGGCCTGGTCATGAAGGGGGGTAAACCTTCTGGAGCTAAAGTGATTAATATATGTATATCTATATGAGTGCTTTGTAGACAAGGGGTTAATTGTTAGTAGTCGGCCTGCAGTGGGGTGGTGTTCCATGTGCACCGCCTACTGGTTTCATACTTGCCCACCGTGCCTTTTATTACTTATATTGCTCTGTTTTGTTTTGGCCTCAGGACTTGACAAAGAGGCTGAGGCCTTGAAACGTTGTTGTGGAGAACGACACAGCTTTGGCATCACCAGAAGCATCCTGTACTGGCATTGATACGGTCGTGACTTGTCACTTCCGGTAAGTGGTCAGCGTGTTTTTTTCTTCTTCCCACACTCCTCTACCCAGTATGCAGCTTTTCCTTTCACCATCACGTGAAGGCCATAGGCAGGACTGAAAAAACATTGTTTGGATGCAGCTACACTGACATAATATTCAGAGGGGGATGTCTTCTAGTGTAATTGCATATTTTATTAATATGTTCAATATAGAAGACCAATTTTTACCTTTACTTTGGACTCAGCGGGGTTGGTTTACTAAAACTTGAGAGTGCAAGTTCTGGTGCAGCTTTGCATGGTAACCAACCAGCTTCTAACGTCAGCTTGTTCAATGAAGTTTTGACAATAAAACATGTACGTTGATTGGTTTCTATGCAGAGCTGCACCAGATTTTGCACTCTCCAGTTTTAGTAAATCAGCCCCACTGTGTTCACATGGAACAGGTTCCCTGAGGTTTTCCGATTGACAGGATTGGCCTATATGCATAGTGACAGCATATTTCCCAGGGAGTAGTGATTCATCCCACCATCATTCACTGCCACCTTTTCTTTTGGTGTTTTTGGGACTGGATTTCATTGGCGCCAGATATTGGTCATTGCTGACTCCATATTGCATTTCAAATATGGTGTATAATTTGATGGTGTGACTATTCATTTTATAATGCACCTGTTGCTTCCCACTACTCTGAGTGTGCTGGTCCATTTGTTTTTCTTTTGTTTCTTGTTTTCTTCATTATTTTCATCATCCTCAATATTTAGCCTTTTAGGAAGAACATTTTTAAATACAGATAAGGTACAAGATAAAATAAGGTGCACAAAAATGGTCCACTAGCACCACTCAGTGCCAAAGAAAAACTCTTCTAAGGAATGAAGTTACCTACATAGAACAAAATTTTAGCCACTATGTTAAATAAGATGTAAACACTGGTACCCAAAAAAAAAAACTGCGCCCTCCTTGAGTCCCCACCACTGCGCTCAGGAAAAGTGTCTATTACCCCACTTTGTATAAATTAAAACGTGAAGTATGTGAAACAAAGCTGCCACTTTAAATGTAAACTATGAATGATCTCTATTAATTTGCAAAAAACAGAAAATTAATATAAGCGGCGCTACTATTAGTGATATAACATAACATGTTCAAAGTGTACAGTCAGTGTACTGTGATAATGTAAATGACACTTATATATATCACTCCAACCTGTAAAAAAAATGTAAAAAAACATCAAAGGAGTCCAAAGATCAGTGATATAACACACCCCTGTGTTCAAAGTATGGAACCAGTGTACTGAAATAATATAAATGGCACTTGTGTATATCACTCCAAACTATAAAGTAGATCAAAAATCCATCATATGTAAAATAAAATATAGAAATACATCCATAGAAATGTCCATAGAAGAGAGCACCGTGAAAAGTATGCAAATTGCTGAAAACGTCCACCAAATCAAACGTGTCAGTGATTCCTCTCACTCTGAATTCAACACTCACCGAATGAATATGCCTCACACTCTCGTGTTTTGGCAAAAGCGCATGAAACACTGTACACTCAAGGTAGAGTGAAAAATCCACGTTCCATCCGACCCAGTGTCATTTCATTCCATATATAAATAAAAAATGTGCACATAGTGTGATACCGTAAAACACAACATTTATTGAACTGTGTAACCTTCAATCATTGCACTCACATAGAAAACTCTTTAAATCAAGCCAAAAACAGCACAGCAATCCAAATTCTCAATACTCCTGTGTGAACGCCCAGCACCAATGTAAAGACGGTCGCGGCGGACCCAAGATCAGCGGAAACAGGCTCTCACCCCACCCACTGAATCTCGTCTAAATCGAGCAAGGATCCTCTGCTTATGCACGGAAATGAGATGCAGTGTCTCCTCCGTCACTCTCTGCTACTGGTGGATGCCATACAGCCATGCCCCGACATGTTTCGTCATACCAGACTTAATCATGGGATTGGCTGTACTGTACGGCACCTCCTACTCTTATACCTTTCACATCTAGCCCGGTTAAAGGCTACACTGCACTTCCGCTTCACCTGTTGTCCCCGTGGCCGCAATACATTCCACACTGAGACGATCACATCCGCCAGAAGACACTTGCATTTAAGATCACTTTTAAGTCTTATATTGACAGTGAAGTATATCAGAAGGCATTTCAACAATCAAATGGTTCATGACCTTAATGTCAGCCCTATATCTTTCTCATACATATCGCTGTTCACTAAAAAAAAACAGCAAATATTTATAAAAATGCTTATAAAAATATATAAAAACTGTATAAAAAACATTTTATATTTGGGCCTAAAGTTTATTAGATTACACCCAATTGTATCCATGATCTTATAATGATGACTGATGATTAAGCAATGAAAATCAAGTGAATGTAAGTATTAAGCAACTCCTACCCATGTGCGTATCAGATTAACTTCCGATGTTCATAATCTAAAACAAGGTGTCAATCCTACGTCCCTACAAATAAATTGTATAGAACACCCCAACAGTCAGGATTATAGTTACACCGCTTCAGACATAAAGTCAGTGTAGCATGGGATGTCTGAAACTAATCCATGCAATTACCGCCCAAGTTCTAGTAAGATGACATACACAGTTGAATCTCAAATGTATCACTACATATGGTGTCATAACTCTGACCACCGTGGGTATGTGGATGTAACCACAGGTAAGACAGCTGATTAAGTGAATTGTATACAACCCCCTAGCGGTGAGGATTACAATTACACCACTTCAGACGTACAGTCAGTATAGCACGGAGCAGCTAACGATAATCCATGCAAATACCACCCAAAATCCACTAAGATGACACACATAATAGAATCTACAGTGTGTTACCCTACATGATGTCATAAATCTGGACATCATGTGTGTCAGTGAAAAGGATATTACTACAGGTAAGACACCCAATTAATTGGACCTTCACAAGTAATGTTTTAAAATTATAGCTCCACTAAGGCGATCTCTCCTACTCGGCTGGTTAGAAATTATTTAATCAAAAATCATTAATAAAGCAATTCAAATCTACCTCAATGTTGAGGCCTCTGGGGGCAAGACATTTTTTAAACGGAATATCCATAGGGTCTCTCTCTGTGAGAGATCCCTTACCCTGTTTGACCCTCTCCATGACGAATACACACAGTCTATTCCGCAAAATTGTACTAGAGAGGGGTCTTGATTATGTTTCTCTTTGAAATGTAGCGATACGCTATGATGTTTGAAACCATTTTTAATATTCATAAGATGTTCATATATTCGAATTTTACGTAATCTCTTCGTCCTTCCTACATACAATAATCCGCATGGGCACCATAACAGGTAAACAACTGGGTCGGATGGAACGTGGATTTTTCACTCTACCTTGAGTGTACAGTGTTTCATGCGATTTCGCCAAAACACGAGAGTGTGAGGCATGTTCATTCGGTGAGTGTTGAATTCAGAGGGAGAGGAATCACTGACATGTTTGATTTGGTGGACATTTTCAGCAATTTGCAATTTGACATTTCTACGGATGTATTTCTATATTTTATTTTACATATGATGGATTTTTGATCTACTTTATAGTTTGGAGTGATATACACAAGTGCCATTTATATTATTTCAGTACACTGGTTCCATACTTTGAACACAGGGGTGTGTTATATCACTGATCTTTGGACTCTTTTGATGTTTTTTACATGTTTTTTTATAGGTTGGAGTGATATATATAAGTGTCATTTACATTATCACAGTACACTGACTGTACACTTTGAACATGTTATGTTATATCACTAATAGTAGCGCCGCTTATATTAATTTTCTGTTTTTTGCAAATTAATAGAGATCATTCATGTTAAATAAGATGTAAGAGTTAAAGTGTAGCGCTATACATCAATAAATTGACCATTAAATTAATAATGGTATAAATAACTTGTTATATATAAGAGAAAAAAATCTCCAAACGTGCCCAAAGGGAGTAGAATATCTAGCCTTATGTCAATACACAAGTACACGATTGTACTTGTGTATTGACATATATAGGAACAAGAGCGGTATGTAAGTAGGTCCACCCAACACGTTTCTGCTAATAAGCCGTCATCTTGACTCCATATGACGGCTTATTAGCAGAAACGCGCTGGGTGGACCTACTTACATACCGCTCTTGTTCCTATATATGCCTTTGATGATCGTTACCATGTGAGTTTATCCCTTTTTTACATAATAACTTTTTTATACATACGGTATCACGCTATGCGAGTATTTCATTTATCTTTGCATGGTCCGTGAATATCGGTTTGGAGCTACCTATTGGAGTATTTCCTATGAGCTGCTGTTCAAGAACGTCTGCATCAAGTCTTCGTGGCTGTTCAAGCAGGTGCATCTTCCCAGCCAGCTGGTTATAAGTCTTTTTTGACTTGGGCGGCATAAGCCTTTCCAAGTCAACAACATCTGGTAAGCCTCCTTATAATTACTGGTGGTGGCTTACCTATTTTTCCAACTTCCTTCCAAGTGATGTCTGTCAAACATGTCTCTGGATTTGTGGGATCATCCTTTCTAATCTTTGGACTTCATTTTCATATTTGCTGACATCTTTTTGGACTTTTGTATGATTTGACCATTTGTGTTCTTCAGTGTAACACACTTTTATATTTTATATGATTTTTATTTAATTATTTTATTTCAATATTTTTTACGTATGTGTTCACTTTACGTGGTTTAAGATTTGAGTCACTCATCGTGTACTTGTGTATTGACATAAGGCTAGATGTTCTACTCCCTTTGGGCACGCTTGGAGATTTTTTTCTCTTATATATCACAAGTTATTTATACCATTATTAATTTAATGGTCAATTTATTGATGTATAGCACTACACTTTAACTCTTACATTTACTCCTTTGGTCTATAGCTGTGTTGGCTGCGATTTACACTTTTTTATACAGCGCTGTCATTTTTTCCTTTTTTCTTATACTATTAAGTTAAATAAGATACATAAAACAAAAAATCCATATTTTAATTGCGCCAGCAGCTACTATATAAGAAAATATCCAAATAGAAGTAATAGCATTTAAAAAGTCCAACACATCTTATGTCCTTAAAATGCCATAGTAGTGCTCATGTCAGTCCATCCACATGTGACAAGCTTTTATATGATTCCACATATAAGAAAAAGAAAAGGGAGAAATTACTTCTTCAAATGGGTGAAGCTCTCGTTACGGTGATCCTAGTTGTTACCACTCAAGCACCACATACCAAGAATGCCACCACATGAGTAACACTCCCCTTGGGGTATACACTCACCAGATATTAATATTTTGTATGCCTTAAGGTAATCCTTTGCTGTAACTCTAAAGGAAATTCATCCACTAATTCTGTTAGGATGGAGGTATAGATGGCTCCAATGCAGCAGGATCATATAAAAAAGTAAAATTGCCACATAGCGTAATCCTGTTTTGCAAAGTTTTATTGTAGCCAAAAGCCCCCATACATAATATACATACTAGCTTGTTAAAACAAAAGAGCATTGTAAAGGAATACATAGTGAAGTCACCAGTCCTGCTGTGTAGGAAGGCGACTGTATCATACAAACAGTCACGCTGATTTCTTCCTGGTGGTTCCCAGCTGACCGTGACACGCAAACGTTGCTTCCGGTCGTCGTGGAGATCACGCCACTGACACATTTCGTCACTTCCGACTTCAACTGAGGGCGTACAGATAAGGTACAGAAATCAAATGGAAGACTTCACATTGATAAAAATCTGTGAAAATGCCTCAATACAGAAATTTATTATGATGATTTACTGATTACTGGAGCAAGTTTCAGGTCAGAGTTTTGCAAATGGCTGTCATAGCAAATTTGCACTTGCTCTATCAATATACTGTTCCAGCAGAAATAAAATTTTGAGCCTGGCAGTTGTTCACAACTCTAGCTAGTCTTAGGAACAGCAGGGAACTTTTGTGAAAAGTTTTTTTGCTCAATATTAGAAATGTTTGGTTAATGAACCATTTGACTCAAATTCCATTTTATGAGGAATTATTTAAATCTATAATATATGTATTAATTCCAGAGAAGTTTTTTATCATAAATAACAGTGTCTGTAGGTTCCACCCACAGTAACTCACAGTTTATTAACTGACAGCATTGCACCTGTTTTGAAATTAATTCTAAAAGTAAACTAACAAAAACTGGCTTGGTAGCCCTTTCAGGTAAAGCCTATTATCTTGCTAGCCAGTGACTAAAGTAGGACTTTGATATTTATCAAACAAAACTCTTCGGCTTCAGATGAGAGATTACATAGATCCATTATTTGTTTTCAAATCATCTCTTAATACTTCCTTAAAGGGTTAGTTCACATTTACAAAAACTGCCTATGCAGGTAAAGGATATTTGTAGATAAAAGCAAGCTGTGCAGCTCTGACTAAAATTGAATAATGCCCTTGCTAAAGGTGTAGGACATTTACATACTGTACCTCCTGAAGCCTGACTGGATTACTCCCAGGATGTTGTAAGGAAGTGAGGCCTAGTCATTACTGCTTACCTCCACTATCACAGCAGTAAACTTTTTCCCTGATTCAAACCCCCTCACATGTTTTTTTCTCTCCCCTGATGCAGTAGCCCTGAGCTCAGCATTTGAAAGCTTACTCCTGTGATGGAGGAGGTGAGCAGTAACTGGGCCTCACTTAGCAATGTCCTGTGAGTATTCCAGTCAGGCTTCAGGAGATACAATATGTAAATGACCTACACCTATAGCAAGGGCATTATTCAATTTTAGTCAAAGCTGCATAGTCTGTTTTTATCTACACATGCTCCTTATCTGCATAGGCAGTGTATTGATACAGGTGAACTAACCCTTTAACCACTTAAGGACTGGAGTATTTATCCCCTTAATGACCAGGCCATTTTTTGCGATACAGCACTGCGTCGTTTTAACTAACAATTGCGCTGACGCTGTACCCAAACAAAATTGACGTCCTTTTTTCCCCACAAATAGAGCTTTTTTTTGGTGGTATTTGATCACCTCTGCGGTTTTTATTTTTTGTGCTATAAACAAAAAAAGAGCGACAGTTTTGAAAAAGAAACAATATTTTTAACGTTTTGATACAATAAATATCACCCACAAATATATAAAAAGATGAATTTCTTTCTCAGTTTAGGCCAATATGTATTCTTCTACATATTTTTGGTAAAAAAAAATCGCAATAAGCATATATTGATTGGGTTGCGCAAAAGTTACAGTGTCTACAAAATAGGAGATTATGGCATTTTTATTATTATTTTTTTTTACTAGTAATGGCAGTGAGCTGCGTTTTTTATCAGGACTGTGTCATTATGGTGGACAGATCAAACACTTTTGACACTTATTTTGGGACCAGTGACATCTATACAGCGATCAGTGCTATAAAAATGCACTGATTACTGTATAAATGTCACTGGCAGAGAAGGGGTTAACACCAGGAGCGATCAAAGGGTTAAATGTGTCCCCTGGGACTAATTGTATGGGGGCTGGGCTGACTGGAGGAGGAGAGAGATCGCTGTTCCTAATCACTAGGAACAATCACTCTCAGCTTCCCTGCCAGAATGGGGATCCGCTATGTTTACACTGGCAGATCCCCATTCTGCCTCTGTGTGGAGCGATTACAGGTGGCCGGCAGACATCGTGAGATGCCGGTAATCGGTGCTCCTCACCTCACTCTGACAGAGTGTGAGGAGAGGAGAAATGATCAGTGGCATCTCCTCACAGGGGACAGCTAGGTATGTAATCAGGGCACTGATCATCAGTGCCCTGATTACAATTAAGTGCCCCCCAGTGCCACCAATGATTGCCCACCACTGCCAGCAATCAATGCCAACCAGTGCCCACAAGTGCCAGCAATCAGTGCCCACAAGTGCCAGCAATCAGTGGCAATTAGTGATGCCAGTCAGTGCTGGCTATCAGTGCTGCCCATCAATGCCCATCACTGCTGCCCATCAATGCTCATCACTGCTGCCCATCAATGCCACCCATCAATGTCCATCAGTGCCAATCAGTGCCACCCATCAGTGCTGCCTATCCATGCCGCCTATCTGTGCCCACCAGTGCTGGCTATCTGTGCCCACCAGTGCCGCCTATCTGTGCTGCCTATCTGTGCCCACCAGTGCCGCCTATCTGTAACCACCAGTGCCACCTATCTGTGTACAGTGCCCACCAGCACCACACATCAGTGCCGCCTAACAGTGCTCTTCAGTGCCACATATCAGTTCCATCTATCAGTGCCCATAAGTGTGGCATATTAATGCCTCCTCATCAGTGCCACCTAATCAGTGCCCATAAGTGCCACCTCATCAGTGCCCATCAGTGCAGCCTATCAGTGCTGCCTCATCAGCGCCCATCAGTGAAGCAGAAAAATTGCTTATTTACAAAAGTTACTGACAGAAACTAATAAAAACTTTTTTTTTTTTTAATTTCTGGTCTTTTTTTTAGGAGAAAATAAAAAACCCAAGAGTGATTAAATACCACCAAAAGAAAGCTCTATTTGTGTGAAGAAAATTATAACAATTTTACATGGTTACAGTGTAGCATGACCGTGCAATTGTCATTTAAAGTGTGACAGTGCTGAAAGCTAAAAAATGGCCTGGGCAGGAAGGGGATGTAAGTGCCCTGTTTTGAGGTGGTTAAGTGGTTAAACTGTATGTACACCAATCCACCATAACATTGTGACTGACAGGTTAAGTGAAAAACATTGATTATTTCATTACAATGGTGTTTCCAAATGGGTGGGTTATCTTAGGCAGCAAATGAACATATTGCCCCTGAAGCTGATGTGTTGAAAGTGGAAAAAATGGGTAAGCATAAGGATATGAGCCACTATGAAAAGGGCCAAATTGTAATGGCTAGACAAGTGGGTCAGAGTAACTCCAAAACTGCAGTTCTTATGGGATGTTCCATCTGCAGTGGTCAGGACCTACCAAAAGTGGTTGAAGGAAGGAAGGAAAACTGGGGAACCTGCAACAGGGTCACAGGCAGCCAAAGCTCACTGATGCACATGGAGAGCGAAGGCTGGCCTGTGTAGTCCGATCCAATAGAAGAGCTATTGTAGTACAAATTGATTAAAAAGTTAATGCTGGTTCCAATAGAAAGGTGTCAAAACACATAGTGCATCGCAGTTTGTTGCAAATGGGGCTGCGTAGCCACAGACCAGACAGGGTGCCCTAGCTGACCTGTATTAACACCCAAAAGCATCTACAATGGGCATGTAAGCATCAGAACTGGACTATGGAGCAATGGAAGAAGGTGCTTGTTTGATTGATGGATATGTGAGTGTAACTTTTAAATATATTAAAGCTTTCTAGTTTTATGGTATTGCACTATTTAGAGCATGTTTTTCATTATATGTTTAGTCAGCCATCAATAGGATATATTTATACCAAACTAAAATACATTGGAGTCTGTGATAATTGTGGATAAGGCTGGGACTACTACTTCTATGGAGGTGCTGTTTTGTTATTCTCCCGAGAGGATCATACAGGAGAATTAAATAGGCTATGGGGGTACCTCATCCAAAAGGTATTGTTAAAAGATAGAACTGATATGATGGACTTTAAAGGTACCAGTAAGGGAAATATAGACAGAATTAATACTTAATGTCTTTATTATAAAAAGGTAAAGATTTTTTTTTTTTTTTACAAACATAAAATCCTTGAAAATTACTTGGGTGTCAATACATAAAAAAATCTCTGTTTTTACATATGTCAAAAGGTTGACACGTTTCACATCCTTGCTTCTTCAGGACCTTATATTATTGACTTGTAACAGAGATTCTGTTCAGAAACAGAGAGAAACATATAAGCATTATTTACATTTGGATTATATAGGAGCATAACACAATTATTCCAAAAAAATCATCCCATGAGATGAAACAGTAGCATATACGGGGACTCACATGTAAGTAGGACATGCAAGAAATGACCCGCCAGGTGTCATAAGAGAGTGATCCAACAACCAATGTCTTCGGACACAGAATTAGTCACTATAGATAAAATATCAAGAGATCATATAGTTTAGTATGGAAACACCATTCAGTGTGGAGTCAATAAGTAAAGCATGGGTTTGTCGTAGCACTGAAATACTCACACGGGATAGAGTCTTAATGGAGAGAGGGAAGGGGGTATGGACATCATATACTATTCCCCTCTATGTCTGCCTCCATATTTGAGTGGGGGTATTACCCATATCCTCAGTATATGGAGTATTGACTACACATTGGAAATTTCTTAAGTATCTAACGTTGAAGGAACTACAGGGTCCCTTTTGATGTGCTGCTTGACTGATGTCCATACCCCCTTTCCTCTCTCCATTAAGACTCTATCCTGTGTGAGTATTTCAGTGCTATGACAAACCCGTGCTTTACTTATTGTCTCCACACTGAATGGTGTTTCCATACTAAACTATATGATCTCTTGATATTTTATCTATAGTGACTAATTCTGTGTCTAAAGACAATGGTTGTTGGATCACTCTCTTATTACACCTGGCACGTCATTTCTTGGGGGTCCTACCTAGATGTGAGTCTCTGTATATGCTACTGTTTCATCTCATGAGATGATTTTTTGAAATAATTGTGTTATGCTCCTATATAATCCAAATGTAAACAATGCTTACATGTTTCTCTCTGTTTATGAACAGAATCTCTGTTACAAGTCAATAATATAAGGTCCTGAAGAAGCAAAGATGTAAAATGTGTCGACCTTTTAACATAAGTAGAAACAGAGTTTTTTTATGTATTGACCTCCAAGTCATTTTCAAGGATTTTATGTTTGTAAAAAAAAATAATCTTTACCTTTTTATAATAAAGACATTAAGTATTAATTCTGTATATATTTCCCTTACTGGTACCTTTAAAGTCCATCATATCAGTTCTATCTTTCAACTCCCAAGAGGATCATTCTTACATTTATGATGCTGGGGCTGCTGTTGTAAAGAAAGTGCACATGGACCACTCTTAGTAGGAGGTCACATGCATTCCGATAAGCTTAGCATGAGAATGGATGGTGTCACCTTGGCTACCTTGAGGATCCTTGTCTTCATGACAGATTGTGGGACTACGAATCTTGATTCATCTTTCTCTCTATTTCTAGACTTTTAGTTGTCTTATTTAGTTGACAACTCTGATCACATACATTTTAAATATTTTTTATGCACTATAATATTGATTATTTGTTCGAAATGTATAATTTACACATTGGAGTGCTGCGAGATTGGATTTGCATAATGGAAGAAGATGGCCTGGTCTAAAGAACAACATTTTCTTTTAACATCGTGTTATTGGCCAGGTGCGTGTGCATCACTTACCTGGGGAAGGGATTGCACCAGGATGCCTTACCAGAAGTCTGATCTACAGAGGTCCCATCTCGCAACTTACAGGACTTAAAGGAGCAGCTACTGATGGCTTGGTAGATACCACAGATACCAGATACCACAGCATACCTTCAGAGGTCTAGTGGAGTCAATACCCTGATGGGTCAGGGCTGTTTTGTAAGTAAAGAGGGACCTACTCAATATTAGCTGGATTGTCATAATATTATGGGTAATCAATGTATATCCAAAACTTTTTTGTTTTAGATAAAATAGCAAACTTTTTATTGCTGTCTGTCCCATTGCCATGGGACAAAACAATTATATGAGTGATCTACTTTTTTTTAACCAGAACTGGAAGTGGGGGTGAGTCTATCTGTGCAGACATCTTTTCTGGTGACAACTAACTTAAAGGCGAATTCCTCTCACTTTGTAGGGATTTCCTCTAACCTTCTATTGCATCTCCAGGATGGTAAATTAAGAGAACTCTCCACTTTTTTATTTTCCTTAAATGCTTTCGAGTTGTCTGTGCAAATTTCATTTTCATCACAT
This sequence comes from Aquarana catesbeiana, assembly GCF_042186555.1. NCBI lineage: Eukaryota > Metazoa > Chordata > Amphibia > Anura > Ranidae > Aquarana > Aquarana catesbeiana. The sequence goes on along the minus strand of NC_133325.1, from coordinate 477,728,098 downwards.
TCACTAAGCTAAGGGAACGTTTTCTTGCAAAGTTGTAAAGAGTCCTAAAGCTCTTATTACTGAGGGATGTCATTGTGCAGAACATACATTTACAGTACATTAATATGACTATTGAATGTAACCAAACTTAATATATATTCAAATACATTTTTTTTGTACTTGTATTTTCTGGATCACAAACTGACAAATATTTTCCCTCTGAAGGAGATGCTCTGAGGCAATCTGAAAATGCCATGAATTAAACAATAAATACATGCAGATAGTTTAGCTATATCTATGTTTTTCAAACAGACCGAAAAGCAAACTAATCTGTTAGTCGATATTTTAGAAATGGTTAGGTATCTACAGATATCTTGCTAGCATCATGGAGAGTAAAAAGTAGACTTTATTAGTACAGTAATAATAATAATAAATAGTCCTAGATCTGAAAGGAGATGTGGGGTGACACTAAAGTTGAACTGGAGGCTAAAAAAGTGGTGATATGTAGCACAATTAGGCAACTTACAAGAAAAAACAGTTTTGAAAAGAGAAAAATATTAAAACTACTAAACTTCTGCTTTAATGAAAAGACACTTGGTTTAGTGGATATTTTCGAAAGGAAAACTAAGATCTTTTTAAAATATTCAGATAAAAATCAGTTACACTCAATGTAAAAACCTTAATCAAGATAAACTAATATCTGAAAACTTTGCTCCAATATATAGTGTTTTATTGAGAATATATATATATATATATATATATATATATATATATATATATATATATATATATATATATATATATATATATATATATATATATATATATATATATATATATATATATATATATATTTATGGTCGGAGCCCTATGTCCGGTATGGACATAGATAACACTTATAATAAAGATAAGACTTACCATCGGAAATAGACCTGGAAGTGTGGACTTACCATATGAAATGGACCTGAAAGTGTGCCTTGGTCTAATGGCCGGTATGCCAAAATAAGGGGGCATACCCTGGTTTTAAGAAATGATTATTCTGTAGAGAGAAATGAGATGAAATGAATGAAATGAAATGAATGCCTTGAAATGGGGATGGGAGGGTGGGTATCGCGCACAGGAAACCGACAAGCACCACAGGTGAGCGGGCTGCTTAAATACCCACCGGGCTCCTCCCATAAATTCAGGCCACCATACTGGCCTTCCTACTTATGGTCGGAGCCCTATGTCCGGTATGGACATAGATAACACTTATAATAAAGATAAGACTTACCATCGGAAATAGACCTGGAAGTGTGGACTTACCATATGAAATGGACCTGAAAGTGTGCCTTGGTCTAATGGCCGGTATGCCAAAATAAGGGGGCAAAAACATTCAGGTAGGGGTATAATATATAATTGGTTTTCAGGTATTCATTGAGCCAATTTGGAGAATGCCTGTGCCATCTCTACTTGAGGATTGGGTATATACCGGGCGACGCAGGCTGATTTCCATCTGCCTAGTCTTTTGATGATGTGGTCTGGAACCCCCTGGCGGGTTGCTGCGGAGGCTGCTCCGATGCGGAAGGAGTGTCCGGAGTACTGACTGGGTTTAAGGTGAAGATTGCGGAGAAGTATCCTTATGTGTTTTACAAAGTGACATGCGTTTAAGGGTTTAACTGGGAATGGTAGAAGAGGACTGGTGTCCGATTGTTCAGGCAGGAGTGCGAGGAGACGGTTAAGTACGGTGACTGGACACCAGCTGTTATTGGTTCTGTAGAGGTGAAATGTCCACTCCAGACCCTGTTTCCTGGGTTTAAGAAACCTCGAGGTGAAGGATGAAATGGTCTTGGTGGCGAAGCAAGTGCCGTCTGCGTAATACTTGGTCTGTGGGGTGGTTATAGGTGAACCCGTAGTAAGCCAACTATATGGCTGCTTGTAGGACCGTGCTGGGCAGCAGACCGAATGGCGAAGTAGCCAGAATAGTCGACATATCCCTGAAGATGGGCCCCGTAATGGGTAAGCGCTTAGTACTGATCACTGGTTGTTGTTTCTGGATGCCCCTTAGGATGGCTCGTATAGCGTGTGATGAGAACAGTGAAGATTTTGTGGGGTCTTCCAGGGTCACGAAATGTTGTATGCCGGCTAGGTATAGCCGAACGGTATTGTAAGATAAGGCCAGCTGAGTGTGGCAGTATGAAATGAAGGCCAGTACCTGTTTGACATCTATTGGTCCTTTACGGCAGGATGTGAGAAATGTATTGAACGCCTTTCAAGCTGTCTGGTAGGCTTTGAGTGTGTTATGAGAGAGTGAGTGATTGATGAGCTGCGTTGCTCCTTGTAAATGTTAAACTAGTCCAGGGTCAGTTGTGACCAGGCAGGGTTAGGGGCCGACACTGGATCGGCTCCGGGAACCTGTTTGAAAAGGAGGTGTAGTTAGAACGTGACAGTGCGTCAGCAGCTAATTGCGTCTGCCTGGAATAAATGCACAGCGTATGTTAAACTGATGCTGTAAGAACAGTTGTACCAATCTGCGCAGGAAGGACATGACTGCTGGGGAATTGGACCTGCCTTTGTTGATGTCTGCCGTGGCCTGATTGTCGATGGTGAAGACTACGGTTTGCCCTGTCCAATGGTGACCCCAGAGTTGTGCAGCTGCCACCATGGGATAGAGTTCGAGGAGGGAAGATGTTTTGAATAAAGCCGGGTATCAACAGTATCTGTTGAGGCCAGGGTCCTGAAAACCAATGATGGCCAAAAATTGCAGCAAAACCTGTGGTGGCTGCAGCGTCTGTCACCACCTGGGGTGACAGGGCTGAAACCATGGGTATAATTAGGGATATGCCATTCCGGGAGGACGGAATTCGTCCCACATAGATAGGTCCGCTATTGCTGCGGAGTCTAGATTTAAGATCTGATCGGGGTCTTGTGTTTCTGGCAGGAATCTCGGCAGGCGTGACACGAAGGTGCGGCCTTGTGGAATAATTCGTATGGCGAAATTCAGCATTGCCCGGAGAGATTGCAACTGCTTCTTGGTACACCCCTTGGTGTGGGTGAATTTGTGAAGGACCGCCTTAATGCGGGTTAGTTTGTCGAGGGGGAGACTGGCTTGCATAGCGCAGGTGTCTAAGTTGGCCCCGAGAAAGGTGATGTTATGTGCTGGGCCTTCTACTTTGTGCTCGGTGATGGGAAGATTGGGTTTTCCGAATATCGCTCTGAGTTTGTCGAGGTCTCCTGGGGGCTTGCTGGGAGGTTCTATTAGTAGGAAGTCGTCCAGGTAATGGATGACTTTTGTCACTGAGCCTTGTGTAACAGTATCCAAGCAAGAGACTGAGCGAATGTGTCGAAGAGCCAAGGGCTGCTCTTCGAACCGAACGTCAGTTTTGTGGCCAAATAATATGCCTCCTTCCACTTGATGCCATGCCAGCACCAAAGGGATGGATGGATAGGCAGGAGCTTAAAGGCATCCGAGATGTCGGTTTTGGAAAGCCAGGCACCTGTACCTGCTTTGATGACTGCTTGTATCGGCATGTCTACGGAGGAATATTTTAGGGAGAATTCTTCGGAGGGAATCAGGGACTTGAGACTGGGGATGTGGGAAGAATGAGGCGCAGACAGGAGGTACCCCAAACGTAATTTATTTGTGAATTTGCCCTTGACAAGCCCCAAATAGGGCTGACTCTCCAAGTGCTGAAAGGGGGCTGAGTGAAAGGCCTATAATGTACTCTCGGTCTAATTCTGTTTGTAAGAGCCGATCTATGGTTTGTTCGTCGATGGCTGCTGAACGAATATTCCCACATTCGTACGTACTGTGAGGTAGTGAAATGAGGCCTGTGTGAAAGCCGACAGAGGGGCCGTGAAGTCTTCGCTGCCGGCCTGTGACATGATTTGATCTGATGAGAATATCCTGTTTTTAAACTCGTATTTTTTTTTTTTTTTTTTGTGAGAATGAAATGATTCGAAATGTTTGCCTTGATGTTTGAAATGACTGAACTGCATGACAAAGGTCCGGCCTGGACGTGTCGTGACTGATGCGTCCGTGAACCGGGCTCTGGAGCATGTACTGAAATGAGGCAATAGAAGAAACATTGGTGCACACCGGGACGAATCGGTGCTTGTTTGATGCATCTGGATTCGAATCGGAGCGCAGCATGAAATGAAATGAGAGAAATGTTTACCTTGACCGAGGCTTGAATTGGCTGTGCCGTGTTTTGCGACTGGCAACCGACCGAGCTCTGGTATAGGTATGGATTTTTTTTTTTTTTTTTTTTTTTTTTTTTGAGGAAAATGAAAAGGTGACAATTCGTGAAGGGATTGCTAAGTAACTTGAAGCAATGATTTGTATGATGCTTGCAATCTTGTGACAATGAAATGATTCGAAATGTTTACTTTGATTGTGAAATGAATGAACTGCATGACAGAGGTGCGGCCTGGTCGTGTCACGATTTGTTCGACCGTGAACCGGGCTCTGGAGCATGTATTGAAATGGGGCAACTGAAAATATTGGTGCTCCTGGGACGAATCGGTGCTTGTTTGATGCATCTGGATTCGAATAGGAGTGCAGTATTAAATGAAATGAGAGAAATGATTGTTTTGACCGCGGCTCGAATTGGTTGTGCCGTGTTAGCGACTGGCAACTAACCGAGCTCTGGTATAGGTATGAAATGCGATCGGAACCAGTGATGCATGCCGTGACGAATCGGTGCACCTCAGATGCGACTGGTTTCGAAACGGTGATGCGTTGTGGGAGTGAAATGGTAGAAATTGCATGACAGAGATGTGGATCAATCCCCCGATGTCTGCGATTAGCTATGATCTGGACTCTGGAGCATGTGTCAGAAATGTGGCCAATCCTGGGCACGCCGAGACGAATCGGTGCATTTTCGTGCGACTGATTTCATGTCGGAATGTGATACGTGGAAATGAAATGATAACCATGACAGAGGTACAAATGACTGATAACGTAACTCTGGAGCATGTATAGAAATGAGGCCAATCCTGGGGCACGCCGGGATGAATCGGTGCATTTCATGCGACTGAATTCATGTCGGAATGTGATACATGAAAATGAAATGATAACCATGACAGAGGTACGAATGACTGATAAAACGTAACTCTGGAGCATGTATAGAAATGAGGCCAATCCTGGGGCACGCCGAGACGAATTGGTGCATTTTTCATGCGACTGAATTCATGTCGGGACGTGATACATGGAAATGAAATGATAACCATGACAGAGGTACAATTGACTGATAAACGTAACTCTGGAGCATGTATAGAAATGAGGCCAATCCTGGGGCACGCCGAGACGAATCGGTGCATTTTTCATGCGACTGAATTCATGTCGGGACGTGATACATGGAAATGAAATGATAACCATGACAGAGGTACAATTGACTGATAAACGTAACTCTGGAGCATGTATAGAAATGAGGCCAATCCTGGGGCACGCCGAGACGAATCGGTGCATTTTTCATGCGACTGAATTCATGTCGGGACGTGATACATGGAAATGAAATGATGACCATGACAGAGGTACAATTGACTGACAATAACGTAACTTTGGAGCATGTATAGAAATGAGGCCAGTCCTGGGGCACGCCGAGACGAATCGGTGCATTACCATGCGACTGGATTCATGTCGGAACGTGATACGTGGAAATGAAATGATAACCATGACAGAGGTATGAATGACTGAAAAACGTAACTCTGGAGCATGTATAGAAATGAGGCCAATCCTGGGGCACGCCGAGACGAATCAGTGCATTGCCATGCGACTGGATTCATGTCAGAACGTGATACGTGGAAATGAAATGATAACCATGACAGAGGTACGAATGACTGACAAACGTAACTCTGGAGCATGTATAGAAATGAGGCCAATCCTGGGGCACGCCGAGACGAATCGGTGCATTTAGCATGCGACTGGATTCATGTCGGAACGTGATACGTGGAAATGAAATGATAAGCATGACAGAGGTACTAATGACAGACAATAACGTAACTCTGGAGCATGTATAGAAATGAGGCCAAATAACTGGGGCACACCGGAACGAATCGGTGCATCTTTTTGATGCGACTGGATTCGAAACGGAGCGCGGTAGGTGACTGAAATGAGAAATGTTTTGAAATGATTTGAAATGTCAGAAATGAGTTCTAGAATGTTTCAGAAATGAGAAATGATTGGTATCGAACTGACTTGATCCGATAACTTGTAAATTGCGACTTGCTGTGGCTGTTTACCGATGCATATTTTCAAACACCGACATGCTAGCAATGAAGCGACGTCTGCGTCGCGGTGCTGTCGAAATGGTAACATATCGAAAGTACGAGCGATATACATTGCAATTGTGAAGTGCGAGTAACGAAATTTGAAAGTACGGTCTAGTGACATGACATGAAACGAAAAATGCGATATACATGCAGTTTATGAAAAAGCGAGTGAAACGAAAAATTTCGAAATTACGGTTTAGTGACCTGATATGAAAACGAAAAGTCCGACGGGACCTTACCTGCGACAGCCAAGCCAGCCGCGTGGTACAAACTACGAACGAAAAACGCGGACTTCGAAAGTTTTGAGTACGGTATCGAATACGGAAATTTGCGAGGCAAGAACTTGCGGACGCTGGTATATCGAATAGTCGGCCTAGTGACGTGTATCGCGCACAGGAAACCGACAAGCACCACAGGTGAGCGGGCTGCTTAAATACCCACCGGGCTCCTCCCATAAATTCAGGCCACCATACTGGCCTTCCTACATATATATATATATATATATATATATATATATATATATATATATATATATATATATATATATATATTCCTTTTTCGTGATACAACACAGTGCTTGTGCTTTTCTGAACAATATGGAAATCTATCTATGTCAACAGATATTTAAATGGAACTTTAATCAAAAAATTAGTCCTGCTAGATCACTCCATGCTGGCCCTGTTTGCAGATATAGCTATGTAACCATTAAAAATAAGTGCCTATGCTGTTTATAATCCAGTAATATACTGCCTCACCCTGCTCTGCATATGTTCAGTTACTCTCTATTTTTGGCATTGTGCTGAAAATCAGAGCCACTAGAGGTTGCTCTGCTGACAGCTTAAATATTTACTTCTGTTCAGGGGTTCTGGGTTTCAGCAAAATGGTAACCTCTGGCAAGAAGAATCAGGAACAATGCTGAAGGCAATTTACAGCAAACACTCATTTTGATTGCATAATTAATAATGTGGCATCTATGATCCTTGCTAAAAAAAAAAACATTATTTTTCATCAAGCTGTTATGAGTAAAGTTCTGCTTTAATACAAAGCATATATTTTGTGGGTGGCTTATTGAGTATTTTTGTGTGCAGAAGTCTTTCGGGAAGGATATTGATTCTATCTTCTAATATAAGAATAGAGGGGACACCTATTACAATACATGTACAGTAATACCTTTGTTCATGAATGCTTCTGTTCACAAACAACTCAGTTTGCGAACAGAAGAGTTCTCAAAAATTTGCTTCAGTATGCAAACTCCGCTTTGGTTCCCAAACACGAGCCACTGCCATCTTCCCTGCTCTGACACGTCTTCCTGTAGGTAAGATTAGCACATACTGTACAGTACTGTACTGTACATCCCTATGCACACTTGCTGTAAAGATTTTTTGTGTGCTTTTTATCACATACTGTACTGTATTGGACATCCAGTATGGCTCCAAAGAAAATTCAGACCAAGCATGGTGGTAAGAAGAAAGTGCAGAGCAGTAATGAAGGTGACAAGACTGTTTAGAGCAAGCATGTTGTTGAAAAGAAAGTGCAGAGCGGTAATGAAGGTGACAAGAATGTGCAGAGCGGTAATGAAGGTGACAAGAATGTGCAGAGCAGAAGGGGGCATGGCCGAATGGAGCTGAAGATGGATGCTTAATCCAGCAGCTCATCAGCACAGGGAGAGACACAGAATGTCATAGGCCCTATCCTGCACTCAATCTGCCACCACCCTCACTCCAGACACCCAGGGCATCGCAGCTGACATGTCATGCAAGAGGATGAACAAGCACAAGCCCCAGAAGCTGACCACCTTCTTCTTCAAGCCGGCGGGGAAGGTCAGTTTTGATCAAGATGGCACTGGCCCAGCTGCGTCGCGCGAGTCATACACAGATCTCCCAGATGAAATCCAGAGGGATACAGCCACTTCAGCCCCCTCTACATCCCCCACACTAGCCCTGGGTGAAGACACCTTACAGGTAGCCCGGCGAAAGCCCGTGTGCAAATTGATGCATCGCCGCCACGACCACGGTCACAAATTGAGGCATAGGCCTTTAATCCCCTGATGTCCAACCAGGCCTTACACACATCAATGGTGTCCTTCCCAACCACAGGCCAGCTGGTGATGGATACAACTTTAAAGGACATGCTTCTGTCTTTACAAACATCCCTAGTGACAGATCTTTCCTCTCTATTCACTAAAATCTCCTCAGACATACACAACTTGGATGACAGAGTTTCTTACATAGAAAATGGCATGGAAGAATGCACCACAATGGTTAATGATATAATTGATATATACGAGGATGTAAAAGAAGAACAGGATTGGATCAGGGCCAAATTGGCAGATTTAGAAGACAGAACTGGTCAAAATAACATTAAACTGAGAGGGGTCCCTGAATCGATCATGCCAACAGATCTGCCCAGATATGCAAAAGAGCTCATGCACCATATAATACCAGACGCATCGCCAAGAGACATCATTATCGACAGAATACACAGTATCGTAAAACCATCCCACCTGGCATCATTGGTGCCCAGAGATGTACTTATTAAGGTTCATTTCTTCCACATTGAATCGAAGCTTCTGGCAGGAGCCAGAACCAAAGCTCCACTACCCTTGCCCTATGAAGGAAATCAATTCTTCCCAGACCTCTCTAAATACACTCTACAACTAAGAAGACAACTCAACCCAATCACCAAAGGGCTAAATAATCACAAAATTCAGTACAAGTGGCGTTACCCTGCAACACTTCTCATCAACAGGAATGGCACCGCACATGTCATCAATGACATCAAGAAAGGCATGCAACTCCTGCATACTTGGGTAATCATCCTGGAACTGCCCGCAGACACCAACCCATCTCTACAGCAAGGTAGATCATCGCACAACTGCTACAACCAAGACAGGAAGCACTTTTGATTAAGGTCTTGCCTAGAATATCAAATGGGCCAAAAACGTAGCATAATAGCTCTCCCTTGCTACTTCTAAGCAACTCTTAAGTTCTCCTCGGTTTGTACCCCCAAAGGAGTTTTAGTTGAGTTTAGCTTTACTTCTCAACTTCGCTCCTCAGTTCTTCATAGCACTAGAACCTCAGTACAGAAAAGTCTAACCTGATTCACCTGTTGTTTTTATATCTAACCTATTGTTCTTTCCACAGCTCTAGAAACAGAACTGGCGTCAGCGAACAGGGGTTTCCACAAATCCCCTAACTCACAGAACAGCAAGACCTCAACACAGATCACCTAAGCTCATCCAACTGTAAGTGCCCAAACTTTCTTACTATATAAAGTATGCACCTCCCCAAAGTTGCTGCTCAAAATTCTCTCATTGAATGCCAATAGGCTGAACCACCCGGCCAAGAGACACTCACTATGGAAAATAGCCAAGGATCTTCAGAGCGACATTGTGTGTGTACAGAAGACCCACCTCCTCTCTTCTGACACATGCTTATGTAAGAACCATCAATTCCCTCACATCTACAAAGCCTCATACACCTCCAAAAAGAGAGGTGTCCTGATCGCTGTAAGAGATACAGTAGATTTCCACCTCAAACAGTAACTATCAGACACAAGTGGTCACTTCATAATTCTTGTTTGCACAATCAATAAAAAGGATTACAAAGTATTGAACATCTACGCCCCAAACATGCGTCAAATGAAATTCTTCCACAAAGTTCTACGTATTGCCCAATCAATCCAAAAGGGCCACTTAGATATTTGTGGAGACCTTAACATGGTATCGGATATCCACATGGACACCACCTCTGCAACAAAAAGGAGAGAATCCCCCTTGAAGTAATTCCTTGAATCTCAGGGTACTTTTGATATATGGAGATGCTGACACGGATCTGAGAAAGACTATACCTATTTCTCTCCTCAGCATAATTCATACTCTAGAATAGATATGATCCTCAATGACAAATGGCTATTACAAAAAATAACTGCATCTGCAATCCACACCACGACATGGTTGGACCACGCACCCATCACAATAACCATTGATGACTCCACACATCAATGTAATACATTCCTCTGACATGCAAACAACTATATAATACAACATCCAAATTATTCACCAGAGATTATGGATCAAATATCCAACTTCTTTGCACACAACATTGGCTCAATGGACAACCCTAACATGGTGCGGAATACACACAAAGCTTTCATGCCTACTATATTAATGAAACTAAGCTCTGATGATAAAAAGAAGAGGACGCAACGTATAGATACCCTTGTATCACAAATAGGTAATTTAGAAATCCAACATAAAACTAACCCCCACCCATCACAATCAACACAATTGATGTCACTAAGAGAAGAACTCAGGACCCTATTTCTCCACTCATTTGAAAACATGCAACGAAAATTACACCTTTACCACCTACACACAGGAAAGTCTAACTAACCCACAGGACATAGCAAACGCATTCAGTGATTACTTTAATGACCTATACAATCTTAACAAAGACCCATCTACACCTCAACCCTCTACAGAAGACATAAACATATTTCTACAGAAAGTCAAACTCCCTGCACTTTCAGACAGTCAGTTATCCTGCCTAAATGAACCCTTCACAACACAGGAAATTCAAGCAACGATTAACTCACTCCCTGCAGGGAAAGCACTGGGTCCTGATGGCCTGACATGGGAATATTAGAAATATTCCTAAATATTCATAAATTCTCTGCCCACCTAACCCCACACCTAAAAAACCTATTCAACAACGTTGCCTCCTCTTCTAAGTTCTCTAATGAATTGAACGCATGGATCATAACTCTTCCGAAACCAGGGAAGGAGCCAAATTCACCCCAAAATTTCCATCCAATATCCCTTTTAAATCTAGACCTAAAAATTAACGCCAAAACCATAGACTCACGCTTGATGGACATTATGCCCACTCTTATTCATAGAGATCAGTCAGGATTCACCAAAGGAATACAAGCACCAGACACCACTAGAAGATAAATAAATGTGATACACCATGCAGAGATTAGTGGAACACCTTCTCTGCTGCTGTCATTAGATGCAGAGAAGGCATTCGATAGGGTCCAATGGTCCTACCTACTATTAGTACTACAAAAATTTGGATTCAAAGGCCAAATACTTAGAGCCATCATGGCACTTTACTCCAACCCAACAGTGCAAGTATTATCGGCAAATATGATCTCCAGACCATTCTCCATCAAAAACGGTACCCACCAGGGCTCATTTTCAACCTTCTTATGGAACCTCTGGCGGTACATATCAGGTCAATTCTCAGGTTTAATAATAGGCAAAACAACTCACAAAATCAGTCTGTTTGCAGACGATGTAATTATAATCCTTACAAATCCGTTTGGGCATCTAATCCATACAAAATCTACTTGACGGGCCTCATCTCAAATCTTTCTCTCACCTACAAAAAGAATACAATCTCCCCCCAACAGATCTCTTCACGCACATCAGAGTAAAGCACTGCTTACAAACAATACCACAGCCTCTCTACACCATTCCCCCAAAAGCATGAGAGTTCTTAACTAACCCTATGTCTAAAGCGAAGGGCATTTCTCTCTTTTATAACATTTTTCATCAAAAATGCACTTTCGTTAAATCTCCATCTCCAATGGGAATCAGACTTAGGTCAATGCTACTCAGACAAACAATGGCAACAAGCTCTATAAACAATATATAAAGCAACCAAATGCTCCGCCCTCTGGGAACTAACCCAAAAAACTCACTAAGGTGGTACATGACAACTGCCAAAATGGCAGGTGTTAGCCCTCACAAGTCTGGCACCTGTTGGAGATGCAAATCAGCCAAAGGAGACATATCCTATGGTCATGCAAACATATTCAAAAGTAAAAGACAAGGAACAGCGCCCTCTAAATGCAGCGAGTTTAAACTTATTTAATGATAAAAAGGTGAGATTAAAAACACTCATAAATGAGCAACATATTCAGGCAAGGGTGTATGTAATACAGTTTTCATCCGCACTGTTACGGGATAGTGCTATGCATCACTCGTTGCTAGGGGTAATCAGTTGTCCAGCTCTATGCAGCTGCATTGTTGGCTTACAGCGCCTCTGGAAAGCTGGAGCATGGATCGGCGATGCTGTGATGTCGTCACTTCCGGGAACAGAGTCAGCGGGTGGTGCTTCACGTTCGGAGCATGCATGCTCCTTCCTCAGGTTTTGCTGGTGGCCATTTTGAAGAAGGCTAGAAATACCTTACATGGGAGGGGCGCTAGATGACTAGTACGTCTTGTAACCACGGTGATCGACAGGATACAGTTCAATAAACATTCTATCCTTACAAAGACGATAATACTATCTTTTAAAAAAAAACGGCAAAATACAAAGGTGGTACCGTCCTTTGAAAAGGCATACAATATTGTTCACCCATATATCGTGAATAAACGGTGAAAGAAAAATAAAAATAAAAATAGATTGCAATTTAAAATTAAAAGATCATCATAAATCCAATAGAATGAAACTATAAAACTGGACATGAAAGATCAAATTCAAAGCTGGATGGAGCAAGCAAAGTCCATAAAGTAAAAAGTTCATTGATGGGAAAATCTTTAAGAGGGGGAATACAACAGTAATCCAAGCGATGTGAGACATGCAATCTTTTCACCCTGAGGAGCGTGATGACAGGAAAGTTCCTCCACCTCAAAAAAGACTGCCCCTTACTGGATCGAATGATCTCTTGTTAGGGAGATCGTAAGAGCGTGTGGCTGTTTTCCCCCAGCCCAGGGTCTCTGCTGGGAGCGGATCCCAAAAGTGTCACCTCTCAGGAGGTCCTCTAGATGGTATATGAACGCTCGTTCCCCATGGAAATCTGGTCTGTGTATCAGCCTTCATCATACAATATTGTACAGGAAAACACAACACAATATAATAACGCGGCTGTGATGGGGTTATCTACCACTACTTAATACCTATGGGCTAGATTTACATACCTGCAGCAACCGACCAATGGAGTCATAATAAATCTATAAAAAATAATAATATTGATAATTTAGAACGATAATAATTTAGGAGTGGAAGATGCCTCTAGAGACATATAAAGATCTATAAAAAGAATCTCTATAAGAATCATAAAAATTCTATAAAAATGTAATAAGCTATATGAAGATATATGTATATATATCTTTATATATGCTGGAATTTTTACTGCAACGTTTTACTGTAGTCTTTTATTGTAATTTTTATTTTAGTTTTTTATTGTAATTTTTTAAAGCAATTTCATATTACAATTTTTTGATTTCATTGACAAGTAGTGGTAAAGATCATTGCTTTTAAATTAAATTATTTAAATTATTGCAATAGATCAAGATGAAAACTATGAAAAAACCCACCTACCACTAATATGGATATGTGGTATATAAATATAATTATCCCTATCCAGTAATTATTTCCAATCCATCCCAGTCTAATGTCCACACTAGGAGATATTTTGGTCGGGTCCGGTTCATTTCCAGTCCAATATCTGTCCCTCCCCCCCCCCATCCATTTTTACCCCACCATTCCCCCACCCTAAGCTTAAATCTACTTATAATCAATAATAAATGATCATAATATATGTCAAATTGATGATAAATTGATTAACTATTACATTATTAGATATTAAGGCCAATATATTCCCTTCCATTTTTTTCCAATAAATGCCAGTATAGATGCATGTCCATGGTATAGAGTATATACACATGTCTAGCATATAAAAGATTCCCACTAATATATTCTAATATAGCCTTACTTTATATAGCACCATTTAGATTTTTACAAGTTTTCTACAAAATATTATATTATATATTTTATATATATTAAATATTGTATATAATAGAAGATCCTCATATTACATATATCTTTATATAGTCCCATATAGCTTATTACATTTTTATAGAATTGTTATGATTTTTATAGAGATTCTTTATATGTCTCTATAGGCTATCTTCCCCTCCTAAATTATTATCATTCTAAATTATTATTATTATTATTATTATTTTCTGTTCAATAATTTTTATTGGTTTTATAAATGTGTAAAGAAACATTGCGTACGTTGTTTTTCGTACATTAAGTTGCAATAGGTAAGATACATTGTTATGTGTAGATATACATCAAAGATATATGGGTAAAATAAACAGATAGTTTGGAGTCATAGCTGACGTGAGGCTTTAGTCAAGGGGGAAGTCGGTTCTCACTCCCGGACACCCCGTTAGGGAACTTGCTGTGTCTTGGGAGGAGAAGCCACATCCCATCATACGTTGGTTTTGCTGTAGATGTGTTGCCTTATCTGATATCAATAGGAAAAGTATACATGGAGTAGAGGGGAAACGAAGCTTCATGAAGGATCATAATTCTCATAGCTAAAAGCCATAAATTCTATCAAATCAGTAAACTTTTGAACAATACATTTTTGAACAAACCGGGTCTGTAGGTTGGTTAAATTTTGTCTAGGTTTCAGGACTCTCAAAGATACCATTTTCATGTTTCTTATTGTTTCCCACTGCTGGGGACCATCATGAGTTCATAAGAGTAGTGAGTGGTAATTCTCTGGTCTCTAGTAAGGCGGGAGGTGTGGGTGTTTTCCAATGTCTAGCTATGGTGAGTCTTACAGCTAAGAGCAGGTGTATGGTTATGTGCTGTGTGGTGTGTGATAGGGATTTTATGCCTAGATTTAGTAGTGCTAAACCCAGAGTGATGGTAATTTGGGTTTGAGATATTGTGAATAATAGGGTCATAATGGCATGCCAAAAAGGCTTGAGTTTGGGGCATCCCCAAAATATGTGAAGTATGTCTCCCTTTTGATCACAGTTCCGCCAGCATTTATTGGAGGGGTACCCTTTGAAGCTAGAAAGTCTGGTGTTAACTACTATCTGAGTAATAGTTTTTGGGAGAGTTCCCATAATTTGGAGCAACGTGTGGCTTTATATGTTGATCTATATGCCTGTGTCCATTGACAGGTTGAAAAGTTATGTCCCAGATCTGTTTCCCAATGATTGATTGCATAATTTTTTATGAAGTCAGTTTTCTGTTGAAGTAGGTTGTAGAAAAGTGATATACCTTTGCTAGATGAAGGAGGTGAGTGGTAATAGTTGCATGGTCGACGGGGGATATTAGACGGTGATTTGGGTAAACAAGATATACTGTGGATAGTGCAAGTGTAGAGATAGAAATCTTTGTTTGCAACGTGAAACTCGGTTTGGAGTTGTGGAAAGGATTTGGGGGTGTCGGCTATGTAAAGATCGTCTATGTGGTGGATGCCTGCTGTACGCCAATTAGTGAATGAGGAGTTGTCTATTAGATACTCTGAGGATGTTATTGGGACATTCACTCTTATGAGGTCCTCAGAGTTGGGGCTTAGGTAATTTAATGTCCGCCAGGCCTGAATTGATGCTGCCATGGTCGGGGAGATATAGGCGGGGGTAGGGCATCCTAATTGAATTCCATGTAACCATCCCAATAGGGATTTTTTGTGATGAAAGAGGATTCAATTTGACCCCAGAGCATATGGGGAAGGGGCAGAAACCATTCTTTAAGCTGGATTAGAACGGTGGCTAGGTAGTAGTCGTGGAAATCAATGTATCCCATTCCTCCTGCCGAGCAATGCTTTATTAATTTGCAATGTGCACATCTGGGTTTTTTCCCTTGTCATACTGTATGAAGGTGGTCAGAATGGCCTGTAGGATTCTGAAATATTTGGAAGGGATGGGGATAGGGAGTGTCCTAAATAGGTAGAGTAGTTGGGGAAGGTGCATCATTTTGAACGCTGCTAGTCTCTCTGCCCAGGAGAACTCATATTTGGCTAAGAGGGCCAGGCCATTTTGTAGTTTGGTGCAGAAGGGTATGTAGTTGGCTTGAAAGAGATTATTGACTGATTTAGTCAGGTGGGTGCCTAAATATGGTATACTGTGTTCTTCCCAAGTGTATGGGAATGTTTGTTGGAGTAGATTGCCTACTACGCCATCCATTTTTATCCCCAACATAGAAGATTTTGTTTCGTTTACCTAATAGTAAGATACTTTGCTGAATCGGGATAAAGTACTTTGAACCTCAGCCAGGGAAGAAGTCGGATCTGTCAGAATTAGGATTACATCATCAGCAAATAAGCTGATCTTATGCTCCTGGGAATTAATACTAAGTCCAGAAAATTTGTGATTAGTCCTAATCAGCCAGCGGCTCCATCATGAGATTAAAAATTAGGGGAGAGAGGGGGCATCCCTGTCTTGTGCCATTTGTGATTGTAAAGGGAGTTGACATGATGTCCGAGGTAAAGACTCAGGCAGAAGAGGAAGTATAAAGAGCCATTATTGCTTTGAGAATTGTGCCTTGAAAACCAAATTTGTTTAGTACTGAGTGTAGATATTTCCAGTGGACTCTGTCAAACACCTTCTCTGCATCCAAAAATAGGAGCAGAGAAGGCTTTCCTGTGGTTTCAGCCATGTGGATGATGTTAATTAACCGTCTTGTGGTGTCCGAAGATTGTCTGCCTTTTGTAAAGCCGGTTTGGTCATTGTGAATCAGGGATGGGAGGATATCTACTAATCTGTTGGCTATGAGTTTGGCATGAATTTTGATGTCTAGGTTAAGGAGCAATATTGGTCTGAAATTTTTTGGGGAGGTTGACTCCTTTCCTGGCTTATATATTGTGATTACAGTGGCATTTAGCACTTCGGAAGGAAATGATGAAGAGGAGGCAGCGTTGTTGAATAGAAAATACATGTGGGGGGTCAATATGTGATAAAAGGATTTATAGTATTCTCCCGTTAGTCCGCCTGGGCCAGGGGATTTGCAGTTGGGCAGAGCCTCAATAGAGTTCCTAATTTTGTTCTATGTGGAAGGGTCTTTTGAGACATACTAGCTGACTATCGTTCAGCTTGGGGAGAGAAATGTGAGTTAGGAAGAAGTCTATCTCCCCTTGGGAGGGTTGGTGTGTGTTTTTATCCTCTTGGATGTTGTAAAGAGTGCTATAGTATACGCTGAATGCATCAGCTATTGCTTGGGGGTTAATTAATTTTTCATTTGTTGTTGGGTGGAAAAGGTACTGGATTTTTGATTTTGCCCTTCGGCCTTTGATTAGTCTATCCATTGCTTTCCCTGCTTTGTTACCCGTGTTATAGATGTTAGCTTTTAGTTTGCGTTGGGATTTCTCAAAGGTATGTAAATGCAGGGAGTGCAATTCTTGGCGTAGGTTAAATAGTTTGGAGGTCAGATGTGGGGTTGGGTTGGCTTTGTTTTGATCATTAATATTTTTGATGTCTGCCGTGATGGCATCTAAACACTGTGTCCTCTCTTTCTTGGCTCGGGAGCCTAGTTGAATAAGATCACCTCCGATATATGCTTTGTGCATATTCCACACCACCATTGAGTCTTCCATGGAGCCTGTGTTGTTAGAAAAGAATTCTTGAAGATGGTTTGATATAATTTTAATATAGGAAGGATGTTGCAGGAGGTAGTTATTAGTGCACCATATAAATGTGTTAGGCTGTGACTTTTTCCCATGGAGGGTGATGCTGATTGGTGCGTGGTCAGACCAGGTGGTGTGGATGTGCGATGATTGTACATTTTGGAGTAACCATTTGTCCATTAAGAATAGATCTATACGGGAATATGAGTTGTGTCTTGGTGAGAGGTATGTGTAGTCTCGTTCCGAGGCATGGCCGCATCGCCACACATCATACAGGTCATGTTCACAGATGAAAGAGTTCAATGAAGGGGTGGTCCTTTTGGAGGTGGATGTGTTATCCATGTGGTGGTCAGGAGCTAGGTTGAAGTCTCCGCATAGGAGCAAGTTAGACTGTTGGATCAGTTTTATTTTTTTTTTTAGTCAGGGAGAGGAAAGATATTTGACTTTGGTTGGGAGCATAGATGTTTACCAAGGTATGTCTGGTTGTGTTGATAGAGTAAATAAGGACTATGTATTGACCATTTGGATCAAGAATGCTTTGGTGCAGTTGGAATGACACTGTGTCCCTAATAGCAACCATTACTCCTTGTTTCTTTTTTGTGAAGTTTGCCTTGTACAGGTGCGGGAAGTGTCTGTGCTGGCATGTTGGAGGTCCATCTAATGGAAAGTGTGTCTCCTGTACACAGAGAACATCACTGTTGTAGAATAATGCCGCTTTCCATAGCGAGGCTCTTTTGGCCGGATGGTTTAGGCCTTTGGCATTTAGGGATAGGGCTGTGAGGGACATTGTTTGACCAATAGAGTGTGTAAGGTGTAAATGAGAACTTACAGTTAGTGGTCTTGAACATAGTGGGTTTCAGATATTTGTAGAATCCTGGTAGTCGAGGGGATCTGTAGGTTGTAGATCAACAGGGCTCCAATACCATCTCATAATCATTTTTCAGTTTCCTTCCTTATGTTTAGTCACTATTGATAATTTGTGTATTACCTGAAATGCTTTCTTCCACTCTGGTAATAAAATTGGCCTCTCTATTTTGGTTTCCCATTTTTTCATATATGTTATTTCCCCCAAAGACCCAGAAGGAAGTAGAGGCTTATATATATCTGATAAATTATGAATCGGTTTCTGTTCTTGTATTAGAATTTGCTCAAAATTAGTTAATGGTCTATCAATCAGGGGAATTTGTAAACTTGTTCTAATACATGTATATAATTGATAGTATTGCAACCATTTTTGTCCTTGTTTATACCCTAATTCAGCTAGTCAAGGAATCTTACCATCCACTAAGGTCTGCACTATCCTTGTATTCTCTGACTTATTCCATTTAATAAAGTGTGTAGCTTCTAGTGCTGGTGGGAATTCGGGGTTAGAAAATAATGGGGTCATAGGCCCATCCAGTGTAAAGAGGCATTTCCTTTTCATCACTGTATCCCATATCTTTAATGTTGATGTCACAAAAATTGTTAGTTCTTTTTTCCTGGGTTGAAGCTGGGGTTTAATCCATGGGAGTGATTTAAGCTGTAAAGAAATAAAATCTTCTTCAAGGGTTACCCACTGTTTATATTTCGCATTGTGAAACCAATAAATAATCCTAATTATAGACGCTGCACGCAAGTATGTTATAAAGTCCGGAAGACTTCTATTCTCTTTTGTTCTAATTAGGATTTCTCTTTTTATCCGTAATGATTTTTGAGCCCAAATAAAGCTTCCTATGGCTTTGGGTGATTGTGTCATTAAATTAATTGAGGGAACCATAGGTATTGCCTGAAAAACGTATAGTAATTTTGGTAATATATACATTTTCACTACATTAATTCTCCCCATCCATGAATAGACCACTTTATCATATCCTTGAAGTGATTTTATAACTTTTCGGATCAATGGCAAGTAGTTTAACTCCTGTAATTTAGCCATATCTCTTGGGATATATATCCCTAGATATTTAATTGCTATTTCTTGCCATTTAAAGGAAAAGTTCTTTTGAAGGAGTTCCTGAATTTTTCTTGGTAATGATATATTTAGCATATCGGACATATCATAATTAACTTTAAAGTTGCTTACCTCTCCAAACCTTTTAAATTCATGAATAAGATTAGGTAAACTCATTATCAGATTGGTGATATATAGAAACAAATCGTCATCATATACTGACATTTTATATTCTTTTCCTTTGAACTTAATACCTTGAATATCACTATTATTGCGTATAGCTGTAGTAAGATGTTCCATTACTATCACATATAGCAAGGGGAACAGGGGACAACCTTGTTGGGTACCATTTGATATTTGCACATATTCCAAGAGTTCACCAATTGTGCTTATTTTCGCTCTGGGATTGGAGTATAAGGCCATAATCCTATGAATCATTCGCGGGCCAACCCCAAGTTGATTCAGAGCTTCTCCCAGGAAGTGCCAGTCCACCCTATCAAATGCCTTCTCAGCATCAACCGATAAAAGGCATGATGGAATAGCGCTTCTCTGGGCATATTCCATTAATGTGCACATTTTTGTTATGTTGTCCCTTGCCTCCTGACCCATCATTAAGCCCACTTTATCTAAGCTAATATGTGTGGGTAAAATAGATGTCAGCCTATTTGCAATGATTTTAGAGTACAGACGTATGTCTATATTTGTAAGGGAAATTGGTCGATAGTTACTGCATATCGTATGATCCTTATCTGGTTTAGGGATGTGCTTCCATACTCTGTGCAGTAAATCCTTGAGAGGCAGATATAGAGTTACTCGTCTTACTTAGAATAGGAATAAGTATGTCCTGAAATACCTTATAGAATCGAGGAGTATATCCATCCGGGCCTGGACTTTTGCCCGGGACCAACCCAGATATAACTTGTTTTATTTCTGCTATTGAAAAATCGCTTACCAGCTCCTCTGTTGTTTCTTTAGGAATGACGGGTAATGCTGTTACTCTAATATATTGGCGTATTTCTTTATGTCTTTCCCCCCATCCTTATTTCTCTTTTCTGTTGGTATATTATAAAGTTTAGAGTAATATGTGTGGAATGTCTTAGAAATTTCTGCAAGATCATATGTTACTTCTCCAGAGGTTTTTTGAATTTTACCTATAGAGGTCACGGGTTGTGGTTGTTTCAAAATTGTTGCTAACAATCGCCCAGGTTTATTTCCTTGTTGATAAAACCTGGCCCTATTTTTATTCTTGTTCGCAAGGATTGCTCATTCAACAGGGTTTTTAATTCAATGCGTTTATCATTTACATGTATTCCAATTTCTGAGGTAGAATTTTATTTATGAGAATCTTATAATATTGGAATTTCCTTTAATAGTTGAGATTGGCTGATTTCTCTGCCTTCAATCTAGCTCCATGTTTAATAAACAATCCACACAATGCACATTTTAATGTTTCCCATTGTATGGGAATTGACGTATTATCTATTTCATGAATCTGCAAAAATCCCTTTATCACCTCTCGGATATCCATTTTACATATCTTATCCCTAAGCAGGTTATTGTTTGACCTCCATGATCCTTGTATTCAGTCACCGCCAATTCCATAGTTATCGGCGCGTGATCCTACCACAGGAAACTCCCAATTTCAGAGGAGGGAGTCATCAACAATCCCATTTGACTGATAAAGAAATAATCCAATCTATGGTATGTGTTATGTATAGTTGAATAATATGAATAATTTTTCTCTGTCTGATGTTGAACCCTCCACAAATCCACCAAATTGGTGTTTTTCAAGTATCTGTTTTTAACGCTTTTAGTTGGCCTCTATTTTTATGTGAACGAGTCGATGTTGTATCTAATTTTGAATCCATTACAAAATTTAGGTCTTTTCCAATAATTACCATTCCTTCTGCTTTTTCCATTGCCTTCGTGAAAACCTGTATTCAAATCTTAATCTGATCATAATTTGGCAAATAAAAATTAACAACTGTAAAGATCTTTCCATACACTGAGATTTTTAAAACTAAAGACCTTCCGTCTCTACTCTTCCATATTTGTAAAATTTGATGAGGTAAGGTTTTATGGTTTGCAGTGGAAACTCCTCGAGATTTAGAATATGGGAATGAATCATGAATACATGTTGGATATAGTCTATTATGTATATCGGGAATGTGGTCTGACCGAAAATGTGTTTCCTGAAAGAGAATACTAATCTTCTGTTTATGAAAAGAGTTTATTATTTGCATTCTTTTAGATGGAGAATTAAGACCTCTAGCATTAAAAGAACAGATCCTTACTATATCCATAACAGTCCAAAAAGGGGGAAGAGAGAAAAAAATGTAATTGAATGTAATTGAAAATTCCTTTTTCATCTGCAACACTGCAATTTTCTGTAAAACAATATTGCAACATGGAGGCATTCTGTACACAGATGGTGTACAGAGCGTCCTCCAGAAATGTCATGTCCTGCTTGTGTGATTGGCTTACTCATTTTCCCAGAAGTCTGCAGTAAGATACACATCAGATTTTGGGCAGCTACTGCAACAAAAAGGAAAATCACATCTAAGACTGGGTTCACAACTCTGACGGATGCGGCTCGCAGCAGGGGTCTGGTGTGCCCCGCTCTCCATTTCAGGGATGAATCAGGGCTGAATTTTTGCCTGAATTCGGTCCTGAAAGGGAGCCAAAGATGCACAGCGTTCCTGTGCAAGCCGCTCCACAGCCGCAACAGAGAAATGTGAACCAGCTCCATAGAGAGTCGGTCACAATCTCCTGTCATACGAATTGGATGCGGTGAAACCCGCATTCAATTCGCATTGGTATGTACCCAGCCTAAAGGGGTGCAGACCCTGAAATTTCTTCATTAGAACCCTGTAAGTGCAGCAGCTGATTGACAATTATGATATCTTATGAATGATAATTATGAAATCACTTCCATTCACATCCTTTTTTCACACGGACACAAACAAACAGCTATTTCTTCAGAATACGAAAAGGTAAGAATCTTCAACAACATTTGCGAAGATCCCTGCATATACATAGATCACAAAGAGGAGATTTTCTTTCTCCACATATTTGTATAGCTAGACTCATTCTTGGGGCAAGTTTGGAGCAAAATTCTAAAGGCAATCCCACTATGCTTCAGTGGGACAAAGACCATTAAGGATAAGTAAACATTTTTATAATTGAATATGTATGTAATTGACTATATAAATAAAAAAAATGTTGCTAATGCTGCTGATGCTGCTGGTAAATATTTAAAGTTTTATTTTTACACATATATTTTATGAGGTAATTTAGATACATTTTGTGAGTATAATGTCAATAATTATTAAAAAAAAGTCAAACCTTTAACTTATTAACCTTTAATTATTGTCACATATGTAATAGAAACTGTATTGGCATGAAAAAGGTTAACAGCTGGCAAAAATTATATTTTGTCATTGTCCGTAAACAATTCAATTACCCTGCTGGTATTTTCCTACCTGCTTGTCACATTTCCTATTCTCTCTACCTCACTCACTTTTTTTTTTAATTCATGTTATTTAAAAGCCGAAAATATCATCCATTACCCTAGCATGACAAAGCTGTCTTTATAAGACCCAGGAATCCCATTAAAAGGTCTTTAACTGACAAGACTACAGCAAAGCTGTATTATTCAAATTGCATATCAGTCACAAAAATGGAAGGGTAATTTGTCAAAGTCACAGTGGTGCTCAATAACTATTTGAAGATGGCTCAGTAATTAATCATTAATATATTCTGTGCCTTTCATTTTCAGGGTAGCATTCTCTGATTGTTGTCTTAAATAATAACACAAGATATTTGATATTTGTAGAAAAGAAATATCATGGCAAAGTAGCACTCATGATTTGCCCTGGATCAGTCATTTCCGGAAGAATGTTGCCTATATAATTTTTGTACCTCAATGCATTCTTCACCCACACATTTTTCATCTGTGTGGTGTCATGTCTTGAGTTCCATTCAGCAGGTTATATGTGTGTATCAGATATTTTAATGTTTGAAAACGTCAATGGGGTAGACTCACTAAGCTTGTCAGATCTAAATGTATTTCACTTTAGTTGAAGAACAGATGAATGGCACACAAACAAAATACTCAGCATGCTAATTGCATGAAGTGTAAAACCCGTATTACATAATTGAATATGTTTTCTTTTGATAAACAAGATGACCAATATTCTAGTAGATTATTAAAAGTTATGTATTTTATTTTATTTTTTTATAAATGCTCATGCATGTAACAAAGGAAAAAAAAAATTTCATTTGTTGCTGTAGATGTGAATATGGAATGGTTTTTGCATTGAATTCAAGCCTGGATTGGCATCTTTGGCAGAGCATGGATATTTTATGCAATATGTTGTATGAATGTGTCCCTTTGAAGAACTTTATATACTTTAGTAAACATGCACCCACTAAGATTTTCTGCAGATTTTTGTCTTCAGATTCACCAAAACCATGTAGTGCAAGGGCCTGCCTAATTGCATACAAATTGAAAATCTTAAGGTTTGACCTCATATTATATGGTTTCCATAAATCTGAAGACAAAAATCTGCAGAAAATCTAATAGTGCGTATGGGGCTTAAGAGTCTTCCAATGTGTGTGTAGGCAAGCTCTGACTTTAGGACAAATAGACTAGCATAGGCTGTCCACTCTTTTAGAAAAAGAAGATACTTAGAACACACATTGCACTAAAATTCATAAGATCCACTTATTAATTTAGCTCACCTATAAAAAAAAATGATGAAACAATACACTGATACTTACCCTACACCTGGCTTCTGCCCAAGGTGCCTAGATTAGGGTGACATCATGAAATCCTGGAAACGGTGATTCTGTTGAGTTTATCTATTGAAATGCTGACTTCGCATTTCAGTGCAAAGTCTACTGTATAGAATATATTTAAACCCAATAACTATGATATCATGTATACATTAACATTTTAATGCTATTTTCAGTATTCTTTAATCTTCCACTTGCATTAACCACTTCAGCTCCAAAAGGATTTGCCCCCTTAATGACAAGGCCATTTTTTGCGATACGGCACTGTGTGAATTTAACTGACAATTGCGCGGTCATGCAACATTGTACCCAAACAAAATTGACGTCCTTTTTTACCCACAAATAGAGCTTTCTTTTGGTGGTATTTGATCACCTCTGCCATTTTTCTTTTTTGCACTATAAACAAAAGAAGAGCGACAATTTTGAAAAAAAAAAAACAATATTTTTTACTTTCTGCTATAATACATATTAAAAAAATAAAAAAACAAATTTATTCATCAGTTTAGGCTAATATATATTCTGCTACATATTTTTGGCAAAAAAATTGATTGGTTTGCGCAAAAGTTTTAGCGTTTACAAAATAGGGGAAAGATTTAGGGACTTTTTATTTTTTATTGCTTTTACTAGTAATGGCGGCAATTTACGATTTTTAGCGGGACTGTGACATTGCGGCGGACAAATCTGACCCTAAGTGACACTTTTTGGTGACCAATGACACCAATACAGTGATCACTGTATAATGGCACTGGCAGGGAAGGGGTTAACACTAGGGGGCGATCAAAGGGTTACGTGTTCCCTAGGGAGGTGTTTCTAACTGTATGGGGATAGACTGACTGGGAGAAAAGAGAGATTGCTGTTCCTGATCACTAGGAACAGCTGACCTCTCTCGCCTTGTTTACAAAGGCAGATCCCCGTTCTGCCTCTTTCCCACGATCGCGGGTGGCCAGCGGACATCGATTCCACCAGACCCACGGGGCGAGCTCCTGCAGCACGTGGCGGGCGCACGCCCACAAAAGCTAGCGCCCAGACTGCCATACATGTATGACGATTTGCGCAGGGGAGCCAACCCTCCGCACTATAACTGCGGTGGCTGGTTGGGAACTGGTTAAAGTAGAATCTAGTGGCCTGGCTATAAAGGTCCTTGTGCAGGTGTTTCCTTTTATGAGCTGACAACTCTGTCTCTCAATTTTCCTCTTCTGTGTTGCCTCCCTCAACAATACTCTATCAGTAGAGACTTTAAGCCCCCGTTCACATTGAATGCAACTTTGACATTGTGCTACTTCACTTGAAGTAGCACGATTTCAAAGCCACAGGTCAGTGCAATTTCAGGTGTGACTTGCCTGACATCTGTGCGACTTCATGCACAGACGTTTATGCAAGTTGCACCTGAAATTGTGCAGGAACCTTTTTTTCAAATCGGTGCAGCACAGCAAAGTTGGAGTTGCACCGATTCGAACAGTTCCATTGCCAACAATAGAGTTTGACTTTTCATGCGATTTGGACCTGTCAAATCACACCAGTGTGAATGGGGGCTAAGGCCTCGTTCCCACCTATGCATTTTTTAGTGTATTTTCAGTTTTTCAGAAACACACTACAGTCCACGTTCACATCTGTACATTTCATGGAAAGGGCCAGTGACTTTTTTCTGTTTTTTGATTCCCTAGACTTCAATGAATCAAAAACGCGAATTGAAAAATGCAAAATGCACCTGCATTATGCAAACTGCAACCTGCATAGATGTGAACCAGGCCTAAAGCTGCGGTGCCAGCACACATTGCACAGGCTTATTCCAGTGTTGTTGATATCAGGAAACCTTCTCTGAGGCTCGATTCACATCTATGTATGTTGCTTTTGAGCGTTTCTGGAGTTTTTTTTGTGATGCTTGCCACGTTTTTGAGCAGCGTTTTTACAGCATTTTTGCCTCGTTTTGCTTTTTTTTTTTTTTTACAGTTTTTTTCAGACTGTATACAGTCTAAAACAAAAAAACAAAAAAAAACCCGCCAAAAACGCAAAACGCATCAAAAACGCTGCAAAAACGCTGTAAAAATGCTGCAAAAACGCTGCACTTGCGTTTTTGATGCTGGTCCATTGAATTCTATTACATGCAAAACTCTGCATTTTGCATGAAAAAAAGTCCCTGACCCTTTCCAAAAACGCAGAGGTACAAAAAGGCATTGATGTGAACATGTTCCATAGGAACCCATGTTAGAAAATTCCCATGCATTTCTGCAAAATGCAAAATGCATCAAAAAACGAGCTAGTGTGAATGGAGCCTGAGAAATGACATGCAGCATTTTTTTCAGGACATGCATGTAGACAGGAAGTGGCTACAGGAGATGAGCAGTGCTAATGCAGCAAAGTGTGAACAAAGGTAAAAATAATATTTTGTTTTTAAATATCCTATGATACACAGTACTTTAGCTAACTAAATGTCATTCAGTTAGAGTTTACATTGACATTTACATTTAAATTTTAATTGAATCAAATAATATATGTTTCTAGATTTTTATTGGTTAATGCTGGACCATGTTGGGAGACTACCACACAAAATGAGGCCAATGTGATCATTTATACGTGCACAGCTTGCACAGCTTTGTGCCCTAACTCAATTTTATGATTAATGGACAATAATGGCTCTGAATTGTTGGCTAATGGGCAAATATGGGCCTAATTTGCTTGCTAATAGACAATGATGACATTCAGTTGGGGGCTAATAGGCAAAACAATGATTAATGAAAACAATATTTACCTAAAATCTATTGCACCACATGTCTAGTAATATGGAAAAGCAAAGTTTATATTCTATATTGTACGGACTCTCATTATGAATTGCAATTCACATTTTAAACATTTGGAACTTGTACTGAGAGGAATACAGAGGCTCCCATTACTAAGATCCTTCAAAAATGTTGCCAGGCTTTCCCTGTTTCAGTTATTTTTTAGCCACCTCAATACTGAACACTTTCACCCCCTTCCTACCCAGGCTAATTTTCAGCTTTCAGTGCTCTCACACTTTAAATGACAATTACTCATTAATGCAACACTGTGCCCATATGAAATTTTAATATTTTTTTCACACAAATAGAGCTTTCTTTGAGTAGTATTCATTCATCACTGTGTTTTTTATTTTTTGCAATATAAGTGAAAAAAGAGTGAAAATTTTGAAAACAAATAATATTTTCTACTTTCTGTTTTTAAAAAAATGTAATAAAATCTAATTTCATCATAAATTTAGGCCAGGATGTATTCTTCTACATGTCTTTGGTAAAAAATCCTAATAAGTGTATGATTATTTATTTGTGTGAAAGTTATAGAGTCTACAAGCTATGCTATGTATCACTGAAAATTGATCAATCCTGATGTACTGACGGCTTATCTAATTTCTTAAGGCCCTAAAATGTCAGGACAGTATAAATAAAGTCCAAGGTATTTAGCAAGAGGCATAGTGTTTTTTTTCCCACAATGCTTTGAAAATTGAAGAAATGCTGCAATTACACCCCAAAATACATTCTGCTATTCTGCTACTCCTTCTGAGTATGGTGATACCATATGTGTGAGACTTTTCCACAGCCTGACCACATACAAAGGCCCAACAGCCAAGTAGCACCTACAGGCATTCTAGGAGCATAAATTACACATCCAATGTCATGATTACCTACAACACTTTTGAAAGCCCTGGAGCACCAGGACAATGGAAACACCCACAAAATGACCCCATTTCGGAAAGCAAACATCCCAACATATATTCTTTGAGGTATAATGAGTGCTTTGAACACACCATTTTTTCCACAAGTTTTTTGAAAATGTGGAAAGAAAATGAAAACACAAAGTTGTCAATTTATAAGATTTTTCTAACACATAGCATGTACATCACAAAAGTTACACTCTAAAATACATTCTGCTACTCCTCCTGAGTATGGCGACACCACATGTGTGAGACTTTTACATAGCCTGTGGAAATTACACACTTAATTTCCTGACTAGTTATTACATTTTGAAGGCCCTAGAGCACCAGCACAATGGAATTACCCACAAAATTACCACATTCAACAGATGTTGATCACTAGGACAGATGTGCACAGATGTTGATCACTGGGACAGATGTGTATAGGTGAAAGGTGTTGATTACTGGGACAGATGTGCGCAGATGACAGATGTTGATTACTGGGACATATGTTGAACTCTGGGACAAATGTGCCCAGATGTTGATCACTGGGACAGATGTGCGCAGATGACAGATGTTGATCACTGGGACAGATGTTGATCATTGTAATTGATGTGCGCAGATGTTGTTAACTGGAATTGGAATGGGATGTGCACAGATGTTAATCACTGGGACAGCTGTGTTTTACTGTGTGGGGACACTTTGGGGGGACACTTATGCAGCTTACACAACAAGGTCACATCAAACATTTTGTTGTCGGAAATTCCGATCGTGTGTACGTGTCGTGTATAGGCTCCATCGGACATTTTCTGTCGGAATTTCTGACAAAAATTTGAGAGTTGGATCTCAAATTTCTGACAACAAAATCCGTTGTCGTAAATTCCGAGTGTGTGTAGACAATACAAATGCACAAAATTCCAAGCATGCTCTGAATCAATTACGAGACGAAGCGCTCAGTCTGGTAAAACTAGCGTTTGTAATGGAGATAGCACATTCGTCACGCTTCAGTTTTTAATCTTTTAATGCAGCGCATTCTCTTTTTCTTTATAATGCTAGAATAATGAAGTGGTTTTGCTGCTGATTTTCACACAGAGTTCTGACAAACTGATTTCTTTATTATTTCTCGTGATCTCCTGAATAATCTTCTTTTTTTTTGTTGCCAGATCTCCATAATAGTGTTTATATTTTTATTTTTATAGTGATCTACTTTTTTTTTGGTCAAGAGCTCCTGATTTTTTTTTTTTAGTGATCTCCATAATAATTTTCTTGTGTGTCAAGTTACCACAACACCATTATTATCTTATATTTTTTAACCTCAAAGAGATTGGTTGGTGTTGGTGTCCCTTGTTAATTTGACATTGTATTTTTGAAATGTACCTGCCTACTCAAAAACAAACTGTCCTTTTTGAACTAAACACATAGCCAAGTATTCGTGCTAAAAAAATAGACATTTATTAGGGGTCATAGCAAAATAAAGAGGAAGGCAACGCTGGATAAACTGGTGAAATTGACAAAGACTTTGTACCCCAGGGCACACATCAACTATTTGACAGGCAAAATTGGTAGCCTGAGGAGTCCATTTAATAGGGAGCACACTCCGGTCCAGGACACAGAGAGATCAGGAACAGCAGCAGATGATATATATGTCCCGAGGCTGTGGTCATACAACAGCCTCCGTCTTTTGTCAGACCAGACTGAATCCATCACTCTCAAGACTTCCTTGCACTATTCCTTCCACACTTACTCACAACTAGTTAACATCATTCAATTTTTGGACAAGAAATATGTTGAACAATGCTATACCTGGCTCAAGCTGGGCTCCTCCACATCTTCCTGGGTGGAAGGCCCAGGTTGTAAATCGGAAACCTCATCTGAGGTAGAAGGAATTGTGGAAGGAAGATTTGAGAGTGATGGCCTGATTTCAGTCTGGTCTGACAAAAACCACAGTCTTTCATAGTACCAGAGTCTGGGGACATAAATGTCATCTGCTGCTGCTCCGAATCTCATGGAATCCTAGACCTTTTTGCGCTCCCTATTATATGTGCTCCTCAGGCCACCAATTTTGCTCTTCAAATAGGGGAAGGTTGCCATGGGAATCATTGATCCAGTGCTGCCTTCCTCTTTATTTTATTAGTATAAAAAGGGTGTTTTACCTGCCACAGACAGGGCAGCTCCCTGTATTTATCAATGAAGTTGGGGAGGAAGTCATGATCATTGAAGCTATCCATTTTATCTACAAGACACAACACAAGACAGACCCTAATATCAGGCTAAACTCTCCTAATCTTGTCCCAGTATAGGTCTCAATCTATAAGCAGTATAGGCCACTGATGCCCCAAGTTAAAATGGTACCTTCGTTAGCACGATCAGCGCTTACGCTACTCAGTCCTCCGCTCACAGATCGTACATATGACGCACGTGTGTTACGCTTTATATACACTGTGCATGCATGAAACTCCGCCCGCCCCTGACCTTCTTTCTAGTATATTCCCTGCCCCTTCTCTTTCGGCGCAGTGGGAGAGCACATGGCGAAGAAAGAGCAAGTGCATGCAGAGGAGAGCAGCAATGAGGAGGACGATGAAAGTCTGGAGGCACAAACGTACCGATCCAGGAGGTTTAAGGCCTCAAATATGTCCTTTGTAGAGATGGTGGAGATGGTGGACATCTTGAAGACGGCCGACTATGACAGCAAATATGGACCGTACAGAAGCCCAAATGTGAGAAAGGCCAAGATCAAGGCTAAAGTTGTGAAAAGTCTGCAGAAGAATTTTGGGGTATGGCGATCCAAGGATCAACTGAGGAAACAATGGTCAGACCTCAAACTGAGGGAGCAGGATCAGTACAGAAGAATCAAGAGAGTGCTGCAAAAAATTAAGTATTTTGTCGTGTGTTCCTATTATTATTATTACGTTCATGCTGCTCCATGTGTTTTTCTTTACTGTTGTACAGTTTCAAATGGCATTTAAAATGGCAAGTTTTAGGCTCGTGGGCACAGTAATCGTTCGTAGTAAACATCATTCGTTCGCCCACTAATACAATGTTTTTGGCAGATGCAGGTTAACTACATTTGTTCATGCCTATTTGTCTTAAAAGAAGTTTGTTGTCTAGATGGATTTGTAACTAGAATGAAATTTAAACTTGATTCAGTGTAAGGAGAGGACACTCAGCAGCTTTTTACACATCTGGACGCAGAAGCACTAGTGTGGGACACCAGAACACTCTTTTTAGGGTGTACCACACAGGTGCTTCAGTGTCTCCATGTGTGAAACTTGCACAAAACAGGTAAGTATTCTAGCTTTAGAAAGGGAAAAAAATAATGTCTTCAGCTTGGAACTTTGCCAAAACAGAGAATTGTACATCACTTCCAAGCAATGTTTCATATTCCTAATTCTTTCCTCAAATATCTGTGTGCTAAGTATACCTATTTTTTAATTCACATAGGGGAGACTCATAACGACTCGGGACATCAGAGGACACCAGGGACCCCCAATCTCATAAAGAAGGGGAAATCACCCCACCACAACCTCAGGATGTGGAGGAAGATAAAGTTTATGAAGTGGGCGAAATAATGACCACAACAGGTGAGTGTCTGAGACCACAGCTTCAGGTAATAGATGTATGCCTGCATATATATAATACATGGTGTGTTTTTTTATTGTTAGGTGATGTGGATGTTGTGGAAGAAGAATCTCATTTCACCAGTGCAAGTGCACACATCCTCATTGGGGAGATCATGGTCTGCAATCGTGATTTAGAGCTGATAAAGGAAAACATCAATGATGTTCAACAAAAAATGAAGAACATCATTGATGTTTGAGGCAGAATCTAAAACACACAAAAATTGTACCGTTTTGTTGTGTAAATTTTTCTTTTAAATCAAGTTTTAAAGTATTTTAAAAGCCACATTTTGAAGATACACACAGTGTGTCAACATGTGCTATCTGCCATCATGGGATATCAATGTACACGTTTTGTGGGTGCAACCCCTTTCTCGCAACTGAAGTAGATGAGAGGAAGGGGTTTCACCCCCGAAACACTTCAATTGATCCCCCATGATGGGAGCTAGCACATGTTGACATTAGGCATGGGATCAGGAGGGAAATCCATATTTTGAATCCCTATTTGTGTGCATCTTCAAAATTTGGCTTTTACAAGGGTGACTTCACCCCATCTGATGAAGGCAATATCAACACAGCTTGGACATACTAATGTCTGATATTGCCTTTACTTTGTCAAAGTTGAACTTTGTAAGTTCCTGAGTTGTGTATGTTTTATTGTTTTAAACATGCCTGTTTAACCCAAAAAAGGCTATTTGTACTGTCAAACCTAAAAATGTTATACAACAAATATGTTGGTTTGTTCAAAAACCCTTTTCTAACGCACATGTGAATATGCTTTGAGTAAAATGTTTTATACTCAACAATGTGTGGCTTCTTCTTTCAATGCTCAATGCCGGGTGAGAAGAAGTTAAACATTAATCCAACATAAATATGTAGCTGAAGAATTCAAGAGTAATAATAAAACCCCATGATCTGCAGATTTTTTTGCTGTCAGTGATTCAAAAAGTGCTGGATCACATAAGAGCCAGGGAGCTAGCAATTTCAGAGGAGAGGTCAGTAATGGGTGCACCCATACTTTCTTATATTTGATTTTAACAGATAGGATTGTGAAGATGAGATTCTACACTTTTAATGTAAACAGATAGAAAACATTTGAAGGAAATTATTACTTGTAATCCACAATTGCACGGATTATAGAAAGTTGCACAATTTTGGGATATGAAAATGTAATCATACAAACTTAACTTAAACGTATTTACATATTTTTGACAGGCAGTAAAAGCACTTTAAGGCTGGGTTCACACTAGAACACGCAGCGGCCCACAGCAGGAGTCTGGTGCGTCTCCATTCACTGTTTCAGGTCCAATTTTAACCCAAATTTTGGGCTGAAATCAGACCTGGAACACACCAAAAGACGCACAGGACTCCTGTGCAATTCGCACCGGAGCCGCTGCGAAGATGTGTGAACCAGCTCCATAGAGAACCAGCCACATTCTACTGCTATATAATGTATATATATAATGTAATTGGCCAAAGTGGTCACGTTCCAGCATTTAACCAATTAGGATCTCTTTGTTCTGTCTTGGAGACCCTAAGGAAAGATGGGGAAGAAAAGAACAGCTTTCAAATCATTGAGCTGTTGCATTGGCAGTCTGACAGTGACAGCTAATCATCCACAGAGGAAACTGGAGCAGAGATTGGGGGCGGGGGGTGGGTGTAGGGTGTAAGTTCACCTTATTTTCTGTGCAAAGGTGAACTTAAACTTTAAAGTGATTGTAAACGATCACCTTAAACACAGCTCATTCAGTCTAAAATAGAAATGACAGGCAAAACATTTGTGTATAGATAAACAAAATACATTATAAATACCTTTTTTCCCTTTTTTGTAAGTGATCACATACCCTCTGTTCTTAGTTGCATAAAAGCTAAGGGTGGGGGGGGGAGCAGCAGGACACTGAGCCTACTAGTGAATGGCTGTGCAGTGGGGACGTGTCAGGACAAGTTTGATCATTGGAGAGCAGACTGAGTTCACAGCATAGCTAGAGAACTGACCATGGTGTGTTCTCATGCTTAGTGTGGCCAGTTTTTAATAGGAAAGCAGAGGGACTGGCAGGAACACCAGGGATTACACACAAAGGAAGCAATACAAAGAGAACAAGGTACTTTATCCTACAAGTACATGGTACAGCAGGCACATATCAAGAATATGAAATGTTGGGGTAACAAACACTTTAAGCATGCACATCTAGGAGTCATGTGCCGAAAAGGGATGAGCTTTGGGTTTAGGTTAACTCTGAATTTGACCCAAACCCAAGCTGTTCACCACTTGCATGCGCAGATTTGGCCAGTTTGCCCACCTTAACTACTGGCTTCTGCAGTGGGAAAACATTAATTTAGTAGCATCATTGGTTGCAAGGACACACCTGGCTGTGAAATGTCAGTGATTGCTAGGATGCAGGCGGCTGCCAGTGTCCCAGCAACCAATGTTCCTGCTGCCAGCCAGCTTGTTTCAAATTCATAAACATACTGGCAGGCCACCGAGGTCGTGGTGAACATATGGGATTGAAGATGGACATTGCTGGATAGCATGATTGATGTTGGATCTACTGTACATTGTGGTCAATTATTTGGGGCTTTTAATAACATACTTTTTCCAAGGAGTCTTTTTATTTACTGTTTTCATTTGTGAATGAGTAACCAGGGGTAATCATTCATGTAGGTGGGCAGAAATAAGGGGAAGCCTTTACTCTAAGGTGGCTCTCAGAGCACAATAAATTCCCCCTGCAGACCTTCAAATCCACTGGGCCTAGGATGTGGAGGATATGCAGATTGGGATAATTCATAAGGGGAGAACACATGAATGTCACGGAACGCCCCACACTCCGCTTGAGTGCTTCCGTCTGTATACCGCTTCCTAAGTTCTGGAACACGAGTCCAATGGATCTGGCTATAGAAACCCCAAGAACTAGACAACACCAGTCTTGGAGTACATCAGAACTGCCTTTATTTTGAGATCTCACAGACCTTTTTATATCAGGGATGACTCAAAGCTAACCTAATTAACATGACCTAATTTACTACAAAATGTACCCAGACCAGATGACAGTCTTGTGGGCACCGGGCTTCACACATTAATACAATTAACAATACAAACAACAATCTCCCCCCTCCTCAGCCTAGACCATTCGTCTATTAGCCAGGGCTGGTGGCTAATGTGATCAGCTCTCTCAATTAACATAAACACATGTTGATAACACCAGCATCTCCTCACAGGATGTGTCCCAGCAGAATGAATCAGTCTTATCAGCAGGGGGCTGCTGGAGGAATCCCCCCTCCCTCTTCAGGGACACAAATATACAGTAAGGAGTTCCCATACAATATATACATGACTGAGTCCGATTAATACAGTTCAGACTGGATTTCTCATTCACCTCAAATGCTAGGGCCCATAATCGGTGGGCAACAGGATTGCACACAGTCCTCTCCAACAGCCTCCGCTCTGGCCATGCCCGTGACATTTCTCCCCTTTCGGCAGGAGACTAACACAGGAGGAGACCCCAGACGGGTTGACTCCGAAGTTAGTAAACAGCTCCAGTCCTCTACTGCCTGTACCCACACAGTACCCCAAACAAATTATCCCAAACAGTGCATTACTCACCCAGCCATCCTCTGCCTCTCTCAGAGAACATATCTGCCGCTGGAGAGAAGACAGGGTGACTGGGCTCACTCTGTCATGCTGTTGGGGATCTGGGCCCACTGCCCAGCATCCCTGGGGTATACAGGTGGAGACTGAAGTTCCATCCACCTTCACAGGAAATCCATCCTCTGTTAGTTGAGGGCAGAGTCCAGCAGTCCTCGGCCCTGTTGCCAGCCCTTCTGCTGGAAACCCCACACCATCTGTTCCGGCTAACTGTTGGAGAGGGAGGCCGACTGCCCCGCCTCCCTGGAACTCTGTAGTTGTTGCCGGTGCTGGGCAGAGGTTGGTAGCACTCTGCCCTGTTGCCAGCACTTCTGCTGGGGACTCCGCATCCTCTGCTCCGGCTAACTGTTGGGGCAGGCAGCTGGCTTCCTCCACTCCCAAACTGTGTAGCTGCCATTGGGGAGGTGAGCCGGCTGCTTCCTTTTCCATTCCCTCATCTGGCTGCTGGGACGACATGTCGATGGTACTGTCTCCCAGGTACACGGATCTTTGCTGGGGAGGAAAGCCCACTTCCTCCACCCTGGCCAACTGTTGGGGAGGGACAACACACACCTCCTCTCCCTTCTCCCCCTGTATCTGCTGCTGGGAAGTGATTGCCATCTTCTCACCCTGAGCCTCCACAATTGCTGCAGGTGTGGGGCAGAGGTCTTGGACCCTCTGTCCGGTTGCCAGCACTTCTGCTGGGGGTTTGCTAGGTGGTTCCTCCTCTACAGAAATGTCTATTAAATCCCCAGTCTCTGGAAGTGGTAAAAGTGTGGGACAGAGGTCTTGGACCCTCTGTTCAGTTACCAGATCTTCAGCTGGAGAAGTTTGTTTTAACTCCATAGATGCTGCTGGCAGAAAATCACATGTCCCTGTCAGTGTTGTGGGAGAAAGGCCGACTACCTCTTCTCTCAGGAAGGCCGAAGCCACTGTTGGTGCTGGGCAGAACACAGTGAACTTTGGCCCTGATAGCAGCTCTTCTGCTGGAGGCTCATCAGGTTGTTCTTCCTCAGCAGAAAAGTCTATCAAATCCCATGTCTCTGCAACTGATGTCGGGGAATAGGGGTTCACCATCTCCTGTCCATGGAACCCAGAAGATGTTATCATTTCTGGACAGAGGTTAGCAGAGCTCTGCCCTGTTGTCAGCACTTCAGGTTTGGGGACGGCAATCTCCGGATTTTCCACTGCCGATTCTCTGGCATGCTGCTGAACTTGTTCTAGCAGTTTCCTGTATGCCCTTTCCAGATGCTGTTCCTTCCTTAGCAAATGGTCCAGATCAGGTTTGAGCTCTGAGACCCCTGCAAGACCGAGCATAGACTCTCTATAGTCCCTCATGTCCTCAAGGTCAGGTTCCCCCTCATCGCCAAACATAAAAAGATCTGTAAGGTTCTCCCACAGCAATCCAGGGCCGCCAAAGTCATATCCCTCCGGAGAGCATTCTGTTGTCTCCCCTAAATATCCCTCCTCTGCGTGCCATTGCAGAGCCCGATAACGATTGTCCAGCTCTATCTCCTGCTGGACCAACCTGTCCAACTCAGTCACCCATTGCTCCTGGGGCTGCTCTCCCAGGAATGCCATCCGCAATGCCCGTTGGTCACTGGCCCGTTGCTCTTGGGTTGGAAAGCACTTGCCCTGTTTTATACCAGCGAGACGGAGGGCTGCAATCCAGAGCTCCACCCGAATCAGCTGCCTGAGCTCCAGGTATTCATCCTCAGACACAGTCCTGGTGTACGTTGAAAGGATGATCCGCAGCAGCCCCGGGAATTCTGATGCCAGGTCCATATCTCCGCTGGGGTGACTGAAGTCTGCTATGCTGATCTTGGATCCAGTTGGAGGTTTGGATGTCCCAGACTTCAGACTTCAGGAAGCTTTCCCGCTGCTTGCCACCAATGTCACGGAACGCCCCACACTCCGCTTGAGTGCTTCCGTCTGTATACCGCTTCCTAAGTTCTGGAACACGAGTCCAATGGATCTGGCTATAGAAACCCCAAGAACTAGACAACACCAGTCTTGGAGTACATCAGAACTGCCTTTATTTTGAGATCTCACAGACCTTTTTATATCAGGGATGACTCAAAGCTAACCTAATTAACATGACCTAATTTACTACAAAATGTACCCAGACCAGATGACAGTCTTGTGGGCACCGGGCTTCACACATTAATACAATTAACAATACAAACAACAATCTCCCCCCTCCTCAGCCTAGACCATTCGTCTATTAGCCAGGGCTGGTGGCTAATGTGATCAGCTCTCTCAATTAACATAAGCACATGTTGATAACACCAGCATCTCCTCACAGGATGTGTCCCAGCAGAATGAATCAGTCTTATCAGCAGGGGGCTGCTGGAGGAATCCCCCCTCCCTCTTCAGGGACACAAATATACAGTAAGGAGTCCCCATACAATATATACATGACTGAGTCCGATTAATACAGTTCAGACTGGATTTCTCATTCACCTCAAATGCTAGGGCCCATAATCGGTGGGCAACAGGCTTGCACACAGTCCTCTCCAACAGCCTCCGCTCTGGCCATGCCCGTGACAACATGCTTGCCCCTTTCATGTTCAACTAGGATGAGTGTCTGCATAAGAGTCCGGTGTAGATTTTGGGGGGCCCATTTTGGGTTTTTTTGCTTGGATCCCCCCAAAAAAACCAGACCCTCATCAAAGTTAAGATATTTCTTTCTAGGTGTTTTTATGCTTTAGTACATCATACAGGCGCTTCAATTTGCATACATATTTAACCTCCTAAATACTGGGTACTTTCATCCCCTTCCTGCCCAGGCCAATTTTCAGCTTTCAGTGCTATTATACTTTGATTGACAAATGGAAGGTCATGCAACACCCAAATAATTTTTTTTATAATTCCTTTGACACAGATAGAGCTTTATTTTGGTGGTATTTAATCACCACTGTTTTTTATTTTTTGCTAAACAAACAAAGAAAAAAAACAAATTTTTTTCTGTTATAAAATTTTGCAAATAATTTTCTCCTTCACTGATGGGCACTGATAAGGCTTCACTTATGGGAACTGATAGGCCACACTCATGGGCACTGATGAGATGGCACTGATGGGCACTGATGAGGTGGCACTGATGAGGCAGCACTGATGAGACTGCACTGAAGGGTGCTGATAGGCAGCACTAATGGGCACTGAAAGGCGGCACTGATGGGCACTGATAAGCAGCACTGATGAGCACTGATAGGCAGCTTTTATGGGCACTGTTTAAGCTGCGCTGATAATCAGAGCACTGACGAATGATCAGTGTCCTGATCATCTGTGTAAATGTCACACTTGCGGGTTACTGGCTCTCCTCACGCTGTGACAGCACGTGAGGAAAGGAATGGCGATAACTGGCAAGTGTGTTTACATGCAATCAGCTGTGATTGAACACAGCTGATCACATGGTAAACGGCTGCTGTGATTGGCCCTTTACTGCGATCACAGAGCGCACCAGATGCATGCCCCTAGGGGCAGTAGTTCTGTAGTTCTGTGAGGACATCCATGGAACCCTCCCAGAATGAGACAGCCGCGCTTTAGTCGTCTTTCACCTATAGCGCAGGTCTAAAGTGGTTAAGGAATTCCAAAGCATGCCATTTAAAACATTTGTTTATATTTAATGTTGCTCTTTAGGCCTTATTAAGAAAACAATTCTCGGCTAAATGGTATTTTTATTTATCTAGTTTTGCATTACTACTATGTCCCTCTTTTTCCAAAAAAGCTTGCAAATTGGTCGTTAAAAAAAAGATAAGACAAAAACTTCAGTGGGGTTTGAGTGCTATGCTTGAGGTTTTCAGATTTTTTCAAATGTCTGGTGAACATCCAGCAAACCAAATTCTACTCAGTTCACTCGTCACAAATGCTAAATATACAGCTAACCTAAATTTGAGAGACCAGTATAAATCTCTAAATGTCACATTCATTGGTTAAACTTTTAATTATTTATACAAAATATTAATTACTTCACAATGCCATAGAGGACCTCATATGTGCAAGAACTCCAAAAATGATTGTGGTTGCTGACTCCTTATACAACCAGTGTCGATGATATGGACCCATCTCAAATGATCTTAGTCGTCCTAGTATATGGAATCTGTGTATTACTTTCAGCAACTGGGCTAGAGCTTAGAATCACTCCACTGCTGGTGGCAATCATCAGACTCTGGACTCCTAATCTCATTCTCAGTGGGAGAGTCGGCTGTTCTGTACCTGGAAGGTAAGCATTGAAAAGAAAACCCATGTTTCCATATTTGATTTAAACTATAGATGGGATTTCTAAGACAGAGCAGGTTTCTTAAATTACAATAATACTACCCACCTTTTAAATTATTGTTTACAATATTGACTGATTTATTTAAATTGTGTCATAAAAATATAATTTATACAAGTAGAAGGCGCAAAACTAAAACATAGTTATCACTGAGTTATTAAATGTGCTGTAGGGGGGCGTGGCCTGGACGAGATAGGAAATGGCAGCCTGAAAGAACAGCTCCCGCCGTTGCATCCCTTATTGTTGGTATTACCGGAGGTAATTATTGCTTATTCCTACTAGACACAATGGGAACAGCTTCCCGTCATACCTCGGCCTCACAGTCCCGCTCACCACATGAAAATCCGGGGAACTCGAGCCAAAATATACCTGAAATGTTCAGGACTAGAGATGAGCCGAACACCCCCCGGTTCGCACCAGAACCTGCGAACGGACCGAAAGTTCGCACGAACGTTAGAACCCCATTGACGTCTATGGGACTCGAACATTCGAAATCAAAAGTGCTCATTTTAAAGGCTAATTTGCATGGTATTGTCCTAAAAAGGGTTTGGGGACCCGGGTCCTACCCCAGGGGACATGTATCAATGCAAAAAAAACTTTTAAAAACTGACGTTTTTTCGGGAGCAGTGATTTTAATGATGCTTTAAGTAAAAAAAAAAAAAAAAGTTAAATATTCCTTTAAATATCGTACCTTGGGGGTGTCTATAGTATGCCTGTAAAGTGGCGCGTGTTTCCCGTGTTTAGAACAGTCCCTGCACCAAATGTCATTTTTAAAGGAAAAAATCTCATTTAAAACTGCTTGCGGGTTTAATGTAATGTCGGGTCCTGGCAATATGGATGAAAATCAGTGAGACAAACGGCATGGGTACCCCCCAGTCCATTACCAGGCCCTTTGGGTCTTGTATGGATATTAAGGGGAACCCCACACCCAAATTAAAATAAGGAAAGGTGTGGGGCCACCAGTCCCTATATACTCTGAACAGCAGTATACAGGCGGTGCAAACAAGACAGGGACTGTAGGTTTGTTGTTAAGTAGAATCTGTTTGTCATTTTGAACGGGTACATTTTTAACGTGTTTAGCTCCAGCCAAAAAATCTTTTTTAAGCTTTTTGGAAAACATAGGGAAGGGTTATCACCCCTGTGACATTTGTTTTGCTGTCTTTCCTCCTCTTTAGAAGATTTCACCTCACTTTTTGTCCCAATGACAAATGTTTTTTGAGAATTTGGGGTTTTTTGTGGCACAGGGATTGGAAAGCATCAGTGGAAAGAAGAAATGTTTTTCCCATGTTAACTCTTACAGGAGAGAATTTCCCTTCCTAGGGGTAGATTTCATCTCACTCCCTGTTGTCTCCTTCCGTTTGCAAGTAGGAGTCGTTTGTAAGTTAGATGTTTGAAAGTAGGGGCCTGCCCTATATACTCAGCAGAAATTTGGGCCTTAGGTGTTGTTGTGGCCACAACAACGTAAGCCCTCACAGGGCCCTGCTGTGAAATATTAGATAAAGAATTGTAATTACATGCCCCTGTTGAACAGGGGCAGAAAAACTGGGCCTTTGGTGGTGGTGGTGGTGGTGCTGGTGCCACAACACTGTAAGTCCTCACTCGCTCTTGGTGGGTGCAGAAATGGGCCCTGCTGTGAAATATTAGATCAAGAATTGTTATTACATGCCCCTGTTGAACAGGGGCAGAAAAATTGGGCCTTTGGTGGTGGTGGTGGTGGTGCTGGTGCCACAACACTGCAACCCCTCACAGACACTCTAGTTGGAACGCAGGAACGAGCCCTGCTGCAAAGTATTGCATCAAAAATTGTAATTACACGCCCCTGTTAAACAGGGGCAGAAAAATTGGGCCTTAGGCACTGGTGCTGGTGCCACAACACTGCAACCCCTCACAGATACTCTAGTTGGAACGCAGGAACGAGCCCTGCTGCAAAGTATTGCATCAAAAATTGTAATTACACGCCCCTGTTAAACAGGGGCAGAAAAATTGGGCCTTAGGCACTGGTGCTGGTGCCACAACACTGCAACCCCTCACAGACACTCTAGTTGGAACGCAGGAACAAGCCCTGCTGCAAAGTATTGCATCAAAAATTGTAATTACACGCCCCTGTTAAACAGGGGCAGAAAAATTGGGCCTTAGGCACTGGTGCTGGTGCCACAACACTGCAACCCCTCACAGACACTCTAGTCGGAATGCAGGAAAGAGCCCTGCTGCAAAGTATTGCATCAAAAATTGTAATTACACGCCCCTGTTAAACAGGGGCTGAAAAATTGTGCCTTAGGCACTGGTGGTGGCGCCCAGAACCAAAAATGTTCTTACAAGCTATCAGCGTGATGATTGAGGAGGAAGAGGATAATTACTCAGGGATAGTCACTCAGCATCAGCATAGGCAGTCTTTGAAGGGATCTGAGATTTCAAAAAAAATTATTCGGTTACATCAGCATCAGGTGCTTGGTAGCTGGTGGTGATCCAAGACTGATTCATTTTTATGAAGGTCAGTCGATCGACCGAGTCGGTGGACAGACGCACCCTGTGATCGGTTACCATGCCTCCAGCAGCACTGAATGTGCGTTCCGAAAGAACGCTGGATGCAGGACAGGCCAGTAGCTCAATTGCATACTGTGCAAGCTCTGGCCAGTGATTCATCCTCAAGACCCAGTAACCCAGAGGATTTTCGGTGGGAAAGGTGTCCAAGTCTGATCTTGCCCCCAGGTATTCCTGCACCATGTAAAACAGACGCTGGCGATGGTTGCTGGAACCGATCATACCTTGGGGCTGCGGACCAAAAAATTGTCTGAACGCATCGGTCAGACGGCCACCTTCTCCACCGCTCCTTCTTTGACTGACCAAAGCCTCAGCAACACGTTGTCCAGAAACAGGAGTTTGTAACCTCCCAGTCTGGGAACGCGTTGCACAGACCTTTCTGCAAGGCCTCCCGAAGATGTTTCATCCTCTGCTCCCTCTGCGATGGCAAGATAAGGTCCGCAACCTTACCCTTGTAACGTGGATCAAGGAGGGTTGCCAGCCAGTATTGGTCCTTCTCCTTGATACCACGAATACGAGGATCCTTACGCAGGCTTTGCAGGATCAGGGAGGCCATGCAGCGTAGGTTTGCTGAGGCATTCGGTCCGGAGTCCTCTGGGTCACTAAGGACGACATGGTCCGCAGCAACCTCCTCCCAGCCACGTAAAAGTCCATGTGTTTCTTGGGACTGATCCCTTAAAGGCTGCTGCTGATGCTGAGTGCCAGGCTCCCCCTCCATACTGACACAATCTTCCTCCTCCTCCTCCTCCTCGTCCTCTTCCTGTGTGATCGGCGGGCACGCAGGAACACTCTCTGGATAAAGGGGGCCTTGAGAGCTAAGGAAGTCCTCCTCTTCCTGCCTCTGTTCTGCCTCAAGTGCCCTGTCCATTATTCCATGCAGCGTGTGCTCCAACAGGTGGACAAGGGGGACAGTGTCTCTGATGCATGCACTGTCACTGCTCACCATCCTCGTGGCCTCCTCAAATGGTGACAGGACAGTGCATGCATCCCTGATCATGGCCCACTGGCATGGGGAAAAAAAAACAAGCTCCCCTGACCCTGTCCTGGTGCCATAGTCGCACAGGTACTCATTGATGGCCCTCTGCTGCATGTGCAGCCACTGCAGCATGGCCAACGTTGAGTTCCACCTGGTGGGCATGTCACAGATTAGGCGGTTCTTGGGCAGGTTAAACTCCTTTTGGAGGTCCGTCAGCCGAGCACTGGCATTATATGACCGGCGGAAATGCACACAGACTTTCCTGGCCTGCCTCAGGACATCCTGTAAGCCCGGGTACCTGCCCAAGAACCGCTGCACCACCAAGTTAAGGACGTGAGCCGAACAGGGCACATGGGTCATTTGTCCCTGTCGGAGGGCAGAGAGGAGGTTGGTGCCATTGTCGCAAACCACCATTCCTGCCTTAAGTTGGCGTGGCGTCAACCACCTCTGAACCTGCCCCTGCAGAGCTGACAGAACCACTGCCCCAGTGTGGCTCCTGTCCCCCAAGCACACCAGCTCAAGCACCGCATGGCATCTTTTGGCCTGCGTACTTGCGTAGCCCCTTGAACGGCTACGGTGCACCGCTGGTTCTGAGGACAAAGCACAGGAAGAGGCCATGGAGGAAGAAGAAGAGGAGGGGGTGGAGGAGAGAGGTGTGTCACAATCATTAGCATTTTGGAGGCGTGGTGGCGGAACAACCTCCAACACTACTGCACCTTGTCCTGCATCCTTCCCAGCTGCCAGCAGAGTCACCCAATGCGCCATGAAACTTAGGTAACGTCCCTGTCCATGCCTGCTGGACCATGAGTCAGCGGTAATATGCACCTTACCACTGACCGCCCTGTCCAGCGAGGCATGGACATTGCCTTCCACATGCCGGTAGAGAGCCGGAATCGCCTTCCGTGAGAAAAAGTGGCGTTTGGGTACCTGCCACTGAGGAACCGCACATTACACAAACTCATGGAAGGGGGAAGAGTCTACCAACTGAAAAGGCAGCAGTTGAAGTGCTA
Organism: Aquarana catesbeiana; assembly: GCF_042186555.1. Taxonomy (NCBI): domain Eukaryota; kingdom Metazoa; phylum Chordata; class Amphibia; order Anura; family Ranidae; genus Aquarana; species Aquarana catesbeiana. The sequence goes on along the minus strand of NC_133325.1, from coordinate 477,684,058 downwards.
GCAATTTTGCCAAGCTAGCATTCAACCGCTGGGCATGTGGATGGCTGGGAGCAAACTTCTTTTGGCGGTGCAGCAGCTGGGGCAGGGAAATTTGCCTGGCACAATCTGACGTCGGTGTACCAAAAGCAGATTGCCCACAAGTACTTGGCTGTGACACACCTAATTCTACACCTTCATTCCTCTCAGTGCAGGTCTCAGAGAGGACTGAAGATATAGTGGGGTTGGAAATCTCAGCTGATGAGGAGCAAGGAGAGGTCCTCTTTGTTCTTTGGTGTGGGTCTTTTAGATACGCTTGCCAACGAACTGCATGGCAGGTCAACATATGTCTGGTCAAGCATGTGGTACCCAAGCGGGAGATGTTTTGGCCACGCGAGATACGCTTGAGACATATGTTGCAAATAGCAGCGGTGCGATCTGATGCACTCGTCTCAAAAAAGGCCCACACCAAAGAACTTTTTGAATAACGCACAGAGACTGCAGCGCCCTGCACATGTGGAGCTTTGGGGTGTGATGCAGTCAATGTGCTGCCCTTAGGCTGGCCCCTGGAGGGCATCCTGCCTCGTTGGTGATGTGCCGCCTCCTCCTCCTCCTCCTCTCTCCTATCAGGCACCCACGTTGAGTCAATGACCTCATCATCCCCTCCCTCCTCATCACTGGAGCAAACCTGGCAGTATGCTGCAGCAGGGGGAGCATGACTGCCAGATTGCTGTCCTTCTTGGGCACCCCCTCTGTCCGTGCTCATGTTACTGCCTTCATCGAGCTCAGTATCATCATCAGAGCCTTCAAAACGCTGGGCATCCTCCTGGAGCATGTACCCAACACTGTGGTCAAACAGTTCGAGGGACTCCTCAGGAGGACATGGTGGGGCTAGGGAAGGAGTCACTGATGACATTGAGCCGAGGGAAGAGGCCGCTGCTTTGCCAGACAAAGTACCCTGGGCATGGGTGAGAGAGGATGAGGAGGATGAGGACGGCTTGGTCATCCACTCGACCAAGTCTTCCGCATGTTGCGGCTCAACACAGCCAGCTGCCGAAAAAAAGGCCAAGCGTGTCCCACGGCCACGTGCTGATGAGGATGCACCGTCTCCACGACCAGCACTAGACACAGAGCCTGCTTGCCCTCTCTTATTGGCTTGTGACTGTCTGCCTCTCCTTCTTAGCCTTCCAGACATACTAATGACCTGTAGCTGTACTAAGCTGGGATATATATATATACATATATATATATATATATATATGTACTGATACTGCAGCTAGAAAAATCAACTGCCTGCCTGTAGTATGAGAACACCACCAACCTTCTACAGGTAGCTTTAGCTGAACACTGTGAGGTGGACACACCCCACTAACTTGTAGGTTTAGCTGAACACTGTGAACAGGACGCACCCCACTAACTTGTAGGTTTAGCTGAACACTGTGAGCAGGACGCACCCCACTAACTTGTAGGTTTAGCTGAACACTGTGAGCAGGACGCACTGCACTAACTGTAAATAGTCTAGCTGCCGGACTGTGGTACTAATAGGATCAGAAGAACACCAGTAATTTTCTTCAGGTAGCTGTATATACTATAACAAGACAAGCCTGCCTGTCAGTAAGAAGATAACGGGAACGGATCTAGCTGAACACTGTGAGCAGGACGCACTGCACTAAACTTGTAGGTTTAGCTGAACACTGTGAGCAGGACGCACTGCACTAACTGTAAATAGTCTAGCTTCCTGACTGTGGTACTAATAGGATCAAAAGAACACCAGCAATTTTCTTCAGGTAGCTGTCTATACTGTAACAAGACAAGCCTGCCTGTCAGTAAGAAGATAACAGGAATGGATCTAGCTGAACACTGTGAGCAGGACGCACTGCACTAACTGTAAATAGTCTAGCTGCCTGACTTTGGTACTAATAGGATCAAAAGAACACAAGCAATTTTCTTCAGGTAGCTGTATATACTGTAACAAGACAAGCCTGCCTGTCAGTAAGAAGATAGCAGGAACGGATCTAGCTGAACACTGTGAGCAGGACGCACTGCACTAACTGTAAATAGTCTAGCTGCCTGACTGTGGTACTAATAGGATCAAAAGAACACCAGTAATTTTCTTCAGGTAGCTGTATATACTATAACAAGACAAGCCTGCCTGTCAGTAAGAAGATAACGAGAACGGATCTAGCCGAACACTGTGAGCAGGACGCACTGCACTAAACTTGTAGGTTTAGCTGAACACTGTGAGCAGGACGCACCCCACTAACTTGTAGGTTTAGCTGAACACTGTGATCAGGACGCACCCCACTAACTTGTAGGTTTAGCTGAACACTGTGAGCAGGACGCACCCCACTAACTTGTAGGTTTAGCTGAACACTGTGAGCAGGACGCACCGCACTAACTTGTAGGTTTAGCTGAACACTGTGAGCAGGACACACCCCACTAACTTGTAGGTTTAGCTGAACACTCTGAGCAGGACGCACCCCACTAACTTGTAGTTTTAGCTGAACACTGTGAGCAGGATGCACTGCACTAACTGTAAATAGTCTAGCTGCCTGACTGTGGTACTAATAGGATCAAAAGAACACCAGCAATTTTCTTCAGGTAGCTGTCTATACTGTAACAAGACAAGCCTGCCTGTCAGTAAGAAGATAACAGGAATGGATCTAGCTGAACACTGTGAGCAGGACGCACTGCACTAACTGTAAATAGTCTAGCTGCCTGACTGTGGTACTAATAGGATCAAAAGAACACAAGCAATTTTCTTCAGGTAGCTGTATATACTGTAACAAGACAAGCCTGCCTGTCAGTAAGAAGATAGCAGGAACGGATCTAGCTGAACACTGTGAGCAGGACGCACTGCACTAACTGTAAATAGTCTAGCTGCCTGACTGTGGTACTAATAGGATCAAAACAACACCAGTAATTTTCTTCGGTTAGCTGTAAATACTGTAACAAGACAAGTCTGCTTGTCAGTAGGAAGATAACGAGGACGGATCTAGCTAGACTGAATACAGTGTATATATATATATATATGCAACACCTGGGATGCATATATATACACAATACACTGTAAGTGCAGCTAACTGACTGACTGTTCTGCCTAATCTATCTAACTCAAATCAAATGTCACTGTCTGTCTCTCTCTCTCTCTCAATGAACGCCGGAACACACACTACACAGGGCCGCTGTGCAGGCGGCCTTATATAGTGTGGGGCGTGTACTAAATCCCCTGAGCCATAATTGGCCAAAGCCTCCTTGGCTTTGGCCAATTACGGCTCTCTGTTCAGGCGGCGCTGTGATTGGCCAAGCATGCGGGTCATAGTGCATGCTTGGCCAATCATCAGCCAGCAATGCACTTCGATGCCGCGGTGAATTATGGGCCGTGACGCGCCACACGAATTTGGCGCGAACGGCCCATATCGTTCGCAATTCGGCGAATGACTGAACAGCCGATGTTCGAGTTGAACATGGGTTCGACTCGAACACGAAGCTCATCCCTATTCAGGACACAGAGTAGCAATATGGCGTTGTCCCGCCACAGCTCCTCACAGGCTTCAGGATCGCACATAGAGGGACAGGTGCTTACAACCCAATTATCACAACCTCTGACATCGGGAATGACAGATAACCCTCAACCCCCCGGCCTCAACATAAATGACCTTAGGGCAATTACTAATAACATTAAAGACACCCTGTCCATTGCTGAGCTCAGAGTGGACATCCATACCTTAAATGACAGGGCTTTGGAAGTTGAAAAAACCACGGCACAACATGACACTGTTCTCCGTAAAGTCACAAGGAAGATCGATACCCATACCATGCAACTAAGAGAGGCACAACGTCGCATTGAGGACCTCGACAACCGCGGCCGCCGTCACAATCTCAGAATTAGAGGCATGCCAGAAGCCATTGACTCTGAGCATCTAACCCCTGCTGTGACTGAAATGTTTAATGGCCTACTTGACAGACCGCCTCAGACTAAAATTGAGATGGAAAGGATCCATAGAGCATTACACCCCAAAAGGCAGAGAATCTGACCCTCCTAGAGACATTATATGCTGTATCGTGGATTTTCAGCTGAAGGAAGATATACTGCGGCAGGCGAGGGGCAAATTTAGGCCGCACAGCCCTTCTAAAAGTGCCGGAGGATTTGCCTTTCTTTTGCAACAGCCTGGGCATACCCCTGGTGGACGTTCTGACCTGGTATGTGGAATTCCGCCATTACGCTGGAGGGAGAAACTCGTCCCAGGGAGAACCGATGGAAGCACAGAACTCTCTTCACCGCAGGAGAAGATCCCCATCAGGTACCCGACCACATGCCATGACTCAGGGCGGACAGCGTGATCACGGCCCCATGATCTCACCGAGATCGAGGAGAGCCCGAAGAGACTACTGATGAGTGCCATCTTTTACACATGACAGATCACCCCAAACCCTGAAAACGGATCCACACAAACTTTGACAGCCTGAGACAATCTCAAAGCAAATGATTATTGTACAGCTATAAGCTGAAGACTTCAGTACTGCACATTCGAGTTCAGGTTTCTTCGTCACTGTTATATACATCTGTTGACTTAAGTAATGTTCACTGCTCTCTGTATTAACGATCATACTAAGGTTTTACATTATTGTTCTAATGGGGTTGTGACTCGAATACTTATATATGGGTGCAGGAAATAGCAAACGACAATACTACATATTTAGAGACTCCATGTAATTTCAGTACATCACATAACACATAATGTGACAGGTGCCCCCTTGCACTCAGCCTTGAGAATAGCAATTAATTTTGTACAGTCTTACATCTACCGCCCCCCCCCTCCGTCCCTTAGGCACTCCCCACCCACATCTTGCTGATGCTTATATGAATATCCTCTCGCCACAGAGCTCTAACCTTTAAATGGTCCGCACATTATCTAGTTATCAATATAGTTTACCATAGGATTAAGATTATACCAAGTTATACACACACAGTTTCATTGTGATAAGTTAGACCGGGAAACATACGCAACAATACAATGATGGCAGATGGAATGCAGCAGATAACACTTGTACCAATCGGCCAGATGTCATTTAAAAGACATCCACTGTACTCTGCACACGACAAGTAACATACCTCCCACTACTGTATCGGCATTTATAAAGATTCTTAAGGTTTACACAGAGGCGATAACCAATGAACATACACCTCAGGAGGTGGGGTAAGGTTGACAGCCGAAGAGATACGGGGATATGGGGGGGGGGGATTGAGGGGAAAAACAAAAACAAGGAAAAGAGAAAAAAGGGAAAAAACAAAAACAAAAACAAACAACAAAAGCATCTAAGGGGACAATATTACACTATGGAATGTAAGATCACCTTTATGTACACATAAACAAGTTTTTGCTTTTTGATTCGTTAGGTTTCTATGCTCTTTATTAGCTACATGCCCTTCGAGAAGGCGGTTTAACAATACTGTTTGAAATGCTGTATGTATGAAATATGACTCAAGAGGCTAATTCTAGCACCACCTATAACTCTGTGTATTGTTATGTCACCCCAGCATTTACATCACTGCTACTAAGATGTATAGTGACAACACATGACCTTTCGACACATGGTACCTGAGATTTAACATATTTCCCCCATCCAAGGGACTTTATACCTCCACTCCTCACTCACTTGCTCTGCTTCTATAGGAGGTTACATGTACAACGAAGGCTGACACATATATAACCATATCTACTACTCTTATTGAGACACCCTCCACTCATGTGATTCCATGGATCGCAACGGCGGGTTACCCCCTCTATGTTTCTTGCAAACTATCTCCTACGTTCGGTACATCCCAACCCCCACACAGTGCAGTGAGAAGATCCAGAGTTTGTTCTGGACTGCTTTTCACGGATAAAGCACTGTAACGGTCTGACCTATCTCGTAGTGGACTAGGTCAGTTAAATACTCCCCTTTCCCTTTCCTTCATCCACGCCCTTCTTCCCTCCTTTTTTTTTTTCTTCTGTTTTTGAACAATTATACAAACGGTACTGTATTCCTCTCGTAGGATTCCCCCTATTTTTTGATCAGCTCCAAGTCGGACACTCACAACCCCCCACTAACATGGCAGCTATGGGTCCCTATAAACATGGAGCGTATGGCTCTCGCAAGCCACGGACAGATCTGCAGATAAAGCTAGGCCCACTAAATATTAGAGGATTGAACACCCCGGAAAAAAGGTCCCAATTGCTTTACACGTTACAAAAAAACAAAACGCAAATCGCATTCATTCAAGAAACTAATTTCCGCACTGACAGTATACCCAAATTAGGTAACTATCATTTCCCCACAGTGTTCCATGCCTTCAATGACACCTCAAAAACAAAGGGGGTTGCTATATTGATTTCGAAAACCTGTCCCTTGCAAATCTCGGAAACCAAACAGGACCCTAATGGCAGATATCTGTTTCTCAAAGGAACGTTACACAACAAACCCATTACCTTGGCAAATATATATGCTCCTAATAAACAACAAGTCACGTTTTTTCGAGAAACATTGCAATTACTCACGGAATTTTATTCTGGTATTCTTATACTTGGCGGAGATTTCAATAAGCACTAAACCCGCAACAAGACTCTTCTACTGGTTCGACCTCCCTACCCTACAGAGCACTTAGAGCAATCAAACAACAGTTGCAGGAACTAACCCTACATGATGCATGGCGCACATTACACCCAAACGAGAGGGATTTTACGTTTTTCTCCTCACCCAACAAGTATTCCAGAATCGATCATTTTTTCATTTCCCAGAATGATTTATCTCTTCTCAAGCAAGCAACCATAGACCCCATGATACTCTCTGATCATAATCCCATTTCAATGACACTGACTTTTTCATCATCTCGGCACACAAACTCGATATGGCGATTAGACAACTCCTTGTTAACAGATCTAGACACCACTCAGAAAATCTCCACCCGACTCGCACACTACTTCCAGGATAATTCTACAGATTACTCCAAACCACTCATCATATGGGCCGCTCATAAATGTGTGGTGAGAGGGGATTTCATTTCAAAAGCTGCTTTCCGAAATAAACAAAGACGAGCTCATATCGCTGCTCTCTCGTCTAAAATACATACATTAGAAAGGGTTCATAAATCATCCCTAGCCACTAAATCCCTCGAGGAGCTTTTACAAGCAAGGGAAGCTCTCCGAGAGGAAATAAATAAATCACTACGATGCAAATACATTCTGAACCAAAAACTATATTATGAATTCGGCAATAAATCTGGAAAGTTATTAGCTAAAGCATTACAACATAAGAAAGCAGCATCTACCATACATGAAATTAAGGACTCCTCCGGGAAATCATTTACATCCCCAGATGACATGGCCACCCAATTTGTGAATTATTTCTCTAAACTTTATAACCTACCCCATTCAGAAATGACAGATCCCACTCGTAATAGAAAGGAAGCGATATCTTCCTTCCTATCACAATATGGTGTACCACCTATTTCTACTGATGATTCCAAGACTCTTGATTCCCCCATTAATATTGAGGAAACCACGGCAGCATTAAAACAACTCAAAATAGGAAAAAGTCCTGGTCCGGATGGACTAACCGTGGGTTATTATAAGACTTTTCAGGATATAATCGCACCTCAGTTTACCAAAGCATTCAACTCATTATCCTCATCTCACCAAGGCAACAAAGACCTACTAGAGGCACATATCACCCTTATACCGAAACCCAGTAAAGATGAAACACTAGTGACCAATTATAGACCTATCTCCCTCCTAAATGTTGATTTAAAACTATACGCCAAAATTCTCGCTAACTGAATACTCCCTATCCTCCCTAAACTTATCTCCCTTGACCAAGTCGGTTTCGTCCCTGGCAGAGAAGCTAGGGATAATACCATAAAAGCCCTCCACATCCATCACCATCTCACATTCTCCACCCCCAAACAACAAGGTTTTCTCCTGTCGTTCGACGCAGAGAAGGCGTTCGACAGGGTGGCATGGGACTATATGTCAGCAACATTACAGGCAATGGGATTTCCCACACATTTCCTCCAAATTATATTAGCACTGTATTCCGCACCCACGGCCAGAATAAGAGTCAACGGTCGCCTGTCGGACGCCTTCTCCATGTCGAATGGCACTCGTCAGGGATGCCCACTATCACCCCTTATTTTTATACTCATTTTAGAACCCTTTCTACGTAAAATTAGGGCAAATCCCGACATAAAAGGCATAGAGGTCAGCTCCAAACAATACAAGATTGCAGCGTACGCTGACGATATCCTACTATTCCTTTCTGACCCACTGATCACCATGCCCAACCTGCTAAAAGAGTTTACCTCCTTCAACACCATATCCAACTTTAAAATTAATTTCACAAAATCCAAGGCCCTCAATATCTCCCTCCCGCAGAGGTTGGTGAAACAATGTAAGATGAACTTCCCGTTCAAATGGGAACCCCATGCCCTTACATATTTAGGAATACAACTACCGACCCATCTAGATGACCTTTATGATAGAAATTACTTAGCGATACTCGCTAATATACAAAAAGACCTCCTCAAACGGACATCGGGCCAATTCTCCTGGTTTGGCAGAACTGCCATCATAAAGATGAATGTCTTACCCCGCATACTGTATCTTTTACAGACCGTTCTTATCCAATTACCCACATCTTTCTTCACTACAGAAAATATGCCGGAACTTCATATGGGCCGCAAAATCCCCTAGATTGAGCTGGGAGAAAATGATCACCCCCAAAGTAAAAGGAGGTTTAAGTCTTCCCGACATTCATAAGTATCACTCAGCTTGCCACCTTACAAGGATAATTGACTGGCACATTCACAAATCCACTAAAGATTGGGTAGAGCTTGAAGATTTCTTTGCACCAGTTCCTATTGCCCATCTGCCATGGATTGATAAGAAAGCTACACCTGAGGAATATGCTTCGCACCCACTGACGGGACCCACACTCACTGTTTTTAGGAACATATCCCAAACACTTCACTGGTGCCCATCCCCGGGACCGCTGACCCCCTTAGTTGACAATCCTGACTTTGCGCCTGGAGTGCCATTAAGCAACCAATCTCATACCCAGATAATGCATCCTCTCAGAGCCTCACAATTCTTCCAAAATGGGATCCTTCTTCCAATCAATACGTTACTCTCACACTTACCGGACTACCACATACCATTCTTTAAATTTCTCCAAATCAGGCACTTTCTGAACAATGCCAGACCCACAACCCAGTGGTTTAGAGACCAGACACCCTTTGAAACACTCTGCACTAGCACTCCTCCACAACGACATCTTATCTCAGAAGTCTATTCACTACTATTCAGCGAGCATGACCCCAAAACCAATACAATCAACCAAAAATGGGAAACGGAACTTCAACATCCCTGTTGAAGAATGGGAAACCATATATGAACATATCCACAAAGGATCCATAAATGTATCGGCACAGGAAAACTCTTACAAACTATACTCGAGATGGTACAGAACACCGGATATTATCCATCTGTATCACCCATCTATTTCACCTCTATGCTGGAGATGCAACACTGATGTGGGCTCTTTGCTTCATATTTGGTGGAATTGCCCACAAATTAAATCATTCCGGGAAAAAGTACATGAGACGATAACATATATCACAACCTACACCTTATCCTTCACACCGTCCCAATACCAGAAAATCCCTTATGCTTCATCTCATTAACGCTGCTAAACGATGCATACCAGTACTTTGGAGAAGCACTGATCCTCCTACTATAGCGATGTGGTTCCAATGTATTGACAAAATATCTGAATTGGAAAACCTAATTCATCAAGCCAATGATAACCCCTCTAAAAATGGGAAGATTTGGGCTTGCTGGATACACTTCAGGGATTCTCCAAAATATCAGGAGCTCCTTCACAACCCGTAATACTACCTTACAGTAAAAGAAAAACTGAGAAATTTTGTACTTACATACTTTAATATTCAGACTCCAATATCCTTCGTAGCTGCCATGTTGGTTTTGTTTTCATTTTTTCCTCATTAACGTGAATTGACACAACACTCCCTCTGTCCTAGCTGTACATCCCTCAGAGGGCAAATCTTTAAAACATTGTACAACCATTGTCTAAAATTTAATCCTTAGAGGTGAATGGACCTGTTTCAAGATACCAAGTACCAGTTTCATCCCCAGAACACATACTAACTACTTCCCTTACGTGTCCCTACCCTTTGAAGGGAAGGAGATTGGGCTCTTCCCACCCTTTCTACAGAGGCACGAGGTACTCCAATACATTAATACGTGGATCGACAATGCTAACACTGCACACGATACTTTCATTGCAGTCTCCCTCGCACAGCATGTTCCCATCAGGGTTGCGAAGGTGGAGCAACGGCATTTTTTGATCCACATGAATGACACACACAAACCTCAAGGCCTCATGACTCCAATTAACGTTCTCATCCTCGTTAATCGCATTCTATAGTTATTAGTTCTGATTTGCTCTATTATTGATTAAAGTCACACTTACGTGTAATCCATTAAAAAAAAAAATATATACATACGATACAGTCTTTAAATGTGAACTAGTTCTGTTAAATGTAATTTTGACTGAATCAACTGTAAAAATTGTACTTTACACGGTATGTTATTGTAATATTTATTGCTTTATCAATAAAAATTATTTGAAACAAAAAAAAAATGTGCTGTAAAGGCATAGTAATGTATGCATACAAATGAAAAGGCTTCAAGTCCACAATCAATTTGATTGTATAAAGGAAGTCCAAAATTAAAATAAAGCCACTAAGGTCATGGTGAACATGGGATTGAATATGGGATAAAGCCAGGGGAGAAGAGCAAAAAAAAAAGGGGAGGGGATCTGCTTTGAAGAAGGAGCGCAGCCGTCATGTCATTCACGGCCTGCACGCTCAGCTAACGCATCGCACTCCAGTGACATCATCCCCCTTCGCCTGGTTACCAGCTTGCGCTCCAAACCTCGTAATGGCACACTCTCCACTGCGGCCGACTGAGCACCATCCAGCTGTGTTATGAGAAGATGTCACAGCGCCCCTCTATTGGAAGGAACAGAGACTGACTACACTGAGGATTCCCCCGTTGCTGGGACTACATCCACACCTATTTTATGCCTATTTATACTTCCTAAATGTGAGTTGCAATTTGGCTTTTATTGTATATTAAACCTTTTTAAGAAAAATCTGCACCCAGAGGTGCCTTTCCTTCTCCTCTTGTTTTGTCATAAAAATATAAAATGTAAACAATTTAGCAGATAGAATCTGCTTCCTGGTCTCTGGATGAAAACATAATGACTTTTTAAAAATGAGGCAGAATGAACTCCAGGCCCTTGGCACAGAATAAAATTTAAAAGGCTAGTGGGTATCATGAAAACATCTGTCTGAAAAACTATTTTTTTTTAGTTTTTGTTTTGGTATTTTAATGATCCTTATATTGAAACTGGCTAATTGTTTTAATGCTTTACAAACATCATGTATTGTTACATAACCTTCTCTTTCAGAGATGTAAGCAGTTCTTATGGGAATTTCATTGACAGGGTTAATTGTTTATGCAGCTGATAGAGGACCAAGAAATAAAAAGTGGTTTACTATTACTGTAAATTAGCTAAATAAAGCTAATTAAGCATCGTATCTAATTGTCTTTTGTCTGCAGTAGATGATACTTATTTCTTGGAAATGAATAGCAAGCAATGTATTCCTCTATGGTATTGTATTTCTACATCCTCTGCAGGTCCATGCAAAGTATATACAAGATGGAAAACTATAACCGGACATAATAATTACTCAATTATTTTTAAACACAGAAAGGTTGGTAAGAATTTGTTACTACTATAGGTTATGCTGTCTGGAATATCGATTCTGTGTCAGTTGTCTTTTTTTTTTTTCAAGTCGCCATTCATCTGTTGTAACTGATATCTGATAAAACAATGCATAAGAAGAAAAAAAATTGAAGGAAAAATAAAAAACAAAAAAAACCCTGGATTTATATTTGAGGAGTGCATTTGAAGATGAGCTTCAGATGATAGCTTACACCTATGAAATACATATAAAAGAGCTTTACCCACCAAAGCATTTGTATTTTCATCCATTCAATCCTGAGATTTATACATTTCCTGAGATAACACAGCACAGCTAGGTGGATAACACCACTTACAGTTAAATAATACAATTGTGTCCTCTCCTCACTCCACCCCTTCCCCAGCCTGTTGATTGGACCGTGAGGGGGAGGTAGCATACCTCTTAAATGTTCTGCCTAGTTGTTAACTCTGGCTTCCTAACAGCATGTTAATTTTCAAGACATTGGCTCTCAGTGCTGCCCCATTCTTCTTTATATGAGTGCTACTGTTTTAAGAATTAGCAGAATCTAATACCAAAAAAAAATTCAGGCAATACAGCAGTTGCATTAAAGAAAACACCTATCTGCATACATGTTTTTATTTTTATATCTGTCTAGGATTCAGCTTTAACAAGGTAGCACAGGATACACGAGCTTTAGGGTCCATTCACACCACAAACATGCACTGTATTGTTCCATGGGGGTTCAATGCAATGCAAATGTCTCCAACAAGCCGATTCACACTAAATGTACTGCTCTAGTGTGTGTAGGGTTAAACTTGAACAAACTGCAAGTATTTTGGCTGCAGCTGTAGATTAAAAACTGACAAAAGCGACAACACATATCAATACAACACAATGTGCTAAAAAATACATCAACTGAAGTGTGTCAATGCGTGGTAAATGCAAAGTAAGTGGTGTGAATGCAGTCTTGTTTGTCCTTCTTTAGGTTATACCACACCCAGGCAAATTTATCGTAAAGTTCAAGTGGTACCTGCATTTAACATGACCTATACACTGCTTTTAAAAGGCTGAAGGAAAGAATTTGAGATTCACTTCAATTATCCAATGATGTAGAAAAAAAGTGCCTGTTTACTTATTTTATCTGCACATTATTGCATAATTGAAGAGTATATACACACAATTTATTCTAAGAACATCCTCAAACCCTTTATCAAATCAATCTGCGTACTTTCTACATCTGTACATTTTATAAAAATGAAGCAACCCTCTTTGCAACGCTATATCTTGTGATGTGAAATAGGATAAGATATTCAGTCTTGTTTATACTAAAGAAGAGCCACATAAATACATATTCAATTACCAATCAGGTCCTATCCTATCATATATATATATATATATATATACAGTATCTCACAAAAGTGAGTACACCCCTTATATTTTTGTAAATATTTTATTATATCTGTTCATGTGACAACACTGAAGAAATGACACTTTGCTACAATGTACAGTAGTGAGTGTACAGCCTGTATAAAAGTGTAAATTTGCTGTCCCCTCAAAATAACTCAACACACAGCCATTAATGTCTGAACCGCTGGCAACAAAAGTGAGTACACCCCTAAGTGAAAATGTCCAAATTGTGCCCAATTAGCCATTTTCCCTCCCTCACATCCCATATTCACCTGGAGGTCCATCTGGAGGTCATACCTAGATTGTGAACCTGATCCCCTTGGTACATTATACCACAAAGTTTGATTGACTCACTAGGTGTACACCTATTTGAGTTCAATCCTTCTGGTAAGCAGCTTCTGGTGTCTCTGGTGGTGGATCTACTAGCAGTTGTTATCACACCCTATGCATACATTTGAAGTTAAAGACTGTGATCATATCATATGCACATATATGTGGTTGAGGATTATCATCATAATTTATATATGAAGTTGAGGATGGTCATTGACCTTTCTGGATATTGCACGTTGAAGTTTCCTTTTTAATAGACATCATATGTCCTATTATTGGACTCTTTAGACTCACTTGTGCACATTATTAATTTTATTCATATTGCTTTTCACAGTTTATATGATTGTTTAAGTGCTGCACATTTCACCCATTTTCCTACTTTTATCGCAACTTTACCCATTGCTGTGCTGGCTGCTACACATCTTTTATTATTTTTTTGTTTTGTTTTGTTTGTTTTTTTTGACAGTGCAGTATATATGTGTTTATAATTTACATTTCTTCAGTGTTGTCACATGAAAAGATATAATAGAATATTTACAAAAATGGGAGGGGTGTACTCACTTTTGTGAGATACTGTATATATATATATATATATATATATATATATATATATATATATATATATATAAATACACACACAGCGTTTCCAGCATCTGGATTTATTTTTGCAGCTCTTCGACTGTATTATGCACTTGCAATTGTTTTTCATCCCCTGTAGTAAATAACATTCGAAATAATTGCTTGCAAGCCGATGGGAAGGACAAGTAATGTAGAGAGACAGAAATAAACATCACAGGCCGACACCGCCTCATCTGTCCTGGAACAGTGACCTTGGACATTCACCTTGGGGCCCTACTTTGGTCTAATCAAAAAGAAGTAACTTGCGGCTACGTTTTCCATGCTTTACAAGATGCAATAGTTGAATAAAAAAAAGGAAGCATCATTTAAAAAGAACAGAGGATACTTAAAATGTCTAGGCACCTCTGAACGAGAGAGATGGAGGAGAACTGCCATTGTGTGTTGATACACTGCACTGAATAGCGAGTTCTGCCCTTCACTTTCCTCTGATTGACATAAAAGAGTAGCTGCAAGAGGGAATGGTAGAATTTAACATTGCATGAATTCAAATAACTTAGTGCTGTAAAAAATAATACAGAAAACAGATTTCCTTGGAAGGCATCCCGGATCTTCATACACTGCAACAGCACTGCAAGCGATTTGGAAGATTGCAATGTCCTTATTACTATGGTAGGTGAATAGAAGTATGAAAGCAAAAGAGTTTTATCTATAGTACATTATTGTATATATATTGCAAACAATTTCCATTTGGAGTATGTATTAGTGACAGTTTGGAACCTGTTTTTTTTTTTTTTTTTTCCTGAACCCACCATTCTTATTGGATTGTGTGGCCAGTGTGCACCCCACTATTTTGGACATTTACATATATCTAAATCGCAGTAATTAGTTTCCACCTGCTTCTGGCTGCTAGGAGGGTATTTAGGCCCTCCCTTACTAGTGCCTCTTGCTACAGTGTTTTGCTTGCTGACAGATACTGCTAGTGTCAGGAAATGTTCCATCCGCTGGTAATATCTGTCATTTGGCATGCAGTACTGAGGTCCACCAGCAGGTGTCTCCTGGCAGTTTGGAACTGAAGGAGAGCTTTTCACTGCTGATGTTATGTCATCTTTGGGCTGCAGTACTGGCGTCCACCAGCGGATGGATCCTGGCAGTGTGGAGCAGACAGCACCTCCTACAATCAGGTGTCACTTGAGGCCAATCACAGGCCTATAAATACCCGGAAAGCACTCACATGTTTGCCTTGGTTTTGTTCTTGTGCCCTGACCTGCTAGCTTGTGATCTGATCCTGATTCTGAACCTGTTCCTGTGCCCTGAACCTGTGACCCGTGTATCTGACCTGTCTCCCTGGCCTGATCCCTATCCTGTCCCACCTGTTACCTTGCATCCCTGCCTGCAGTCTGATCCATCGATCCCCTCCCTGTCCTGTGTTCCTTATCCCATCTGCTGATCTCACTGTGTACGACCTTGTCCTGGCTTACGTTTATGTTTCTGGAACATCCCCTGTCTATCTGCTGATCTGTGACCCTGGCGTGGCTATTGTTTATGATCCTGGTATTTCCCATTTATTGTACTTATCTGTCTGTTGTTATTTGTGGGTCTCTGCCTGTTGATTATTGCACTGTGTCATATTGGAGGTGGTTGTACTTATATTATTCACTTATTTTAATAAATCATTTATATTTTCACTTACATGTGTTTGGTGTTCCTCTGTAGCTAACCACGCTGTTCTGGCCACACCTGGTACATGACAGTAAACCAAGGCCATCCCTAACCAGAAGTGGCTACACAGAGGAACCATCTTGGTTCAGGTTGCTTGCTGCAATGAATTCTGATATGATTCGTTATTATGCTCTGCTGGCATCAGAGAGTAGTGAATATCTCCATCAGACACTGAAGGAATGGACCAGGGATCAGCTGCTAGAGATCATTCGTTTTGCTCACTCCTGGGTTGATCAGGGCTGTATGCTGTTTGGGGATGTTCAGCCTTTAATTCAAACCTGCAAAGAGCTGGCTTTGCCCTGCATCACAGAGGGCCAGGATGATTTTTTCCCCCTTTCAGTATTAATCAGGTCACATCACTGGTATGGCTTCTGGAACATGACTCCCCTTACTTTTTTGAAGATTACACAGCCTGTTCCCAACAGATGAAAAAAGAATGTGTTTATTCTGTACAATCCCTTGTCAGACAGACAGCATGTAACCTGCAGTTTGTGCAACCTCCACTTTTAGCATGTTCCGGTATTTTGCAATCTGCCCCAGCTAACCCACAACAAACCATCTCTGCTGCCAGACACCTGCCTGCCCAAGAGTCTTTTTCCCCTTCACCCATTGTAACCTCCGTTTTAGCCCAATATACCCTGCTTCCCACCAAATATCAATACCCTGTCTCTACCCGCTGCACTTATCCTGCCTTAAACCCATCTGCCTCTTCTCTGCTACGTACAACTTCCCCACAAGAGCCTCCTCTGGCCGCTGTTCCCTCTTCTTTTCCATATCCCAGCCCTTCTCTTCAGTACGCCTCACCTCCTACCTACAGTCCTGCAGTCACCTACAGATCTCCAGCAGTTAAGCCAAAGAAGAAACTTTGTTTCTTTCCAACCCACACGATCCTGCCAGTAACCCAACCTGCCTCCACACCAACCAACCTGCTCCAGTCTGCTTGCATGCCAGCTGAACCTGATAACCCATCTGTATCTGCCAAACCTCTGCCTGCTATCCAGCCAATGTCTCAGCCTGATGTGTTCCTGTCTGTTGCCCAGCCTGATGAGCCTCTGTCTGCTGCTCAGCCTGATGTGTTCCTGTCTGCTGCCCAGCCTGACGTGCCTCTGTCTGCTGCCCAGCATGATGTGCCTTTGTCTGCTGCCTAGCCTGATGTGCCTTTGTCTGCTGCCTAGCCTGATGTGCCTTTGTCTGCTGCCTAGCCTGACGTGCCTCTGTCTGCTGCCCAGCCTGACTTGCCTCTGTCTGCTGCCCAGGCTGATGTATTCCTGTCTGCTGCCCAGCCTGATGTGTTCGTGTCTGCTGCCCAGCCTGATGAGCCTCTGGCTGCTGCCCAGCCTGATGTGTTCCTGTCCACTGCCCAGCCTGATGTGTTCCTGTCCGTTGCCAAGCCTGATGAGCCTCTGTCTGCTGCTCAGCCTGATGTGCCACCATCTGCTGCCCAGCCTGATGTGCCACTGTCTGCTGCCCAGCCTGATGTGCCACTGTCTGCTGCCCAGCCTGATGTGCCACTGTCTTCTGCCCAGCTTGATGTGCCACTGTCTTCTGCCCAGCCTGATGTGCCACTGTCTGCTGCCCAGCCTGATGTGTTCCTGTCTGCTGCCCAGCCTGATGAGCCTCTGTCTGCTGCCCAGCCTGATGTGTTCCTGTCCACTGCCCAGCCTGATGTGTTCCTGTCCATTGCCCAGCCTGATGAGCCTCTGTCTGCTGCCCAGCCTGATGCGCCACTGTCTGCTGACCAGCCTGATGTGCCACTGTCTTCTGCCCAGCCTGATGTGCCACTGTCTGCTGCCCCGCCTCATGTGTTCCTGTCTGCTGCCCAGCCTGATGAGCCTCTGTTTGCTGCCCAGCCTGATGTGTTCCTGTCCACTGCCCAGCCTGATGTGTTCCTGTCCGTTGCCCAGACTGATGAGCCTCTGTCTGCTGCCCAGCCTGATGTGCCACTGTCTTCTGCCCAGCCTGATGTGCCACTGTCTTCTGCCCAGCCTGATGTGCCACTGTCTGCTGCCCAGCCTGATGTGTTCCTGTCTGATGCCCAGCCTGATGAGCCTCTGTCTGCTGCCCAGCCTGATGTGTCCCCATCCACTGCCCAGCCTGATGTGTTCCTGTCCGTTGCCCAGCCTGATGAGCCTCTGTCTGCTGCCCAGCCTGATGTGCCACTGTCTGCTGACCAGCCTGATGCATCACTGTCTGCTGACCAGCCTGATGTTCCACTGTCTTCTGCCCAGCCTGATGTGCCACTGTCTGCTGCCCAGCCTGATGTGTTCCTATCTGCTGCCCAGCTTGATGTGCCACTGTCTGCTGCCCAGCCTGATGTGCCACTGTCTGCTGCCCAGCCTGATGTGCCACTGTCTGCTGCCCAGCCTGATGTGCCACTGTCTTCTGCCCAGCCTGATGTGCCACTGTCTGCTGCCCAGGCTGATCTGTTCCTGTCTGCTGCCCAGCCTGATGTGCCACTGTCTGCTGCCCAGCCTGATGTGCCACTGTCTGCTACTCAGTCTCTTGTGCCAATGCCTGTGCCTGCTGTCTAGTCTGAGGTCCCAGTGCCTGCTGCTCAGCCTGACATCCCAGTGTCCATGTTGCAGTCTGACGCTCCAGTGACTACTGTCCAGTCCGATGTACCTGTTGTTCAGCCTGTTGTGCCAGTACCTGCTGTTCTGCCTGTTGTGCCAGTGCCTGTGCCTGCTGCCCAGTCTGAAGTTCCAGTACCAGCTGCCTGGTTTGAAGTTCCAGTACCTGCTATTCAGTCTGATGCACCTGCTGTTCAGCCTCTTGTGCCAGCGCCTGTGTCTGCTTGCTGCCCAGTCTGAAGTTCCAGCACCTGCTGCCCAGTCTGATGTCTCGGTGCCCGCTGTCCAGTCTGATGTGCTTGCCATCCAGTCTGATGTGCCCACTTTCCAGTCTGATGTGTCCGCTTTCCAGTCTGATGTGCCCGCTTTCCAGTCCTATGTGCCTGCCTTCCAGCCTTTTGTCTTGATATTGGTGCCCCAGTCTGTCAAACCGATGCCCGTTATTCTGCTTGCTGAGTCAGTGCCTGTTACACAGCTTGCCACTAGGGAGCCTGCCGCCCAGCTCGATGACCCGGAGCCTGCCGCCCGGCTCAATGACCCGGAGCCTGCCACCCAGCTCTATGACCCGGAGCCTGCTGTCCAGCTCGATGACCCGAAGCCTGCTGTCCAGCTCAATGACCCGGAGCCTGCCACCCAGCTCGATGACCCGGAGCCTGCTGTCTGCCCTGATGTGCCCGCTGTCTGCCCTGAGGTGCCTGATGCCCAGCCTGAAGTGCCTGTTGCCCAGCCTGAAGTGCCTGTTGCCCAGCCTGACGTACCCCCATCCGTTGTTCTGCTTGATGCCATAGACTATGGACAATTACAACCAGTTGGAGCATACGGAGGCCGCTCCTTTGAGGGTGGGGTACTGTCAGGAAATGTTCCATCCACTGGTAATATCTGTAATTTGGTGTGCAGTACTGAGGTCCACCAGCAGGTGTCTTCTGGCAGTTTGGAACTGTTAGGAGAGCTTTTCACTGCTGATGTTATGTCATCTTTGGGCTGCAGTACTGGTGTCCACCAGCGGATGGATCCTGGCAGTGTGGAGCAGACAACACCTCCTACAATCAAGTGTCACTTGAGGCCAATCACAGGCCTATAAATACCCGGCAAGCACTCACATGTTTGCCTTGGTTTCGTCCTTGCGCCCTGACCTGCTAGCTTGTGATCTGATCCTGATTCTGAACCTGTTCCTGTACCCTGAACCTGTGACCCATGCATCTGATCCTGTCCTGATCCCTATCCTGTCCCACCTGTTACCTTGCATCCCTGCCTGCAGTCTGATCCATCCATCCTCTCCCTGTCCTGTGTTCCTTATCCCATCTGCTGATCTCCCTGTGTACGACCTTGGCCTGGCTTACGTTTATGTTAGTGGAACATCCCCTGTCCATCTGCTGATCTGCTGAGTATGACACTGGCCTGGCTATTGTTTATGATCCTGGTATTTCCCATTTATTGTACTTGTCTGTCTGTTGTTATTTGTGGGTCTCTGTCTGTTGGTTGGTTATTGCACTGTGTCATATTTGAGGTGGTTGTACTTATATTATTCACTTACTTTAATAAATCATTTATATTTTCACTTACATGTGTTTGGTGTTCCTCTGTAGCTAACCATGCAGTTCTGGTCATACCTGGTACATGACAGCTAGCCATTATCCTGTTCCTGCTTCTGCTCTGTATGCTGTACCCTGTATCCTGCCGCCTTGTATCTGCTCTCCCCTGTTCCTCATTCCAATTTTGGTTCTCCCTTCTCATCTGCTCCTGCACTTTCAGCTTTCTCCTGATTATCTGTGGTCTTCATTTGTGTATATTGTATATAGTTAATTGGTAGTTACTTAGGTAGTTAGTTGGTAGGCTTTCTGTTTGCTAGTTATTAGTCAGGTATTCTATAACTGGGTTTTTGGTTCACTTATATTTTTATATTTTCTGTGTGCTTATGTTTGGATGGATTTTGTTTCAATGTAAATAAATCTCACGTAAAACATTCACATTCTGGTCTCAGTTCCCTTAATGTAGTCTTCCAGATCTGACCATCCCTGCTACTAATTCCAGACAGGCCTGCTTTTGGACACCTCTACTTTGCTTAATTATAATCAATGGAGGAAACAGAAATCAAGCTATGCCAATAAATTAACCCCTAGAGATTTTTGGAAAAAATAACATACATGAAACTGAACTCTAAAGGAATTTACTCAATAATGACCAGTAGTAACCAAAATCCTGGTTTTCAGCACAAATCATCAGGTTGCCCAGCCTCACTCAGGCTCAATCATTTACATTTCCTGGAAAGCCCCAAAACCTCTTGTTTTGTGCCCTTTTACCAAGCTAGAAGGAGGACATGAAAAAATGAATGGGCACTTTCTAGGAAACAGATGTGACCCAAAAATGTCTAGACTTATTTTTATTGGAGACCAGATTGTTTGCAGAGAGTCACCTGCTGCTAACTAAACTCCTACTGAGTTTGACTTTCATGTGAACAAAATAAAAGCTCACTTTGACATGTTTATGAAAGCATTTATAAAATGCAGTTAACACTATCTGTAACGATTTTCATAGATACAATAATTATGAGGATAGATATTGCTTTTTCTTTCAAACTGTAACATATGATACTATAAAATGCTTCTAAATTATTGTTTTAGAATTAAACCCTCAATTAAATATTATGCACTTTTCTTGTTAACTTGAAAAGAAAATAATCCTTCTAAATGCTTGTTATATACACTTTTTATTGTAGCATATGTAAACCTTCTCATACAAATAGTAGAATAAAATGTGAAAAGACATGGATAATTAAAGTATATGTAAACCCCCACATTGTAAAACAACCCATTTAGTTTAGTTAAAATAGAAATAAAAGGCAAAACATTTGTATATAGATATAAAAAATATCTATCTATATATATATGTAATATATATATATATATATATATATATATATATATATATATATATATATATATATATATATATAAATGTCTTTTTTCCCTGTTTTATAAATGATCACATACCTGCTAAGCTCTGTATGCAGCTGAGAACAGAGAGCTGGGGAAGGAGAAACAACACACTGAATTTCCCAGTCATACAAGTACATGGTACAGCAGGCATATATCAGGAATATGAAATTTTGGGTTCATATAATTTTTAACTATTAGTGTAAAGCCCCCTACACGAGAAGATCCTCAAGAAAGACAGATGCCATTGGATTAAACTACAGTATGTAATGTATTCACATTCAGGGTCTGAATAACTAAACATTCACCATCCTAGCAGTGCTCTGTTCACTTCAAACATTTAATCAAGTAATTTCCCTAGGTCCTCAGCAGAACATTAAAGTAAGGCATAGGATAAAAATATATATTTAAAAAAAAAAAAGTGATATTAAATTACATTTCTAAAAAATAAATAAAAACACAAAATAAACCTGTGTATAATAATACAGTATATGTATGATAAATGCTTAGGGGCCCTGCTCAGGCTGTCATAGTCAAGTCTGATGAGTTGGATGCCACTGGCTAGTGAGGGTGCTGGCTGAGGAAAGGTCCATTCAGACACAAAGCATACTGTAAAAATGGGAAGAGATAGCCTGGCTGCCACATACC
The DNA here is from genome assembly GCF_042186555.1 of Aquarana catesbeiana. Taxonomy (NCBI): domain Eukaryota; kingdom Metazoa; phylum Chordata; class Amphibia; order Anura; family Ranidae; genus Aquarana; species Aquarana catesbeiana. The sequence goes on along the minus strand of NC_133325.1, from coordinate 477,662,066 downwards.
TCACCCGTCCTGAGTGGTTAGCAGGTGAAAGCAGGTAAAAGCAGCCTCAGCTCAATTCATTCATACCACAACTTCAACATGTTTCACCCCGTCGGGGCTTAATCATGGAGGTGAGGGTCTGATGGTGGCAGGAGAATAAATACCACCATCAGCTGCCTAAATATTGATGTAGGTAAATTATGTGTAATAAAATGGAATGACACAGGGAAAAAGTATTAAACATGCTAACTGAAATGTATTTAATACTTCGTAAAAAAATTCTTTGTTGGTAATGACAACTTTAAGATGCCTTCTGAAAGGAGAAACTAGTTGCATGCATTGCTCAGGTGTAATTTTGGCTCAGTCTTCAAATCTTGAAGGTTCTGTGGGCATCTTCTAAGAACTATGATCTTTAACTCTTTCCATAGATTTTCTATTGGATTCAAGTCAGTCAATTGGCTGGGCCATTCTAGCAGCTTTATTTTCTTTCTTTGAAACGAATTGAGAGTTTCCTTGGCTTTGTATTTGGGATCATTATCTTGCTGAAATGTCCATCCTTGTTTCATCTTCATCCTCTTGGGAGATGGCAGCAGATTTTTATCAAGAATATCTTGGTAGGTTTTTCCAATAATCCTTCCTTCAATGACATGAAGTTTTCCAGTACCGTATGCTGAAAAACAGCCTCACACCATGATGTTCCCACCTCCAAACTTCACTGTTGGAATGATGTTTTTGGTGCAATGTACAGTACCATTGACTTCCAAACATGGTGTGTATTACGGCATCAAAAGAGTTAAATTTTCGTCTCATCTGACCAGTCTATCTTTACCCAGTATTTTACAGGCTTTTCTAAATGTTGTGCAGCAAACTGTAAACAAGCTTCAGCTTGCTTTTTCTTTCGCATTGGAGTCTTGCGTGGTGAGCGTGCATACTGGCCATGGCGGTTGAGTGCATTACTTATTGTTTTCTTTGAAATAATTGTACCTGCTAATTCCAGGTCTTTCTGAAGCTCTCCACAAGTGGTCCTTGGCTCTTGGACAAATCTTCTGATAATTCTTTTTACTCCCCTTTCAGAAATCTTGTGAGGTGCACCTGGTCATGGCCGGTTTATGGTAAAATGATGTTCTTTCCACTTCCAGATTATGGCCCCAACAGTGCTCACTGGAACGTTCAGAAGTTTAGAAATCCTTCTGTAACCAATGCCATCAGTATGTTTTGCAACAATAAGGTTGTGAAGGTCCTGAGAGAACTCTTTTCTTTTACCCATCATGAGATGTTTCTTGTGTGAAACCTTGGTAATGAGACACCTTTTTATAAACCATCAGTTGAGATTGAACCAGCTGATGTTAATTTGCACTGACAAGGGGTAGGATTGCTTTCTAATTACTGATAGATTTCAGATTGTGCCTTGGCTTTCCATGCCTTTTTTCACCTCCCTTTCTTCATGTGTTCAATACTTTCCCCTTGCCATTCTATTTTATTACACATATCTTCATTTCCGAACTTATTTGTTTTGGTTTCTTTGTATGTATGGATTGCATGAGTTGTTACCGACATGTGGTGAAAATTTCATGCCAATAGAACCTTTAGCAATATATTTACCTAGAAAAATGGTGACATGTTCAATACTTAATTTTACCAGCTGTATGTATATATATTTACAGGGACAAGGAAAAGTATATGGGCCCCTTGGAATTGACTGGCTTTCTGACGTAATTTGCCATAAAATGTTTATCTGATCCTTATCTAAGTCACAACAATGGACACACACAATTGATAACACACAAACAATTCTAATTTCTTATAAAAAATGGAAAACGCCCTGGCATATACAAAGAAAGCCTCTGGCAGATACAATCAGACGCACTGTGCACTCAACAAAATAAACAAAATTCTGCTGTGCTAATAGTAATACAAACCACATTAAAAGAGTGAAAAAAATGTGTGAAAAAACATACTGTATAAATTTTACGTCCGTTTAAAATGTGCATAGATGATGTGGGAAAATGGGGACCAAGATGGCCGCAGAGTGAGGGAGCTTCGAGGACACAGTGCACTAACGTGACCTCTACAGTGACATGGGACATGATCCATACACCGGAGATATAGGAATCCACCCCGAGCACTGCCGCCAACATGACCAAAAGACTGAATACCCGTTAGGGGCCACAGAAGCTAACGGACTTCTATCCATCCTCCTTCTCGGCCCATAGCCATCAAAATGGAGGCGGCTCCTGCTATAGCATCCTGGCTCCTGCCCACATGGACCCAGCACAGCCAGCACTACAGCTCGGCAGCACAAGACCTCTCTTACCACGACAATTCCAAGGTGAGTCGACGCCTCCTGACAGCCCCACCACATGCAGCCCAACCAAAAGTAAAAAAATCAAGCAGGGAGAAGAGGAAACTCTCCCGCCATTCCTGGTGTATGTTTTCAAATACACTTTCAGGCAGGCAGGCGACTGCAGGCCATTCCTGGTATACATTTACAAATACACTTTCAGGCAGGCAGGTGATTCAGTGATCTGCAGTGCATTAAATATATATACAGTCTCCTACATATATATATTCACTGCATTCTAGTCTAGCCAAGCCTATATCTGACTGCAGGCCATTCCTGGTGTACTTTTTGTAGTAAACTTCAGGCAGTGTTTTGGTAATAAAATTTTACAGCATGTCTGGAAGGCCACCAAGGATAGGCAGACACTCACAGGCCACTAAAAGAGGGCAAGCAGGCTCTGTGTCTACAGCCAACATTGCTGGTCATGGACATGATGCATCCTCAGCACATGGCCATGGGGCACGCTTGTCCTTTTTTTCGGCAGCTGGCCGTGTTGATCCACAACATGCAGAAGAGTTGGTAGAGTGGATAACTAAGCCATCCTCATCCTCCTCATCCTCTGTCACCCAGGATCAGAGTAGTTTGCCTGCCAATGCAGCTGCCAAAGCGGCCTATTCCATCGGCTCAATGTCATCAGTCACTCCTTCCCTAGCCCCACCATCATGCACGGATGAGTCCCCCGAACTGTTTGACCACAGTGTTGGGTACATCCTGCAGGAGGATGCACAGCATTTTGAAGGCTCCCAGGTTGAGGAAGGCAGTAATGTGAGTCCAGAGATAGGGAGTGCCCAAGAAGGACAAGAAACTGGCAGTCATGTTCCCCCATACTGCCAGGTTTGCTCCAGTGATGGGGAGGGAGGGGATGATGAGGTCACTGACTCTACGTGGTTGCCTGATAGAAGAGAGGAGGAGGCACATCTCCAACGAGGCAGGATGCCCTCCAGGGGTCAGCTTACGGGCAGCCACCCAACTGCATCACACCACAGAGCTCCGCATGTGCAGGGCGCTGCTTACTCCCTGCGTATTTTGAAAAGTTCTTTGGTGTGGGCCTTTTTTGATACGTGTGCAGCAGATCGCACCGTTGCTGTTTGCAACATATGTCTGAAGCGTATCAAGCATGGCCAAAACAGCAGCCACTTGGGCACCACATGCTTGACCAGACAAATGTAGACCTCCCATGCAGTCTGTTGGCAACAGTACTTAAAAAACCCACACCAAAGAACAAGGTGTACCTCTCCTCTAGACTCCAAGGTGTAGAATTAGGTGTGCCAAGAACTTGCAGGCAATCTGCTATCGCTACACCAACATCTGATTGCAGCAGGCAAATTTCCCTACCCCAGTTGCTAAACCTTCAAAAGAAATTCAGTCCCAGCCATCCACATGCTCAGTGACTGAATGCTAGCTTGGCTAAATTGCTAGCACTCTAACTGCTGCCTTTTCAGCTGGTAGACTCTGCCCCCTTTTGTGAATTTGTGGAATGTGTGGTACCTCAGTGGCAAGTTCCCAAATGCCATTTCTTTTCACAGAAGGCAATTCCGGCTCTCTACCAGCATGTGGAAGGTAATGTCTTGGCCTCGTTGGACAGGGTGGTCAGCGGTAAGGTGCATATTTCCTCTGACTTATGGTCCAGCAGGCATGGACAGGGATGTTAGCTTTCTTTCATGGTGCACTGGGTAACTCTGCTGGCAGCTGGGAAGGATGCAGGACAGGGTGCAGTATTGTTGTAGCTTGTTCCACCACCATGCCTCCAAAATTCTAGAAGTGGGGATTCTGCCACACCTCTCTCTCCCCCCCTCCTCTTCTTCTTCCTCTATGGCCTCTTCCTCTGCAGATTTGTCCTCTGAACCAGCGGTGCTCCGTAGGCATTCAAGGGGCTACACAAGCACTCAGGCAAAAAGATGCCATGCGGTGCTTGAGTTGGTCTGCCTAGGGGACATGAGCCACACTGAGGCAGAGATTCTGTCAGCTCTGCAGGGGCAGACTTAGAGGTGGTTGACGCCACACCAGTTTCAGCCAGGAATGGTGGTTTGTGACAATGGCACCAACCTCCTCTCCGCCCTCCGACAGGGACACTTGACCCATGTTCCCTGTTTGGCTCATATCCTTAATTTGGTGGTGCAGCAGTTCTTGTGCAGGTACCCAGGCTTACAGGATCTCCTGAGGCAGGCCAGGAAAGTCTTTGGGCATTTCTGCCAGTCATATATTGCCAGTGCTCTGCTGGCTGACCTTCAAAAGGAATGCAACCTGCCCAAGAACCACCTCATGTGTGACATGCCCACCAGGTGGAACTTAACATTGGCAATGCTGCAGTGGCTGCACACACGGAAGAGGGCAATCAATGAGTACCTGTGTGAGTATGGCACAGGACAGGGTCAGGAGAGCTTGGCTTTTTTTCGCCACGCCAGTGGTTACTGATCAAGGATGCATGCACTGTCCTGTCACCATTTGAGGAGGCCATGAGGATGGTGAGCAGTGACAGTGCGTGCATCAGTGATACTGTCCCTCTTGTCTTCCTCTTGGAGCACAAGCTTCATGGAATAATGGACAGGGCACTTGAGGCAGAACAGAGGGAGGAAGAGGAGGACTTCCTTACCTCTCAAGGCCCCCTTTATCCAGGCAGTATTCCTGCAGGCCTGCCGATCACACAGGAAGAGGAGGAGGAGGATGAGGATTGTGTCAGCATGGAGGTGGAGCCTAGCACTCAGTATCAGCAGCGGTCTTTAAGGGATTGTTTTCAGTCCCCAGAAACCCATGGACTTGGCTGGGAGGAGGTGGCTGTCGATCATGTCATCCTTAGTGACCCAGAGGACTCCGGATCGAATGCGTCAGCAAACCTTCGCTGCATGGCCTCCCTGATCCTGCAAAGCCTGCAAAAGGACCCTCGGAATCATGGTATCAAGGAGAGGAATCATTACTGGCTGGAAACCCTTCTTAATCCACATTACAAGGGTAAGGTTGTGGAACTTATCCAGCCTTCGCAGAGGGAGCAGAGGATGAAACATCTTCGGGAGGCCTTGCAGAAAGGTTTGTGCAATGCGTTTCCAGAGCCTGGGAGGTTACAATTTCCTTGTCCTCCTGGACAACATGTTGCTGAGGCTTCGGTCAGTCACAGAAGGAGCGGTTGGAGAAGTTGGCCATCTGACTGATGTGTTCAGACAATTCTTTAGTCCGCAGCCCCAAGGTCTGATTGGTTCCAGCAACCATCGCCAGTGTCTGATTTACATGGTGCAGGAATACCTAGCGGCAAGATCAGACTTGGAGACCTTTCCAACCGAAAATCCACTGGGTTACTGGGTCTTGAGGATGGATCACTGGCCAGAGCTTGCACAATATGCAATTGAGCTACTGGCCTGTCCTGCATCCAGCGTTCTTTCTGAACGCACATTTAGTGCTGCTGGAGGCTTTGTAACCGATCACAGAGTGCGCCTGTCTACAGACTCAGTTGATCGGCTCACCTTCATAAAAATGAATCAGTCTTGGATCACCAGCTACCAAGCACCTGATGCTGATGTAACCAATTAATTTTTCTATGAATGTGAGATCCCTTGAAGACTGCCTATGCTGAGTGACTATCCAGTTACGCTGAGTGACTATCCTATTCCTTCTCAATGTTCATGTTGATAGCTTCTAAGAACATTTTTGTTTCAGGGCACCACCACCAGTGCCTAAGGCCCAATTTTTCTGCCCCCCTTTAACAGGGGCATATCATTATAATTTTTGCTGTAATAATTCACAGCAGGGCTTGTTCTTGCACTCAACTAGAGTATCTGTGAGGTGTTGCAGTGTTGTGGCACCACCACCAGTGCCTAAGGCCCAATTTTTCTTCCCCTGTTTAACAGGGGCGTGTAATTACAATTTTTGATCTAATATTTCACAACAGGGCCTGTCCCTGTGCCCACCAAGAGTAACTGTGAGGGCTTATAGTGTTGTGGCACCACCATCACACCACCACCAAAGGCCCAGTTTTTCTGCCCCTGTTCAACAGGAGCATGTAATTACAATTCTTCATATAATATTTCACAGCAGGGCCCATTCCAGCACCCACCAAGGGTAACTGTGAGGGCTTACAGTGTTCTGGTACCACCAACACCTAAGGCCCAATTTTCCACAGAGTATATAGGGCAGGCCATATAGGCCATATAGTATATACAGGCGGTCCCCTACTTTCAAACATCCGACTTACAAAAGACTCCTACTTACAAATAGAGGGAGACAACAGGAAGGAAGAGGAAATCTACCCCTAGGAAGGGAAATTATCTCCTGTAAGAGTTGATATGGTAAAAAGGTGTCTCCACTGATGCTTTATCACCAATCCTTGTTTCCCTAATAACCCCAAATTTTCAAAATCCAATTGTCATTGGGACAGAAAGTGAGGTAAAATCTTCTGAACAGGGGCACAGACAGCAAAACAAATGTTACAGGGGTGATAACCCTTCCCTATGTTATCCAAAAAGCTTAAAAATTGATTTTTTTTTGGCTGGAACTACACTTACAAAATGTACCTGTTCCAAATTACAAACAGATTCAACTTAAGAACAAACCTACAGTCCCTGTCTTGTTTGGACCGCCTGTATACTGCTGTTCAGAGTATATAAGGTCTGGGGTCCCACGCCTTTTCTTTTTTTAATTTGGGTGTGGGGTTCCCCTTAATATCCATACAAGACCCAAAGGGCCTGGTAATGGGCTGGGGGGGGGGGGGGTACCCATGTCATTTTTCTCAATAATTTTCATCCATATTGCCGGGACCCGACATTACATTACAGCCGCAAGCAGTTTTACGTGACTTTTATTCCTTTAGAAATGTCATTTTGTGTAGGGACTGCTCTAAACATGGGGAACACACGCCAATTTACAAGCATACTTTAGTCACCCCCCAGGTATGATATTTAAAGGAATATTTCACTTTTATTTTTTCACTTTAAGCATTATTAAAATCACTGCTCCCGAAAAAACTACAGTTTTTAAAACTTTTTTTGCATTGATACATGTCCCCTGGGGCAGGACCCAGGTCCCCAAACACTTTTTTAGGACAATAACTTGCATATTAGCCTTTAAAATTAGCACTTTTGATTTTTCATGTTCGGGTCCCATAGACTTTAACGGTGTTTGAATGAACTGAACTGGGGGGGTGTTCAGCTCATCCCTAATAGACCCCCCAGGTACGAACTTTAAAGAGGAATATTTACTTTTTTTGTTTCACTTTAAGCATTATTAAAATCACTGCTCCCGAAAAAACGGCAGTTTTTAAAACTTTTTTTTGCATTGATACAAGTCCCCTGGGGCAGGACCCAGGTCCCCAAACACTTTTTATGACAATACCATGCATATAAACCTATAAAATTAGCACTTTTGATCTCTCCCATAGACAATTCATTATAGCCGCGAGTAGTTTTAAATGACTTTTTTTCCTGTCATTTTGTGCAGGAACTGTTCTAAATACTGGAAAAATGCGCCACTTTACAGGCATATTATAGACACCCCCCAGGTACGAAATTTAAAGGAATATATCACTTTTATTGTTTCACTTTAAGCATTATTAAAATCACTGCTCCCAAAAAAAGGCCGTTTTCAAAACTTTTTTTTTTTGCATTGATACATCCCAGGTCCCAGGTCCCCAAACACTTTTTATGACAATACCAAGCATATAAGCCTATAAAATTAGTACTTTTGATTTCTCCTATAGACTTTTAAAGGGTGTTCCGCGGCTTTCAAATTTTCTGCGAACACCCCAAATTGTTTGCTATTCGGCGAACAGGCAAACACCCGATGTTCGAGTCGAACTTACGTTCGACTCGAACATCGGGCTCATCTCTAATTATAACACGTGACACTCTAAGAGACAGCAGATTACTTTTAAACTATACTTTTGTCTTAGTGACCCGGAGGAGGAAAGGAGTTGATCACCTCTGTATATCCCCAATGGTTAGTTCTGATGGGGAGTTTAGTAAGGTCATGGTATAAAGCATTGTTTGGCCTGCTTATTAAATATAAGCGGTCATTGATTTCTAGTGAGTGAGCACTTTATTGGAGTCATTCTGGTTCATAGAAGGTCACCTAAGGAGAAGAATCGTCAGTGTGGCACAGCAACCTGTTCAGCACTTGAATGGGCTATACACTTTTGTTTTTGGAGCACTGAGTCACTAGTTCTGTTTTATCACTTTGCTTACTGAATTTTACATGAAAAACAGGAGAATAGTGTATTTGTATTATCACAGTCACATTGGTTCCAAATAAGTTTGTACATTATATTAGTACGATTGTTATTATTGGTAGCTCCACTTTTTCACATACATGTAAGTGGTAAAAACCATTATAGCATTGCAATCTGACAAAACATTTATTTTTTTATTACATCATTTTAACAAAAAAAGTTTATTTGGAATATGGAAACATATGTGTAACCACTTTTACAAATATTAATATATTACATATTAATATTTTGAAAGTATTAACATTGAAAGTGTTCATTATTCCTGATGAGTGGACTGGCACAGCCCCAGTGCTTCCCTTTCAGCTTTTCTTTCAACTCCTTGCAGTTCAGAAATATTTGTTAAACATTCTTCTTATTATTATTATTATCATTAATAATGTGATGTAAAAGCAGGTTGCAGCTAAGGTTTGAAACCTACATAGAGAAAATAATTTTGGATCAGGTGTTAAATCTCAAGGGAGATGTTTTATGACTTAATAATGCTTGAAAGTTGCCCTTCAAAAATCCTGGCATTAAAAACACTTAAAACTTTACTCTTCTTGATGAACCAGGCGTTATAATTAGGTCTGATAATAAGGCCTGAAATGTCACTTATGGCAGGTGGCAATCGGCAGATTGTTGGTATCTATTAGCTTGCTGGATTAAGTAATTCTACAATAATTAAATAGTTGTATATTACTTATTTCAATGAGTTGATTTATTAAAGCATTGCAAAGAACAATGGTGCTTGTACAAAGTGAAATATTCAATAGAAGCTGCTTAATTCAGTTCATTGCAGCCATATCAGTTGCCTAATGATTTGTCTTGGCAGCTATGAGTTACTGCACTTTGCACATCACCAATTCCTTTAATTGCTCTACTGTAAAAAAAAATAAAATAAAATAAAGTGTATAGATGCAACAGCCATTTGCAAAATAAAAATTAGGTTTTAGAACTCACCCAAGGAACAGCAATGAATCTGAAGTGGCTGCATGTTACCTAACCTAATTATTTTTTTTATATGTGTGCTCAAAAACATTACAACCAGTTACAACCAGGTAACAAGACAAGAAAACAGATAAAGTAAATATCTAAATAGCATATATTGTTCTCAGGAAATTTTAGTTATGCATCATACAGCCATGGTAATTATGGATAGCTGAGTGGTTAACATGGTATGATAACCGTATATTTATCATCTGTTGAGGGGTTGTTGTTATGGCAGCTTTCATGCTATATACTGTATAATATTTGACTTTGGGCTTTTTCTTCACTATTTAGTGTGGCGTGGAGTGGAGGTTTGTATGATCTGGGTGGTTAACATATTACTATGGTACCTTGATAGCCTATAGTATATTTGGTTCCCACTTGAATTTACAAATCTGATTAGAATTTTACAATTCTGGTCTACATGTTGAATTAAAATGTGGTTCTTTTTATGTGCTCCCCTTTACCCTGGTCTGTTCTAGTGCTTGTTTATTTGTATCTGTCTTTGCCTGTCTCCATTAGAATGGTGCATCATCTGAACCTGGTTTGTCTGTTTTTGTTAGTCTGTATGGATTCAAATTTTCAAACCCCTATCTTTTTCAGCATATGGCTTTATCCTTCTTGCCTGTTTGATTTATAACCTAAAAGGATATATTAAGAAAATGAATACCATCAAGTAATTTCCTTCTCAGGGGTGTACCAACTTCTCAGGGGAGTACCAACATCCTGTAATGGATGTGATTATGAGTGTTATGGTGAAATGCCTATTTCAAATATAACCATATAGATATAAGTGCTTATCTCTCTCTCTCAGCTATCAGCCTTAACCATATTCAATTAGATGTCTGCCAGCTTACCCCCCCCCCCTCTTCATGTGGAACAGAATTGCAAGAATTAAGAACAAGTTAAAAGAAGATTGCGCCTGTTTTCAAGAACTGGAAACAAGACACCCTATTTAGCTATGATAGTCTGCTATTCCCTTATATAGATATAACCCAGCTAAAAGCTTATACTTTGTCACAATAATGAATATGTATATATTGTGGTCTACATACGCTGGTATACACACATACATGGTATAATATCCGGCTCACGGTATATTAGCCGGGGTCCAGGAAGTAATAAAAGCAGAAGTATCAATCTACTGAACTCCTGTATGTGTCAGTAATTTGCTTCAAGTGTGCACACTTTTACATTGAAGGTTAATTTGGCCAGGGGGACAGAAACAAAAGTACCAAACTGGTTCTGGTTCGGTCCAAAACATTTGGCGCCCAATGTGGGGCTTGAGATTGGCCCAAAAGGAAGCTGAACTAAGAGGACACTGAAAGAGGACCAAAATACGGGCGGACCAGAGCCTGATCAACTCTGGAGAAAACGGTAAGACATTTTCCTTAATAGGTTGTCTGCTGTTTGATCCGCATCTGTATTTGGTTAATTTCTGTCTCCGTATCGGCTTCCCGCGGTCCACAAAGACAGGTATATATCTTGTCTTGAGCCTATTTATATAGTACGAACCTGCAATTGTTTCTGACCTGCCTGTATTTGGAGTGTTTTGTGTTTTGTTTTATCGTGTTTTGTGACGGCCGTTGTGAATGAGGGATTGATTATATAGTCACGGACGGAATAATTGACGTGGTTAAACTTCTCCTGAGGATTTAAGTCATGAGAGGGCGTCGGGACGCGGTAAACTTCTCCTGGGGGAAATAATTGTGCGGTGAAGCACGGGTTACCAGGAGGGGGCATCAAGTAATACGCCCAGCGGTGGCGTGGGGATCCCGTGAGAATCTGATTAATCCCATATTTCATTTCAATTGTCACATTAATTGTTGTTGGTAATGTCATGTCCTAGATGTGTCTGTGGACTGTTATTTGGAATTAATGAGGAGACTTGGGGCCTGGTCACGAAAGTAGAACCAGGTTATAAGAGATCTATTCTTGGTTACAAACCCCTACTGCCACATACTGTGCATTTATTGGTGTTTAGATTGAATGTGTGTAGTGTAAATATCAGCTGCTGGTGTTTCATGTCTGCTCATTAAGTGTTTTATTAGAGATCTTCTCAGTTCCTCATCTCCACATCATTGTGTATTTCTATTCAGTTCTTTTTTCTCTCTCTCTCTCTCTCTCTCTCTCTCTCTCCAGTGTCTTATTAGAGATCTTCTCAGTTCCTCATCTCCAAATTACTACTGCGTATTCCTACTCAGCTGTGTCTCTTTTTCTCTCTCTCTCTCCTGTGTCTCATTCTTGTTCAAACCTAAGAATTGTGACATGGGACACAAGTTAGCGAAGCCAAAAAAGGGCAATCTGGCCTGTGATTTGGTATTAGAACAGGAGGGAGAGGATGCTGTGAAAAAGGGAAAGAAATTAGCAAAAGTGTGTGGGATTGATATGCATTTGGGTGGGAGATTACAAGTAGATGAATGGCGTACTGTTTTTTGAAACATAAATAAGGTCTGTTGTCAGATTATGGGTTGCTACGAGCAGCAGATGCTTGATTTAAAGTTGCAAACGCTATTCATGAAGAAGAGGGTGGCTGGAACAGGAAACAAACCAAAATGGTTGCATTGTGTACGTGTACAAGAAAACTAGAAAAGAGGAAGCTAAATAGTCAGCCACCGCCCTATATTGGCGTCTGGTCCCCAGGAAGTAGACACTGCCCTTCGTCAACCGCCCCTCTGTTCTAAGTGACACCTCCCCCTGTGGCAACACGCCCCATGCCACCGCCCCATGAACCGCCCACACCGAAACCCACCCACATGTTTCCAGTGATGGAGCATAGTAGCAATCAATGTAGCATTTTAATTAAATAAATAATTTATGTATAGGATGTATTGAATATTTCTGAATATTTCAGTCAGTCTGAATTTAGTTGTAATTGCTTACCCTTGCATTATTGAAGCTAAAAGGTGTTTCTTTTGGTTTTAATTGTGTTTAAGCTGTATTAGCAATAATTGGGGAGTTTAAAATGTTCAATTTCAATATTTAACAGTATTATAAATAAAGAAGAAGTTTATGTATTCTGAAAAAAAAAGAAAAAGACTCAGTATCTAATTAGAATGTTTAGAAAGAAAATAAATATGTATGTTGTGGAGATCGGCTGGACCGAGGCTCCCTATAAAAAATTATTCTGTATGGAGATGGTTCACATCTCTACTCTAAAACGCCTGAAGTCAATATGTGTACAAGAATTTTACTGATTTGGGTTTTAGCATGCTGAACAGAGCGCATAGACACATGTTAGCTGCCGCATTTATTTCAGGTCTTAAAGAGTCAATCCGAAAGGGTCTGAGTATAGAGAACCCACAACCTTGGAGCTTGAGACATTGTTATTAGTAGTTATTAGGTCCAGAATCCTCACAGGACAGTAGAGAGTAGCTCCTCTCATGATGGCCTCTGACACACCCTATCTGCGCCCACCAGTACCAACTCCACGTGTCTGCTACAACTACGAAAGACCCAGCCACTCCAGAAGGGAATACCAAAGCCCATGGAAATTCACCCACAGTCAACCAAGCCCCAACCGTGGTCCACATGAAAGCACCCAGTACCAGAGACATGACACCTCACCTCGCCTACCTCTCCGGATCACATGGACCTTCTCCACAAGGATTCAGGCAAGCTTGTTTCACCTGCCAGCTACACCTGGACTGTTATGCCACAAGGTTCCCAGAACTCCCCCTCCCAATTTGCCAAGGCAACGGCCCTCATTCTGGACACCTGGATGAAGTTACACCCAGACATTGTACTCCTTCAGTATGTAGATGACCTCCTGCTTGTGATTGCCTCAATCTACTCTGAAAGCCTCCTCTACCACCTAGTTGAGCAAGGTTGCAAGGCCTTAAAAAGCAAAAAGTCCAGAAAGAAGGTGATTTTCCCAGGCCTCTGCATCTCTCAAGGCACCTGACATCTCACTGAAGAAAGAATTGCTGCAATCAAGGGCATCCCTTTGCCTCAAGGTCAAGCAATCCCTTTATGATGCCCTGAAATCTGAACCTTTCCTGCTTTCTCCAGAAGCTGTGGACAATTTTGAAACTCTGAAGGAGATCCTCTCAACAGCCTCTGCTTTGGGACTAAAAGATTTTCAAACTGTTTGTCTCAGAGAGGCAAGGACATGCCACAGGAGTTTTGGCTCAGGCCCATGATAACAGACTCAGGGTATCACTCCTGTCAACTGGACTCAGTGGCCAGGGGGGGACCCTCCTGCCTTAAAGCCGTCTGTGCAGTCCAATGCCCCTGATGACATAACTGCCATACTGAACCAAGTGCAGCCCAAACACCTGCCCTCAGCAAGACACCTCAGACTTCAGTGTGCCTTGCTTCTCCCCGATAACATCACCATCCTCCGATGTGATACCCTTAACCCATCCACTCTCCTTCCTCTTCTCGAGGGGGGAACCTCTTTGGAAAATGATTCTCATCTCACCGCTCATGACTGCGTCGAAGTGATGAAGATGGACACAACACACTTACCGACAGTCAGTGAAACAGCATGCAAATTGGCAGAAGGTAATTTTGGGATCATCTGGAAAACCAGAGGGTTCCTGACAGCAGCAGGAACACCTGTAAAACACAGTGCAGCTATCAAGGACTTAATGGATGCCCTACTCTGCTGGGAAACAAGCTGCTGATCGAACGCGAGAAGTGGTCAGCAGAGTGAATGCACCTATCCTGGATGACCCAATAGACACCCCTGAAGAGACTGTACAAACCATTATGATTCTACAAAACCTTCCTGTAAACAGGACTCACCTCAAGGGGCAACAAGAGACAGCTGACAAAGAAGAAAAAGAAGTGTGGATCAAAAAAGGAGCCACAGAAGTTGAAGGAATCACGGAATTAAACAAGAGACTGTGTCTGTCACGTAGGCCGGAAGCCTATCCCGTTACCAACATGACGGCGAAGACCACAGCTAAAAGACTTTTAACAGAAATAGTGTGCAGATATGGTGTCCCAGAGGTTATAGAGAGTGATCAGGGGCCGGCTTTCACGGCCTCAGTAACCAAGGAGATATGGACAGCTCTAGGTAGGGATCACACTAGCTTTCCACACCTCATACCATCCTCAGAGTAGTGGGAAGGTGGAAAGACTGAATGGCACAATAAAGTCTAGAATGCTGAAAATGTCTCAGGAAACGGGAATGAGTTGGCCAGACCAGACGGCCTACCCATTGCCTTTGCCATTGCCTTGTTCAGTGTTAGGTACACTCCAAGGGGAAATCATGGTTTGTCATCTTATGGGATATTGTTTGGTTCAGTCCTCAGTCTAGGTTGTTATTTCCCACAACAGTTGCAGCTCTAATCTGATGTATTAACTGTGTATGTGACTGTTTTATCTTGAGAATTAACCCGTATCCGTTCGGAAGTGTTTTCTTCCATTCCAGATCCTGAGCTGGATACAGGAACGCACAAGCTGGTTCCTGGTGACTAGGTCATGGTAAAGAAGTTTGTGAGGAAACACACCCTTGAACCCAGATATGATGGTCCTTTCCAAGTCCTTCTGACAACTACCACATCAGTAAAAGTGGCCGGAAGGAACTCGTGGATACACGCCTCTCACCGCAAGTCCTGTGCCCGAGGAAGAGGCTGAGGAGACCAAGCCATGATCCTGTTTATCTTTTTTATTGTGATTGTTGTTCAGGCACAAGAAGTAGCCATCAAACAGAAAGATGGCATAACCCAATTCTGGTATAATTCATCCAACACATGTTGCCACTTTCATATCCCCTTATAGTAAGATACTTCCAGGTACTGATTACAGTGTCCAGTCCAATGAAAGAGCAATAGGTCCCATGACTGTGTATGTATGTGTCACTGACACATATTGAAGTCACTCTTAGATAGAATGACAATCAACAAGCACACAGATCAACACTTCACCTAAGGTTATTGTGAGTTTTACAGTGAGGTGTCTGCAGATCTAGCGCAAAATCAAGTTCAGTCCTTAGGGGACGTGTACTGGATCTGTGGAGGCATGAAAATTAGAAATAGAATGACAGGACAGGGAATAGGAGAATGTGCAATGGCTAAAACCATAATGCCCTTGCAAATTCTCTCAGAGAACCCAGAGCCAGAAGCAAGCGATGTACCCAAACACAACAGAAGAGGCAGGAGTGCCCCAGCAGGAGGTTTTGACCTCCACGTATACATAAATGCCATAGGGGTCCCAAGGGGGGTCCCGGATGAGTTCAAAGCAAGAGACCAAGTAGCAGCGGGTTTTGAGTCACTGATTCCCATTATCACTGTAAATAAAAATGTAGACTGGATAAACTACATCTACTATAACCAACAAAGATTTGTTAACTACACCAGAGATGCACTCCAAGGTTTAGCCGAACAGTTGGAAGCAACTTTACACATGACTTTCCAAAACCGTATGGTCTTAGACATGCTCCTAGCTGAAAAGGGGGGTGTATGTAAAATAATCCCCGAGACAAGCACATGTTGCACTTACATCCCAGACAACACCGGCCCAAATGGTAAAGAGACTTTAGCCATCCAGAAACTAGAGGACCTGTTCAAAGAATTAAAACAGAATTCAGGGCTCACCAACCCCTGGGATCAGTACTTTACCTGGATAAAGGGAGGATGGCAGGGATTGTTGACCCAGATAGGAATAGCTACCCTGGTAATGGCTGCCATAATCTGCTGTGTTCTCCCCTGTATTAGGAAGTGTGTAGAAAAAGCTGTTGATCAAACTACCCCTACGTTCATGAACCAAGAGATACCAGATGATGATGACGATGTCTATGCAAGGCTTGATGAAAATTATGATGATAATTATGTGTTACACTCCGTTACAGTCACCCTCCCCCGAGATGCAACACCGTAGGGCTATAGGGACAGATAACATTTGTCCGCACTCTCCCAGCTGTATCGAGGGGGGTAGTGAACTAGTCGCTGCCCTTTCTCTACATACAGCTTAAAAGAGTTGCAGAGGGGGATGGGCTGGGTGGTGTAGGCCTTTCAGTGTGAGGGACAGTTTTGTGAAATAAGCATTTCAAGGAGGGAACTGTAATGGATGTGATTATGAGTGTTATGGTGATGCCTATTTTAAATATAACCATATAGATATAAGTGCTTATCTCTCTCTCTCAGCTATCAGCCTTAACCATATTCAATTAGATGTCTGCCAGCTTACCCCCCCCCCCTTCATGTGGAACAGAATTGCAACAGTTAAGAACAAGTTAAAAGAAGATTGCGCCTGTTTTCAAGAACTGGAAACAAGACACCCTATTTAGCTATGATAGTCTGCTATTCCCTTATATAGATATAACCCAGCTAAAAGCTTATACTTTGTCACAATAATGAATATGTATATCTTGTGGTCTGCATACGCTTGTTTTATTTGATATTTGATTTGATAACAAAAAATCCGTCTCACGGTATATTAGCCGGGGTCCAGGAAGTAATAAAAGCAGAAGTATTAATCTACTGAACTCGTGTATGTGTCAGTAGTTTGCTTCAAGTGTGTACACTTTTACATTGAAGGTTAATTTGACCAGGGGGACAGAAACAAAAGTACTGAACGGTTCTGGTTCGGTCCAAAACAATCCTATAAATGTTTTCAACCAACCAAATGTATTTATTCAGTCTGAATTAAAAATATACAGTATGGGGGCGTGGCCTGACCTGACACGAAGATGGCTGCTTAATTCCACAGCTCCTGCCACCTCACGACCTGATTTCAGCTTACAGGAGGCTCAACAGCACGATACCTGCCTCAAATTATGGGGACTGCTTCCAGGAACACCTCAGCTTCACGTTCCCGATCACCGAGGGAACACCCGAAGCACACGGGACACAATATTGCCGAAATGTTTAAAACGGGCAGAGGAAACATGGCGTCCTCCCGTCACAGGACCTCACAGGCCGCATCTTCCTCTCACCTAGGAGAACCGTCTCTCACTCCTCCCGTCAGCCTAATGGGAGACATTACTCCGGAGGCACAACCCCACCACCAACTCAACATAAACGATCTACGGATGATCACTACCGACATTAAAGACACTCTTTCCGCTGCCATTTCGGAACTTCGTTTAGACATCCGCGCCCTGTCTGATAGAGTCACGGCGGCGGAACAAATGGCTGAACAACATGATCTACAACTGCGCAAAACCACCCGCCATGTAGATGCCCATACCCTGCAGATGAGGGAAATGCAGAGACACCTCGAGGATCTTGATAATCGGGGCAGAAGACGTAACTTGAGGGTCAGGGGTCTCCCTGAGTCAATTGAAGGAGATCAACTGATTCCCTCTGTCACCAGCCTGTTCAATGGCATTTTACACAAACCTCTCCAGACGCCTGTCGACTTTGAAAGAATCCACCGAGCACTGAGACCCAAAGGAAGAGACACTGATCCACCCAGGGATATCATATGCTGTCTGACTGACTATAAGGTCAAAGAAGAAATTCTTAGACAGGCTAGAGGTATCCCGCAGATCATACACGAGGGGAAGAACATCCAGATATTCCAGGACCTGTCAGGCATAACCCTCCAACACCGCAGAGACCTGAAACCCCTGCTAGACACCCTCCGCGCCAAAGGCATCACCTATAAATGGAAGTATCCTTTTTGCCTGGCTGCCACCTCGCAAGGCGGCACAGCCTTCCTTAAAGTGCCTGAGGACCTTCCTTTCTTTTGTGAGGCATTAAACATCCCCAATGTGGAGGTACCTAATTGGTACGCGGACTTTCGTCGCTCGGCTGTGAGGAGGGAACAGCAGCCTGCAGAATCTATGGAAGCTACCAATTCAGGCCACAGGAGGAGAAGATCGCCCTCCACCACAGCGCATCACGGCACCCACAATACTCGCCACCATAACTTCAACACGGCCGATTTGCCCTCATCGAGGAGAGCCAGACGAGACCGCTAGAATTACAGGGAAGTACTCCATGTCACAGCACTCTACTTTTTCTGTTATGCCACGTTAGGCTACACTTGTTCTTTATTTGTTTTTTATACAACTAAGCTGTTCTAATTACTTGACACAACGCACAAGTGCCTGATCCTATTGAGTCTATCATTAACCAGCGCTGTATGCAGAGATCATCCGTGACGTATGTGCTCGGAACGAGTACACTAACGGGACTTGGAATAATCTCCTCACACCGCGCTTCCTTCACTGAGGTTCCAACGCATAACCAGTAAACTACAGTTCCCATACTGCCTCGGGAGCCAGAGCCGGAAACACGTACCTGCTTGCGTACTCGACGCGGAAGTCTACCTCTTCTCATACTGGCTCACATCATCTTAACCATCACCACAAGGGGATCGCTCCATGCGCAATGTGGCTACTGGCGCTGACTAACACGCCCACCACTCACCTTGACCCACAACCAAAGCCACAGCTCAATAACAGGTGAACGACACACAAGAATAGCGCGGCACACCTCATATACGGCAACCACACCGGACGTCAGAGACCCCGCGACACCATCCTAATCCTCAAGTCGACTGCCTCGTCTCAGACGATCGCTCCAGGGACCCCCGCAGGCAGAAATACACAACTCACACCTCTCCTGCAATGGACTCACGAAATACACCAGCATTTTACTGCATAAGCAACTGCTTAAAGGTTGGTGGAACATTCTCCTCATGCTTGTGTAGCAGTTACCTCGGAACCTACTGTCGGAAAAGGCGAAGGGCTGCTTGAGGTATTTGGTTACCCCACACGCATATACCAGACTGACTCCCAGGATCCAATAAACGCTCTAGGATATGACATTAATATGCAACAGCAATATGTCGTGAGTTCTCCCCTCACGTAGGACAATTGGGTGAAGGGAGTACTCAACACAGAATGGGGTACAATATTACAGTGTCATTTATTCGGAACAGACTTAGGCAACAGACTTTCATGTACAGGCACATCCCCAAGCCACACCTAAGGGTGAATTCGTGCCTTACACGGGCTATGAGTAAGTTGTTAAGGTTTATCTCAGGTTTTAGTTTGCTAGATAAAATAGTAGACCACACTAACATCCTCAGTGACCGCGGAGCGAATGTTAAATCCAGACTCGCACCCTGGACTCTCCACCATACGCATATACGGGTATGGTGGTGACCCCAACAGTCTGAGTTTGCCTCATGCAGAGTACGAGACTGAAAACTACTTCCACAAAGTGCTCCCTTACAAAAGCAGTTACTGAGAATATAGGAGTTATTTGGTTTGTTATAATTTTTCTTATGTATCCACAAGCTTATAAAATACAGCTGTACACCTACACCGTACAGATTCGTCAACACCCCTCCTACCATCCTTCTCCATGGTCAAGGGATGGCAGGACACTCTCCACTTACGTATATCCGCCAATTATCTCGTGTCAGGATCTCACCAACCCCCACACAGTAACGGTGTAGTGTTCTAGCCTACCTACCGTGGGCTTTGCACTACTCCTGCGCTTATACACAACACGATACCAACAGCCCTCCTCAAGACAGTAAGGCTCTAATCAGAACCCACCCCCTGCTCCATTACTTATCCTTTCGGGTTTTTTTTTTTTCCTCTCCCCAACCCGACGGAGGTCAGGGACCTCAACCGAGCATCAAAAGATGTGGTGCAACCACACACCTCTTTAAATCTCAAATCCATCAACGTCCGCGGTCTGAACACGCCCGAAAAATGCTCCCTTATACTCTCCTCGCTACATAAGTCCAAAACCCATGTAGCACTAATCCAGGAAACACATTTTAGAACGGACGCAATCCCAAAACTACATAATAAACAATTCCCAACAATATACCATGCAACCAATAATGAAGCCAAATCCAAATGGGTCTGCATTCTCATTTCTAAAGACTGCCCACTCATTGTCTCGGATACACACAATGACCCACAAGGACGCTTCATTTTCATAAAAGGTACCTTACACGGGAAACACATCACAATTGCCAACCATTACACCCCTATTACACACCAAGTCTCCTTTTTCCGCAACACGTTACGACTACTCACGACTTTTAGCTATGGTACGTTGATAATCAGAGGCGATTTCAACGTACCTCTCAACCCCGCTCTCGACACCTCAAATGGCCATTCTTCCCTCACTTACAGAGCACTTTGTGCCATAAAAACGCAACTTAATGACCTACTAGTACACGACACCTGGCGCACAATGAACCCTAACGGAAAGGATTATACCTTTTTCTCTCCGCCACACTCCAAATACTCACAAATAGACTATTTTTTTATCTCCCAAGGCGATCTACCATTACTGAAGAACACTACCATCGAACCGATGGTTTTATCAAATCACAACCCCATAACCCTGACTCTTCATCTCCCTAACACGTTAGTACGTCAACATATATGGAGATTAGACAATTTCTTACTTACCGACACTGACATTTCAAGCAAGATCTCCCAACATCTTACCAACTACTTCACGGAGAATGAAACGGGTGACACGTCACCAGATATAATCTGGGCCGCACATAAATGTGTTATACGAGGCACTCTCATCTCGATAGCTGCATACCGTCACAAACTCAGACAAGCGAAACTGGTAGAACTGACTACACGCATCTCTAAACTGGAACAAAAACACAAACAATCCTTAGTCTCCGAGGCACTCATAGAACTCACACAAGCTAGAACAGAACTACTAGAAGAATTACATACCAGGATTAAACGCAAATACACACTGCAGCAGAAATGCTTCTACGAATTTGGTAACAAATCAGGGAAACTTTTAGCTAGAGCCCTACAAGCCAAAAAAGCAGCCCACACCATACATACAATCAAAGATCCTACAGGTAAATCCTTCGTCAATTCAAGTGACATTGCAAAACAATTTGTACACTATTTCACGGACCTATACAATTTACACTCCCCTCTACAGTCCAATACCCCAGCAGACAGAAAGGAAGCAATTGAAACATTTCTCGCCCAATTTGCCCCCACCCCCCTCACGGCGGAAGAATCCACTTCTCTAGATTCCCCATTAACATCAGAAGAACTCACGTTAGCCCTGAAACAGATGAAGCCAGGAAAGAGTCCCGGACCTGACAGACTCACAGTTGGGTATTATAAATCCTTTTCGGACATCCTTATACCCTCCCTAGTCAAAGCTTTAAAAAGTTTCTCACCATCAAGTACAGCATCCAAGGATGCATTAGAAGCACACATCACGTTTATCCCCAAACCGGGTAAAGATACTACCATGGTCTCGAACTACCGTCCAATATCCCTCCTTAACGTAGACGTTAAAGTATATGCCAAAGCAATCGCCAACCGTTTATTACCGCTAATTCCCAAACTTATCTCCACAGAACAAGTCGGTTTTGTTCCCGGAAGGGAAGCCCGAGACAACACCACTAAAGCCCTAGACATCCACCACTGGTTAACCACTTCTGACACACGCAGCTTCTTCCTGTCCCTGGATGCGGAGAAGGCGTTCGACAGGGTAGCTTGGGATTTTATGGAAAGCCACATTACACTCTATCGGCTTACCATTACAACTGGTCCAAATGATTATGGCTCTATACTCCTCACCCACAGCCAGAATAAGAGTGAATGGTCACCTGTTGGACGCCTTCTCCGTATCTAATGGTACGCGACAGGGATGTCCTCTGTCCCCCTTAATTTTTATACTCACAATGGAACCTTTACTCCGTAAACTTCAAGAAAACCCAAACATCAAAGGGATAGAAATTAATAATAAACAATTTAAAGTAGCGGCCTATGCGGACGATATCCTATTATTTCTCACAGACCCAATTATTACTATCCCCAACCTCCTTAAAGACTTCGCAACATTCAAATCCTTATCAAACCTACAGATAAATTTCTCCAAATCCAAAGCCCTTAACATTTCCTTACCCGCTGAGACAGTCACACAATGTAAACGGAACTTCCCATTCGGCTGGGAACCCCAGGCACTCACTTACTTGGGCATCAAAATACCCACTAAATTGACAGAAATCTACCGATTGAACTTCCTGCCTATCTTACGAATTATCCAGACAGACCTGCACAAATGGACCTCGGGCCCGTTTTCTTGGTTCGGAAGGTAAGCTATTTTAAAAATGAATGTGCTACCTAGACTGCTTTACTTATTTCAAACCATACCCATACAAATTCCCCCTGCCTTCTTCTCAACACTCAAGTGGTATTGTAAGAATTTTATATGGTCCTCCAAACAACCTAGACTAAACTGGACTAGATTAACGACTCCCAAGCTTCAGGGGGGGACTACATATACCTGACATGGAAAAATACTACTGGGTATGTCACCTTTCCAGAATAGACTGGCACGTTAATAGTACAAACAAAGACTGGGTACATATTGAGAACGCATTCACCCCGATACCGATAAAACTATTACCATGGATCAATCAAACAAAAGTACCAATAACAGCCTCATCAAACCCACTTATCACCTCCACATTAACTAACTTCAAAGCAGCATGCAAAACGCTCAGGCTAAAACCCATTCCCGGTCCCATGACACCTCTGGAAAATAATCCGGACTTTACCCCAGGAATATGCTCCCTCCACCCTGTGACTGATACAAACAGACCAAGACTCCAGGTGCATCAATTGTTCCACCAAGGAACTCTCCTAACGTTCCAAGCCCTGACTAGCAAATTTCCAGACTACCACATACCCTTCCACAACTACCTGCAGATCCGTCACTTCATCTATAGCCTCAAACCCACGACAAACTTGCACAGGGAACTCACGCCTTTTGAACTCTTATGCAACGACCCTGAACCCCAAAGACACCTCATCTCATCCATATACGCGCTCCTCTTTTCAACTGAGGAAATCAAAACGGATGACTTAGTTAAAAGGTGGGAAAAAGATCTGCAAATAGATCTCTCCGCCGAAGAATGGAAGCATGCCCTCTCTCATATGCATAAAGGTTCTCTCACTATATCAACTCAGGAGAATAGATATAAAATCTTTACGAAATGGTATAGGACTCCTGACAGAATTCACAAATTCCACCCCAACCTCTCTCCCCAATGTTGGCGGTGCAATGCATCAAGAGGTACACTACTTCACATATGGTGGGAATGCCCTCTCATCCAAAACTATTGGATCGAAATTCATCACTTAATCACACAGATAACGACATATACCCCAGACTTCACTCCCACCCAATATCTTCTCCATCACACATCACTTCCACAACACACTTATAGAAAATCATTAGTTCTACACCTCATAAACGCAGCAAACTTATGTGTTCTTGTACACTGGAGAACCACATCTCCCCCCACCATCTCTGAATGGATTCAGAGGGTAGATAGAGTGGCGGAAATGGATAACCTCATCCATCAAGCTTCGGACACACCATCCAAATACAAGAATACCTGGGCATGTTGGTTTCATTTTAAATCATCCCAAGACCAGACCGATTCCGCCAGTCCCTCACCCACTGGTTCAGGAGATATCTCAAACACATAAATACTTGAATAACCTCCTAAACTAACACAATACAGACCATCACTCTCCGTCCCCCTTACCTTTTTCGTTTCCCTTCCTTCCCTTCAATACACTCCCTACCACTTAAAAGGTGAACTGGAAGCCACTCAGTTTTTTTTTTTTTTTTTGGGGAAATACCTCAGAAATTATAATACTTTGCATGGCCAGAATTAATAAGCTACGAAACAGGTCTTTTCATATACTCCACACACTGGGCACAGATAGTTCCCCATAGGGGTGCCCAGTGTTGGGAGTGGAACTGCCTAGGCCAGATACACCAGAAACATCACCAAACACCACAAGGTTTGATACGACATTATGACAATCTCTCTTAACGATTTTTAATCAACCCCATCCTCTTTACCTACTGGTGATAACAGACAGGAAACAGGTCAATTATTTCTGTTATCAACATTATTCCATGAAATGTACAACCTAGACCTTTATGTTACATCTGTTAACTTGGTTATCTGTTACTCTGTGACATGCGCCTTTGTCTCACTTGATGTACCTTTGTGAAAACTTAATAAACTACATTTAAAAAAAAAAAAATATACAGTATATATACATAAAATTTACATTTTGCAAAATGGAATACCCTAACCTCCACTCCTACCCATATGACCTAGCACAGTGGTTCTCAACTCCAGTCCTCAGGACCCACCAACAGGCCAGGTTTGCAAGATAACTGAAATACATCACAGGTGATATCACTTGCTGCTCAGTGATTGCAGTATTCTAGTCTGCAACTCCCCAAGGTAATACTTAAAATCTGGCCTGTTGGTGGGTCCCGAGGACTGGAGTTGAGAACCACTGACCTAGCATTTATAGTACATAGCACACGTATCTGGGGTCTTTTATCTATCTACAACAAATGTACAATATATAAGACCATATAAGACCACAGATAATGTTGTTTTTTTAAAATGCTAGGTTGTATGGGTAGAAGTGGAGTTTAGAGTATTACATTTTGCTTACAGGTGTAATATACTGTATATAAGAAAGTCGATGTAATGTCATATAATGGAACAGCATGGTTGGAATTTTATGTATAGTTGTTTTTTGGTTTTTTTTTTTCATTTTAGACTGACTAAAACATGTGAAAATAAGTGTGTACTGTACCTTCAAAATCCCAGAGAACTTCACAAATTTTGCTTGAATCCTGACCTAAGCAGCATTGACCATGTTGACATATCTGCAAATCTGGACCTGCTTCATTTATACTGTTCATTAATCCTGTCCTGTCCTGACCTTTTGTTGCTCAAACTAGTCAATCTTTCCCCTGATCCTGATACTTTCAAATATTATTAGGGGTCATAGCATAGCAAATATACTACAGCCAAACTCATCAATATGATGAGTTGATTGAGCCTTAACCTGGGCATACAGTAGATGAATCAGATCTCAGCCGGTTCAGCAGGGACCAGCTAAGATTTGATCCATCTATGGGCAGGCTGGTTGTACCCAATCGACTTGGGTACAACAATCCTGTTAAAGTTTTAATATGCGATTGCTGCGGAGGCTATATTCACCAGCAGTAGTTGTGTTCTGCCAGCCGGCAAGGCTCCCTGCTGGCAGAGCACAGTAGCACTGTGGGAGTGCTCCCCCATCAACGCTGACTGTGTTGATGGGGGAATCAATTGATTTTCTTTCTTTTAATGATCTATGGGTTGTTTAAGCCCAGTACACAAGTACCGAAAGTCGGCAGCCAGCTTCTGTCAAAAGGTCTTGTTGGAAAACCAGCATTTCATCAGCCCTTGAAGCCAATGACTGCAAGCACTGATGAGTGCATTCTGACAGGGTCCTCTTTCATAATACAATAGCACAGAGGGAGAGATCCCTGCATCACACATTAATGTGTTGATGCAGGCATCTGTCAGTTTTTTGTTTGTTTTTTAAATCAGCATGCTGGTTGAATAAAAAAAAAAAAAGCATGTATAACCAGTTTTAGTGAGAATGCTTCACAACCTGTTGGTGATATTGAATATTCATGCTTATTGGAATTGAGCCTACTCCTGCAATACAATACTTGTTTGTCTGCATTAATCCTGAATTTCAATGGCAGCTGGTGAAGTTTTAGGATGGGGGAGCACCAGATCCCACTGTTCCTTTTTGACCACTCCCATTCCCCATAAGCCCCGCCCCTTATATAATCCACTTACTCTGTCCCCTGTATTCCACTTGCTTCCACCCATAGTGTCAGGAGTATACAGCTCAGCATCACAGGACAGAGCATATAGCCGCAACATCGCAGGACAGAGTATACAGCACCAGCATCACAAGACAGAGTATATAGCTCAGCATCACAGAACAGAGTAAATAGCTCAGCATCACAGATCAGGGTATATAGCTCAGCATCACAGGACATAGTATATAGCTCAGCCTCACAGATCATGGTATATAGCACAGCCTCACAGATCATGGTATAGTGCAGCCTCGCAGATTATGGTATATAGCGCAGCCTCGCAGATCATGGTATATAGCACAGCCTCGCAGATCATGGTATATAGCACAGCCTCGCAGATCATGGTATATAGCGCAGCTTTTCAGATCATGGTATATACCACAGCCTCGCAGATCATGGTATATAGTGCAGCCTCGCAGATCATGGTATAAAGCACAGCCTCGCAGATCATGGTATATAGCGCAGCCTCACAGATCATGGTATATAGCACAGCCTCACAGATCATGGTATAGTGCAGCCTCGCAGATTATGGTATATAGCGCAGCCTCGCAGATCATGGTATATAGCACAGCCTCGCAGATCATGGTATATAGCACAGCCTCGCAGATCATGGTATATAGTGCAGCTTTTCAGATCATGGTATATACCACAGCCTCGCAGATCATGGTATATAGTGCAGCCTCGCAGATCATGGTATAAAGCACAGCCTCGCAGATCATGGTATATAGCGCAGCCTCACAGATCATGGTATATAGCACAGCCTCACAGATCATGGTATAGCGCAGCCTCACAGATCATGGTATACAGCACAGCCTCGCAGATCATGATATACAGCACAGCCTCGCAGATCATGGTATATAGCGCAGCCTCGCAGATCATGGTATATAGCGCAGCCTCACAGACAATGTATACCCCACAGGTCATATATGTACAATGTATACCCCACAGGTCATATCTGTACAATGTATACCCCACAGGTCATATATATATATATATATATATATATATATATATATATATATATATATATATATATTTATATACAGTGGGGACGGAAAGTATTCAGACCCCCTTAAATTGTTCACTCTTTGTAATATTGCAGCCATTTGCTAAAATCATTTATTAATTTTTGCAGATTTGTTAAAAAAGAAAAACTGAAATATCATATGGTCCTAAGTATTCAGACCCTTTGCTGTGACACTCATATATTTAACTCAGGTGCTGTCCATTTCTCCTGATCATCCTTGGGATTGTTCTACACCTTCATTTGAGTCCAGCTGTGTTTGATTATACTGATTGGACTTGATTAGGAAAGCCACACATCTGTCTATATAAGACCTTACAGCTCACAGTGCATGTCAGAGCAAATGAGACTCATGAGGTCAAAGGAACTGCCTGAAGAGCTCAGAGACAGAATTGTGGCAAAGCACAGATCTGGCCAAGGTTACAAAAAAATTTCTGCTGCACTTAAGGTTCCTAAGAGCACAGTGACCTCCATAATCCTTAAATGGAAGATGTTTGGGATGACCAGAACCCTTCCTAGAGCTGTCCGTCCGGCCAAACTGAGCTATCGGGGGAGAAGAGTCTTGGTGAGAGAGGTAAGGAAGAACCCAAAGATCGCTGTGGCTGAGCTCCAGAGATGCAGTCGGGAAATGGGAGAAAGTTGTAGAAAACCAACCATCACTGCAGCCCTCCACCAGTCGGGGCTTAATGGCAGATTGGCCCGACGGAAGCCTCTCCTCAGTGCAAGACACATGAAAGCCCACATGGAGTTTGCTAAAAAACACCTGAAGGACTCCAAGATGGTGAGAAATAAGATTCTTTGGTCTGATGAGACCTAGATAGAACTTTTTGGCCTTAATTCTAAGTGGTATGTGTGGAGAAAACCAGGCACTGTTCATCACCTGTCCAATACAGTCCCAACAGTGAAGCATGGTGGTGGCAGCATCATGCTGTGGGGGTGTTTTTCAGCTGCAGGGACAGGACAACTGGTTCCAATTGAGGAAAAGATGAATGTGGCCAAGTACAGGGATATCCTGGACGAAAACCTTCTCCAGAGTGCTCAGGACCTCAGACTGGGCCGAATGGTTTACCTTCCAACAAGACAATGACCCTTAGCACAGCTAAAATAATGAAGGAGTGGCTTCACAACAACTCCGTGGCTGTTCTTGAATGGCCCAGCCAGAGCCCTGACTTAAACCCAATTGAGCATCTCTGGAGAGACCTAAAAATGGCTGTCCACCAACGTTTACCATCCAACCTGACAGAACTGGAGAGGATCTGCAAGGAGGAATGGCAGAGGATCTCCAAATCCAGGTGTGAAAAACTTGTTGCATCTTTCCCAAAAAGACTCATGGCTGTATTAGATCAAAAGGGTGCTTCTACTAAATACTGAGCAAAGGGTCTGAATACTTAGGACCATGTGATATTTCAGTTTTTCTTTTTTAACAAATCTGCAAAAATGTCAACAGTTCTGTCAATATGGGGTGCTGTGTGTACATTAGTGAGGAAAAAAAATGAACGTAAATGATTTTAGCAAATGGCTGCAATATAACAAAGAGAAGGGGTCTGAATACTTTCTGTCCCAACTGTATATATATATATATATATATATATATATTTAAACACACACACAATGTATACTCCACAGGTCATTTCTATGTACAATGTATCTACACAGGTCATATACTGCATATGTACATTGTATACAATGAACACACAAGTCAATTACTGTATGTACACAAAAGTCATATGTGTACAATGTATATACACACAAGTCACATACACCAATCAGCCATAATATTATGATCACTGACCAACCATCTGTGAATAATACTGTTAATTGGATTACAATAGCATCTGAAAGTTGGTGGGATATATTAGACAGCCAGTGAACATGTTGTCCCTGAAGTTGATGTGCTGAGATTTTTTAAGTGTCAGGGACTACTTTCCTGCATTTCTTTGGGTAGGACAGACCTACACCCAGCACACAGATACACAGATGTGATCCAAGCCTAGGGGCTCATTCACACATGAGGTTTGGGGACAGTGAAACCATGTGGTTGAGCTATATTTTTACCACCCCAGCTGCACTGCCTTTAGCTGCAGAAGCAGCAGCTGAGGTGGTACACATGCCTCAGTCACAGCAGGAAATATACCCCATCACATTCAGTGGCACTATCAGCTAAAAGTAACAAACATACATACACATACAGAGGCGCATACATAAACTCACAAACTTTCTTATACGCACATAGACTCACATACACACATACAGTATACACACACACATACATAAGGTCGCATACATACACACACATATTTACATACATACAAACACACATACATACTCACACATATATAAACTCACATACATACATATACATACATGCACACACATCTATACTTACACACACACATACAGTAGATACATAAAGCCTTTTTTAAAACTGCAGTACTGTACCCATACCTGCACACACATCAGCATTAACCACATTACAACCCCAGCAAAAATCCACAGTGACACTTCATGAAAGGCAATTCATTCCAGCATGTACAGCAAACCTCTGAACATGACATGCCAAGGGAGAGCTCACACTATTCTATGGGAAATGTTATCTGCATACAGCAAGTCTTCTAACCTGGATAAACAAAAAATATATAACTGCGCTAACCCAGTGAGAGAAAATATAAAGCTGCTACACAAAAATGTGACAAATATTTCAAAAATGTGTGTGTCACATTTAGTCACATAGTGTGTCATTCATCAAATCTTGAGATGGAGAGAGATTAAGCACTCTTACCGGAACCGGTGGATTCAGATGTCGGTGACACTGAATCAAACAGGCTTAGAGATCCAAATGGAGTGGAGGTGCCGGATCTCAAAACACATCTCCTCTGGTTTGCAACAGCTACTACGGTGTCCACCGCCCAGAAGGAATCCTACATCCAACAAGGGGATCCTGGTCTCACATCACATAAAAAATATGGAAAGAAAACAATGGAGTGCTCCAATCGTGCAGATCAGAAGGGTAGGTTTATTTGAACAAACCATTATAGAAAAATAAAACCGTGATCACAAGTATAATAAAAGTCAAGAATAAAACAAAGTGTAGGGAACAGTATGCCTAGCCCGACGCTTTTCATCCAATTGGACTTCTACAGGGGCATAGAGCATAGCTATGCTCTGCTACTGACATTACTGCCTGCTGGGTGTATGGCTCTCATATGGGATGGCTGGACTGGTCATAGACACATGCTATAGGGCCTCTGCACTGGTCACAGACTCATCCTATAGGGCCACAGGCTATTGTGCTGGTCAGACTGATGCCATGGGGCTACTGTGCCCATCACCCACTTATCCTATAGGACTAAGGTACTGGCCCCACATTAATTCTATAAGGTTGTTTTACTGGTCACAGAATAATACTATAGAATTGAGGTTCTGGTCACAGACTCATACTATAGGACTGAGGTTCTAGTCACACACTCATAGTATAGAGCATAGGTACCGGTTGCCTACTCATACTACACACTGAGAGTGCACTGCAGACACTCTCCGCTCGGGCCGTGCTGCTGACGTCACTTCTGGTTTATCACTGGCACAGGGAAACCAGAAGTAAGGTTGTAACTCAGAACTCGGAGGGAAAGCACCACCCATTTCTTAGGGTGGTGCCAAGCTAGAACAAAGCACCCGTAGTGCTACTACAGGCGGAAGTATTCCGGCGCAATCCATTGAGCCACAAGGCAGGTCAAAACACTGCAAATGAAGCATCTCGTCTGCAATCTCATGATTGCATAGACGTCATGCTTCCCATAGTACACTGTGTTCGGTACCCGAACGCAGTGCACTTAAAGGACCTTTTTTTCTATTTTTATTTTTTAAAGGGCCTTTTTAAAAAATTTATGTGAGTGCTTGGGGGGGGGCGCCCCCTATGGACGGGCCACCACTGCTGAATGTACTTTTGAAAGTATACTTCTTTATGTTCCATTATAACATTTATGCCCTTGGCATCTGGAGATAGGACACAAGAGATGTGCTGCTGCATCATTGTTTGTTCAACATGTGACATGAACAAGATATCTTAAGCATCTCCCTGAAAAGCAAGTAGCAATATACTCTCAAACTCTTGTTGTAGCAGCTGTTTAAACAAAAAGATACTATACACCAATCCATGTTCCCTTTCAAAAAAACTGTACCTGTACTCCATGTGTATGATTTTCTCAAGCACAGTCTGAAAGAGTAGTCTAGTCCCAGCTTGTACCCATTGCTCACTGATCTTCATAGCTGTTCCTATGCCAACTTAGGTAAATTAGAGTTTACTTTAAATTCAGCACTTTATTCATTTTTTTGTAATTACGCTCAATAGATTTCGAGAATTTATGGATTTCTGAAATTAAACCCAAAAGCAAACATTTATTGTATTGCAGCTTACCATTTCTTAGATGTGGTGGCTGCATTAGTTTTCTTTTTAAGGTATTCTTTCTTCAATTTTCATTTGGTGATCTGGTCAGTAAAGGGTTGATTTACTAAAACTTGTGCAAGATCTGGTGCAGCTGTGCATGGTAGCCAATCAGCTTCTAACTTCAGCTTGTTCAATTAAGATTTGACAAAAATCCTGGATGCTGATTGGTTTCTATGCAGAGCTGAACCAGCATTTGCACTCTCCCGTTAAGGAAATCAACCCCTAAGCGCTCTTCCAGATGTATGCGTTTCAGGGATAAGACAAACAATTAACCTCCCTGGCAGTATGATTATGTCTGATTTTTAATGTAAGTGCAGTTTATTGTCTATTTGAAGTCCTAGGTATGATAAATTTGAAACACAAAATCATAATTTATAATATAATAATTAACTATAAATAATTATAACAAATAATAATATAATAATAATAGATTTTATTCAATAATGTAATCAAATCAAAAACACTGAAATTTGTCCAAACAAGGGTGCGATATTACTATTCACTGTAATACTAGACACTGCATATTGGTTTAATAAACATCCTGGGTATGATACATTTTGAAACATGGGACCATACAAAGTCTGACATCACAATCAGGACAATGGAACCTGGTTTCCTTTCAGATTTTCTTTCCACTGTCATCTTGCTTCAGGCAACAAACCACCCACATCCTTGTAGGTGCTGACTTTTCCTCGGTTGGTGGGATTTAGTCCATGAAGTGACGACCAGTCAGGCGTTCCGTGTTGACAATGCCAACAGCATGACCTCCAGCCCTATTCACAGCCATTGATGGTATTTGGTGGTTCACAAAGGTCAGTTTGGCAACTTTCCAAATGAAGCCAGAATGAATCACAGGCTTGTCACTCTTTTTTTTTAGCAGAATGTAGGCATTCCACAAGTAAGGATGAGCTTGGGCGTGTTCGCACAGCCCACGTGCAGAGCCCGCCAGGAAGTCTCACTGCGCTGCGCTAATCACAGGCAGTGAGACATTTCCCGATCTCTGCAGCCGCACATCGGGAAAATGTCTCACTGCCTGTGATTAGCGCAGCGCCGTGACGACTCCCTGGCAGGCTCTGCACGTGGGCTGTGCGAACATGCCCGAGCTCATCCTTATCCACAAGCATTGCTCAAGAAGATGTCTGAAGATTTTCCTGTAGTACTTCTTTTGCTGTTTCCTCATTGCTGGGTGGAATGTCATTGCTTGGTCGGCTCTGTCAACACCTCCCATGGTGTTATTATAGTCTATTACTACTTGTGGCCTCATGATTTCTTTCCCACCTTTCGTGCATACCATAACAGTGGAGGTATTATGAACTGTACTCATTAGGCACACATCTTTCTTGTCACACCATTGCAGTGCCACCATTTTGCCTTTCTGCCAGGCAACCATTTCTCAAGTCTTTAGCTTCTTATTGCCAAACATTAGCAGCATGTCACACTGGTTAGCCCTAACGGTTCCATAGGCATCTGTTTTGTTTTGCAGAAGAAACTCATAAAGTTCAGGAGATGTGTAAAAGTTGTTGGTTGTTATGCAATAGTCCTGATTTAGCAATGGCTCAATGGGTGAAAGAACTGAAGATGTTGCCATTCCATAGTTGCTGGATTTTGGATTGAATTTTGTTCCTTTCCCAGTGTATAGGACTGAATCCCAAATGTAACCAGTTGACGATTCACATAGCATGAAGGATTTTACGCCAAATCGTGCTCTCTTTGATGCAATGTATTGTATCCAGCTGATCCTTCCCTTGTAGGCCATTAGACTTTCATCTATGCTGATATCTCTTTCTGGCACATAGCTCCATTGGAAATCCTTTAGAATCATTTTAGATACTTCCCAAATTTTCTTGAGTTTTGGTGCATGATGAGTAGTTTCATCAAGTTCTTTGTTGTTTTGAAAGTGTAAATATTTCATGATCAGGGAAAATCTGTACTCTGACATGACCATGGCAAAGAATGGAGTGGCAAGTAATTTGTTAGTTGTCCAATACCACTTCTGCAGGGGTTTCCCCACCACTCCCTCAAGTATTATTAGGCCCAGAAAATTTCCAAATGTCATCTTTGGTCACTGGTTTCCACTTTCTGCTTCTTGCAAACTTACGAAGATTTGCCTCAGTAACTATTTTTTCAATAACCTCATTGGTTAGAAATAGGGATGAGCCAAACATCCCCCCAGTTCAGTTTGCACTAGAACTTGGGAACAGGCAAAAAATTTGTGCAAACACCATTAAAGTCTATGGGACACGAACATGAAAAATCAAAAGTGCTCATTTTAAAGGCTGTTATGCATATCACTGCTATAAAAAGTGTTTGGGGACCCGGGTCCTGCCCCATGGGGACATGTATCAATGCAAAAAGTTTTAAAAACACAAAAGGAGCAGTGATTTTAATAATGCTTAAAGTTTAACAATAAAAATGAAATATTCCTTTTATTATCGTGCCTGGGGGGTGTCCTTAGTATGCCTGTAAAGTAGCACATATTTCCTGTGTTTAGAACAGTACCACAGCAAAATGACATTTCTAAAGGAAAAAATGTCATTTAAAACTGCTTGTGGCTGTAATGAATTGTCGGATCCCAGCAATATTAAAAAAAAAATGGCATGGGTTCCCCCCCAGTCCATTACCAGGCCCTTTGGGTCTGGTATGAATATTAAGAGGAACTCCGCACCAAAATTTAAAAAATAATTGCATGGGGGTCCCCCAAAATCCTTTAAGTTCAGGTATTGATATTAAGGGGAACCCTGCGCCAAAATAAAAAAAATGGCGTGGGGGGGCCCCCCAAAATCCATACTAGACCCTTATCTGAGCTGCAGGAAGGGGGGGGCGAGAGAGCGCCCCCCCCTGAACCATACCAGGCCACATGCCCTCAACATGGGGAGGGTGTTTTGGGGTCACCCCAAAACATCTTGTCCACATGCTGATGGAGACAAGGGCCTCATCCCTACAACCCTTGCCTGGTGGTTGTGGGTGTCTGCAGGTGGGGGGCTTATCGGAATCTGGAAGTCCTCTTTAACAAGGGTACCCCCAGATCCCGCCCCCCATGTGAATGGGTATCGGGTACATTGTACCCCTACAGGAGACAGTTTGAGACACGTTCTTTATTAAAAAAAAAAAAAGAAGTTTCCTCCTCGATGTAACTCCATCTTCGATGACAACGGTGACGACCTGAGAAAAAAAAGAAGAAAAAAAGGAATTTTTCCATTTTTTTTCTCGGGTCGTCTGCGCTGCCATCGAAGATGTAGTTATATTGTGGGACACTTTTTTTTTTTTTAATAAAGGACTTGTCTCAAACTGTCTACTGTCATTTTTACTTTTTTGACACTTTTTTGGTGAATGTGTAGGGGTACAATGTTCCCAATACCCATTCACATAAGGGGGGGCAGTATCTGGGGGTACCCTTGTTAAAGGGGGCTTCCAGATTCCGATAAGCCCCTGCCCACAGACCCCCACAACCATCAGGCAAAGGTTGTGGGGACGAGGCCCTTGTCCCCATCATTGATCATTGGAGTGCTTACAATGATTAGCTTTTATTTAATCATGTAAAACCTTTACCTATAACTGAGTATAAAATGTGAACTGGAGTTTGAATTCAATATGTTAATGCATTTAAATCTGCTAGTACATTTAACATAACCCTGCTCCTAGACTGATAATGCTGCTGTCTGTCGTACCCTTGTACTCATTCATCCAGAGTGGAGGTACTCTAATACAGGAGGTGTGTTACTGGCCAGATCATAAGGTGAAAACAGAGGTGGAAAAAGCCTAAAAACAGAAAACTAATGCAGTCACCACATCTAATGATTGATAAGCTGCAATTTATTACATTTTTGGTTTTGGGTTTAATACTGCCTTAACTTATCCACAGGCATACTTCACCCATTTTATGTGCAAGTTCATATATTGAAATAAGTCTGACATACAGTAAGACACAGTAAGACCATGCTATGGATTTTAGTTAAGGAGCGTAACTAAGGTTTCCACTACTTTCTCCCATTTTTCGAATTGGATTCAACTGGAAAAATGCGAGAATACTAGAAAACTGTGAAAAAACTTTTTAAATAGACCCCCAATGCTGGCCATACATGAATAGAAAATTGTTTGACACAAACAGTTGGAATTTAAAAAATCTGTCGAACGTGCATGTGATAACGTCATCATTGTATCAATAGCTGTCACCCAATTATCAACATATTATCAATCAATAACAACAAAAAACTGTACATTTTTCGACGACCAATTATACAAACAGCGGAAATTATGTAAAGATTTTTTGACCTTTGGGAATCCTCCCACTGAAACACGTTATACATTGTTGCCATGCATGACAGTCGTTGGAGGTGTTGTTCCATTCCATTGGCTTAGTCGTGTATTGTGGTCCAGCTATGGATGCTCAGAGGAAGAGGAAGGCAGCAATTGCCATGCTGGAAATAATCACACTGGATAATGATTCAAAACGAAAGAAGAAAAGAAAAGCAAGAGTTTGGAGCAAGGATTGGCTTCCGAGGAGAGGAGAATTGTCACATATACCCTTTGTGACCAACTTGCGGGAAAGTTATCCTGATGACTATCGTAATTATCTCAGGATGTCCCAAGAAACTTTCGACAGTCTACTTGAACAAGTTGGTCCTCACATGCAGAAGACAGATTTCTTAATGAGGAAAGCCATCAGCCCATAACAGAGACTCATAGCAACCTTGCACTTCTCAGCAACAGGAAGAACCCTAGAAGATCTTAAATTCACAACAGAGATATCAGGCACTAAGCAGGATTATTCCTGAAACATGCAAAGCTATCACCAATGTCTTAAAAAGAGAGTATTTGAAGGTAGGTTAGTTTAACAAAACAATTTTATTGTTTAATTGTAAACATAAACATCACAGAAAACAAAACCCCAACTGGTAGTCTATTGTGCATTATTTAAACATGTAACATAATGAACAAATAAACAGCCAAAGGATTATAGGGTTGTGAAACTGTGATCCTGTGTCCAGGAACTCTTTTCTTGTTCCTAGCTTGGCATATTTCCCTGCCATGTGTTGTCTGCCTGTGAGTGGGAGAGCATGTTCACGTGCATTGCCATGTGAGTTCTGGTTGTGATTGGCAGCGCTTACTTATATTGTGTTGCCATGTGGGTTCTGGTTTTGTTTGGGAGGGCATATGCATATTTGGTTGCCAAGTGCTTTTAGGTGGTGAAGGGGTGTGTGTATGTCGTTGGCATGTTGGTTCCGCCAGAGATCTGTTTGGATTTTGCCCTTGCCATTTACTTACATTCTGAGATGCATGAGGATTAATACTTGCAATATGGGTGGTAGAGATCGGCTGAGCACCCCCCTGTTCGGGAGTTCTGCTGCAAACCGAACAGGGGAAAAGTTCTAACCTGAAAGGCGAACCCCATTGAAGTCTATGGGAGCAAACAGGAAAATCAAAAGTGCCCATTTTGAAGGATAATATGCAATTGGCCATAAAAGAGGTATGGGGGGCCAGCACCCAACTATTGAAAAAAAAAGAAAGGAAGAAAACAGCATGGGGTCCCCCCCAAGATCCATACCAGACCCTTATCTGAGCACACAGTCTGGCATGTC
The DNA here is from genome assembly GCF_042186555.1 of Aquarana catesbeiana. Classification (NCBI taxonomy): domain Eukaryota; kingdom Metazoa; phylum Chordata; class Amphibia; order Anura; family Ranidae; genus Aquarana; species Aquarana catesbeiana. The sequence goes on along the minus strand of NC_133325.1, from coordinate 477,624,906 downwards.
AGGAAATTGGGGGGGACAAGTGAGCGACCCCCCCCGAACCATACCAGGCCACACAACCTCAACATGACCCCCCCACCCCAAAGCACCTTGTCCCCATGTTGATGGGGACAGGGGTCTTTTCCCACAATCCTGGGCTGTGGTTGTGGGGGGGTCTGCAGGCGGAGGCTTATCAGTCATCATCATCGACTGTGGAAACTTCACACTTGACCTCATGCAACTTTAAGTCTGTGTCTCTCCACGCTTCCTCCAGACTCTGGGACCTTGATTTCCAAATTAAATGCTACATTTTTCACAGTCCGTGATTTTTTGGGAAACCAAGTCATCTGCTGGTGTTGGTCCACTGTGTTTCATCAAGTCCAAAGTCAGCATAGCCCTATACCAGGAAATTCTAGGGCACTTCATGCTTCCCTCTGCTGACCAGCTTTATGGAGGTCCTGATTTCATTTTCCAGCAGGACTTGGCACCTGCTCACACTGCCAAAAGTACCAATACCTGGTTTAATGATCATGGTATCACTGTGCTTGATTGACCAGCAAACTTGCCTGGCCTAAACCCAATAGAGAGCCTGAGGGGTATTGTCAAGAGGAAGATGAGAGACACCAGACCCAACAAAATGCAGTGCAGAGGAGCTGAAGAACACTATCAGTGCAACCTGGGCTTCCATAACACCTTGACAGTGCCGCAGGCTGATCGCCTCCATGCCACACCGCATTGATGCAGTAATTCACGTAAAAGGAGCCCCAACCAAGTATTGAGTGCATACTATACTGTACATGGTTATACTTTTCAGTAAGCCAATATTTCTGTATTAAAATTCCTATTTTTTATTAGTCTTATGTAATATTCTAATTTTCTGAGATACTGAATTTTGGGTTTTCACTAGCTGTAAGCCATAATCATCAAAGTTAAAAAAAAGAAATGCTTGAAATATATCATTCTGTGTGTAACCCATCTACAGTATATAAAATATATGAGTTTCACTTTTTGAATAGAATTACTGAAATAAATTAACTTTTTGATGATATTCAAATTTTATGAGATGCATTTGTAAATCTGCTAAATCTGCTAATAGTCATTTGATGTCACATTCCAGGGGTATGAGTTTTTCTGGTGAATATCAATAAATTGTAATAGGAAATGTGGGGAAGTAAATTTGGTTACCATTGCTGTAGGGAAAAGTTAAAGAAATAATACTAGTCAAGACATATAAGAGCATAACACAAAAACACTAGATGACAGAATGCAAAGGCAAACAATATGTCTAGTCGGTGAACACATCTACAATTACAGCAGGTGGATTATAGTATTTAATGTGGACTCAGGATTAATTTACATAACCTGGTAGTAAACTGAAATGAAAGTTTCTTCCTCATGAAAGGGCGGCAATGTTGTACACCTGCAATATATGGCCCGCCCCTTCTCTCTCCTGGTGTGGGCAGAAGGAAGATGACGGAGAGGAGGACAGACATGTGTCCGGCAGCAGCAGTGGCTCTTACAGGGGGGAAAGGCAGACTACCTGGCCTAGGAAGAAAAAAAAGGAAACAAACATGTCCTTCAATGAGATGGTGGACCTTGCGGATATCCTGTTTAGAAAAGATTATGATGGAAGAATGGGATCCTACCTGAGGCCTAATGCTAGAAAAGAAAAGATAATGGACAAGGTGATCCGTGTACTGCAAGAAGTTTGGGGTAAGGGGGACAAAGGAAAAAGTCAGAAAACAACATTGGTCGGTTTTGAAATTGCGAGAGGAGGATCAGTTTGCAAAGATCAAGAGAGTTATAAAGAAAAGAGAGTATATCTAATGTCTTCACGTTCCTTTCTTTCTGTGCCATTTGCTTTTCCTACAAATATGCACCGTGCTTTCTGCCTTCTTACTGTGCCATGTTCATTGCACACTATTCTGTGTTGTGGTTACTGCTTGGTTTCTGTGCCATGTGATACTTCTTGTCACGGAACGCCCCACACTCCGCTTGAGTGCTTCCGTCATATACCACTTCCTCCCAGTCTGTATACAGATATCAGATATTCCAACCTCTTTCTGAGCAGAAAACAAGGCGACACTTGCTTCACTGCTAACATGGACTCACTTTATTCAGAACCAGAATACAGTCTTATATACACAGGTGAAGATTACTCTAACAATACAAACGTAACCTAATTAACATGAGCTAATTATCTCATCCTTTATACAGCCTAGGTGGCTGAGACATGACCTTTTGCCCAGACTTGTGGTCACCGAGCTTCACACAGGAATATAAACACAATAGCTGGAGCTAATTACAATTAACAATACAAACATAACCTAATTAACCTAATTAACATGAGCTCCAATAGGAGTCGTCCCGTCTCCTACATTGTATAGAGGACAATGTGATCAGCTCATTCAATTAACACACATTACCATAAACATCAACACAGGATTAATTAGAACAAACAACAATGAGTTGAATACCTTTAGAACCTAGACTAAACTTATTTACATTAAACCCATTATAGCTGACATCAGACAGGTGAGTGGAGATGATGACATTAGCATCTCCTCACAGGATGTGTCCCAACAGTATAACTCAGTCTTATCATTCTAATATGGCATACAACGGGTTCCAGAGTCTGTGTGTTTTGGGGGAACATGGAGCTGAATCCAAAGTAACACCAACCCCAGGGTCCCCAGGCATACAGCTCACAGAGAGCACCATTGCCCCAAATGCTAGGGCCCATAATCGGTGGGCAACAGACTTGCACACAGTCCTCTCCAACAGCCTCCGCTCTGGCCTTGCCCGTGACATTTCTCCCCTTTCGGCAGGAGACTAACACAGGAGGAGACCCCAGACGGGTTGACTCCGAAGTTAGTCCACAGCTCCAGTCCTCTACTGCCTGTACCCACACAGTACCCCAAACAAATCATCCCAAACAGTGCATTACTCACGCAGCCATCCTCTGCCTCTCTCAGAGAACATATCTGCCGCTGGGGAGAGGCCCGGACTGGCTCTTCTCCCTGGAATCCTTTCTGCCGCTGGAGAGAAGACAGGGGGACTGGGCTCACTCCATCCTGCTGTTGGGGATCTGGGCCGACTGCCCAGCATCCCTGGGGTATACAGGTGGGGACTGAAGCCCCATCAACTGACACCAGATCAAGCTGCAGTTGTGAGGTGATGACTGCATTCTCTCCTTGGACCTCCACAATTGCTGCAGGTGTGGGGCAGAGGTCTTGGACCCTCTGTCCGTTTGCCAGCACTTCTGCTGGAGAAGTTTGTTTTAACTCCGTAGATGCTGCTGGCAGAAAATCACATGTCCCTGTCAGTGTTGTGGGAGAAAGGCTGACTACCTCTTCTCTCAGGAAGGCTGAAGCCACTGTTGGTGCTGGGCAGAACACAGTGAACTTTGGCCCTGATAGCAGCTCTTCTGCTGGAGGCTCATCAGGTTGTTCTTCCTCAGCAGAAAAGTCTATTAAATCCTCTACCTCTATAACTGGTGTCTGTGGATAGAGGTTCACCATCTCCCGTCCGTGGAACTCAGAAGATGCCATCAGTGCTGAGCAGAGCGCAATGAAGTTTGGCCCTAATCCCAACTCTTCTGCTGGGGGCTCACCCGACGGTTCTTCCTCAGCAGAAAAGTCTATCAAATCCCATGTCTCTGCAACTGATGTCGGGGAATAGGGGTTCACCATCTCCTGTCCATGGAACCCAGAAGATGTTATCATTTCTGGACAGAGGTTAGCAGAGCTCTGCCCTGTTGTCAGCACTTCAGGTTTGGGGACGGCAATCTCCAGATTTTCCACTGCAGATTCTCTGGCATGCTGCTGGACAGGCACATTCCTCCATCCAAGATCATCCCATGCAGAAACAGGATCATCAAGGTCAGTCAGCACTTGCTGCATCCGCCATAAGACCTCCGCCTCCATAGCTGTGGGGGCAGGTTGGCAAAGCACACTATCGCTCTGCCACATTGCCGACTCTTCAGCCAGGATTTCAGGGTTGTCAGCTGGTATTTCCTGATAGTCCCAGGCAAAGGGAGCCCAGCCCTGGCACTGAGCAATGTCTAACAGCCGTCTGTAGGCGATCTCTAGCTCCCATTCCTGAACGGCCAGAAACTCCAAATCTTCCTGTGCCCAGTGCACTTCCGAAATGTTCAGTAGCCCTTCTCTGAAATCCATGATTTCGTCCACCCGCCGCTCCAAATCACTCCCAAAGTTAGGGTCCCCTGTCAGCTTCACAAACAACAGTCCCAAGCCGCCGTAGCTTAAGCCTTCCATTGGGCTGTCATCCGCTATCCAGGGACATGCTTGGGATACATGCCACCGGAGGGCTCTGTAGCTCTCATCCAACTTCATCTCTGCCCAGGCCAGCCTGCTTAATTCAGCTGTCTGCTTCTTGTGTGGTTTTTCTCCCAAAAACCGCACCCGCAGTCCGTACTGCGACCAGTACCTTTCCTCGATGGAGGGGAGAACTTTTCCCTGGTGTCGCTGCTCACGGGCTAGCGCTTCCTTCCAGAGTTTGCAGCGAATAGAATCACACCATCCCAGCAGGACCTGCTCCGATACTGGTCCTCTGTGCTGTATCTGCATCTCTCGCAAACTCCTTCTGAATTCCTCATCCATGGCGGCTGGTATCTGTACCTCTCCTCTTCTGCTATCTGGACCTTGGATCCAGATGGAAGTTTGGATGTCCCAGACTTCAAGAAGCTTTCCCGCTGCTTGCCACCAATGTCACGGAACGCCCCACACTCCGCTTGAGTGCTTCCGTCATATACCACTTCCTCCCAGTCTGTATACAGATATCAGATATTCCAACCTCTTTCTGAGCAGAAAACAAGGCGACACTTGCTTCACTGCTAACATGGACTCACTTTATTCAGAACCAGAATACAGTCTTATATACACAGGCGAAGATTACTCTAACAATACAAACGTAACCTAATTAACATGAGCTAATTATCTCATCCTTTATACAGCCTAGGTGGCTGAGACATGACCTTTTGCCCAGACTTGTGGTCACCGAGCTTCACACAGGAATATAAACACAATAGCTGGAGCTAATTACAATTAACAATACAAACATAACCTAATTAACCTAATTAACATGAGCTCCAATAGGAGTCGTCCCGTCTCCTACATTGTATAGAGGACAATGTGATCAGCTCATTCAATTAACACACATTACCATAAACATCAACACAGGATTAATTAGAACAAACAACAATGAGTTGAATACCTTTAGAACCTAGACTAAACTTATTTACATTAAACCCATTATAGCTGACATCAGACAGGTGAGTGGAGATGATGACATTAGCATCTCCTCACAGGATGTGTCCCAACAGTATAACTCAGTCTTATCATTCTAATATGGCATACAACGGGTTCCAGAGTCTGTGTGTTTTGGGGGAACATGGAGCTGAATCCAAAGTAACACCAACCCCAGGGTCCCCAGGCATACAGCTCACAGAGAGCACCATTGCCCCAAATGCTAGGGCCCATAATCGGTGGGCAACAGGCTTGCACACAGTCCTCTCCAACAGCCTCCGCTCTGGCCTTGCCCGTGACACTTCTCATAATCTTTAGTGTGGTTTTTGTAGCCGTCGCGATCATTTGTTCATAATGACAAATCTATCATATATCATGTCGTCAAACTTTTAGCTGTTTATTATTTTTGGGGTCGCTTAGTACGATGCACGGGGTAGTTACACAGAAGGTAGGGGAGAGGAGTGCCAACGCTGAGACATAATTGGCCCTGCTCTGTGCAGAAACCATTGCACTGACCTGGTGTTTTTTGTTTTTGTTTTTTTTCAAAAGGGAAAAGACTAATTCAAGTTTCAGTATAGCTTAAACAACATATATGCCAGTTGTTCTGAACTTAAATGCATTTACTTTGCATAAAGATACTTCCATGCACTGTGTTCTAAGATTTTTTAATTTTTTTTTTACAGGAGATAAAAGAAGAAGAGCTGCTGAGCAATCGACTGACACAACTGTCATGGCAACTGATGACACAAAGCAGAGCAGCCAGACAGAGAATCCTGAAGAACAGGAAGTGGTTTTGGAGCTTGTTGGAAATGTCACAAGCAACGGTAAGTCGATAACACCATCAATATTTAGGAATCGTGCATGCATTAGATCTCTAGTCTTTTTTTTGTGTTGTAGGATAAATGGAGATCTATGGCGAAGAACATTTTACAAGTGCCAGCACACAAATGCTCGTCAATGAGCTCATAGTCTGCAAGGCTGAGATACAAAAAATTACGGAACAATACACAGTGTACAGACCAGAATCAATACAATAATCAACCTGTTGAGGAAAGTGTAATTTTTTTGTTTTTGTTGAAACTTTACTATGTGCTAAGCACCTGTTGTGCAATAAAAAAATGTTTATATTGTGCACATTTTGAACCTCTGTACATTAAAAAAGAAATGTTTTTTCTAGTTTTTAAAAAAAGAAAAAGAAAGAAAGAAAATGGATCACTGCTGGATACAATGTTCTGGGTGAAAATAAAGAAAAAGTTAGTTTTATGCATTTGTCTGTGTCATCTTGTTGCTTTTGAACATAGATAGAGCTACTTAAAGAGGAACTACAGTCTGCTCACATTATTTGTTATAAAAACATCTTTGGCATTCTGAAGCTTCCCTCCAACCAATTCCAACTTTGCATATTATTTTGTATATATTGTGATTCTGTACGTGCCAAATATGCTGCAGAAATCTACCTCCACTGAGTCTGGCCGCATCCATTTTAACCGTGAGCAGCTGAAGCTGCTGCCTGTTCACTTCCTGGATTTACACAGGCACACAGAGGCACACCTCCAGCTCTGCAGCTTGGCCCTATTATGACTCACCCCCCTGCCTAGCAAACTCTCACAAGAGTGAGAGAGAACTGTGCATGATGTCATAAGCCTAGGTTTTTTACCAAGAAACAGGAAGTAGGCTGTATAAGGTATTTACTGGCAGAAAAAAAAAATGTTTTACTATCCAAAGTTAAAACAACAAGCGCAGAAGATTTATTAGATGGAAAGATGAAGTTCTACTTTAATGATTTTTCAGTGAAGAAAGGTTCTGTGCATGTTAATAGATTGCTCTGTACACCTTTCTCTCTGAATAACTATTCTAAAAAATAGCCTGATAGGTGATAACAATTTCTTCCTTTAGGCTCGATTCACACCTATGCATGTTGCTTTTGAGTGTATCTGTAGTGCTTTTTGCGTTGCTTGCCGCGTTTTTGAACATGCATTTTTGATGCGTTTTTAACGCATTTTTGCTCCGTTTAAAAACGCATTGTAGGGTGTGCCCCCCAAATATGTACTTGTATATTGGAATAGACCCTGACCAGGTTTTTTTGGGCTGGAGCACCCCTCCCCCTCCTCATTACCTCTTATTTAGTGGCCACCAGTGTATAGGATGTATCCCCTTCAGTTCTCCCACATAGAGGAGTTTAGCTCCCATGGTTGAGACAAAGGATCTTCCATTCTATTATTAGAGTAGGACCCACTAATTTGGGGTACTTTGTCGCAGTAAGTGGGCTTAGCACTATATGACCATATAGTGTGACCAAACCCCCCTATTTTTTGAATATGTTCAGGTGTTTTTAACTAGCCTTGCAGGAAATGTCATTCTTGTATGTGTGCGCTGTAAAATATTTTGTACTGTATTGTAAGCCAGTCTCCTGATACCATAAAATGAGATGCCTGATATACCCCCTGTTTCATCAGAGCTTCAAAAGTTCCCTGTCGTAAACCCGGGGCGAATTGTGGATTCCCCAAGATGAGAAATAATGGGGATTTTATGATGAAAGCTTGCCCTTGGAGAAAAGCCAAGAACATTGACGCAACGTGGGTGCAATCAATGGGTATTTCTTTATACAAGGTGATAGTTCCCAATAGCACCAAGGTGCTCTATGTAACAATGCATTGCTCTGTGCCTGCTCCAGGCTCGGCCATATTTTTAAGTCTCCATGTCGACACCAATCAATTAGGCATCCTACACGGACTGCCTGATAATAGGGCAGTTAGTCCTACACGAACTAATACGATAATAGGGCAGTTAGTAGTAAGCTAGGTCTAGGGAACCCCCCTAAGCCCGCCTAATAAAGGTTTAACCCCTTGATCGCCCCCCAGTTAACCCTTTCACCACCTGTCACCAGTGTCACTAATACAGAGATCAGAATATAGATCTATACACTGTATTAATGTCACGGGTTAGCCAATTAGTTGTTTAGTTTCACCGTCAGTCTTTTATAGCATCAGGGTACCCCCATATACCACCTAATAAAGGTAACCCCCTGATTGCCCCAGTTAACCCTTTCAACCCCTGTCACCAGTGATCACCATATTAGTGTTACGGGTGATGCTGGTTAGTTAGTTAATTTTTTATAGCATCTAGGTACCCGCCATTTATTACCTAATAAAGGTTTAACCCCCTGATCACCGGGGCAGGTAACATCAGTTAGGTTACAGCATCAGTTAGGGTCTGCATTGCCCCAAGCAGCATCAGATTAGTGCCAGTAGCGATAAGACCCACGCACGCACCATACACCTCCCTTAGTAGTATAGTGTTTGAACGGATCAATATCTTTGATTTGATCAGAACTATATTAGCGTCCACAGTAGTTTAGGGTTCCCAAAAATGCAGCGTTAGCAGGATCAGCCCAGATACTTGCTAGCACCTGCATTTAGCCCCTCCGCCCAGCCGAGCCCACCCAAGTGCAGTATCAATCAATCACTGTCACTTACAAAACACTAAACACATAACTGTAGCATTCACAGAGTCAGGCCTGATCCCTGTGAACGCTAACAGCGTAGCGTAGCGTTTGGTAGCGTTTGATAGCTCTGACGATGGAGTAGTGGTCCCTGCCAAGGTCAGGTGTACCTGACCCCGTTCTCCTGCTGTTGTTGAGGTGCAAGAACCGCAGGGCTCTCGTTTGGAGCAGAGAGCACGTCCTTCTGGTAAACTGGCAAGCACCAGCAGCCTAGTACACCCTGGTCCTAGTCAAACAGTGAGTCCTAAGTCAGTTCAAGCTGGTGAGGTGGCTAGCACAAGTAGTGTCCCGCAGACACCAAGAAGACAAACACAGGCCCATTGAGCCCATAGTGCTTTTCCTGCTGCATTTGCCATCCTAATTGGGAGCCCACAACTTCTGCAGCACCCGTACTTCTCCCATTCACTGGCCAACCCGGAATTCAGGTGGAAACAGTTGATTTTACATTACTTGATTTTTATTCGCTATTTTTCACAGATCTCTATAGATCTATTGTGGACCAAAGCAATTTGTATGCTAGTCAGTTCATTGCAGCTAATCCCCAGTTGACACTTGCCAGAGATTGGAAAACTATTACAGTTTCAGAATTGAAAACCTTCATGGACCTATCCCTCCTCATGGGCATAACTAAGAAGAGTGAGTTGCGGTCATATTGGTCCACTGACCCAATTCACCCAATTCACCATATGTTTGTGTTCTCTGCATCCATGACCAGGGCTAGATATGAGCAGATCTTGTGATTTATGCACTTCAATGACAATGAACTCTGTCGTCCGGGAGGTGACCCTGGATTTGGCTCTACAAAATTGTTTCCCTCGTAAACCACTTCAACCAACAGTTTGCAGTCTTGTTTACTCCCAATCAAGTTGTCTGTGTTGATGAGTCCCTGATTAAGTTTTCTGGCTGCTTGTTTTTCAAACAGTATCTTCCCAGCAAGCATGCCAGATATGGGGTCAAGTTGTATAAGCTCTGTGACAGGGTAACAGGCTATACATATATTTTTCTGGTTTACGAGGGGAAAAGAGCCAGAGAACTACCCAGACTACATAGGGAGCGCTGGTAAGATTGTGTCTTGGTGTCACCTTTATTTGGAAAGGGGTACCACTTGTACATGGACAATTATTACACAAGTGTGCCACTTTTAGTCACCTTTTTGATTGTGGAATTGGCGCATGTGTCACCATGCGATCTAATCACTGGGGCTTACCCCAGCGGCTTGTAGATTCCCATCCAAGGCTGGGGGAGAGATCCTGCTTGAGATGTAATAATTTGCTCGCAGAGAAGTGGAGGGATTCATGGAATGTTTTAGTTTTGTCCTCCCTTCATGCAGATTAGACAGTCCAAATTCTAACTGCAACTGGTGTTGTGGAGAAACCCCTTTGTGTCCATGAATACAACCTTAATATGGGAGGGGTGGTCCTCAACGACCAGTTGATGGCGCCGTACTTAATTGCCTGTAGAGCCAGATGCTGGTATAAAAAAGTGTCTGTATACCTATTTTAATTGGCTCTGCTGAACGCTTATGTGCTATACAAGGCGTCAGGACAAACTGGATCTTTCCATAAATTCCAGGAAGAGGTCATCACAGCCCTTCTGTTTCCAGACGGTGCTGTGCCCCAACTTCCCTATGCAAATGCAGTGAGCCGGCTGCATAAAAGGCATTTTCTATATGTCTCAGTGGTACTCCTTCCCAATGAACTCCCCCAAAGAATTTGTTGTGTCTGTAGGAAATGTGGATTACAAGCGTGACTGTTTCCAATGCTACCACACATTAGTGGAGTATTAGCGTAGGGTACAGCACTGCACAATCATAGGACACACTTTCACAGGGTCTCCAAAGATGCCATTGCATTTTGAGAGACCCAAACCTGGAACCGTTACAGTTACAAAAAAACTGTAAAAAAAAAAAAAAAGGAAAAAAATTAAAAATAAATAATTAAAAAGCCAAAAATAGTTGTGTTTTTTCTTGTTCTTCTCTCTCTATTCTATCTCTATTGTTCTACTTTGTTTTACTGTATTTTATTATTTATTAATTTATTTTAACTGCAATGTTTTATTGTTACTATGTTTTATCATGTTTGCTTTGCAGGTATGTAATTCTTTTGTACTTTACTGTTTACTGTGTTTTATTGCCAATCATTATTTTCTTTGTAGGTACACCATTCAGCTGAAGCACTGATTTATTTATCTTGACAGCAACAGCGTTTGCTCTCTCACGATATGTAAATTTGCACCTCCAGCACTGTAGGAGGTGATTTCACCACCACAGTTGAAAAAAAAGAGCATATACACTGAAGCATAGGGGCAGGGGTGGAGAGACGATTTGCCCCTAACATTAGGGGTGGATTGCCCTCATGCTTCGGCATATATATTTTGCTCTTTTTTCGGAAAAGATTGCAATGAAAAAAAAAGTTGTTTTATTGAGTTAAAGTTTTATTGCTACCAATGTTTTTCAGGTACGCCCTTCAGCTGCAGCACTGATTTATGTATTTTGACAGCAACAGCGTTTGCTCTCATGATACATAAATCAGCGACCCCAGCACTGTAGGAGGTGATTTCACCACCACAGTTAGGTGCATGTATGCCTATCATTAGAAGTGGGTGGATGCAGGGTGGTATTCTAATGGTGGGCATACCCACCGATCAATCTCTCTTTTTGTTCAGCCCACAGGCTGCATGAAAAAATAGAACATTACAATATATGCCCAACAAGGACCAGCAACATACTGGCATGTTGCTGAAATTTTAGTGCTTATACCAGAATAATGTCTGCAGGTTTAGGTATCATCTTGGTATTGTTCTTTTTAGCCAGCGGTCGGCTTTCATGTAAAAGCAATCTTAGCGGCTAATTAGCCGCAAGACTGCTTTTACAAGCAGTGGGAGGGAACATGTCCCCCCTCCCTCCATCTTCCATGGTTTTCTAGGGCTCTCCTGTCCTACAGGGGAACCTGAGAATGCAGCCGGTGGTTCCGCCAGCTGACCATAGAGCTGATCGAAGACCAGAATGGCTCCAATCATCTCTATGGCCTAAGAAACCCGAAGCTATGAGAATTTTATGACTTCAGTTTCGCTGGATATAAACAGCGCCATTGGGAAATTGGGAAAGCATCTTATCACACTGATCTTGGTGTGGCCAAATGCTTTAATGGCAGAGGAGAGATCTAGATTCTAATAGACACTATTTTTTTTTAAAAAAGAGTACCTGTCACTACCTATTGCTATTATAGGGGATATTTACATTCCCTATGATAACAATAAAAAATGATTCAGAAAGAAGAAAAAAAGAAAGGAACATTGTAAAAATAAAATAAAAAAGTAAAATAAATAATAAAAAAATGCACCTCTGTCCCCCCCCCTTGCTCGTGCGCAAAGGCGAACACAAGCGTTGGTCTTGTGTCATGTGTAAACACCAATTGCACCATGTATGTGAGGTATCATCGCAAAGGTCAGATGGTGGGCAGTAATTTTATGTAGTTTGTCACCGCTGCATGATTGTGCGCAATTTTAAAGCATGTTGTGTTTGGTATCTATGTACTCAGCATAAGATCATCTTTTATATTTTATCAAACATTTGGGCAATATAGTGTGTTTTATTGCATAAAAATTCAAAAAAGTGTTTTTTTTTTTTCTAAAAAAATTGCGTTTGCGAAAAATCGTAGCACAAATACTGTGAGAAAAAAAATGCAAAACCCACCATTTTTTTCTATAGGACCTTTGCTTTAAAAAAAATATATAATGTTTGGGGGTAATTTTCTAGCAAAAAAAAAAAAAAAATGTATGTAAACAAAAAGTGTCAGAAAGGGCTTTGTCTTCAAGTGGTTAGAAGAGTGCGTGATGTGTGGCATAAGCTTCTAAAGTTGTGCATAAAATACCAGTTCAAAACCCCACCAAATGACCCAATTTTGGAACTTAGACACCCCAAGCTATTTGCTGAGAGGCATGTTGAGTTCATGGAATATTTTATATCTTGCCACAAGGTTTGGGAAAATTAATTTTTTTTTTTTTTACACAAAGTTGTCACTAAATTATATATTGCTCACACATGACATGGGTATATGTGAAATTACACCCCAAAATACATGCTGCTGTTTCTCCTGAGTATGGGGATACCACATGTGTGGGACTTTTTGGGAGCCTAGCCACGTACAGGACCCCGAAAACCAATACCGCCATCAGAATTGCAAAGGGCATGATTTTACTCCTCACTGCCTATCACAGTTTTTGGAGGCCCTGAAATGTAAAAATAGCACCCCCCCCCGAATTACACCCCAAGGTATTTGCTAAGAGGCATTGTGAGTATTTTGCAGCTCTCGTTTGTTTTTGAAAATGAAGAAAGAAAAAGAACATTTTTTTTTTCTGTTTCCTTTTTTCATATTTCAAAACTTGAAATAATAAATTATGTGACAAAAAGATAGATCTGCAAAATACTCAACATGCCTCTCAGCAAATAGCTTGGGGTGTCTACTTCCCATAATGTGGTCATTTGGGGGGGGTGTGCATTCTTGACATTTCAGGGCCTCGGAAATGGTGATAGATAGTGAGGAGTGAAATCACCATTTTACGCCCTTAGAAAGCCTGAAGGCGGTGATTGGTTTCCAGGGGCCTGTACGTGGATAGGCTCCCAAAAAGTCCCACACATGTGGTATCCCTGCACTCAGGAGAAGCAGCAGAATGTATTTTGGGTTGTAATTTCACATTTTCCCGTGGCATGTTTGAGCAATATATCATTTAGTGACAACTTTGTGAAAAAAATATGTTTTTGTAATTTTCCTGAAACTTGTGGCAAAATATAAAATATTCCATGGACTCAACATGCCTCTCAGCAAATACCTTGGGGTGTCTGCTTTCCAAAATGGGGTCATTTGGGGGGGTTTGTGCTGTCTTGGCATATCCTGGCCTCGGAAACTCTGATAGGTAGTGAGGACTGAAATCACCATTTTACGCCCTTAGAAAGCCTGAAGGCGTTGCTTGGTTTTCGGGGTCCTGCACACGACTAGGCTCCCAAAAAGTCCCACGCATGTAGTATTCCTGTACTCAGGAGAAGCAGCGGAATGTATTTTGGGGTGTAACTTCACATATGCCCATGGCATGTTTGAACAATATATTATTTTAGTGACAACTTTGTGTAAATATTTTTGGTCATTTTTCAATCGCCTGTGACAAAAAAAATACATTTTTCAATGTGCTCAGCATGCCTCTCAGCAAATTTCTTGGGGTGTCTACTTTCCAAAATGGGGTCATTTGGGGGGGGGGTTGTACTGCTCTGCCATTATAGCACCTCAAGAAATGAGATAGGCAGTCATAAACTAAAAGTTGCGTAAATTACAGAAAATGTACCCTAGTTTGTAGACGATATAACCTTTTGCGCAAACCAATAAATATACGCTTATTGAAATTTTTTTACCCAAGACATGTGGCTGAATGCATTTGGGCTTAAATGTATGACTAAAATTGAGTATATTGTATTTTTTTATGACAAAGAGTGGAAAATAACATTTTTTTCAAAATGTTCATTTTGTTTTCATTTATAGCGCAAAAAATAAAAACCACAGAGGAGATCAAATACCACCAAAAGAAATCTCTATTTGTGGGGAAAAAAGGACGCAAATTTTGTTTTGGTACAGCATTGCATGACCGCGCAATTACCAGTTAAAGCAGCGCAGTGGTTAATAATGTTACACCTCCCAAACCATGAATGGAAACCTTTGTGCCTTTTCAACTTACATACAACTAATGGAAAATTTACATTTGAATATGCGTGAAAGGTCTACTGGGATCATAGTCCCCAAATACTTCAAGGCTTGATCCGTCCATTTAAATTTATAGCTGTATTTTAGTACCTCTATCAATGTATTGGGGATGGCTATTCCCATGGCCTTTCAACTTGAAAAAGTTAATCTTAAGGTATGATAATGAGGGGGCGTGGCCGGCCGGAGACCGAGATGGACGCTTAAGCACACAGCTCGTTAGACAGGGGAATCACTACACCGACACAGGCCGCAGAAACGTTCCCATCCACAGCCATCCTCGCTCCTGACACACCGGAGACCAAAATGCTATCCTCCAGGAAACGTTTCACAGACCACAAGCCTCAAAAACTTACTGAATTCGCCTACAAACCAGCGAACAGTAATTTCCAAGATGGTGCCGGCCCGACCGTGCCACGGGATTCCTAGATTGATCTCCCAGACGACATCCCAGAGAAACAGCCATATGCAGATACTCACGCTGTACTCCCCTGCTCCCCAGAGTGTGACCCTCTCCCAGGCAGCTCAGCAAAGGCTATAATGCGGCCTGACATGCCGCAGCTGTGGACACAGCGCCTGCTAATTGAGGCCCAGGCTCCAAATCCCATCTCCCTGAACCAGGCCTTACACTCCTCCATGGCCTCCTTCCCCACCTCAGGCCAGCTGGTCATTGATAGCACTCTGAAGGACATGCTAATCTCCTTGCAGTCCTCCATCATGACTGACCTATCCTCCATGTTCCACAAAATCACCTCTGACATCCACTCTTTAGATGACATAGTGTCCAACATTGAAAGAGGTCTGACTGACTGCACTACCACAATTAATGAAGTCATTGATTCTTATGATGCTGTTAAAGAGGTCATGGGTGCGTGCCAAGCTGGCCGATTTAGAGGACAGGTCCCGCAGGAACAATATCAAGCTGAGAGGTATCCCTGTGTCCATACTACCTGCCGACCTACCATGCTACACAAAATAACAGATGCACACCATTCTACCTAGCAGCCACGGTCCCCAGAGATGTCCTGATGAGGGTCCATTTCTGTCACATTAGAGAAAAACTCCTCATGGGAGTCAAAGCTAAATCACCTCTACCTGCTCCTTATACAGGAATTCAGTTTTTCCCTGACCTTTCCAAGTTCACCCTCCAACTGAGACGCCAGATGAACCCAATTACCAAGGGCCTTCAAAACCACAAGATACCCTACAAATGGTGTTACCCAGCCACTCTCCTTATTGTGAAGAATGGTCAATCCCACACGATTGCTGATCTTGACAAGGGTCTATGGCTTCTTCACTCCTGGGGGGGCATAATACCAGAACCTCCCACATCAGCTCCAAATGACAGAGGCTCTAATACACTTCGCAGAAACGCAGACCACAACTACACCTGAATGGCACACAGATGCATGACCTACATGGCCAAAAAACGTCACTACAGCTCCCCTGAGCTCTGACAACCTGCTACCCCTGTTAACACCCTCCCGCGCTAATAACTTTTTTTCTACTCCCAAATAGAGGCTATCAAGGTGCTCAGCACCCCCTCTACCAACCCTACCCTATATTATTCTCACCAATTGAATTACTGTAAGTCTTCCACTAACAGTACGGTTAACCAATTTCCTACTTTTACCTCTTTTTTAGTGCTCACTGTTTTTGTTCCTAACGTATTGCTCTATTTGCAGTCTCCTAGTCCAACTTGCTTCCAGATATTGGACTTCCATATCCCTCCCTCTGAATCTCGCTGCCAGGCACCTTCAGATCCAGATTATATCGACTAACTGTAGGTGTTGTGCACAACATCCACCAACCTCACAACCACAAGATGCTGATCAATATCCTTTCTCTGAATGTCAACGGGCTAAATCACCCCGCCAAACGCCACTCACTTTGGAAAACCATCACGGCTCTCCACAGTGACATTCTTTGTGTCCAGGAAACCCACTTGCTAACATCAAGCTCATCCCTTTGTAGCAACCGCCAATTCCCACATGTTTTCCACGCACTGCACTCCTCTAAAACCAGAGGAGTCATGATCGCGATCAAAGACACTGTAGATTTCCATTTATTAGATGTCGCAACAGACCCTGAAGGTCGCTTTATTATTCTTGTATGAAACATTAATAGAGTGTCCTACTCTATAATCAATATTTATGCCCCGAATTCCCACCAAATTAAGTTCTTACACAGAGTCCTACGCACTGCCAAACCCATTCAAAAGGGCCACATAATAATCTGTGAAGACTTCAACCTAATCCCAGACATATCCATGGACTCCACATCAACAGCAAAGAGACGAGATTCACCTTTGAAAAAATTCATCTCTTCCCAGGATCTTTATGATGTTTGGCGATGCCATCATGGATCCGAACGCAACTTCACTTTTTGTCCTCCAGACACCGCTCATACTCGAGAATAGATCTGTTCCTAACTGACAAATGCATTCTACAAAAAATATCTAACTCTGTGATCCACGCCATGACATGGTCGGACCATGCCCCTACCTCAATTACAATACAAGATTCCAACCTACAGCAAAATGCATTTCTCTGGCGAGCAAACAACTTCATTATCCAACATGACAAATACACGCCAGAAATAACAGACCCTGCCGTGGTGTGGAGTGCGCACAAGGCGTACATGAGAGGAATGTTAATTAAACTGGATTCTTACCATAAATGAAAGAGGACGCAGCGTGTAGATGAATTAACAGCCCAAATAGAGGCCCTAGAAAAGAAACACAAAGCTAACCCACAGGACCCACAGACAAACTGATTACTATCCCTAAGACAGGAACTTAAAACTTTTCTCCACTCCTATGAATTCCTCCAAAGGAAATTTAAAGCGTCTACATACTCCACCTCTAACAAAGTGGGAAAAAACTTGCACAACGCCTTAAAGGTAGACGTGCCAAAACTAAAATAACCCAACTGATTCACTCCCACACGTCAACTCCACTAAGTAACCCCCAAGACATAGCCGACGCCTTCAGTGCCTATTATGCTGACCTCTACAACCTAAATCAAGACCCCCATACCCCACAACCTACACAGGATGACATAGACCATTTTCTCCACACTATAAACCTACCCACACTGACTAGGGTACAACTAACCGCACTTAACGCTCCTTTCACGGACCAAGAGATTAAGACTACAATTGACTCGCTACCTAGTGGAAAGGCACCAGGCCCCGATGGAATGACAGGGGAATACTATAAACAATTCTCCTCACAGCTAATCCCGCACCTCACTGACCTTTTCAATCACGCTGCCTCCTCTTTTGCCTTCTCGAAAGAATATCTAAAAGCATTGGTTATAACGTTACCAAAGCCAGGGAAAGAGTCGACTGTCCCCCAAAATTTTCGCCCAATCTCTTTGCTTAACCTCAACGTCAAGATATATGCTAAAACAATAGCAACAAGACTAATCCAATTATGCCCACTCTAATTCATCAAGACCAGACGGGGTTCACAAAAGGTAGGCAATCCTCTGACGCCACCAGAAGGACGATTAACCTTATTCATCATGCAGAATCCACTGGAACGCCTTCTCTGCTCCTATCTCTAGATGCAGAGAAGGCATTCGATAGAGTCCACTGGTCCTACCTCAATGCGGTCCTCCAGAAATTTGGGTTCCAGGGCAACATTCTAAGTGCCATTATGGCACTGTATTCCAACCCTGAGGCCCAAGTGTACACAGAAGGCATGCTCTCCTGTGCATTCCCATTACCAATGGCACACGCCAGGGATGCCCACTATCCCCCCTCATATTTAACATGCTTATGGAACCCCTAGCCGATCATATCCGTTCCCATCCCAGCATCTCAGGCCTTCTATTTGGCACTTCACACCACAAAATAAGCCTGTTTGCTGATGATGTCATTCTCATCCTTACCAACCCGACTATCTCCCTGGCATAAGTACAAAAATTGCTCAACTGGTTCAGGTCGGTCTTGTACTATAAGATTAACACGACCAAATCTTTCATATTAGACATTAATATAGACGCTAATATGAAAAACCTACTACAACTACAATACCCATTTGTGTGGGCAGCTACTGACATATCCAACCTAGGCATCCAATTACCAAGAATGACCAAGAACCTATACTCCTGCAATTTTCCGCCACTTCTCCAGAACATTCAATCGACCACACAACAAATAGCAAAGCATGAACTATCCTGGACAGGTAGACTTGTGGCCTTTAAAATGATTTGCCTTCCACAATTACTTTATTACTTCAGAACTTTACCCATCCCATTACCAGTCACATTCTTCAGATCCCTCCAAACGATATTCAATAAATTCCTTTGGAATGGTAAACGACCTAGATGTGACCATTTCAAACTGATTAAACAGAAACTGGCGGGCGGCACGGGATCCATAGACTTTGAAGATTATTACTTAGCAGCTGTCTTAGCCCAACTACCCTGTTGGTTCCAACCCTGCCCGACCACACTGTGGGGACAAATAGAGGACTCCTCACTCACCCACCCTAATCTGAAAAATTGGTTACTAAGCACACCGTTAGGCTCCCCAGTTCCGACCTCTATATCTCCAACCATGAAAGCCTCAGCCCACGCCTGGAAGAAAATGACAGCCCTCCTAACATTTACACTCCTACACTTAATGCCCGAACTGTCACTAGCATCATGGACCCTAAAAGGTATACACTCCCTACAAGACTTATTACGTGATAACCACATTAAAACATTTTCCCAACTACAATCCAAATTCAACCTATCTTCATCCGAACACTTTACATACCTATGCATACACAATCGCCTGCGCACTATTCACCTCCCTATATACAGCATTCACCCTAAAACTTTGAACTACCTCACCATTCCTGACACGAAAACCAAAGGTATCTCATACTTTTACAACAGCCTCTACCAAAAATACACCTTCTCCAAAACAAACGCACACCACAAGTGGGACATAGACCTTGCCTGCACCTATACAGACTCCCAATGGCAACAAGCCCTCAAGACTGTCTACAGAGCCACCAAATGTGCGGCCCTTTGGGAACTCACCCAGAAAATATCTTTTCTCGCTGGTACATAATTCCAGCCAGAATAACAGCCTTTGATCCCCGAATCCCCAACACATGCTAGAGATGTAAATCTTCCCCAGGTGACTTGTTCCATATTTTCTGGACATGTCCCAGCCTACAGAAATATTGGGAAAACATCTTCCGACTAATCTCAAATATAACCCAAATCACGATCCCCCCCTCACCGGCACTTGCAATTTTAAATCTTACTATTGAAGGCATTCCTCATCAATTCAGACACATAATAACTCACATTCTCCTGGCAGCCAGACTTAACCACTTGACAACTGGGCACTTAAACCCCCTTCCTAACCAGACCAATTTTCAGCTTTTGGTGCTCTCACATTTTGAATGACAATTACTCAGTCATGCAACACTGTATCTATATGAAATTTTTGTCCTTTTTTTCACACAAATGGAGCTTTCTTTTGGTGGTATTTAATCACCGCTGGGTTCTTTATTTTTTGCGCCGTAAAAGAAAAAAGACCGAAAAATCTGTAAAAAAATACATTTTTCTTCATTTCTGTTATAATATTTTGCAAATTAGTAATTTTTCTTCATATATTTTGGCCAAAATTTATACCGCTACATATCTTTGGTAAAATTAACCCAAATCGGTGGATATTATTTGGTCTTTGTGAAAGTTATAGTGTCCAAAAGCTATGGTGCGAATATCTGAAAATTAATCACACCTGAAGTGCTGACGGCCTATCTAATTTCTTGAGACCCTAACATTCCAGAAAAGTACAAATACCCCCCAAATGACCCCTTTTTGGAAAGAAGATATTCCAAGGTATTTAGAAAGATGCATGGTGAGTTTTTTGAAGTTGTCATTTTTTCCCACAATTCTTTACAAAATCAAGGTTTTTTTTTTACTTTTTTTTTTCCCACAAAATTTTCATATTAGCAGGTTATTTCTCACACACAGCATATGCATACCACAAATTACACCCCAAAACACATTCTGCTATTACTCCCGAGTATGGCGATACCACATGTGTGAGACTTTTACACAGTGTGGCCACATACAGAGGCCCAACATGCAGGGGAGCACCTTCAGGCGTTCTGGAGCACCCAGGCCAATTCTGACATTTCTCTCCTACATGTAAAAATCATCATTTATTAGCTAGAAAATGACATAGAACCCCAAAACATTATATATGTTTTTTTAGCAAAGACCCTAGAGAATACAATGGCGGTCATTGCAACTTTTTATCTCGCACGGTATTTGCGCAGCAATTTTTTTAACGTGTTTTTTTTGGAAAAAAAAATGTTTTGTGCTTTACAAAAACCAAAACAGTAAAGTTAGCCTAATGTTTTTGCATAATGTGAAAGATGAAGTTACGCCGAGTAAATAGATACCCAAAATGTCACCTTTCAAAATTGCACGCGCTTGTGGAATGGCGCCAAACTTTGCTACTCAAAAATCCCCATAGGCGACGCTTTAAAATTTTTTACTGGTTACATGTTTTGAGTTACAGAGGAGGATCTAGAGCCTCACATGTGTGGTTTGAACACCGTTTTCATATGTGGGCGGGACTTACGTATGCGTTCGCTTCTGCATGCGAGCACACAGGGACAGGGGCCCTTTAAAAATTTTTTTTTTTTTTTTTTATTGCTCATTTTACTTTATTTATTTTAGTTTGATGCTTTTTTCCAAAAAAAAAAAAATTTGGACCACTTTTATTCCTATTACAAGGAATATAAACATCCTTGTAATAGGAATATGGCATGACAGGTCCTCTTTACAGTGAGATATGGGGTCAATAAGACCCCACATCTCACCTCTAGGCTGGGAAGCCTGAAATAAAAAAAAAAAAAAATGATCCTGGCTTCGATCGTAGCGGTGAGTCGGTAGAAGCGCGGGAGGGGGGGACATCCTCTCTCGCCTCCCGTAAGAACGATCAAGCAGTGGAACAGCTGCTATGATCATTCTCATGGTGTAGGGAATCGCCAGCTGAAAAATCTGATATCTGAATGATGCCTGTAGCTGCAACCATCATTCAGATATCCCCGCACAAAGTCAAGGACGTTGTATGACGGCCGGCGGGCGGGAAGTGGTTAAAGCGCTTTTTTTTTTTTTTAACACAAAGTTGTCCATTTATACAATATTTCTACCACATAACATGTACATACCAAAAATGACACCCCAAAATAGATTCTCCTGCTCCTCCTGAGTACGGGGATACCACATGTGTGAGACTTCCACAGCCTGGCCACATACAGAGGCCGAGTACAGCTGAGCATGGCTCAGCATGGCAGGGTATGGCGGGGTATTGCGGAGTATGGCGGGGTATTGCAGAGTATGGCCGGGTATTGCAGAGTATGGCGGGGTATGGCGGAGTATGGCGGAGTATGGCGGAGTATGGCGGGGGCATGGCAGAGTATGGCGGGGGCATGGCAGAGTATGGCGGGGGCATGGCAGAGTATGGCGGGGGCACTGCAGAGTATTGTGGGGGCATTGCAGAGTATTGTGGGGGCATTGCAGAGTATTGCACAGCATTGCAGAGTATTGTGGGGGCATTGCAGAGTATTGTGGGGGCATTGCAGAGTATTGCACAGCATTGCAGAGTATTGTGGAGGCATTGCAGAGTATTGCACAGCATTGCAGAGTATTGTGGGGGCATTGCAGAGTATTGCACAGCATTGCAGAGTATTGTGGGGGCATTGCAGAGTATTGCACAGCATTGCAGAGTATTGTGGGGGTATTGCAGAGTATTGCACAGCATTGCAGAGTATTGCACAGCATTGCAGAGTATTGTGGAGGCATTGCAGAGTATTGCACAGCATTGCAGAGTATTGTGGGGGCATTGCAGAGTATTGCACAGCATTGCAGAGTATTGTGGGGGTAATGCAGAGTATTGCACAGCATTGCATAGTAGTAGGGATGGCTGAGCATGGATGGATGGATGGCTGGATGTCTCTGTGCAGCGCTGTGGGCACTACACATACAGCCCACAGCGCTGCAGACATCCATCCATCTCCCTCCCCGCTCACTGTGTACCGATCGGTACACAGGAGGGGAGGAGAGGAACCGGCGTCATCAGATGACGCCGGTCTGTTTACATGTGATCGCGCCGTCATTTGACGGCGCGATCACATGGTAAACGGCCGCGATCAGCGGCCATTTACCGGGATCCGTGATGCGCCGGGTCCTCTGGACCCAGCGGTCACGGATGTGTTCGGGAGCGCGCCCCAGGGGGCGCGCGAGAGGGGAATTCTGGGAGGACGTCATAGTACGTCCTCCCAGAGTTATCCAACCGCCCTGCAGCCATCATTTGGCTATGGGCCGGTTGGTAAGTGGTTAATATAACCAGACAATGGAAGTCCGACAAACTTCTAACACTAACCCAAGTCATAGACCTGGTAGCCCTACACTTCAGCTATGAGATCACATCAGCAACACACATTGGACACGCAACAAAAATGCACACAAACTGGCAACAATGGACGGACTGGACTAACTGCGCATCTCACATAAACGTACTGTTACACAAACTTCTCTTTCTTGACCGAGCAATACCGGTTACTTTCCTAACGTTATATGTTACATGTTCTAGCTAATTACTACTAGATAAACTCAGTTAGCGTATGATATTTTACACAGAAGCCCTCTCCACTCCAGTGGCACTAAAGATCCCACATGGGGTGCCACACTAGTGAAGTGGCAGTACAGCGCTAGAAATGTGAATCCCTATAAAACATCGATTAACATAAATGTCCATAAAAAGAGAATTCCAGATAAAAATCCAAAAGTGCGAGTGACATCCACATATGATGAGTGACTGTTATTGTGATAAACCTCCACCAACGATATCGCTAGCCGCTCACCTCAGCAGGTGGACCCCTGAATAAATTCAGTCAGGTCTAAAACAGCTTTTCGCACAATGGGAGATAAACAGGAGCAGGTCACTTAGGCCAGTCAGCTTTCAGTCTTTGGTGGAGCTCGCAAAACGATCACATGTAATAGAATAAACAACATCTAGTGCTCTCTGTATATTGCATAAAAGTTTTAATAAAAAGTGGATAAACTTACAAGGAAAGCACTGTTCCCCAGTGCGAGGGATAAAAGCCTGTAGGATACTCCACGGAGATCAGTGAACAAGACGCGGGTGACGTCACGATTCAAATCATGTGATGTTTTCCGTACGCGTTATGTCCCTTGTAATGGGCGGGACTTCTTCAGCGGCGACGGCATGACGTGGTCCACCAGCTTTAAATAACTCAGCTGATCACCGCAGCCAATGGGGCATGGTGTATACAAATTACCATGGTAACCAATGGCCGGGAACGGAGATGATAGTTCTAGTGATAGAACCACAAAGGGGTTTGTTATGACGGTAGTGAATAACCGAAGCTAAACCCATAATGACTGAAAATGTGTGTTGTCCTCTATCAAGGACTCTCATCTCATTTTCACTCAAGGCACAACTACTCAAATTATAAATACCTGAGCCTATTGGGGCTTTTTCTTTTTGTAATCTCCTGCCCCCTCTCCTTCCTCTCTCCCTCTTTTTCTGGATTGGTCTCTTGTTTGTGGGGATGGTTGCGGTTGATGTCTCCACCATTCCGTATGGTTGGGCGGAGGCATCAGCGCTCCCCTCCCCGGCCCGCTCTGTGCCCGCGAAAAATCCCCTCCCTGGAGGGCCATTGTGTTTACCTTTCCCTCTCTTCCCTTTGAAATCCCTTCTCTTAGCTAAACCTCCTCTATTGGTGGAAGGTGCAGGAGGGGGGTAGTTGCATGAATTAGATATAACAGGTGGAGGTCTACCTAGATTAGAATTTAGTTCCCCCTGTGGTGGATTGGGATTTACCTCTGATGCAGGGGGGGCAGAAGTAGTCTGCCATTTGAAGATATTACCATTTCTAAAATCATCATAATCTCTGATATATTTTTTCTTTTTCTTATTCTGGGCTTCAATATCCCATTTGGCAAGCTTATTGCCAAGGTCAGCAGATAATTTTTGAAACTCTTCACTATTTTTATGAGGCTCAATGGATTTCCTGATGTCACTAATTTGTGACTCAAGGAATTCCATTTTCCTTTATTTACGTGCAAGTAATAATTGTAACAATTCTGAACCTTTTTTAACAAAAAAATTCCTCCACTCCAACATTGATTCCTCATCAAATAGACCATCATTCGGTGGGATGTCCCACCTAAGTCTTCTAGGGACCAGGTTAGAGGAAATGTACTGATTGAATGAGGTAATATCCCACCATGTCTTTACCTTCTTCTCAAAAATATGATTCAATTTTTTGAAAGAAGAGGTTAAATCGTTATATTGTTCAGACATGGGACCATGGGAAAAAATCTCATCCAATTTGACTTCACGTTTTTCTAAATAAAGAAATACATCCATGATAGCTGCTGAAATTGTGATAAATTAAAATAAAAGGACAATATAGCAAGAAATCAACCAGCGCTAATCACTTATGTGGTAAACTAAAGCGGCTGAATACTGAGGATAAAATTTATCAAATCCCACAACTCAAATTTAAAAAGGCAGTACTTGTCCTAGAAATGTGAATCCCTATAAAACATCGATTAACATAAATGTCCATAAAAAGAGAATTCCAGATAAAAATCCAAAAGTGCGAGTGACATCCACATATGATGAGTGACTGTTATTGTGATAAACCTCCACCAACGATATCGCTAGCCGCTCACCTCAGCAGGTGGACCCCTAAATAAATTCAGTCAGGTCTAAAACAGCTTTTCCCACAATGAGAGATAAACAGGAGCAGGTCACTTAGGCCAGTCAGCTTTCAGTCTTTGGTGGAGCTCGCAAAACGATCACATGCAATAGAATAAACAACATCTAGTGCTCTCTGTATATTGCATAAAAGTTTTAATAAAAAGTGGATAAACTTACAAGGAAAGCACTGTTTCCCAGTGCGAGGGATAAAAGCCTGTAGGATACTCCACGGAGATCAGTGAACAAGACGCGGGTGACGTCACGATTCAAGTCACGTGATGTTTTCCGTACGCGTTACGTCCCTTGTAATGGGCGGGACTTCTTCAGCGGCGAAGGCATGACGTGGTCCACCCACTTTAAATAACTCAGCTGATCACCGCAGCCAATGGGGCATGGTGTATACAAATTACCATGGTAACCAATGGCCGGGAACGGAGATGATAGTTCTAGTGATAGAACCACAAAGGGGTTTGTTATGACGGTGGTGAATAACCAAAGCTAAACCCATAATGACTGAAAATGTGTGTTGTTACTATGTGTAACTATGAGGAATGTGACCAGCTTCCAAAAAGGAAGTCTAGTTTGTGCAACAACCCGTGTACTTGCTCGATTCCGTGGAACATCCTATTACATAGTACAATAAAATTGGATCAAGATAAAAATACATCTGTATATTCCAAACATAAAATGCATGTGAAATTATCGGTCAGAAATAAAGCAATTAACGTCAAACTCGACGTTCAAGCCTCTGGGCAAGAGAACCTTGGTCTCGTGAATCCAATGGGATTCCCTGCGGCTAAGCTGGCGAAGGAAGTTTCCCCCCCTCCAATGTTTATTAACTTTTTCAATCCCCCAGAATTTTAATCCTCTGGGGTTTTGACCATGTACAATTTTAAAATGTTTCAAAACATTGTGGGTTTTTAATCCTTTTTTAATATTATTAACGTGCCCGCCTAGACGCACATGCAGGGGCCTGGAGGTCCTTCCAATGTATTGGAGGCCGCATCCGCACTCCAACATGTATACGACTCCAACTGTCGTGCAGGTGATCAATTGGTCAATTTTGTATTCCCTACCAGTTGAGGTGGCAACAAACTGTTTTCGTTTTTTATTATTGCATTTAGAATGCCTGCAGGCTGTGCAACACCCACAGGCATAGAAATCTGAGAGAAAGGAGAATAATCTGTTGTCTGCTTGTGTGGGAGGATCTACCACTCCAGGTGCTAGACGGTCTCTTAAAGACTGAGCTTTTTTGTAAATAAAAGACGGGCGTGGTGGCAGTAAGGGACCCAGCACACGAACTTGTTTCAGGATTGGCCAATTTTTTGCAACCAGCTTTTCAAATTGCTTATATCTGAACAATATAACGATTTAACCTCTTCTTTCAAAAAATTGAATCATATTTTTGAGAAGAAGGTAAAGACATGGTGGGATATTACCTCATTCAATCAGTACATTTCCTCTAACCTGGTCCCTAGAAGACTTAGGTGAGACATCCCACCGAATGATGGTCTATTTGATGAGGAATCAATGTTGGAGTGGAGGAATTTTTTTGTTAAAAAAGGTTCAGAATTGTTACAATTATTACTTGCACGTAAATAAAGGAAAATGGAATTCCTTGAGTCACAAATTAGTGACATCAGGAAATCCATTGAGCCTCATAAAAATAGTGAAGAGTTTCAAAAATTATCTGCTGACCTTGGCAATAAGCTTGCCAAATGGGATATTGAAGCCCAGAATAAGAAAAAGAAAAAATATATCAGAGATTATGATGATTTTAGGAATGGTAATATCTTCAAATGGCAGACTACTTCTGCCCCCCCTGCATCAGAGGTAAATCCCAATCCACCACAGGGGGAACTAAATTCTAATCTAGGTAGACCTCCACCTGTTATATCTAATTCATACAACTACCCCCCTCCTGCACCTTCCACCAATAGAGGAGGTTTAGCTAAGAGAAGGGATTTCAAAGGGAAGAGAGGGAAAGGTAAACACAATGGCCCTCCAGGGACCCCCATAAGGGATAACTCTTACTACTCATATCATCAACAAAATTATGAATCACCTCGTAGATGGGAAAATCATAGGCAGGATTATCATGATTACTCTAATAATTATGGAAGAAGGGATATGCCTCAACACACATGTGGGGAACCCTTGCCCCTGTCAAATAGATTTACCCCGTTTCAACATCACAATTCTAATGAGGAAGGGGATTTTTCGCGGGCACAGAGCGGGCCGGGGAGGGGAGCGCTGATGCCTCCGCCCAACCATACGGAATGGTGGAGACATCAACCGCAACCATCCCCACAAACAAGAGACCAATCCAGAAAAAGAGGGAGAGAGGAAGGAGAGGGGGCAGGAGATTACAAAAAGAAAAAGCCCCAATAGGCTCAGGTATTTATAATTTGAGTAGTTGTGCCTTGAGTGAAAATGAGATGAGAGTCCTTGATAGAGGGCTCAAATTTGCTCCTGTTCACAACATGAACACATTTCAAACTTATGTGAGCATTCATAAATTTGTCAGAAATCTGAACATGAAAAAGTATTTCTTGTCAAATCCTACCAGACCTTCTGTTATCACAAAAGGTTCACATTCCGGTTTGAGGAATAAATCTACTTTCGATCCTTTGAACCCCGACAATAAGTACCTGGAGGTGTTCAAAAACATGTTATTTAATGATTTGGATAAGATGAAAGTAAGAAAGGTATTGGACCCACAGCATATCAGGCAAGGTATGAAAACTCTGGAGGCTAGAAACGACATTATTATACGCCCGGCAGACAAAGGTGGGGGTCTGGTTATTCTGGATAAATCCAAGTATCTCGCAGAGCTTGTTAGATTGTTGGATGATCCAGATACTTATCAGATTCTCAGTAAGGACCCTATGTTTATCTATAAGGACGAGTTACACTGGCTTGTAGAGGAAGGAAAGACACAGGGGATTCTGACAAAGAAGGAGGCATCCTATTTGAACCCCTTATTCTGCAGAACTCCCATTATTTATTGCCTTCCAAAAATCCATAAGGATAGTATTAATCCCCCTGGTAGGCCTATTGTCAATGGTATTGACTCCATTTCCTCCAGGGTGGGTCAATACATCGATCACTTCCTTCAACCGCTAGTGAACAAAACTGAAGCGTTTCTGAAAGACACGAAACATGTCATTCAAATCATGGAGTCCACCAGTTGTTCTTCCCCATGTATTCTGGTGACAGCGGACGTAGGGTCCTTATATACTATTATTGGACACGAGGATGCTTTATCCTCGGTACAATGGGCCTTATCCAAATTCTCTGACCTTTCAACCAAACATAAGAATTTCTTATTAAAATGTTTACGTTTTTGTTTAGCCAGGAATTATTTTTGGTTTAGCCGTCAATTTTATTTGCAAAAGAGGGGCGTTGCGATGGGTGCCCGCTTTGCGGTGTTCAAGCACCGTCCCCCACAACTAGTTTGTTACAAACGGTATATAGACGATCTGATAATGGTCTGGGAGGGTGATCGGTCTAGTCTAGCTGCCTTTGTGCAAACTCTTGATGCTAATACTAAAAATATTCAACTGACCTGGAATTTTAGCGAGGACAAAATAGTGTTTTTAGA
Organism: Aquarana catesbeiana; assembly: GCF_042186555.1. NCBI lineage: Eukaryota > Metazoa > Chordata > Amphibia > Anura > Ranidae > Aquarana > Aquarana catesbeiana. The sequence continues at coordinate 477,596,052 of NC_133325.1, read as the reverse complement.
CTTAGAGATTCGGAGGGAAGATGATAAGTTTGGATTATGCAATTATCGTAAACCCACTGACCGTAACTCATTTATCCCATTAGAGAGCTGCCATCACAAATCATGGCTATTTAACATCCCTAAGGGACAATTTGTGAGGCTCAGACGAAATTGCACTGACGATAGTGACTTCATTTCTCAATCCATGGCACTCACCTCTAAATTTCAAGAAAAAGGTTATGATCAACTAGCCTTAAAGAGTGATATGGAAAAAGTCTTAGCCATGGATAGGTCAGAGTTGATTTCTAATAAAGTCAGAGACACTAGTAACAATGCCCCCAATTTCAAAATGTTACTCAACTATATGTCCAATATAAGCAATTTGAAAAGCTGGTTGCAAAAAATTGGCCAATCCTGAAACAAGATCGTGTGCTGGGTCCCTTACTGCCACCACGCCCGTCTTTTATTTACAAAAAAGCTCCGTCTTTAAGAGACCGTCTAGCACCTGGAGTGGTAGATCCTCCCACACAAGCAGACAATAGATTATAGATTATTCTCCTTTCTCTCAGGTTTCTATGCCTGTGGGCGTTGCACAGCCTGCAGGCATTCTAAATGCAATAATAAAAAACGAAAACAGTTTGTTGCCACCTCAACTGGTAGGGAATACAAAATTGACCAATTGATCACCTGCATGACAGTTGGAGTCCTATACATGTTGGAGTGCGGATGCGGCCTCCAATACATTGGAAGGACCTCCAGGCCCCTGCATGTGCGTCTAGGCGAGCACGTTAATAATATTAAAAAAGGATTAAAAACCCACAATGTTTCGAAACATTTTAAAATTGTACATGGTCAAAACCCCAGAGGATTAAAATTCTGGGGGATTGAAAAAGTTAATAAACATTGGAGGGGGGGAAACTTCCTTCGCCAGCTTAGCCGCAGGGAATCCCATTGGATTCACGAGACCAAGGTTCTCTTGCCCAGAGGCTTGAACGTCGCGTTTGACGTTAATTGCTTTATTTCTGACCGATAATTTCACATGCATTTTATGTTTGGAATATACAGATGTATTTTTATCTTGATCCAATTTTATTGTACTATGTAATAGGATGTTCCACGGAATCGAGCAAGTACACGGGTTGTTGCACAAACTAGACTTCCTTTTTGGAAGCTGGTCACATTCCTAATAGTTACACATAGTAACAACACACATTTTCAGTCATTATGGGTTTAGCTTCGGTTATTCACTACCGTCATAACAAACCCCTTTGTGGTTCTATCACTAGAACTATCATCTCCGTTCCCGGCCATTGGTTACCATGGTAATTTGTATACACCATGCCCCATTGGCTGCGGTGATCAGCTGAGTTATTTAAAGCGGGTGGACCACGTCATGCCGTCGCCGCTGAAGAAGTCCCGCCCATTACAAGGGACGTAACGCGTACAGAAAACATCACGTGACTTGAATCGTGACGTCACCCGCGTCTTGTTCACTGATCTCCGTGGAGTATCCTACAGGCTTTTATCCCTCGCACTGGGGAACAGTGCTTTCCTTGTAAGTTTATCCACTTTTTGTTAAAACTTTTATGCAATATACAGAGAGCACTAGATGTTGTTTATTCTATTGCATGTGATCGTTTTGCGAGCTCCACCAAAGACTGAAAGCTGACCGGCCTAAGTGACCTGCTCCTGTTTATCTCTCATTGTGGGAAAAGCTGTTTTAGACCTGACTGAATTTATTCAGGGGTCCACCTGCTGAGGTGAGCGGCTAGCGATATCGTTGGTGGAGGTTTATCACAATAACAGTCACTCATCATATGTGGATGTCACTCGCACTTTTGGATTTTTATCTGGAATTCTCTTTTTATGGACATTTATGTTAATCGATGTTTTATAGGGATTCACATTTCTAGCGCTGTACTGCCTTTTTAAATTTGAGTTGTGGGATTTGATAAATTTTATCCTCAGTATTCAGTCGCTTTAGTTTACCACATAAGTGATTAGCGCTGGTTGATTTCTTGCTCTATTACACTAGTGAAGTGGACTGATCGTATTTTTAGGAAACTCTCAATACGTTTACTACTTGTTACACATGAATCCTGTTAGTGGATATTTATTTATGCCTTGTAATACTTATCCTGACGTCGTTGCACGACATACAATGTTAATTGTACACTGTATTTCCTTTGTAAAATTAATAAACATATGGAATTAAAAAAGGTATGATAATGATCCATATGTCTCTATTTCTTGAAAAAGATTATGGAGGGATATCATTGTATTTAACAAGGCAGAAGGTTTTTTTTATATCCTAATGCATGCTATGCATTAAGATAAAAAGCCTTCTGTGCGTAGCTCCCCCCTCAGCCCCCATAATACTTACCTGAGGTCCATCTAGATCCAGCGATGTTGCCTGAGAGACTTGGCTGTCCTGGACTCCCCTCCTCATTGGCTGAGACAGCAGTGTGGTGTCATTGGCTCCCGCTGCTGTCAATCAAAGTCAGTGAGCCGATGAGGAGAGAAGGGGGCAGGGCCATGCCAAAGCTCCGTATCTGAATGGACACAGGGAGATGCGGCTTGGCTCAGGTGCCTTCATAGCAATCTCCTGGAGGGGCCAGGAGCATCAAAGAGAGACCTGAGAAGAGGAGGATCTGGGCTGCTCTGTGCAAAACCACTACACAGAGGAGGTAAGAGTCTTTAGTATCACTTTAATTGAACAAGCTGAATAGAAGCAGATTGGTTACTATACCCAGCTGCACCAAATTTTGAGTGCCAGTTTTGGTAAGTGTATACTGTAAACAACTGGTTTACAGACACTATTTACTGAGGTTTAAATATTTTTAAAGCCTTTATGGCACCATGTCTCTCTGCAAAGGTGACAATTAAAGTGCCTAAGCCCACAAAATACATATCTAGTTGACAAACATCCTTGTGTTTCCACACATTTTTGTTTTTCAATACTGTATAGCAACAACATTTTTTTAACCACTTCCCACCCGGCCTATGGCAGAATGACGGCCGGGCAGTGGTTCAGTTATCCTGACTGGGCATCATATGATGTCCAGCAGGATAACTGCTGCCACGCGCCCGTGGGGGCACGCATCATGGCGATCGTGGTGTGGTGTGTCAGTCTGACACACCGCTACAATGATCTCGGTAAAGAGCCTCTGATGGAGGCTCTTTACCACATGATCAGCCATGTCCAATCACGGCTGATTAAGATGTAAGCAGGAAGAGCCGTTCAGCTTTTCCTCACTTGCGTCTGACAGAAATTCAAAATGCGACAGTGGTGAAAGATAAAAATTGGCTTGGGCAGGAAGGGACAAAAGTGCCTGGCATTGAAGTGGTTAATGGTGTTTTTTTCTAAAAACATTTTGGAAAACACACATGTCAATATGTGCAATATTTCCTATTTCCCTATGTGAACGAAAAGTCGGCAACAAGAGATCTTTCTTTTCGTTGCTTGTCGCATTGACTTCCAGGGCTACAGTTTAACAAGCACATGCGCTGTCGATTTTTCAAACTCTTTTCGATCTATTCCACTACTAATCTTTTTAAAAATCAGTTGTTCAGACTAAAAAAAATCTGATGACAGTTCGCTTTTTGGCATAACAATTGTGACTTTGATCATCAAGAATATCCTACTAATGTCGAATTAATCGAATGATCAAGCGTATTAAATGCTTTTTCAAACAATTTTCCAACTGTGTATGGCCAGCTTAAAGAGGTTGTAACCAACCCCACCCCCCACCCCCGAAAAAACTGCAATACAAAGGCCTAATGAGCTAGAATGCATTGCATACTAGCTCATTATGAAATACTTACCTTAGAACAATGCCCTGGATCAGTGCCAGCACACCGCTTACATGGCCAACATGTTTCCTTTAGTTACTTCCAGGTTCGCAGGCTTTGGGCTGAGATTGGCCAGCACGCGTGTGCTGCCCATCATGGCACAGGCCCTGAAGAAACGGCACAAGCGTGCCGTTCCTTCAGTGTGCATGCACCGATGACGTCAGCGGCAGCGTATATAGTAAATATCTCCTAAACGGTGCAAGTTTAGGAGATATGTAAAGTACCTAAAGGCCTTTTTATAGGCATACATATAGGTACAACTTCCCCATGGAGGTTTACAACCTCTTTAAGTGTCTTCTTGTAATTGTATCAAAACTTCAAATAACATACTTAAATGGTTTATTTATAATACAGAACGTTTTGGGGCTTTGAATCCTTATAGTGAGTATTGCAATTCTGAGATTTATATTTAACTGCTTTTTTTCATTCTGTCTTGAAGGTTATATAGCTTTAAACTATCTTTATTTTCTGACATATGGAAATTGAGCTACATTTTTCTGCTGAATTAAATTAATACCATTTAATCACCAAAGGTAAAAATTTTGGGGAAATAATGTAAGCTTAAGCCTGAGATTGCTAGAATTTCATGACAATATTCACACAAGGTTTTAGCATCAAACTGCCATGCACTGCTTATGCCACAAGAAACTGGCATTTCTTTCACAGGAGATTTTAAAGAAAAAATAGTGATTTACAAATCTTTATAAATGTTTTATTTTTTTTTTTTTTTATGGTTTAAAAAAAACAAACGTGGATTTGTCATAAGCAGGGTGATGCCTTCTTGTTTCCTGCTAGAATAATATTACTCCTAGTATTGTCTTTGTCTTTTCTGGTAAATATTTTATGACGTAACATATTCAACATTGTCAAAGTTTCTTAGAGTCATCTGTAGCTGCTGCATTTTCTGTAGTTTGTAGTACAGAAGGAAAACAACATCTTTTTTTTTTTTTAACTATTTCGTATTGACCTTTTCCAGATGGTTCAATGTCAAAAAATATTAGCAGAATAATACATTGTATTACAAAATGAGAACTTACCATTATTTCTATATTGTAACCCCCCCCAAAATAATAATTAAGAAGTTAACATAACCCATTATTGGAGTTGGAGAAGTGGCTACAGCATCTCTTTTGTCTCTTTGATCACGTCCTTATATGCTTATTTTTTTGGGAAAAAATTATATATATATATATATATATATATATATATATATATATACACAGCATGAGGGAAAAAAAAAACATTTGATCCCCTGCTGATTTTGTACATTTGACTACTGACAAAGAAATGATCAGTCTATAATTTTAATGGTAACTTTATTTTAACAGTGAGAGACAGAATAACCACAAAAATATCCAGAAAAAGCATTGAAAAAGAAGCTATAAATTGATTTGCATTTTAATGAGTGAAATAAGTATTTGACCCCTTCACAAAACATGACTTAGTACTTGGTGGAGAAACTCTTGTAGGCAATCACATCTCAGGGGGTTTTTGTCCCACTCCTCTTTGCAGATTCTCTCCAAGTCATTAAGGTTTCAAGGCTGACCTTTGGTAACTCGAACCTCCCTTCACGTAGAATATATATGGAGTCAGGCAGTAATGGGGATAAAGCTCTAATTTAAGGTGAAAGTCTAAAACTGGATATACATGTAGCGCTGGTAGATTTGCGATCTACCATATGTTAGGTAAATTTAGTAACTTGTTCGTTAAATAGCTTAGGTTTGCCTCTGTTCCAGCTTGGCTGACGCTGTGTGTGTTTCCATACTGACCGGTGGGTGTCGCTGTTATCACTGGCCAGTGTTGGAAAGGCAACGTGTCGAAGCATATGGATGCTCTTCTGTCCCAGAGACAACTCAGTGGAGGTGGTCCTCCGAGGTGCATTCTGGGCAAGGGTATTTATGGGACAGATGCCATATTGGGAGGTTCATTTTCAGCCACCTGCTGGCCCTCCGGGCCGACAGGTATGCTTTAGAGAGCAATCTGGTGGTCCTCCGTTCCGGAGGCCCACGCCACTGCGGCGCAGGGGTGGGCCCAGAAGCTTGTCTGTGGCCTACCACAGCAGCTGAGGAATGGTCCTGAGCTGTCTATCCAGAAGGGAAGAAGCTGGACAACCAAGGAGATCCCAGGGGAGGACCCGTCATGGAAGGATCATGCATCGTGGTCTGGAGAGGGGCCTGGTGACTCGGTTGGAGGACGTATCCTAAAAGTAGTTATACAGCATAGTGTTGTCGGGTTGGCTTAAAGGTTCAAGCACTGTGACTGACATTCACCATAAAACAGAGGATCGTACAGGTTTATCCCAAACAAGTCTGTGGCAGAGACTTTTGTTCGTGCTATGTACTTGCTGCTAGACAAGTGAGAGAGGCCTATCCAGGCGAGCAGAGAGTGTGTCCCACGAGGGGACCGCATTACATTGTAATATCCAAATTCTACCAGGACATTTGTCAAGAATCTTACAAGAAGATATTTGAGTTTCTTCTGCAGTTTCCCTTCTGCCTCTTTCCTGCTACTTCTTTAGTAAATCGTTTAATAAAGCATTGAAAACGTATTCAAGTGTTGGTGCGTGTATCGTCCAGAGGTAAACTCAACGGAACCCTAGGCCTGGTGCCAATAAAACAGAGGGAAGGAGAGTGAAGGTAACAAGCCCGCTTAAACCAGCAGCTCCATCGAGAGTTAGTGCTACATGTGAGGGCGTCGTCGGGGATTTGTTGACCGTCAATTCTTGCAACCCAGAGAAGTGTTTTACCGGGAGTTTGCGGAAAGAGCTGGACTTTGAAAAAACATTCTTCAGGAAGAGAAAAGGTTAAACTGCAGGACTTTATTTCTGAATGCGTAGACGGCGGGTGCCAGTGAAGGCCCAGGAGCTACGTGACCAGAAGAACAAGTGGGAGGAGCTTACCCTACTTGTTACCGCATGGGACGCGTGTATGTGTTTGGCGCCAGAGGAGAGGAAAGGCCTCGTGATCGTGCTGAGAAGATCAGAGTGTGGCCATGTCTTTTTCGGCGATGCAGCCAATCATGGGACCGAGAATGTTCCCTACATGAATGTATGTATGAATGTTGTGCTATCTGGAACTATGCTTACAGATACTGGAGTTCATTTGAAGCCGCAGGGGAGGTTTGTCCTGTATACCTCAGGAGATATTGAGGGACTGAGTATGATCTGCCACCGATGTGAAGGATTGGCCGTACATCTCCGTCTGTTTGGCCGATGTCCGCAATGTGGAGAGTACTTGTTTGTGGTGGAGCAACCTACCACGTCGCCCATGCTTATCGGATAAATTGGGCAACAGGTATCGCCACAGTAGAAGCTGCTACCGCTACGGAGAGAGAACGACAGGCCACCACTTTGCCTGTTGTTGCTGATAATGTTCCCGCGGCTGTGGTCGAGGCCTACCCCAGAGGTTACCTGAACCAGAGCTACCAGAGTCCACGTCAGGAATGGGTAAGCCACTGATGGGGAATGTATCTGGGACTGTGAGTAAATAACTACCAGCAGAAGAGTTGGGAGACTCGGAATTAGAATCCATGTCGGATCTTTCCGGGGATGATGACCTATTTGAGACTATGTCACAAGAGCTGTTATAGTCACAAGGTGAAGATGTTGCCTCTGCTCTGACTTTCCCTGAATGGACAGCCCTGAGTTCTGGGAAGACGTCACCCTGTGTGGAGCCACACAGTACTGTTACCGGGACTTTGCCAAAAGTTGCTAGTTCACTGCAGACACCGGCTGGGTCTATGGTGAGCAAGTCATTGGATTCCTGGGGAGAGACAGATCTTTGCCCCAACTTGCACGTTTGCAGTGATGTTAAACAAGCGTGTAGCTGCCGAGTATGGTTTGGAGTTCCCCTATGTGCCCCAGGATATAATGCAGGTGATTGAAACTAATCGGGAACTTTGGTACAGTGAAGCTGTTTGGGACTATTTGTCTGTGCCTAAGCCTTTCTGAAAGACTGGATGTTCTGTTAAGATGGATGAACGTTTTAGTGGATGTTTCATGCACTGGAACTTCGGTCGGCACATCTATGCTGACAAAGTGGTCATTTGCAGGCCCGGAAAAGATGATGTTGTATATTTCATTACCACCGTGGATAAAATGGGAAAACCACTGACATTGCCAGATCCCCGGTTTTATTGGTAATTCTGGACAAAAGAACTTTGCAAGTAGTTAGCTAGTTAGTGTCAGTGTAAAAAAATCGGCGTGGTCAAGATTTACATATTGTGTTCAGTGTTTTAAATCCAAGGACTTCTTTTTTGCTAGCCGGATTTATTTTTTTCTTTATTTGAAGAGATCATAGTACAGGGATGGACTCCTTAAGTTTATTCCGATATGGATAAAAGGAAGAGAGGCTAATTTTCTCTAGAAATGAGGCTTTGTTCCAAATATTGTACAGTATATATATGTGTGTGTTTAATAAGTTTTCCTTTTCAGGAATTATTGGATCTCCTATCAAGCTGGGAGGCTTTTCAGCTAGTTAGATAGTGAGGTTATGCACAATCATAAGATGGTTTTGTTTGCGGATGTGAACATAATGTTTTATAGATGTAAGTCTTATAATATCTTTCCAATGTCTTTTCCTCTCTCTTTGTCTATCCAAGTTATAAGAAACTCAAATACCTACTCCCAGGCTTGGGAGTTACTGTTACTGTTTTTGGACAGACGTTGGGGACAACGTCTACTATAGTGGGGGGAGTATGTAGCGCTGATGAATTTGCGATCTACCATATGTTAGGTAAATTTAGTAATAAAAGTTTGTTAAATAGGTTATGTTTGCCTCTGTTCCAGCTTGGCTGATGTTGTGTGTGTTTCCATACTGACCAGTGGGTGTCGCTGTTATCACTGGCCAGTGTCGGAAAGGCAACGCGTCGAAGCGTATGGATGCTCTTCTGTCTCGGAGACAACTCGGTGGAGGTGGTCCTCCGAGTTGCATTCTGGGCAAGGGTATTTATGGGACAGACGCCATATTGTGGGGTTCGTTTTCAGCCACCTGCTGGCCCTCCTGGCTGACAGGTATGCCTTAGAGAGCAATCTCGTGGTCCTCTGTTCCGGAGGCCCACGGCGCTGCGGTGCAGGGGTGGGCCCAGAAACTTGTCTGGGGCCTACCACAGCAGCCGAGGAATGGTCCTGACCTGTCTATCCAGAAGGGAAGAAGCTGGACAACCGAGGAGATCCCAGGGGAGGACCTGTCATGGAAGGGTCATGCAGCGTGCTGGTCTGGAGAGGGGCCTGGTGACTCGGTTGGAGGACGTATTCTAAAAGTAACTATACAGCATAGTGTTGCCGGGTTGGCTTAAAGGTTCAAGCACTGTGACTGACATTCACCGTAAAACCGATACATCCTGTGGCAGAGGATCGTACAGGTTTATCCCAAACAAGTCTGTGGCAGAGACTTTTGTTTGTGCTACGTACTGGCTGCTAGGCAAGTGAGAGAGGCCTATCCAGGCGAGCAAAGAGTGTGTCCCAGGAGGGGAGCACATTCCATTGTAATATCCAAATTCTACCAGGACATTTGTTAAGAATCTTACAAGAAGATATTTGAGTTTCCTCTGCGGTTTCCCTTCTGCCTCTTTCCTGCTACTTCTTTAGTAAATCGTTTAATAAAGCATTGAAAACGTATTCAAGTGTTGATGCGTGTATCGTCCAGAGGTAAACTCAAAGGAACCCTAGACCCGGTGCTGGTAAAACAGAGGGAAGGAGAGTGAAGGTAACAAGCCCGCTTAAACCAGCAGTTCCATTGAGAGTTAGTTCTACATACACTATACAAATATATGTTGTTCAATTTCCTTTTGATTTACATTCAACTATGTAGTGCAAGGGCCTACCTGATTGCATACAAATTTAAAGTGTTTAGGTTTGACCTCATATGGTTTTGGTAAATCTAAAGGAAAAAAATCTAAAGAAATTTGTATAGGATGTATTCGGCTTTAGAGTATTGATGCAATAAGATATTTATTAGTCTTTCTGAGGTTTTTAGTTTAGGGTTAGGGTTACCCCCAAAAATGAAATTCCTTAACTGTGCTGTGTTATACATATAGTTGCTAAACAATGGCTTTATACTTTGTATTGCTTATGTTTTTGGTAAATACAAAACCTGGTTATCCTGCCAGTTTCTCTTGATTGCTGTTACAAACTGACCATGCTAGGCATGAGAGTAGATCCATTCTAGTGTGGTCAGTTTGCATCCCTTCTCATAACTTGGAAGCTACAGGACATCAGGCTAATACAACGTGTGCCTGTAGTCCCATAGTTAGATTCAGATACCACTCTGACCAGCCTCCACAGTAGACAGCGGCAAAGCAGCCAAGGAGAGCTTTGTATGATGTTGGCTGCAATCTCTGTAGAGTAGCTGCAGAGTGTCTTCTGCATGCTCCATCCCCCAGCTATCAGAGTTATGGGAGTGGAGGGGAAAGAGCATTCACCTGACTGCAACAAAATCAACATAAAAAGGTTATCTATTTTTATTTTATTTTAATGAATGTAGGCCATATGTTGTTAATAGTGCTTACTGTCACTGTGTGGCTTTGAAATCGTATGTGCTCACATACACGTTAACAGGGCTTTTTTTTTCTCAGAGAAGAGGTACAGGAACTCACCCTCACTGGTCAACTCCCCTACTCCAACCACGCCCCCAGCCACACCCCCAGCCACACCTTCTTTAGAACACAGAAGTAAAGTCGCACCAAATAATGGTAATATGTTAAGGTCTAGAACTGCATAACACACAAGGCACATGGTTAAGGAATGTGTAACACAAATTACAGGACTGTGTGAATTGTGCAGTGGTGAGAAGAGCGTATCACAAAGGCCGCAGAAAAAAAATCAGCAAAAGGGACAGTATATATAATAGACTCTGTGCTGTAGAATCCAGAACATTCAGTATTTCCTGTGCAAACCAACACTCTGTGCTCTCCTCCTTTGCAATGGCGGCTGGTGGTCTTTCTTTTTGTTGGGGGGGCGGCAAATAACCACCCCCCCAGGCGGCCAGTGGCACAGCACTAACACCCCCCCGGTGGCCGGCGGCGTGGCACTAGCAAACCCCCCCATCTGCCGGTCGGTCCTTACCCCATGGGGGGTGGGGTGCTGGCAGCTGCTCCGGTGTCCCCTCCAGCACGGTGTCTGGCAAGGTGCGGTTCCACCATGCGTCTCCACTCTCTTCCTGCTAAGCACTAGGCATCCAATAGGCGCGCCTGACGTTTTGGCCAGTCGGTAAACATGTTTCACGACCTGCTTCCTGATTGGCGGGGAGATTTAGTGTGAAAATACTGAATATTCATTCACTATCTCACACAACTGGGTGGGCTTTGGGCACAGTGCTTTGCACCCGGAGCCCACCCTTTTTTGAAGCCTATTAGAGCCTCTGACTCTATTTACATGCTTCAAAAAAGCACTCCCCCATTGGAATCAATGGTTTGGTGCCCTGTATGTAGATCAGGGGGCCGGATGCATGGATAGGGGGGCGGCTCCTGTGCACCCTCTATGGATGGGCCGCCGCTGCTCCTTTGTCTCCACACTCACCAGGACAAGATGATATGCTCAACAGCCTTCCCTCTGGCTATCCCTGCTGCTCTAGCTTTGAATGGACAGGTGCTTCTCTGTGTTGCTCTGTCATGCGCGCATGTTTGGAGAAACATAAACCAGGCAATGCCAGAAAGCGTAATACCATTTTTTTAAAGATTAAAAACATTTAAAAAACTACTCAAATTACAATATTGTTTATTACACACAAGCTTTAGTGCATCTAGTATTGTATAGTGGTTCTGGCATTCAGCAACCACATGCATTCCACAGACCAGAACTAGGTAGATGGAAGTGACGCCAGCAAGCCCCACCCAATGTATTTCCTCACATTGAGATCATTGTGTGTTGCTATTCAATATTTACATTTTAGCCCCTGTAGCAGTGGTGGTTTATTTAAAACTGTATTTGTAATGCTGTCCTTACACACAGCTACCTGCATTTCGTATAGCACCACTGTCCAGCACAGTATATTGCAATTATAATTGTATGTGGTGGTGATGAGTCACATCTGAGGTTCATATTTGGGGTAAATATGAAAGCCTAATTCCAGGTTTACTTTAACTTTAAATAGTTTGTTTGGGTCAAGCAGGACCAAACTAAATATTTCCTTTACTAATTGGTGCTGCTGCTGTCAATACTGTATAAACTGTATGTAGGTAATGCTACATACAGTATACAAAGCTGTGTTTCAGCAGTGGTATAGTAACTTTGTTTCTGCTGCTGAAACATTATCTTGTGAAGAGTGTTGCTCAAGCATTCAAAGGCAGCCTTTACTTTCATTAATAAATAGAAGACGTATTCTGATTGGCTTGGTAGGGAACGTGTGCAGATGACGTTGCATGAAAACTCATCGGTTGTTAAGGATGCCATGGCCGGCTTCCTGTAAGCTCCTTAACAACTAGCTTACAGAATGCACTGTGCAGCGATCAGTGCATTGCAGGGTGTTTGTCGGGGCAAACACCCTGCAAACTTGGGTGTTCGGCGAACAGCCGAACAGGCAAATGTTTGGCCTGAGCATAAGTTTGGGCCGAACATTTGCCGTTCGCCCATCCCTAACCAGGACATGTGAGCAGGAATCTGCCGTAATACAGTTTCACATCCCACTGTGGACATTATCCATTTAATTCAGCTGCCAAACCCCCGAAGAGCCAACATTCATTCTAAACCCGGGTAACAGCAGTTCATCCCTACTAGACATGCACTGATTACCTTGCAAAATCACTAACATTTAAAAAAAAAATGATGAAAAAAAAACCATCTCTTCCATCTCATGCCTTCTCAAAAGAACACCAGTCCCACTATTTCCCCAAAAAAAGCTCAAGTTCAGGGTGGGTGGGGAATTGCTGGAGTGAGAGATACTGGAATACCATCTTTAAAGTTTAACTAAACTCCATCCTTCAGGTTTACCACAATTAGCAACTCGATGGATTGGTGGCCTGTCATCTCTCTGTTAGGAATGAGCTCAAGGTTCGGGTCATACATAAGTTTGACTCGAACATCGCGTGTTCGCCCATTCGCCGAACAGTGAACATTATGGGGCATTCATGGAAAATTAGAGCGCTGCGGAATGCCCTATAATGCACTGCAAAATCACAGTGCATTGCTGTATGATGATTGGCCAAAGCATGCACCTGACCTGCATGCTTTGGCCAATAACAACACGCTCTGCGAAGAGAGCCATAATTGGCCAAAGGCAGGGTGCCTTTGGCCAATCATGGTTCAGGGGGACTAAGTCCATGCCCCACACTATATAAGGCTGCTTACAGAGCGGCCGTGTGTAGTGTTGTTGATGTGGACAGAGAAATAGGCAGGTTATTCAGTTAGTGGCAGTGTATTTGTTATATATATATATATATATATATATATATATATATATATATATATATATATATATATATATACTGTATGTATACTCTGCATTCAGCATAAACTATATACCCATTTACGTAACTGCGTTGCCCCGCCCCCCTCTGACGCCACGGGGAAGTCATGGGGAAGTCCCCATGCGTCGGAGGGGTCACCCGGTTACGTCACTGGGTGGCCCCGCCCTCAGTTATAAAAGAGCTGTCACATGCCAAGCCGCATCAGACGGCGAGAGCCTCCCATGGAGGTGGGTCGGTCCTGGATTTTTTTTTCTTTTTCGGTCCAGGCGGTGTGATAGAAGAAGATGAATGGACATAGTGGGAATTTTGTATTTTTTATAAAGGACTTGTCCTAAGCAGTGTTTTGTCGTTTTTAAACTTTTGACATTTTTTGTTACAATTTCACACAGGGGGAGGCCAGGATCTGGGGGTCCCCTTGTTAAAGGGGGCTTCCAGATTCCATTAAGCCCCCACCCACAGACCCCCACAACCACCGGGCAATGGGTTGTGGGGATGAGGCCCTTGTCCCCATCAACATGGGGACAAGGTTCTTTGGGGGGGCTATCCCAAAGCACCCTCCCCATGTAGATGGTATTTGGCCTGGTACGGTTCGGGGGGGCACTCTCTCGTCTCCCCTCTTTTCCTGTGGCCTGCCAGGTTGTGTGCTTGGATAAGGATCTGGTATGGATTTTGGGGCGACCCCTACGCCATTTTTTTTATTTTAGTGCAGGGTTCTCCTTAAAATCCATACCAGACCTGAGGGGTCTGGTATGAATTTTGGGGGGACCCCTACACATTTTTAAAAAAAAATTGGCACAGGATTCTTCTTAATTTCCCTATCAGACCCGAAGGGCCTGGTATGGATTTTAGGGAGACCCCCACGCAATTTTTTTTTTTACATTTTGGTTTGGGGTTCCCCTTAATAGTTTTATCTACAGTATATTGCCGAGACCTGACAATTCATTACAGCCGCGATCAGTTTTATATGACAATTTTTCCTTTAGAAATGTCACTTTGCTGTGGTACTGTTCTAAACACGGAAAATATGCATCACTTTACAGGCATACTATAGACACCCCCCCAGGCACAATATTTAAAGGAATATTTCATTTTTATTGTTTCACTTTAAGCATTAAAAAAATCACTGCTCCCAAAAAACGTCCATTTTTAAAAAATGTTTTTGCATTGATTCATGTCCCCTGGGGCAGGACCCAGGTCCCCAAACACTTTTTATGACAATCAATTGCATATAAGCCTTTAAAATGAGCACTTTTGATTTTTCATGTTAGTGTCCCACAGACTTTAACGGTGTTCTGGTGGCTTTCCAATTTGCACCGAACACCACATATTGTTCGGTGTTCACAGAACATCCGAACAACCAAAGTTCAGCGCGAACTTATGCTCGGGACGAACCGTTCACCTATCCCTACCCCAGAGCATGACACTCTCACCACCATGCTTAATTGTAGACAAGACACACTTGTCTTTGTACTCCTCACCTGGTTGCCACCACACATGCTTGACATCATCTGAACCAAATAAGTTTATTTTGGTCTCATCAGACCACAGGACATGGTTCAGTAATCTATGCCCTTAGTGTGCTTTTCTTCAGCAAACTGTTTGTGGGCTTTCTTGTGCATCATTTTTAGAAGAGGCTTTCATCTGGGACGACAGCCATGCAGACGAATTTGATGCAGTGTGCGGCGTATGGTCTGAGCACTGACAGACTGATCCCCCACCCCTTCAACCTCTGCAGCAATGCTGGCAGCACTTATACGTCTATTTCCCAAAGACAACCTGTGGATATGACAGTGAGCACGTTCACTCAATTTCTTTGGTCTACCATGGTGAGGCCTGTTCTGAGTGGACCTTGTCCTGGTAAACTGCTGTATGGTTTTGGCCACTGTGCTGAACTTCCAGTGACCAGTATGAGAGAGTGAGAGCAATAACACCAAATTTAACACACCTGCACCCCATTCACACCTGAGACATTGTAACACTAACAAGTCAGATGACATCGGGGAGGGAAAATGGCTAATTGGGCGAAATTTGGACATTTTCACTGAGGGGTGTACTCACTTTTGTTGCCAGTGGTTTAGACATGAATGGCTGTGTGTTGAGTTATTTTGAGGAGACAGCAAATTTACACTGTTACACTGTTACAAGTTGTACACTCACTACTTTACATTGTAGCAAAGTGTAATTTCTTCAGTGTTGTCACACTTAAAAGATAGAAGAAAATATTTACAAAAATGTGAGGGGTGTACTCACTTTTGTTAGTATATACTCTGCATCCATTGTAGCCTATATCTACAGTGCATTTTGTGGTGTACTGTTTCTAATACACTTCAGGCGGTGTATTAATATATATATATATACACAGTCTCGTATATATATATATATATATATATATATATATATATATATACAGTAGTGTGTGTATATATATATATATATATATATATGTATATATATATATATATATATGTATATATATATATATATATGTATATATATATATATATGTATATATATATGTATGTATATATATATATATATATATATATATATATATATATATATATATATATATATATATATATATATGTATATATATATATATATATATATATATATATATATATATATATGTATGTATATATATATATATATATATATATATATATATATATATATATATATATATATGTATATATATATATATATATATATATATACACTTCTGGTGGTGTACACAGTATACAATACAGTGCAGCCGTACTACAGTCGCTAATACAGTGCAGGCAGTGTACACAGTATCTGATACAGTGTGTGCAGTTTCTACTACACTTCTGGTGGTGTACACAGTGCACAATACAGTGCAGCTGTAGTACAGTTGCTTATACAGTGCAGGCAGTGTACACAGTATCTAATACAGTTCGTATAATTTCTAATACACTTCAGGCGGTGTACGCCTTATCTAATACAATGTAGTGTGGTATTGCAAAACAAAAAATACATCATGTCTGGAAGGCCACCAAGGAGAGGCAGTTGCTCACAGGCCACTAAAAGAGGGCAAGCAGCCTCTGTGTCTACAGTCAACAGTGCTGGTCATGGACATGGTGCATCCTCTAGAGGTGGCCATGGGGCACGCTTGTCCTTTTTTTCTGCTGCTGGCCATGTTATTGAGCCAGAACATGCAGAAGAGTTGGTGGAGTGGATAACAAAGCCATCCTCATCCTCCTCATCCTCCTCATCCTCCTCATCCTCTGTCACCCAGGCTCAGAGTAGTTTGCATTCCAATGCAGCTGCCAAAGTGGCCTATTCCACCGGCTCCTTATCCACAGTCACTCCTTCCGTACCCCACCATCATGCACAGAGGAGTCCACCAGAATTATTCGACCACAATGACGGGTACATGCTGCTGGAGGATGCGCAGCTATTTTAAGGCTCCAATGTTGTTTCTCAGGTTGAGGAAAGGAGTAACATAAGCTTAGAGAGAGGGGGTGCCCAAGAAGAACAAGAAACTGGCAGTCATGTTCCCCCAGCTGCAGCATACTGCCAAGTTTGCTTCAGTGACGAGGAGGGAGAGGATGATGAGGTCACTGACTGAACTTGGGTGCCTGAGAGAAGAGAGGAGGAGGAGGCACAACTCCAACGAGGCAGGAGGTCCTCTAGGGGGAAGCTTAAGGGCAGCCACCCTATTGCATCATACCGCAGAGCTCCGCAGGTGCAGGGCTCTGCTGACTCCCCGCTGACTTTCAAAAGTTCTTTGGTGTGAGCCTTTTTCGACACGTGTGCAGCAGATCGCACCTTTGCTGTTTGCAACCTATGTCTGAAGTGGATCAAGTGTGGCCAGAACAGCAGCCGCTTGGGCACCACATGCTTGAGCAGACATATGATGACCTGCCATGTAGTCCATTGGCAATGGCACTTGAAAGACCCACATCAAAGAAAAATGCAGACTTCTCCTTATTACTCATCTGGGATCTCCAACACTACTATACCTCCTGTCCTCTCAAAAACCTGCACTGGGAGGAATGAAGGTATAGCAATAGGTGTCCCAAGTACTTGCAGCCAATCTGCTAGCAGTACACCACCATCTGATTTTAGCAGACAAATTTCCCTACCCCAGTTGCTGAACCGTAAAAAGAAATTCGGTCACAGCCATCCACATGCTCAGCATCTAAATGCTAGCTTGGCCAAATTGCTAGCACTGCAACTGCTGCCTTTTCAGATGGTTGACTCTGCCCCTTTCATGAATTTGTGGAATGTGCTGTACCTCTGTGGCAGGTTCCAAAATGGCATTTGTTTTCACAGAAGAACATTCTGGCTTTCTACCGGCATGTGGAAGGCAATGTTTTGGCCTCGTTGGACAACGGAATAACGGAATAAAGTTCATATTACCGCTGACTCATGGTCCAGCAGGCATGGGCGGGGACGTTACCTTTCTTTCACGGCGTACTGGGTAACTCTACTGGCAGCTGGGAAGGATGCAGGACAGGGTTCAGTGTTGTTGGAGCTTGTTCTGCCACAGCTGCCTCCTCCACCCCCTCCTCTTCTTCTTTCTCTATGGCCTCTTCTGCAAATTTGTCCTCTGAACCAGCGGTGCTCTGTAAGTGTTCAAGGGGCTATGCAAGCAGTCAGGCTAAAAGATGCCATGCGGTGCTTGAGTTGGTCTGCCTAGGGGAGCCATACTGGGGCAGAGATTCTGTCAGCTCTGCAGGGGCAGGCTCAGAGGTGGTTGACACCATGCCAGCTTCAGCCAGGAATGGTTGTATGCGTCAATGGCACCAACCTTCTCTCCGCCCTCCGACAAGGACACTTGACCCATGTTCCATGTTTGGCACACGTCCTTAATTTGGTGGTGCAGCAGTTCTTGAGCAGATACCCAGGCTTACAGGATCTCCTGAGGCAGGCCACAAAAGTCTGTGGTCATTTCCACCGGTCAAACAATGCCAGTGCTTTGGCACTGGGATTGCAAAGGGATTGCAACCTGCCCACCAACCGCCTCATTTGTGACATGCCCACCAGGTGGAACTCAACATTGACAATGCTGCAGCGGTTGCAACTGATCAAGGATACATGCACTGTCCTGTCACCATTTGAGGAGGCCACAAGGATGGTGAGCAGTGACAATGCATGCATCAGTGACACTGTCCCTCTAGTCTTCCTGTTGGAGTACATGCTTTTTGGAATCATGGACAGGGCACTTGAGGCAGAACAGCGGGCGAAAAAGGAGGACTTTCTTACCTCTCAAGGCCTCCTTTATCCAGATAGCATTCCTGTGGGCCCACCAAGCACACAAGAAGAAGAGGAGGAGGAGGAGGATTGTGTCAGCATGGATGTAGAGGATAACACTCAGCAGCAGTCTTTAAGGGATGGTTTTCAAGAAACCCAAGGAGTTGTATGTGGCTGGGAGGAGGTAGTTATGGATCATGTGATCCTTAGTGACCCAGAGGACTCAGAATCGAATGCCTCTGCAAATGTACGCTGCATGGCTTCCCTGATTCTGCAAAGCCTGCAAAAGGACCCTAGGATTCGTGGTATCAAGGAGAGGGATCATTACTGGTTAGAAACCCTTCTTGATCCACATTACAAGGGTAAGGTTGCAGAACTGATCCTGCCTTCGCAGCGGGAGCAGAGGATGAAACATCTTCAGGAAGCCTTGAAGAAAGGTTAGTGCAACGCATTTCCAGACTCTGGAAGGTTACAATTTCCTGATGCTGGACAACATGTTGCTGAGCCTTTGTTCAGTCAGAGGAGAAGCGGCGGAGAAGGTGGCCAGCTGAACAATGCCTTTAAACAATTTTTCAGTCCTCATCACCAAGGTCTGATCGGTTCAAGCAACCATTGCCAGCATATGCATTACATGGTGCAGGAATTTCTAGGGGCAAGAGCAGACTTGGAGACCTTTCCAACAGAGTATCCACTGGGTTACTGGTTTTTGAGGATGGACCACTGGCCACAACTTGCTCAATATGAGCTACTGGCCTGTCCTGCATCCAACGTGCTTTCTGAATGCACATTCAGTGCTGCTGGAGGGTTTGTAATGGATCAAAGAGTGCGCCTGTCCACAGACTCTGTTGATAGGCTCACATTCATAAAAATGAATCAGTCTTGGATCAGCAGCTATCAAGCACCTGATGCTGATGTAACTGATGGATGATGAATTTGCTATGGATGTGGGATCCCTTGAAGACTACCTATGCTGACTATCCTATTCCTCCTCAATCTTGATGATGTTAGCTTCCAGCAATATTTTTGGTTTAGGGTACCACCACCACGACCTAAGGCCCAATTTGTCTGCCCCTGTTTAGGGGCATGTAATTACAATTTTTGCTATAATAGTTCACAGCAGGGCCCGTTCCTGAGCCCAACAAGCGTATCTGTGAGAGGTTACAGTGTTGTGGCACCACCACCACCGCCAAAAGCCTAATTTTTTTGCCCCTGTTTAACAGGGGCATGTCATTTCAATTCTTGATATAATATTTCAATGCACGGCCCATTCCTGTACCCAACTGGGCTTACAGTGTTCTGCTACCATCAACACCTAAAGTCCAATATTCTACAGAGTATATAGGGAAGGCCATATAGTATATATACTGCTGTTCAGAGTATATAGTGCCTGGGGGACCCCCACGCCATTTAAAAAAAAAAATTGGTGCGGGGTTCCCCTTAATAGCAATACCAGACCTGAAGGGTCTTTTTGGTATTTTTATCTATATTGCCAGGATCCGACAATACATTACAGCCACGAGCAGTTTTAACCACTTGCCGCACGCCATATAGCAAAATGACATGGGCAAAGTGGTTGTTGACCGGACGTCATACGACTTTGTCAGCATAACAAGCCACTGTGCACCCCTGGGGTGTGCATCACGGCAATCGTTGCTGCGGTGTGTCAGTCAGACACACCGCAACTCCGATCTAGGTAAAAAGTCTCTGACAGAGTCTCTGTCTCTGACAGAGACTCTTTACCACGTGATCAGCTGTGTCCAGTCATGGCTGATCATGATGTAAACAGGAAGAGCCATTGATCAGCATTTTCTCACTCGCGTCTGATAGACACAAGTAGATGTGAGCCGATCGGCTGCTCTCCTGACAGGGGGGGTCTGTGCTGCTTGTTTATCAGTGCAGCCCCCCTCAGATGCCCACCCAGGACCATCAGGATGCCGCCAGGACCACCAGGGATGGCCATCACACTGGACCACCAGGTATGCCACCCTAGACCACAAGGGAAATGTCAATCAGTGCCCAGGCAGCTGCCAATCAGTGCCAATGAAAAATGCCTGCCAGTGCCACAAGTGATGCCTATCAGTGAAATCTATCAGTGCCAGCCATCAGTGCCGATCAATGCCCATCAGTGCTGCCTTTCAGTGCACATCAGTGCCCATCAGTGCCACCTATCAGTGCCCAGCAGTGCCGTCTATCAGTGCCACCTATAAGTACCCATCAGTGCAGCCTTTCAGTGCCCATCAGTGTTGCCTATCAGTGCCCATCTGGGCCCACCAGTGCCACCTATGAGTACCCATCAGTACCACCTATCAGTGCCCATCAGTGCCACCTCATCAGTGCCATCTCATTGGTGCCACCTCATCGGTGCCACCATATCAGTGCCCATCAGTGCAGCTTATCAGCCCATCAGTGAATGAGAAAACCTACTTATTTACAAAATTTTATAACAAAAACAAAGAAAGACTTTTATATTTCAAAATGTTCTGTATTTTTTATTCATTTAGCAAAAAAGAAAAACTGCAGAGATGATCAAATACCACCAAAAGAAAGCTATATTTGTGGGAACAAAATGATAAAAATTTAATTTGGGTACAGTGTAGCATGACCGCGCAATTGTCATTTAAAAAGTGACAGCACTGAAAGCTGAAAATGGGCCTGGGTTCGAAAGTGCCCTGTATTGAAGTGGTTGAATTAAATGTTTTTCCTTTAGAAATGTAATTTTGCAGTGGCACTGTTATAAACATGGGAAAAATGGGCAACTTTACAGGCATACTACCCCCCAGGCACGATATTTAAAGGAATATTTAATTTTTATTCACTTTAAGCATTATTAAAATCACTGCTCCCAAAAAAATGGCCATTTTTAAAACTTTTTTTTGCATTGATACATGTCCCCTGGGGCAGGACCCGGGTCCCCAAACCCTTTTTTGGCAATAACTTGCATATAAACCTTTAAAATTAGCACTTTTGATTTTTCACATTTGTGTCCCATAGATTTTAACGGTGTTCGTGTGATCGAACAAATGTTTTGCCTGTTCGCATGTTCTGCTGCAAACCGAACTGGAGAGTGTTCTGCTCATCCCTATTCTCTGTACTTTTTTTGTTTTTCAATAGAATTCTTTTAATTAAATTGACTTGTTAATGTTTACAAGGATTTATGTAGGGCCAATAGCTTAAAACTGTAAAAGATTTTTTTGAGCAGCATGCTGTTCTATGACACTCTTTTATCTGTGATGATATTGACAGACTCAGGTTTAAAGCCTAGTATTTTTTCGTTCGACCCAGTGGGCTGAATGAAAAAAAAATGGAAGAGCTGGGGAGGAGATCCTGTACTAACAATCCAATGTTAGTACAGTGATTTCCCCATTGAGATATTGTGTTCTGACAGGGGGACGACCCTCCTGTCAGAACACACTGGTCAGCATTTTCAACCATTGGCTGAGAGCTGAGCGCTGATCAAATGCTGATCGGCAGACCTTTTTTGGTCATGCCCCTTCGACAGAAGCCAGATGTATGACTGACTTCTGTCAGACCAGCTGCCTTACAGACAGTCTGAATGTTAGCCGGTTCAATAGAATCATACAGCCCGGTCTTTGTGTGGTCCATATACAGTAAGTTTATATGACTACATGGTAAATATCAGTATTCTGGGTAGAAATACATTGCAATATACTGTATAAATATCTTTGATTGTAGGACAGGGTTCTTCGCAGAGAAACCGAAGCTGTAAATCGCACCGGACTATTGTGAACCCAGCCTTATAAATAATTGATAATAATATAATGACATAATGTAATTATGTAGTGAGAGAACTCTATAGGTTGTCATTATCACCCACTCCTGATAAAAAGGCATGGAGTCTACCATGTCCAAAACCTTAAATAACTAAAGGGAGGTATTCCCTGTCTAGTAATCCCTATCTAGCTCCCTCACTATTCCTCAGACATGTTAATGAAGAACACATCATAATAAACTAAAAAAGTTAAAAACACTTTTCATAACCTCCTAACTTAAAAGATAGTTGGCATAAATAAAAACATGTGAAAAAAGGTTCAGTGTATTTATTTTATTATGTTCTGAATCAACAGCGGAATCAGTTGTTCAAGGGCTTTTTCAACCTAGCTGACTTTTAAGAAGAATGATAATTACAAAAATGTTGGTACTGTAAGATTAGAGTACCTCTTAGGAGTGTAGTCTTGAAACTAACCAGAGTTGACAGGTACTTCTGTTTACATAAGTGTTTATCCCTGGCTGGGCGTAATTGGTTTAGTGGAATTTTGGAGTGGGGTGGATGTGGCCAAAATTTGGCCTGTGCATCTAGGCAATAATAACCTCCAGTTAAATCATGTGAATAAAATATTGCCATTGTAAGCAAACCCAGCAGCATTAAAATGTATAATTCTGATAGGAAGCTTGAACTGCATGCAATTCTGGAAAAAATATATAAATAATAGCTATCATCACATAAGATTTGCAACAATAGCGGTCTTTTTAGTAAATGGGTGGAAAATTATGGAAAATCTATAAAAATGTAGCGCACTACTCCCTTGGGAGCTGCTGTGTTGTTCATTACCTTTATGTCAGTGACTCCCGATCTTCCTTCCCATGCAACTTTAAAACACCAGACAGTCTTTGTGCTTAATAAAACTATAACTTTATTCTCGAACTCCAATTGAGATAACAAATGAATAGAGGATATGAGACGCCTCTATAAATTCTGGTTCCTGATCTTGTGTACTTCCCATTCATGAACTGACCAGCATTACACTGAATAATGCCGCGGATAAAGATTTCAAAGTCCCTGGCCTCCACCGCCTAATTCTGGACTCTTGCAATCAATCTATGTTAGTTCTGGAAAGTGTCCCTTGCTAGGTCCTTGGACATATAGCAAGTTCATGGATAGCACTACTGGGTTGCACTCCCTTTCCTCACTCCAAATCAACAGCCCACGATACTCACAGAAAGTTGATTCCCAGTTTGCTCCCTCCTCTTTTCTGCTACTTCTTCCTCCTCCTGGTAGAACTCTCCTTCTGCTATCCAGCACTGGGATCTCTGAACCACCCAGGCCTTCAAGCCTCCTCCTGCACCTGAACTTCTCCTGCCATCCAGCACTGGGGTCTCTGAGCCACCCAGGCCTTCAAGCCTCCTCCTGCTGCACTACATGATTGCAGCTTCTGGATCTCCTAGTACTCCCAGATCCTCTCCCAAGAGGGGAGAACGCCCAAAATCCACCAACTTCTACATGCTGACCTCCTCTGCCTCCAAACTTCCCAGACAGACCCCAGAAGCATGTGACCTCAGCTTATATGCGAGTCCTGCCCCTGCCAATACAAAATTAATGATTGGTCCAGAGCTCTCCATACAAGCTGCCTGCCACTCAAGTCCCAAATCCTGCTTCCCTTCTAGAACATTTCACTGGAAAGATAAGGGGACTTCCTTGAGCACTCTATTCTAACACTCACACCCACAAATAAGCAAACAGGCCTAAGGAAAAAATGAAAAGCCTTGGCCAAATTTACCTTTCACATATTACAAAATAAACTAAGCACCCACCTGAATGGGGTGGGCGCTACAAAAATATAAACAAAATATCAACATGCAATCAGTAAAAGGTTCTAAAAAGTATATTCAATTAAATGTCTCAGCCATCATTAGATAATATTTTTAAAAATCATGGACATAGGCCCAATCAAAACAGCATAGCACTATAGCACTAAAAATAAATCAGTCACATTGAAAGCACATACAAGGATAGCATGACTGCTGTAAGAATCTGTGCAACAAACACAGTTTTGCTATTAGTAATTAATCCTGCTGCCAGGATAGAGAATAAATATTTAATTGCTAATGGATATGTATTCAAAACAGTGAATATTCACTTTACATGAAACTTGTAAAAATGCTGCCCTGAGTACAAATAGAGCAACAGACAGTTTTAAAAATGAGCTTTATAGTTGGTGATATGTTACTAGATAGTGTATAAACACAGTCAATACAACAATGTCTGATAGGAATCTGGTAGACCCTACAGAGACAGTAAAGAACAAGTATCCTTAACTGATACTGGGGAGTTAAAAGGACTGTTATTTTGTTCCCAGATAGATTTAATCCATAAAAGCTGGCGCCATTGGAGATTTTTAGCATTTTCATTGAGTTACCATAAAAGCCATCCATTTGCCAAGTACAAAGCTCCATCCCAGTCGCTTAATCTGGTGTTCTCCCTTGTGTATTTAAATAATTTATAAGCTTATGCATTATACACTAATCTAAATGCATTAACAAGTACTTAATTGGGTCCCACTTGATCCTAGTACCCTGCTATATATTGTATTACTTGTAAATCAATTCAACATCTTTGTGACTCCTCCGAACCATCTTTCTAAACACTCTGTATGTAAAAACAGAGGCCTTGTCTTTTGATCTGCTCATGTTTATCTATTGTATTGCCTGTTGTCTTACTATCTACAGTATATTGCTGAACTGATATTATATAAGGAAGATGTAAGTAAAATGTTTTTGTTTTTCTGTTTTCAATGAACTTCTTGTCTGCTTCAACTTTCTAAAACATATTTTTGAAAGCCATGTTTATGAGATTTTGTACAAAAAGTAACAGCTGCAATAAATAATCTTCTTCTGTTAGACAAGGACTTGAGAATATTGTTGCACTTTCCAGCCAATTTAAGCCAAGTCTATATCAAGATCAGATACCCCCAGCTGACTTCTTGCAGTGAAAATACCCATCAGACAGGTTTATGGGTTTGTTATTCTTTCTTCTAATTCTCGATTTACATCTATGCATGTTGCTTTTGAGCATTTCTGCAGTGCTTTTGCGGTGCTTGCCTCGTTTTTGGATATGCGTTTCTACCGCGATTTTGCCGCGATTTGCGTTTTGCGGGGTTTTTTTTACACTGTATATAGCTGGTTGCTAAGGAGGCGGCCAGGAAGCCGCCCGCTGCGTCCTTAACAAACGATGAGTCATCAGTTGTCAGCGGGTTTCCCACTGAATGTAAAAAGAAAAAGAATTGCCGGCTAAAAAAAATCATGAAAAAAAACAGCGTGGGGTCCCCTCCAGGTCCATACCAGGCCCTTGGGTCTAGTATGGATTCGGTGGGGACCCCCATGCCAAAATTTAAAAAAGAATGGCGTGGGGGTCCCCACAAAATCCATACCAGACCCTTATCCGAGCATGCAGCCCGGCAGGTCAGGAAAGGAGGGGGACAAGCAAGCGCCCCCCAAACCATGCCAGGCCGCATGCCCTCAACATGGGGGGGTGGGTGCTTTGGGGCAGGGGGGCTCTGCTCCCCCCACCCCAAAGCACCTTGCCCCATGTTGATGGGCAGAAGGGCCTCTTCCCAACAACCCTTGCCCGGTGGTTGTCGGGGTCTGCGGGCGGGGGGCTTATCAGAATCTGGAAGCCCCATTAACAAGGGGGCCCCCAGATCCTACCACCCCCTATGTGTATGAGTATGGGGTACATTGTACCCCTACCCATTCACTAAAAAAAAAGTAGTGTAGTGTTAAAAAATACAGTAGACAGTTTTTGACAAGTCTTTTATTAAAAATCTTCTTCTCTGCTTCTACCTCTGGTCTTCCTCCATCTTCTCCTGCATCTTCATCCTCTGGTCTTCTCCTTCTCCCCCTGCTTCTTTTTCCACTCTTTCTTATGTCTTCTTTGTCTGGTGTTCTTCTTCCTCTGCCGCCGCTCCCTCTGATGACCCTCCTCCAATGCTGCATCCCGCTGATCTGTCGGCGCCGATGTCCTGCATTTCTTAAATAACGACAAATCGCGGCAAAATCGCAGCAAAATTGTGGTAAAAACATGGTACTTGCATTTTGGATGCGGGTCCATTGAATTCTATTACATGCAAAATGCTGCATTTTGCAGGAAAAAAAGTCCCCGACCCTTTCAAAAACGCAGAGGCACAAAAATGCATTGATGTGAACATGTTCCATAGGAACCCATGTTAAAGAATTTCCCTGCATTTTTGCAAAATGCAAAATGCATCAAAAAATGCATTAGCGTGAATCGAGCCTAAGGCTCCATTCACACTAGCGCGTTTTTTGATGCATTTTGCATTTTGCAGAAATGCATGGGAATTTTTTAACATGGGTTCCTATGGAACATGTTCACATCAATGCTTTTTTGTATCTCTGCGTTTTTGGAAAGGGTCGGGGACTTTTTTTCATGCAAAAAGCAGCGTTTTGCATGTAATGGATTTCAATGGACAAGCATCAAAAACGCAAGTGCACCATTTTTGCAGCGTTTTTGCAGCGTTTTTGGTGCGTTTTTGGTGCGTTTTTGCCGTTTTTTTTTTTTTTTTGTAATTTTTTTTTAAGACTGTAAAAAAAAATGAAAAAGAAAAAAAAAAACCGCAAAACGCAAATCTCGGCAAAAACGCGGCAAAAACGCCGCAAAAACGCTACAAAAACGCTGCTCAAAAACGTGCCAAGCATGAAAAAAAAACCTCCAAAAACACTCAAAAGCAACATGCATAGGTGTGAATCGAGCCTAAGATAAGACAGAGTTGGCCATGCCACTACCCATTATGAAGAAAAGTACTGTAGCATTTCTACATTGTAATATGCTTTACTGTAAATATAATTGTAAAGGACATGATCAAATTTAAAACAAAATCTTGGATTTAAATCGAAATTCTACTTTAATGAATTGTAGACATGAGAATAATATACAGCATAGAAAACAATATTATTCAAGTTGAATATTTTTATATATAAAGTGTTATGTATAGTAAGATCAGTATAATGGAAGTGTACTTGACCTGGCTCAAAACATCTAAAAGCTAATGACACTGCTGAAGTACCTGTGTTAGTTTTTATATTGAACCCCATATCCCTGAGTACCCTGGATCTTAGGCCAGTAAACATATCATGGGTTTTGACTGCTGCTAATTTAAGATTAAAATGTATATCCAAACAAAAGCCAAGCATTGTAACACTAATGCCCCGTACACACGGTCGGACATTGATCGGACATTCTGACAACAAAATCCTAGGATTTTTTCCGACGGATGTTGGCTCAAACTTGTTTTGCGTACACACGGTTGCACAAAGTTGTCGGAATTTCCGATCGCCAAGAACGCGGTGACGTAAACCACGTACGATGAGACTAGAAAAGGCCAGTTCAGAACCAAGTGCGGCACCCTTTGGGCTCCTTTTGCTAATCTCGTGTTAGTAAAAGTTTGGTGAGAGACGATTCGCGCTTTTTCTTACTCGTGGTTTTCAGATCGTTTTCTGCTGTTCAGTTTGTGCTTGTGGGTTTGTATCTGCTCTTCAGTGCGTGCAAGCAAGCTATGCGTGACTTATTTGAGTCATTGTGTTCTTGTTCGTTCGTTACTGTTTTTTAGATCGCTCTTCACAGGCCTTGCTGTTCTTCAGTGCGTTCTGTTACTGCGTTCTGAACAGCCAACCGTTTTCTAGCCATGTTGCGTATATGTACTCCTCGTAGAGTTTGTGCTGTGCGGGGGCTTGGTGTTGGGGTCCTGACCTTGACACAAGTCCAGTCCATGAACAGGGTGGGGAGGAGCTCATGGACCAAGTGCGGCACCCTTTGGGCTCCTTTTGCTAATCTCGTGTTAGTAAAAGTTTGGTGAGAGACGATTCGCGCTTTTTCTTACTCGTGGTTTTCAGATCATTTTCTGCTGTTCAGTTTGTGCTTGTGGGTTTGTATCTGCTCTTCAGTGCGTGCAAGCAAGCTATGCGTGACTTATTTGAGTCATTGTGTTCTTGTTCGTTCGTTACTGTTTTTTAGGTCGCTCTTCACAGGCCTTGCTGTTCTTCAGTGCGTTCTGTTACTGCGTTCTGAACAGCCAACCGTTTTCTAGCCATGTTGCGTATATGTACTCCTCGTAGAGTTTGTGCTGTGCGGGGGCTTGGTGTTGGGGTCCTGACCTTGACACAAGTCCAGTCCATGAACAGGGTGGGGAGGAGCTCATGGACCAAGAGTTGGTTGCTTCAGCGTGACCAGTTCTGTCACATGCCTTTGCTCCGTAAGATCCGTGAGAAAAATCCTGATGATTTCAGGAACTTTCTCCGGATGATGGACCCCGTATTTCACCATTTGTTGGCTTTGCTGACCCCCTATATTAGCAGGCAGGATACCTGCATGAGGCAAGCCATCACTCCGGAGCAGAGGCTCATCGCCACCCTGCGGTACTTGGCGACGGGGAGAAGTCTGCAGGACCTCAAGTTCTCAACAGGCACCTCCCCCCCAGGCTCTGAGTATCATTATCCCAGAGACCTGTTCTGCCATCATCCAGGTCCTACAGAAGGAGTATATTAAGGTAAGATTTTTATCCTTTAATATCACATTTTAGTGTATTTAATGTTTGATAATATATTGTATTTATTTCCTCATTCCCTAATTACCATGATTGTAATATGGTGTGAATGTCCCCTTTGTCCTCATGCATGCTGGATTTTTATGTAATTATTATTTTGCTCCTTCATACATATTTGCCTTCACTAACCTCCCCAGCATGGTCTACAGGCCCTATATTCACCTCATGTAGTCACTTAACAATGTATTTTGTCAGCTCCATAGTAGTGCTTTACCCCAAACACCCCCTAAAATGTTTTAAATGTGATTTGTCCTTTAAATTCAGGCAGAGTGCCAGAGGCTTTTTTTTGGGGGGGGGTCCCCAAATCATTTTTAACCCTCCCTCCCCCCAACTGCTAAGTCAGCTGATACCAATTCTCTATCTATCCTCAATCATCTATCTGCTGACCTTGGCAAACCCATACACACTATACCCATCTCTTTTGTGGTCAGACGTATGGATGAATTCCCCAAAGCATGTAGTGCAAGGGCCTGCCTGTATACTTTCAAATGGTACTGTTTAAAGTTTTTGTATACTATTATTATCTTGATAGGTAATAGCAGAATGTCCAAATGTGCTCAAATGTGTACAATGTGTATTTATATCTTTGTATTATGACACTTCTTACCTGTCCAGTGGGTTGCCAATAGTGTAACTAAGGAGGGGCTGTTCAAAGTTATACCCATTATTTAGGCATTCATCTCTCAATCAAGTGGAGAGGGTTACCTGTCCAAGAGCTCCCCCCCCTATAATGTTAGAAATGGCCCATGAGAGGGGGTGGGGGAAGGGGAATCTGATAGGTGTACCTTATACTTTGGTGTTTAAAAATTCCCATTACTAAATGTTATCTTGATGTTGGCCAAGAATGTTTGTGTCTAATCCGCTTTCCATGTTTTAATGTGCAAAAAGACTAATTTTTTTTCCTCCACAGTTTCCTTCCACGCCACAGGAATGGCAGACTGTGGCCTCCCACTTTGCACAGCGGTGGGACTTTCCTAACTGCGGAGGGGTAATTGATGGGAAACACGTCCACATCGTCCCACCACCCAACTCGGGGTCATACTATTATAATTATAAAGGGTTCAATAGTATTGTGATGTTGGCGGTGGTGTCGGCTAATTATGAGTTCCTGTATGTGGACGTGGGGAAGAATGGCCGGATGTCTGATGGTGGAGTCATCGCCCAGATAGAGTTTTACAGGCATCTCCAGAATGGCAGCTTGGACTTGCCACCTCCAGAAGACAATGTGGAAGGACTCCCATTCGTCTTCGTTGCGCTGGGGGACCACCTTATGCGGCCATTCCCGATGAGGACCCTCACCCCGGACCAGAGGGTTTTTAATTACCGGCTGGCCAGAGCCAGAAGAGTGGTGGAGAACACATTTGGAATCATGGCCAGCCGGTTCCACCTATTTCTTACACCCATCCATATGGCGGAGTATAAACTGAATCATATAATCCTGGAGTGCTGTGTTCTACATAACTTTTTATGGCAACATTCTGCCAACTATGCTGGCTCAGTTGGTCCTGAGGCCGGAATTATAAATGAAACAACCCTGACGGCGCTTGAAAGTGGCCATCCTGGCTTGACCTCCCTGAGTGCCCGTGATGTCCGGCTAAGATACCTTGAGTTCTTTGTGGGTAGGGGGGCCATCAATATGCCAGACAATTTGTGAAACCTTGATCAAATAAAAAAAAATTAAGAAAATCTTTGGTGACATTTACTGCTTGTGTTTGTTTTAGCTGACTCTGACCGAAATGTGGTGAGTCCTGAAAATGGCGTGATTGTGTAACCTTATACAAAGCACTGTTGGGTGTTATTTACTAAAGGCAAATACACTTTGCACTACAAGTGCACTTGAAAATGCACTGAAACTGCACTTGTAGTGCAAAGTGGATTTGCCCTTAGTTGAAATAACACCCATTGTCACAGAAAGCAGCAATTACATCACCACAAAAGTGTTGTAGCGTTGAGACAATAATCCACACATTCTTGATTAACAATCTTTTTAATACCTGCACAATCACATGTGCATTTAGAAAAGGTTTTTAAAACAAAACAACATGTTTGTTGTATAACAATTTTTATGGTGGCATTATCAAAAATAGAAATGTCCATTTAAGATAAAACAGGCATGTTTCAAAACAACAAGAAAGACACAAATCTTGAACTTACAAAGTTCACATTAGGTAAAACTTGAAGGCAATATCAGACATGAGTATTTAGGAACTGTGTTTGATATTGCATTCAGATGGGGTGAAGTCACCCCAGGAAAAGCCAAATTTTGAAGATGCACACCAATTTACGAATGTCAACATGTGCTAGCTGCCATCACGGGGGATCAAGGGACGTGTTTTGGGGAAGCAACCCCTTCCTCTCAGCTACTTTATTATTGAGGAAGGGGTTGCACCCCCAAAACGCATCCATTGATCTCCCGTGATGGCAGATAGCACATGTTGACACACTGTGTGCATCCTCAAAATTTGGCTTTTCTAAAAATCGCTAAAACATTTTTAACATTGTAGCACACAAAAAAACAAAGGGATTTGGAGGAGTTTTAAACTCTCCCCAAAACATCAATGATATTATTATTTTTTTGAATAACATCATTGATGTTTTTTCTTGAGGTTTTCCAATGCTAAATTACACCCCATGATCTCCTCAATAAGGATCTGTGCACTTTCCGAGGTGAAATGCCCTGGATCCACAACATCACGATCACCTAAAAAGAGACAAACCAAAAAAAAAAGAGGTATTATAAATATGCCGGCATCCATCTCTTACCTGAGCCTGTGGTCGCAAACACTCACCTGCTGTGGTGCAAATTTCCACCACGTCTTCTTCCTCCTCCTGCTCTGCTTGTGTTGGGGGTTTTTCCCCTTCTTCCTGAGGTGGGGGGTCTGTGGTCTCCTCGGATGAGGGGTGTCCTCCGAGTCTTTTCTCCCCTATGTAAAACAAAAATGGTATACTTAGCACACAGATATTTGATGGCAGAACTATAAAGATGAAACATTGCTTGGAAGTGATGTACAATTGTCTATTTTTGCAGAGTTCCAAGATGTATAATTTGTATTGTCCTTTATAAAGCTTCTATACTTTACCTGTTTTGTCCAAGCTTCACAGATGGAGACCCCCCTATAGTATCCACTGGAGCACCTGTGTGGGCCCCCTAATAAAAATTGTGTTCTTGTGTCCCACACTAGTGCTCCAGCGTCCAGATGTGAAAACTGCTGCTGAGTGTCATCTCCTTACACAGAATCTAGTTTGCATTTCATTCTAGTAACAAATCCATCTACACAACCAAATATTTTTCATACAAGTAGGCCCTAAAAATTGTGGGCAAATGCATATGGCCTAAACAATGGTGTTTTATAGGCCGAAAGAAAAATGTTTGATATGAACGAATAATGTGCCCATAAACATGAAAGTTGCCATTTTAAACTGTACAACACTTAAGAAAAGCACATGGAGCAGCACGAACGTAATAAAGACAAAAAGAATAGGAACACAGCACAACTACTTACTTTTTTGCAGCACTCTCTGGATCTTTCTGTACTGCTCGGGCTCTCTTAATTTCAGGTCAGACCACCACTTCCTGAGCTGATCTTTCGATCGTCGTACCCTGAAATTCCGGGGCAGACTCTTGACCACTTTCACCATGATCTTGGCCTTTCTGATATTGGGGTTGGGGTAAGGTCCATACTTTCCGCCATAGTTAGCCTTCTTCAGGATGTCGACCATCTCCAACATCTCTCCAAAGGACATATTTGAGGCCTTAAATCGTCTCCTTCTGGATCGGGATGTTTCCGGATCCGGGCTTTCCTCCTCCTCCTCCTCCTCATTGCTATAATTAGCATGCACCTGCTCTGACTCCGCCATGTGCTCTTCACCCACTGCGCCGAACGAAAAGGGGCAGGGAATAGACTAGAAAGAACATCAGGGGCGGGCGGAGTTACACGCATGCGCAGTGTGTATAAAGCGTAACACGCGTGTGTAGTACGTACAATCTGTGAGCGGAGGAAGGAGTATAGGAGGCGCCGATCGTGATAACGAAGGTAAGAGACAAACTTGGGCCTATACTGCTTCTAGATTGAGGCCTATATTGTAACTAGATTAGGAGAGTTTTGCCTGACATTAGGGTTTGTCTTGTGTTGTGTCTTGCAGTGAAAATGGATATCTTGAAAGATACCGACTTTATGGCAATCTTCATAGATATGTTCAGGGAGCTGCCTTGTCTTTGGGAGATAAACCACCCACATTATAAGAACCAAACAAAGAGGGAGGAAGGCAGCACTGGATCAATTGCTGGAATTTGTGAAGATGGTGATCCCCACAGCAGACATGACCTATTTGAAGATCCTAATTGGTGGCCTGAGGAGCACTTATCTAAAGGAGCACAAGAAGGTCCAGGATTCCCAGAGATACAGAGCAGCAGATGACATCTATGTCCCCAGGATGTGGTACTATGACAGGCTGCATTTTCTGGCAGGCCAGACTGAACCCAGGTCATCACTCTCCAGTCTTCCTTCCATGCTTCCTTCCCCCCCAACTGAGACTTCTGACGCCCAACCTGGGCCTTCCAGGCAGCAACATGTGGAGGAGCCCAGCTTGAGCCAGGTATAGCATTCCTCTAAATATTTCTGTTTGTCCAATCAATGATGTTAACCAGATGTTAGTTTGGAGTACTAATTTATGATTGGGATTGATGATGCGAAAACTAAAACCATGTCCCTTTTTCATACACAGGAAAGTCTCAGCCAGGAGGTGGCCGGGCCGAGCAGGCTGCCTGATATCCAGGTCCCTCTCAGCCACCTGCAAAGATAAAGTGGCAGGAAGAGGAGTACCCTGGAGGAGGCTGCCATAGGCCTCTTTTGGAAGGCTACAGAGGCCCTGACAGCCCCCACACTGTGGAGGAGGACTTTGTTGGCATAATTGCCTGCAAAATGCAGCAGATGGAGGAGGGCCAACAACTCATGTGTGAGTCCTTAATGTTGGAAGCTCTCAATAAGGGGTTGAGGGGCCAAATAACATCTGCTACCCACATTTGTGACCTCACATATGGTCCTCCTCCTCCTCCAGGTCCTACTCCTCCTCCTTCTCCAGGTCCTACTAGTCCTCTTCCTCCTCCAGGTCCTACTCCTCCTCCTGCCACATCTCCAACAGCAGAGCCACAGCCAGGAAGGAAGCGTGGAAAGAAGACCAGAAAGTGATGACCCTGGGTCCAGTCTGGTCTGGCAAAAGATGCAGGCTCTTGTAGTACCACAGCCTGGGGACACAGATGTCATCTACTGCTTTCCAGATCTCGGGGACTTCTGGACCAGACTGCACTCGCTTAGATATGGACTCCTCAGGCCACCAATTTTGATGTTAAAGAATTGATGTCTTCCCTGGGGGTCCAAGGCTTCGCCAATTTCTGCTGTTTCTCCAGCGTTGCCTCCCTCTTTGTTTGGTTCTGAGCCCTTAACCACTTGACAACTGGGCACTTAAACCCCCTTCCTAACCAGACCAATTTTCAGCTTTTGGTGCTCTCACATTTTGAATGACAATTACTCGGTCATGCAACACTGTATCTATATGAAATTTTTGTCCTTTTTTTCACACAAATGGAGCTTTCTTTTAGTGGTATTTAATCACCGCTGGGTTCTTTATTTTTTGCGCCGTAAAAGAAAAAAGACCGAAAAATCTGTAAAAAAATACATTTTTCTTCATTTCTGTTATAATATTTTGCAAATTAGTAATTTTTCTTCATATATTTTGGCCAAAATTTATACCGCTACATATCTTTGGTAAAATTAACCCAAATCGGTGGATATTATTTGGTCTTTGTGAAAGTTATAGCGTCCAAAAACTATGGTGCGAATATCTGAAAATTGATCACACCTGAAGTACTGACGGCCTATCTAATTTCTTGAGACCCTAACATTCCAGAAAAGTACAAATACCTCCCAAATGACCCCTTTTTGGAAAGAAGACATTCCAAGGTATTTAGAAAGATGCATGGTGAGTTTTTTGAAGTTGTCATTTTTTCCCACAATTCTTTGCAAAATCAAGGTTTTTTTTTTACTTTTTTTTTTCCCACAAAATTGTCATATTAGCAGGTTATTTCTCACACACCGCATATGCATACCACAAATTACACCCCAAAACACATTCTGCTATTACTCCCAAGTACAGCGACACCACATGTGTGAGACTTTTACACAGCGTGGCCACATACAGAGGCCCAACATGCAGGGGAGCACCTTCAGGTGTTCTGGAGCACCCAGGCCAATTCTGACATTTCTCTCCTACATGTAAAAATCATAATTTATTAGCTAGAAAATTACATAGAACCCCAAAACATTATATATGTTTTTTTTGCAAAGACCCTAGAGAATACAATGGCGGTCGTTGCAACTTTTTATCTCGCACGATATTTGCGCAGCAATTTTTTTAACACGTTTTTTTTGGAAAACAAAACTGTTTTGTGCTTTACAAAAACCAAAACAGTAAAGTTAGCCTAATGTTTTTGCATAATGTGAAAGATGAAGTTACGCCGAGTAAATAGATACCCAACATGTCACCTTTCAAAATTGCACGCGCTTGTGGAATGGCGCCAAACTTTGCTACTCAAAAATCCCCATAGGTGACGCTTTAAATTTTTTTACTGGTTACATGTTTTGAGTTACAGAGGAGGTCTAGGGCCACAATTATTACTCTCGCTCTACCGATCGCAGCGATACCTCACATGTGTGGTTTGAACACCGTTTTCATATGTGGGCGGGACTTACGTATGCATTCGCTTCTGCATGCGAGCACGCAGGGACAGGGGCGCTTTAAAAATTTTTTTTTTTTTTTTATTGTTCATTTTACTTTATTTATTTTAGTTTGATGCTTTTTTCCAAAAAAAAAATTTTTTTGACCACTTTTATTCCTATTACAAGGAATATAAACATCCTTGTAATAGAAATATGGCATGACAGGTCCTCTTTACAGTGAGATATGGGGTCAATAAGACTCCACATCTCACCTCTAGGCTGGGAAGCCTGAAATAGAAAAAAAAAAAAAAAAAACGATCCTGGCTTCGATCGTAGCGGTGAGTCGGTAGAAGCGCGGGAGGGGGGGACATCCCCTCTCGCCTCCCGTAAGAACGATCAAGCAGTGGAACAGCCGCTATGATCATTCTTATGGTGTAGGAAATCGCCGGCTGAAAAAGCTGATATCTGAATGATGCCTGTAGCTGCAACCATCATTCAGATATCTCCGCACAAAGTCAAGGACGTTGTATGACGGCCTGCGGGCGGGAAGTGGTTAAAAACGCTTTTTTTTTTTTAAACACAAAGTTGTCCATTTATACAATATTTCTACCACATAACATGTACATACCAAAAATGACACCCCAAAATAGATTCTCCTGCTCCTCCTGAGTACGGCGATACCACATGTGTGAGACTTCCACAGCCTGGCCACATACAGAGGGCGAGTTCAGCTGAGCATGGCTCAGCATGGCAGGGTATGGCGGGGTATGGCGGGGTATGGCGGGGTATTGCGGAGTATAGCGGGGTATTGCGGAGTATTGCGGAGTATGGCGGGGTATGGCGGGGTATTGCGGAGTATGGCGGGGTATGGCGGGGTATTGCAGAGTATGGCGGGGTATGGCAGAGTATGGCGGGGGCATGGCAGAGTATGGCGGGGGCATGGCAGAGTATGGCGGGGGGCATTGCAGAGTATGGCGGGGGCATTGCAGAGTATGGCGGGGGCATTGCAGAGTATTGCACAGCATTGCAGAGTATTGTGGGGGTATTGCACAGCATTGCAGAGTATTGTGGGGGCATTGCAGAGTATTGCACAGCATTGCAGAGTATTGTGGGGGCATTGCAGAGTATTGTGGGGGCATTGCAGAGTATTGCACAGCATTGCAGAGTATTGCACAGCATTGCAGAGTATTGTGGGGGCATTGCAGAGTATTGCACAGCATTGCAGAGTATTGTGGGGGCATTGCAGAGTATTGCACAGCATTGCAGAGTATTGCACAGCATTGCAGAGTATTGTAGGGGTATTGCAGAGTATTGCACAGCATTGCAGAGTATTGCACAGCATTGCAGAGTATTGTGGGGGTATTGCAGAGTATTGCACAGCATTGCAGAGTATTGCACAGCATTGCAGAGTATTGTGGGGGTATTGCAGAGTATTGCACAGCATTGCAGGCCATTGCAGAGTAGTGAGGGATGGCTGAGCATGGATGGATGGATGGTTGGATGTCTCTGTGCAGCGCTATGGGCACTACACATACAGCCCACAGCGCTGCAGACATCCATCCATCCCCCTCCCCGCTCACTGTGTACCGATCGGTACACAGGAGGGGAGGAGAGGAACCGGCGTCATCAGATGACGCCGGTCTGTTTACATGTGATCGCGCCGTCATTAGACGGCGCGATCACATGGTAAACGGCCGCGATCAGCGGCCATTTACCGGGATCCGTGATGCGCCGGGTCCTCTGGACCCGGCGGTCACGGATGTGTTCAGGTGCACGCCCCAGGGGGCGCGCGAGAGGGGAATTCTGGGAGGATGTCATAGTACGCCCTCTCAGAGTTATCCAACCGCCCTGCAGCCGTCATTCGGCTATGGGCCAGTTGGTAAGTGGTTAATAAAGGAATTTTTGTTTCAATTATACTCGCCTATGTGTGTTTTCCTTCAAAAAGGACAGTTTGTTTGTGAGGATTCAGGTACATTTCTAAAGTACAATGTGAAATTAACAAGAGACACCAACACCAAGCAATCTCCTTGAGATTAAATAATACAAGATATCAATGGTGTTGTGGTAGCTTGACACACAAAACACACACAAAAATATTCTGGAGTAAAACTAAAAATAAAATAAAACAAAGATCAGCCTTAAAAAAAATACAAACCTAAAAAAAAAAATTATGCCTTAAAATAAAAAATAAAAAATAAAACAACACAAAAATAATTTTGTCAGATGTGACAAATCAAAATATATTGAGGGAATCTCGATAAATAATAAAGAAAGAAGTTTGTGAGAAGTCTGTGTGAATATGAGCAGCAAAACTACTTCATTCTTCTCACATTATAAAGAAGAAGAGAGTGCGCTGTATTAAACCATTTTTAACATTGCACCATGACGAAAGTGTTGTATCCATTGCGAACGCTAATTTTACCAAACCGAGCGGTTCCGTCTCGGAATTTCTTCAGAGCATGCGTGGCACTTTGTGCGTCGGAACTGGCCACACAAGGTCAGAATTGACGCGATCGGATTTTGTTGTCGGAAAATTTTATAGCCTGCTCTCAAACTTTGTGTGTCGGAAAATCCGATGGAAAATGTCTGATGGAGCCCACACAGGTCAGAATTTCCGACAATACGCTCCGATCGGACATTATCCATCGGAAAATCCGTCTGTGTGTACGGGGCATAAAACTCTAATATGTCCCTTTAAATGCATGTCATGTTATAGATGCAGTAACCTTTCCATCTTCATATGGTGTTTGAAGGATGATATTGTCACTAAAGCAATGTTAACCTTCCTGCTGCTGTATCCCATTGAAGTAAGGCAATGTGTAATGATGCAGCCTCTCCCTCCCTTTCTGTCACTATGAAGGAAGTTACAGGGACAGCCCACAGCTCTAATGTCTAGAGAAGACAGGTGAAGTGGCCATATGACCACCATAAAAGGTATAAGTCAATTAATTACTAATTTGTGCAAAGATACAGATGATGTGATATGCAACCACGTATTGTACAGCTGGTCTGTGTAGGTTGAATGCTTAGGTGCTTGCACCAAAGGATTTGCTTTTTTAACGTTTATGTAAGCTCTGACTTCCCTTATTTGCGTCCTTTTGGTTTGTTAAATATACAATTGAATAAAATAAAAAAAACCTGTTTATTGTCAGAAATTCAGATGCTATCACCCTCCAAGTTCTTATCTTGGGACTACAGAAAGATCAACACTTATGCTGCAGAGTTGGAACAGTGGAAGGATTTAGGAGTAGTTTAGCAAAAGAAATTTGGGCAAGTCTGACAACAATCACAAAAGTACTGTGGGGTTGATTTACTAAATCTAGAGAGTGCAAAATTTGGTGCAGCTGTGTGTGGTAGGGAATCAGCTTCTAACTTGATTTAACCATGATTTTCTAACTTATTTAGGATTAACACAGCTACTTGCAGGCACCACCTGATGTTCATGCATTAAGATTAAAAGCCCCATGATGTCCATTAGTGTCTCAGCCATCCATGACTCTCCCTCCTAATTGGCTGAGACACAGCAGCGCCATTGGCTCCCAGAGCTGTCAATCAAAGTCAGTTAGACAATCAGGAGAGAGAGGGGGTGTGGCTAAACAGCAGCTCCATGTCTGAATGCACACAAGGAGCTGCAGCTCGGCTTGGGTGCCCCCACAGCAAGCTGCTTGCTGTGGGGGCACTCAACAGGAGGGAGGGACCCAGAACAGAGAAGAGGGACCCGAGAAGAGGAGGATCTGGGCTGCCCTGTGCAAAACCACTGTACAGGGGAGATAAGTATAACATGTTTGTTATTTTTATAGAGAAAAAAAACAGACTTTATAGTCACTCCAAGGACATCTTCAAACACAGATCCCTAAATCAGGTGGGTGATATTGTAGTAAACTACCCTGACTTTCATGCATTTGAGCAAGAGATCTGTTTTTTTAAAGTACTGCTTTCCACAACATGTGCCTACCCAGTATGCTGTGCTCTAAAGACCTTCACAGAAATTAAACTTTTTTTAAATCCTGGAAGCACTGAAAAAAAGTATTATCTGTGTTGTTAAAAAGAAG
The DNA here is from genome assembly GCF_042186555.1 of Aquarana catesbeiana. NCBI lineage: Eukaryota > Metazoa > Chordata > Amphibia > Anura > Ranidae > Aquarana > Aquarana catesbeiana. The sequence goes on along the minus strand of NC_133325.1, from coordinate 477,556,476 downwards.
ACTTGTGGATGGTTTGAGAGCAGGGAGTTTGGTTAAAAAAAAAATATATATATATCAAAATAAGTGAATGTTTTTCTTGACTCTAACTACTTAATAGACATATTTACTAAAGGATTATTTTTAACCTATGCAATCTTTATGTCATGTTCTCGGTCTGGTTCAGGAGATTTTTCTTTTTTTTTGCTTGTTTTTATTATTTTTTCCTTAAGAAAATCAGCTACTACATTTATATGAATATTGCTGAAGCTATTCTTGACTCAGCAAGCAAGTAGTTAAGGAATCTAATCTACAATTTCAAAGATTAACTCATCTCCCAGGTGTAGGAGGAAACACGAGGCTAGGACATTATTAAAAAGCAATGGACCATACGCTAATTTGTTCATGTTTTCAGTTAGCAGTCATTTATTAAGAATGTCTGACTTCATTCATATTCAGGTCAGCCTAATAATATCATATTAACCTCCTTCTCCATCCATGCAAAAAACCAAAAGTCTAATCACATTTTTTGTACAAATTCTATGTAGAAGGATAATGGGATTTTTTTCTTTGTCTTTTTTTGGATACGCTATCAACAATAAAGAATTGTTGGATTGATCCTGTCAGTGCAGACACACGGTACACATAGCAGTGTTTACTTGTCACAATCACTCACAACGTTTTCTGCCAGGAATATAACAAGGTTTGATTGTTGGAAGTGAGTAATGCCTTCTAGTTCGGAGCCATAAAGAAGCAAGCAAAAATGTATATTTAATGAAAAACTGATACAGAATTGTGTGATAATACATAGTGTAGGTACATTAATGGATTACTTCTCTGACAGACAAATAAAGGTACTTAACAATTTAACGGGGTAATAAGTAGTTTCAAAGTACAGTAACCCACGCCCACCAATCAGATTCAGTGTTCCTAGTAAAATATTGAAAACAATAAGATAAAATCAGTTGCAATAATTCACTGCACTTTGAAGGTAGTCTTTACACTTTGCACTATTCTGTTAAATACTCTCAAATATTTTTTGGACTTGTATATTATAGATACTGAACGCACACTAAGGAATAAGACATCCAACAAATGTATTCTTTAATGTTTTTATAGTCATAAAAAAGGCTACTTTAGCCTCTCCTCCAACCATGAAACGTTCTTTGTACTGCTCAGAACTAGGGATGATCGGAACATCTCCCCCCCCCCCGGTTTGGTTCGCACCAGAACTTGCGAATAAGCAAAAAATTTGTGCAAACACCGTTAAAGTCTATGGGACACAAACATGAAAAATCAAAAGTGCTAATTTTAAAGGCTTATATGCAAGCTATTGTCCAAAAAAAAGTGTTTGGGGGACCCAAGTCCTGCTCCAGGGGACATGTATCAATGCAAAAAAAAAGTTTTAAAAACAGCCTTTTTTTCAGGAGAAGTGATTTTAAGAATGCTTAAATTGAGACAATAAAAATGAAATATTCCTTTAAATATTGTGCCTGGGGGGGGGTCCTTAGTATGCCTGTAAAGTAGCGCATCTTTCCCGTGTTTAGAACAGTACCACAGCAAAATGATATTTCTAAAGGGAAAAAAAAGTCATTTTTTTTCCCTTTAGAAGGCACAGCTAGATTGTTGATGGGACAAGGGCCTTATCCTCATAACCTTTGCCCGGTGGTTTTGGGGGTCTGTGGGCGGGGGGGCTTATTGGAATCTGGAAGCCCCCTTTAACAAGGGGACCCCCCAGATCCCAGCCCCCCCATGTTAATGGGTATTGGGTACATTGTACACGTTCACCAAAAAAAGTGCCAAAATGGTAAAAATGACAGGAGACAGTTTGGGACAAGTCCTTTATTAAAAAAAAAAAAAAATTGTCCTGCGATGTAACTCCATCTTCGATCACAGGGCAGACAGACCAAGAAAAAAAAGAAACCAGAAAAAACTCTGCCTCGATTGGAGGCGTCCCACTGACTGCAGGCTTTTTCCAATGACAGTTGTTATATAGCTGAGTTTGGGCCCACCCGGTGGTGTAAACTGGTGACCCCACCCCCTTCTGACATCAGGTAATGTCATGGGGGGTGGGGTCACCCAAATACATCACCCGGTGGCCCCACCCTCAGCTATATAACAGCTGTCATTGGAAAAAGCCTGCAGTCCCATTGAGTTTTTTTCGCTTTTTTTTTTTTCGGTGGGACACTTTTTTTAAAAATAAAGGACTTGTCCCAAACTGTTTCCTGTTATTTTTACCATTTTGACACTTTTTTGGTGAATGGGTAGGGGTACAATGTACCCCCTACCCATTCACATGGGGGGGGCGGGATTGGGGGATCCCCTTGTTAAAGGGGCTTATAGATTCTGATAAGTCCCCACCCACAGACCCCTACAACCACTGGGCAAGGGTTGTGGGGATGAGGCCCTTGTCCCCGTAGACCCCAAAGCATCCTCCCCATGTTGAGGGCATGTGGCCTGGTACAGTTCAGGAGGGGGGCGCTCTCTTGTCCGCTCCTTTTCTTGCAGCCTGCCAGGTGGTGTGCTCGGATAAGGGTCTAGAATGGATTTTGGGGGGACCCCTACGCCATTTTTTAAAAAAATTTTAGCTCGGGGTTCCCCTTTATATCCATACCAGACCTGAAGGGCCTGGCATGGATTTTGGGGGACCCCCACGCAATGTTTTTTCAAATTTTGTTGCAGGGTTCCCCTTAATATCCATACCAGACCCAAAGGGCCTGGTAATGTACTGGGGGGACCCATGACGTTGCCGGGATCAGGCAATACATTACAGCTGTGAGCAGTTTTAAAAGACATGTTTTCCTTTACAAATGTCATTCTGCTTCTTTCATTCATAAAACTATGTATGGCTGCCGTGTAAGCAGCCTTACATAGTGTAGGGCGTGGACTCAGCCCCCTGAGCCATGGCTCTCACAGCAGAGCGTGCTGTGATTGACGAAAGCATGCAGGTCAGGTGCATGTTTTGGCCAATCAGCAGCCATCAATGCACTGCGATCTTACAGTGCATTGATGGTCTCGCCATTCATTATGGCGTGTTCCGCGGATACTTGAATTTCCCATGAACGCCCCATAATATTTGGTATTTGGCGAATGGGCAAACACCCAATATTCGAGTCGAACTTAAGTTCGACTCGAACCACGGGCTCATCCCTACTCAGAACCATGGCTGGATTTTATGAATAGCTCAAAAAAAACATATACAGTTTTGATTATAGACTGCAGTGCCCAGCAGAGATGAAATAATAAAAAAAAAAATATTTATAGAAACTGTAAAAAAAAATTATCTAAAAAAATACGTTAAACCTTATAAACATTAAAAAGTCAAATATAATATACCCAAAACAATTATATTTTCATTTTAAATATGCAGATGTTGTTAAAGCTGAACTGTAGCCATACAGACAAATGCCACGTAATGCAGGAGAACTATTATTTCTTGATTTTTTAATGTATTTAGTTTCTGTTGGCACCTGGCAAAGCTGTGTGACTGTAATAATACAGGCACTGGTTTGAGGAAAGACTCAGAGATAAAGGATTGCCAGTGACTCTACACACAGTGGGCCTCTACACACAGTGGCCATAGACTTTCCTCTGCTGCCCTTCATTCACTGTCAATAAAAAAAGTAATTTCAAATACAAATGCTAAGAATTAATAGGTAATAAATGCAATTCACAAGATGATTGGGCATAAGAATTATAAATATATATTTACTGGGGATGGGTGAAAGTGGCAGCTTTACCACTATGATCTATATACAGTAACTACTGCTAAGAAAAGTTTCTAATTCTCTACAAACTATTGCAACCCGAGGCTGTTTGCAAGATATTAGTTCAGGCACAGCAATGTCAAACATTGGTTGAGACACATTTCAGACTTCGCCAAAGCTAAGAGCTAAGTGTTGTATATTTGGGCAGACTGATGATTTCATGCTTAGAGATAAAACTGTGTTCAGCATTACCAATCTTGTTTTGAAAAAAAAAGCTATTAGCTGATCTTGATCTAATGGTAGACAAAGCTGTGTCAGTCTGGAGAATTGCAGAGAAATGTATGGGGTCTGGTCTACAAGCAAAACCACTATATGGTCTGTCTTATTGTACACAGTGCACAAAAGGCAAGCATGCTGCACTCAAAAAGTCAAAGCAATAACTGCAGACAATATGCACAGACAAAATCAGTCGCTAGTCTGTAGCACAACATAACATCTAAGGGAATTACATTTTCTGTTTAGATATCAGTGGCTGGTATACAGATAGTCTCTGTCTACTCCTGTGCAAACCAAGTACCACAAAGGTGTAATGCCCCGTACACACAGTCAGACATTGATCGGACATTCCGACAACAAAATCCATGGATTTTTTCCGACGGATGTTGGCTCAAACTTGTTTTGCATACACATGGTCGCACAAAGTTGGCGGAATTTCCGATCGCCAAGAACGTGGTGACGTGCACCACGTACGACAAGACTAGAAAAGGCCAGTTCAGAACCAAGCACGGCACCCTTTGGGCTCCTTTTGTTAATCTCGTGTTAGCAAAAGTTTGGTGAGAGAAGATTCGCGCTTTTTCAGGTTTGTGGTTTTCAGATCGTTTTCTGCTGTTCAGTTTGTGCTTGTGGGTTTGTATCGGCTCTTCAGTGCGTGCAGCGAGTACCATTGACTCTTGTCATTGTGTTCTTGTTCATTCGTTACTGTTTTTCAGGTCGCTCTTCACAGGCCTTGCTGTTCTTCAGTCCGTTCTGTTACTTCCTTCTGAGCAGCCGACCATTTTCTAGCCATGTTGCGTATACGTACTCCTCGTAGAGTTCGTGCTGTGGGGGGGCTTGGTGTTGGGGTCCTTACCTTGACACAAGTCCAGTCCATGAACAGGGTGGGGAGGAGTTCATGGACCAAGAATTGGTTGCTCCAGCGTGACCAGTTCTGTCATATGCCTTTGCTCCGTGAGATCCGTGAGAATAATCCTGATGATTTCAGGAACTTTCTCCGAATGACGGACTCCGTATTTCACCGTTTGTTGGCTTTGCTGACCCCTTATATTAGCAGGCAGGATACCTGCATGAGGCAAGCCATCACTCCGGAGCAGAGGCTCGTCGTCACTCTGCGGTACTTGGTGACAGGGAGAAGCCTGCAGGACTTAAAGTTCTCGACAGGCATCTCCCCCCAGGCTCTGGGGATCATTATCCCAGAGACCTGTTCTGCCATCATTCAGGTCCTGCAGAAGGAGTATATTAAGGTAAGATTTTTATCCTTTAATATCACATTTTATTGTATATAATGTTTGCTAATATATTGTATTTCTTTCCTCATTCCCTAATTACCATGATTGGAATATGCTGTGAATGTCCCCTTTGTCCTCATGCATGCTGGATTTTTATGTAATTATTTTTTGTCCTTCATACATATTTGCCTTCACTAACCTCCCCGGCATGGTCTCCTGGCCCAATATTCACCTTGTGTATTCACTTAACAATGTATTTTATCAGCTCCATAGTAGTGCTTTACCCAAACACCCCCTAAAATGTTTTTTATTGTGATTTGTGCTTTAAATTCAGGCGGAGTGCCAGAGGCTTTTTTGGGGGGTCACCAAATCATTTGGAACCCTCCCTCCCCCCAACTGCTAAGTCAGCTGATAACAATTATCTATCTATCCTCAATCATGTATCTGCTGACTTTGCCAAACCCATACACACTAGGGCCATCTCTTTTGTGGTTAGATGTATGGATTAATTCCTCAAAGCATGTAGTGCAAGGGCCTGCCTGAATACTTTCAAATGGTACTGTTTAAAGTTTTTGTATACTATTATTATCTTGATAGGTAATAGTAGAATTTCCAAATGTGCTCAAATGTGTACAATGTGTATTTATATCTTTGTATTATGACACTTCTTACCTGTCCAGTAGGGATGAGCTTCGAGTTCGAGTCGAACTCATGTTCGACTTGGACATTGGCTGTTTGCAAGTTCACCGAACAGCGAACAATTTGGGGTGTTCGCGGCAAATTCGAATGCCGCGGAACCCCCTTTAAAAGTCTATGGGAGAAATCAAAAGTGCTAATTTTAAAGGCTTATATGCAAGTTATTGTCATAAAAAGTGTTTGGGGACCTGGGTCCTGCCCCATGGATCAATGCAAAAAAAAGTTTTAAAAACGGCCGTTTTTTCAGGAGCAGTGATTTTAATAATGCTTAAAGTCAAACAATAAAAGTGTAATATCCCTTTAAATTTCGTAGCTGGGGGGTGTCTATAGTATGCCTGTAAAGGGGCGCATGTTTCCTGTGTTTAGAACAGTCTGACAGCAAAATGACATTTTGAAGGAAAAAACCCATTTAAAACTACTCGCAGCTATTGCATTGCCGGTCCGACAATACACATAGAAGTTCATTGATAAAAACGGCATGGGAATTCCCCACAGGGGAACCCCGAACCAAAATTTAAAAAAAAAATGACGTGGGGGTCCCCCTAAATTCCATACCAGGCCCTTCAGGTCTGGTATGGATATTAAGGGGAACCCCAGCAAAAATTTTAAAAAAAAATGATGTGGGGGTCCCCCTAAATTCCATACCAGACCCTTCAGAGTTCCACGCATGCGCAGTGTGTATAAAGCGTAACACGCGTGTGTAGTACGTACAATCTGTGAGCAGAGGAAGGAGTATCGGAGGCGCCGATCGTGATAACGAAGGTAAGATCTAAACTTTGGCCTATACTGCTTCTAGATTGAGGCCTATATTGTAACAAGATTAGGAGAGTTTTGCCTGACATTAGGGTTTGTCTTATGTTGTGTCTTGCAGAGAAAATGGATGGCTTCAATGACCACAACTTCCTCCCCCTGTTCATAGACAAATACAGGGAGCTGCCCTGTCTGTGGCAGGTGAAACATCCACATTATAATCATAAACAAAAGAGGTAGACAGCGCTGGAGAAACTGCTGGAGTTGGTGAAGCCGGTGTTCCCCACAGCAACCATCCCTTATTTAAAAGCCAAAATTGGTGGCCTGAGGAGCACTTATCTTAGGGAGCACAAGAAGGTCACAGATTCCCAGAGATCCGGAGCTGCAGCAGATGACATTTATGTCCCCAGGCTGTAGTACTATGAGAGACTGCGATTTCTGTCAGACCAGACTGGAGTCAGGGAATCCCTCTCAACCCTTCCTTCCACTCTTCCTTCCACTCTTCCTTCCACCCCAGCTGAGGCTTCCGATGTCCAACCTGGGACTTCCAGCCAGGAAGAAGTGGAGGAGCCCAGCTTGAGCCAGGTATAGTATTCTTCTACAGATTTCTGGTCAATAAAGAAATTATCTTTACTAGATGTTATTATTGATCACTAATTGCTAATTTTATAAAGTGTTTTACATATCAGTAGACAGTAGTGGGCAAAAATAATTGGGACAAGAATGAAAAATGCTGGGCTCAGAATGATAGTCTTTTATATTTGTTAACATTCAATTTGCAACAGTCATGAGATGAAAATTGTGTGTGATTGATGAAGTAAAAACTAAAACTATGTCCCTTTTTCATACACAGGAAGACCTCAGCCAGGACGAGGCTCTGGAATGTGGCACACAGGGGGAGGCTGTGGAATGTGGCAGCCAGGAGGAGGTGGGGGTTAGTGGCAGCCAGGAGGAGGCGGGGCTAAGTGGCAACCAGGAGAAGCCTGGGACCAGTAGGAGCCTCACCGAATCGCAGGTTCCTCCCCTCCGCCTTCCAAACAAAAGACCCAGGAAGGGGAGTCACGTGCAGGATTCAGCTCTCAGGCTCATTCAGGAGGCTTCTGTGTCCCTCAGAGCCACCCCCACTCCTGAAGAGGCCTTTGCCTGCATGGCTACCAAACTGCAGGGCATGCAGGAGGGCCAACGCCAGCTGTGTGAGGACCTTCTTTATAAAGTCTTAACTAAGGGGGTGAGGGGCGAAATCACACCCAATATCCACGTGATTGAGTTGGAACATCCTCCTCCTCCTCCTCCTCCTGCCACAACTCCACCACCACAACCACAGTGTGGAAGGAAAACCAGAGAGTGATGACCCTGGGTTCAGTCTGGTCTGGCAAAAGATGCAGGCTCTTGTATGACCACAGCCTGGGGTTATACACGTCATCTGCTGCTTTCATGATCTCTTGGACTTCTGGACCAGACTGCACTCCCTTAGATATGGACTCCTCAGGCCACCAATTTTGCAGTAAAATAATTGATGTCTGCCCTGGGGGTCAAAGGCTTTGCCAATTTCTGCTGCTTCTCCAGCGTTGCCTCCCTCTTTTTTGGTTCTGAGCCCTTAATAAAGGTTTTTTGGTTTCAATTATACTCGCCTATGTGTGTTTTCCTTCAAAAAGGACAGTTTGTTTGTGAGGATGCAGGGACATTTCAAAAATACAATGTGAAATTAACAAGAGACACCAACACCAAACAATCTCCTTGAGATTAAATAATACAAGATAATAATGGTGTTGTGGTAACTTGACACACAAAACACACACAAAAATATTTTGGATGTTAAATAACTAAAAAAAAACAAAAAAAAAACAAGATCAGCCTTGAAAAAAATACAAACCAAAAAAAATCACATCAGGCTTTAAAAAAAAAGAAACCACAAAAAAAAATTATATAGATTTTTGGTCAGATGTGACAAATCATAATATATTGAGGGAATCATAATAAATAAGAAAGAAAGAAGTCTGTGTGAATATCAGCAGCAAAACTACTTCGTTCTTCTTGCATTATAAAGAAGAAGAGAGTGCGCTGTATTAAACAATTTTAAAGATTGCAGCCTGATGAAAGTGCTCTATCCATTCCGAACGCTAATTTTACCAGACCAAGCTGTTCCGTCTCGGAATTTCTTTTGAGCATGCGTGGCACTTTGTGCGTCAGAATTGTCCACACACGGTCAGAATTGACGCAATTGGATTTTGTTGTGGGAAAATTTTATAGCCTGCTCTCAAACTTTGTGTTGTCAGAAAATTCGATGGAAAATGTCCAATGGAGCCCACACATGGTCGGAATTTCTGACAACACGCTCCGATTGCACATCTTCCATTGGAAAATCCGACCGTTTGTACGGGGCATTAGTGTCACATGTGGTACTACACTGGTTCCTTGTTTTAAGCTAATCTTAGATTGTTAGAATCTTGGCCGGTTCAGCGGGAACTGGCTGAGATATGAACTATGTATAGGCAGGCTGAATGATCACTCTGTCCAGCCTTAGACTGCAAGGATGTTCAAAGGCTAGAAAATGAACCCACTCTACTTTATTACAAGTAAGAATGTTTTGTCTGTTACAGAAAGAAATGTATGCGTAGATCATTCACAATCACAAGACTGGTTTACTCCATGCATCTACATAGCTAAGGCATCTTGAACTGTGATGCCCTGTACACACGACCGGTTTTGCCGTCGGAATAAACTCTGAAGGTTTTTCTGATGGAATTCCGACGGAATTCCGCTCAAGCTGTCTTGCATACACACGGCCACACCAAATTCCGACTGTCAAGTACGCGGTGACGTATAACACGTACAACGGGACAACACATACGATGTCTCGTACTTGCTTCAGAGCATGCGTCATTTTTGGTACGTCGGAACAGCATACAGACTAGTGGTTTTCCCGATAGGAATTTGTTCCGTCGGAAAAATATAGAACATGTTCTCTATGTAAGTCCATTTGAATTTTCGACGTAAAAAGTCAGATGGGGCATACACACGGTCGGAATATACGATGAAAAGCTCCCATTGGACTTTTTTTGTCAGAAATTCCAACCGTGTGTACGAGGCATTACAAACCCTAAGGCTGGGTTCACATTATTGCAAGTTGGGGTTTCCCCACATCCAATTTGCATGCCAGGAGATGTGACCGACCCTCTATGGAGCCGATTCACACATCTCCGGAGCTGCTCCGGTGCAAATTCCACAGAGGTCCTGTGCGTCTTCTGGTCCATTTCAGGTCTGAATTCAGCCAAATATTTGGGCTGAAATCGGACCTGAAATGATGAACAGGGATGCGCTGGACTCCTGCTGTGAGACACTCCATGCTTCAGTGTGAACCCAGCCTAAAGCAGAGCTAAACTTAAAACGAAAAAAAAAAATGCTAGTTAGTGTTTTTTTTTTTTTTTGGAAGAGTATTTACTGTATAAATCTCTTCTGTCCAAAAAAATGCTTTACTCATTGCTACCCAATGGTCAAAGTGAGACAATGCTTCATGCAGAAGAAGAGCAGAAGCAAACAGAGAGATGGAGTGTGTTGACTTGAGTGCAGGAGGAGGCCAAAACTAAGGGTAAAGTTTGCCATAATCGGCACGTACGTTGCACCTGCTTGCAGATTATGGCAATTGTTCAGTGAACCCTAGTGCATTTAGATATTTGAAACACAATGAGGCTGACTTACTAAAAAAATGAGAATATTTACATAATAAATTGTGCAAATATTCACTTCAATTATCCAATCATGTAAAAATCGGATGCTCATTTACTTATTTGACCTGCGGATGATTGGATAATTGAACTGGATATTCACACAATTTATTGTGCAAACATTCTCAATGTCTATAGAAAATCAGCCTCACTGAACTATGTCATTCTTACAACAGTTTTACAGCTGCATAACAACAGATAGCTTGCTTGGAAAAAAACTGTCCACTTTTTTAAATGATTTGTGAACATGCATAATTTACACTTTTTTGTGGGACCTAGTTATACTGTATGCCTGGAGAAAATTGATTACAATGCTGAAAAAGCTGTAAACAGGTCACTAATGGGTAAGTTCACCTTTACAGAAAAATCTGTAAGGTGAACTTACACTGGATCCTCTCCGCATCCCGTCCCCCGGTCACGCTAACCTGGAGTCCAGTGATAACCTGCACTGACACATTGGGTCACCGCTTCACCGGTCCGGGGCTTAGAGATCCCCTGCGTCTCAATCTCCTAAACGTACCTCATCAGGAGGTACATATAGGAGCATTCGAATTGATCCGCACCGTCACATGGGCAGCACTGACTAATCAGAACCTGTGTAGCCTGTCCTGTCACCGCAGGCGAAGAGGAGAGAAAGCCATGGGGATTTCAAATCTCCGGACTGGTAAAGCGGTGATATGATCTGTCAGAACAGGAGATCATCGGACTCCAGGTTAGCGGGACCAGGTGCGATTAGAAGGGGCTCCAGTGTAAGTTCACCTTACAGATTTTCTGTAAGGTGAACTTACACTATAAGGCATTGCTACACAACAGTAGGGATGAGCTTCGTATTCGAATCGAACGCATGTTCGATTCGAACATTGCCTGTTTGGTCGTTCGCCAAATTCCAAATGATATGGGCCGTTCGCGCCTCAAATTCGAGTGGCACGTCATGGCCTATAATTCACTGCGTCATTGCCGTGCATTGCTGGCTGATGATTGGCCAAGCATGCACTATGACCCCCATGCTTGGCCAATCACAGCGCCGTCTGTACAGAGAGCCATAATTGGCCAAAGCCAGGGTGGCTTTGGCCAATTATGGCTCAGGGGCTTTAGTACACTCCCCACACTATATAAGGCCGCCTGCACGGTGGCCCTGTGTAGTGTGTTCTGGCGTTGAGAGAGAGATAGATAGACAGAGAGACAGTGTCATTTGATTTAAGTTAGATAGAGTAGGCAGGAGAGTCAGTTAGCTGCACTTACAGTGTATTGTGTACATATATATACATCCTAGGTGTTGTGTATATATATATATATATATATATATATATATATATATATATATATATATATATATATATATATACACAGTGGGGGCGGAAAGTATTCAGACCCCATTACATTTTTCACTCTTTGTTATATTGCAGCCATTTGCTAAAATCATTTAAGTTAATTTTTTTTCCTTATTAATGTACACACAGCACTCCATATTGACAGAAAAACACAGAATTGTTGACATTTTTGCAGATTTATTAAAAAAGAAAAACTGAAATATCACATGGCCCTAAGTATTCAGACCCTTTGCTCAGTATTTAGTAGAAGCACCCTTTTGATCTAATACAGCCATGAGTCTTTTTGGGAAAGATGCAACAAGTTTTTCACACCTGGATTTCGGGATCCTCTGCCATTCCTCCTTGCAGATCCTCTCCAGTTCTGTCAGGTTGGATGGTAAACGTTGGTGGACAGACATTTTTAGGTCTCTCCAGAGATGCTCAATTGGGTTGAAGTCAGGGCTCTGGCTGGGCCATTCAAGAACAGTCACGGAGTTGTTGTGAAGCCACTCCTTCATTATTTTAGCTGTGTATTTAGGGTCATTGTCTTGTTGGAAGGTAAACCTTCGGCCCAGTCTGAGGTCCTGAGCACTCTGGAGAAGGTTTTCGTCCAGGATATCCCTGTACTTGGCCGCATTCATCTTTCCCTCGATTGCAACCATTCGTCCCATCCCTGCAGCTGAAAAACACCCTCACAGCATGATGCTACCACCCCCATGCTTCACTGTTGGGACTGTATTGGACAGGTGATGAGCAGTGCCTGTTTTATCCACACATACCGCTTAGAATTAAGACCAAAAAGTTCTATCTTAGCCTCATCAGACCAGAGAATCTTATTTCTTACCATCTTGGAGTCCTTCAGGTGTTTTTTAGCAAACTCCATGCAGGCTTTCATGTGTCTTGCACTGAGGAGAGGCTTCCGTCGGGCCACTCTGCCATAAAGCCCCGACTGGTGGGGGGCTGCAGTGATGGTTGACTTTCTACAACTTTCTCCCATCTCCCGACTGAATCTCTGGAGTAGGGATGAGCCGAACACCCCCCGGTTCGGTTCGCACCAGAACCCGCGAACGGACCGAAAGTTCGCACGAACGTTAGAACCCCATTGACGTCTATGGGACTCGAACGTTCGAAATCAAAAGTGCTCATTTTAAAGGCTAATTTGCATGGTATTGTCCTAAAAAGGGTTTGGGGACCCGGGTCCTACCCCAGGGGACATGTATCAATGCAAAAAAAACTTTTAAAAACGGCCGTTTTTTCGGGAGCAGTGATTTTAATGATGCTTAAAGTAAAAAAAAAAAAGTGAAATATTCCTTTAAATATCGTACCTGGGGGGTGTCTATAGTATGCCTGTAAAGTGACGCGTGTTTCCCATGTTTAGAACAGTCCCTGCACCAAATGTCATTTTTAAAGGAAAAAATCTCATTTAAAACTGCTTGCGGGTTTAATGTCATGTCGGGTCATGGCAATATGGATGAAAATCAGTGAGACAAACGGCATGGGTACCCCCCAGTCCATTACCAGTCCCTTTGGGTCTTGTATGGATATTAAGGGGAACCCCGCACCCAAATTAAAATAAGGAAAGGTGTGGGGCCACCAGGCCCTATATACTCTGAACAGCAGTATACAGGCGGTGCAAACAAGACAGGGACTGTAGGTTTGTTGTTAAGTAGAATCTGTTTGTAATTTTGAACATTTTTAACGTGTTTAGCTCCAGCCAAAAAATCTTTTCTAAGCTTTTTGGAAAACATAGGGAAGGGTTATCACCCCTGTGACATTTGTTTTGCTGTCTTTCCTCCTCTTCAGAAGATTTCACCTCACTTTTTTGTCCCAATGAAAAATGTTTTTTGAAAATTTGGGTTTTTTTGTGGAACAAGGATTGGAAAGCATCAGTGGAAAGGAGAACTTGTTTTCCCATATTAACTCTTACAGGAGAGAATTTCCCTTCCTAGGGGTAGATTTCATCTCACTTCCTGTTGTCTCCTTCCGTTTGCAAGTAGGAGTCGTTTGTAAGTTAGATGTTTGAAAGTAGGGTCCTGCCCTATATACTCAGCAGAAATTTGGGCCTTAGGTGTTGCTGTGGCCACAACACTGTAAGCCCTCACAGGGCCCTGCTGTGAAATATTAGATCAAGAATTGTAATTACATGCCCCTGTTGAACAGGAGCTGAAAAATTAGGCCTTAGGCACTGGTGCTGGTGCCACAACACTGCAACCCCTCACAGACACTCTAGTTGGAACGCAGGAACGAGCCCTGCTGCAAATTATTGCTTCAAAAATTGTAATTACACGCCCCTGTTAGACAGGGGCAGAAAAATTGGGCCTTAGGCACTGGTGCTGGTGCCACAACACTGCAACCCCTCACAGACACTCTAGTTGGAACGCAGGAACGAGCCCTGCTGCAAAGTATTGCATCAAAAATTGTAATTACACGCCCCTGTTAGACAGGGGCAGAAAAATTGGGCCTTAGGCACTGGTGCTGGTGCCACAACACTGCAACCCCTCACAGACACTCTAGTTGGAATGCAGGAACGAGCCCTGCTGCAAAGTATTACATCAAAAATTGTAATTACACGCCCCTGTTAAACAGGGGCTGAAAAATTGTGCCTTAGGCACTGGTGGTGGCGCCCAGAACCAAAAATGTTCTTACAAGCTATCAGCGTGATGATTGAGGAGGAAGAGGATAATTACTCAGGGATAGTCACTCAGCATCAGCATAGGCAGTCTTTGAAGGGATCTGAGATTTCAAAAAAAATTATTCGGTTACATCAGCATCAGGTGCTTGGTAGCTGGTGGTGATCCAAGACTCATTCATTTTTATGAAGGTCAGCCGATCGACCGAGTCGGTGGACAGACGCACCCTGTGATCGGTTACCACGCCTCCAGCAGCACTGAATGTGCGTTCCGAAAGAACGCTGGATGCAGGACAGGCCAGTAGCTCAATTGCATACTGTGCAAGCTCTGGCCAGTGATCCATCCTCAAGACCCAGTAACCCAGAGGATTTTCGGTGGGAAAGGTGTCCAAGTCTGATCTTGCCCCTAGGTATTCCTGCACCATGTAAAACAGACGCTGGCGATGGTTGCTGGAACCGATCATACCTTGGGGCTGCGGACCAAAAAATTGTCTGAACGCATCGGTCAGACGGCCACCTTCTCCACCGCTCCTTCTTTGACTGACCGAAGCCTCAGCAACACGTTGTCCAGAAACAGGAGTTTGTAACCTCCCAGTCTCTGGGAACGCGTTGCACAGACCTTTCTGCAAGGCCTCCCGAAGATGTTTCATCCTCTGCTCCCTCTGCGATGGCAAGATAAGGTCCGCAACCTTACCCTTGTAACGTGGATCAAGGAGGGTTGCCAGCCAGTATTGGTCCTTCTCCTTGATACCACGAATACGAGGATCCTTACGCAGGCTTTGCAGGATCAGGGAGGCCATGCAGCGTAGGTTTGCTGAGGCATTCGGTCCGGAGTCCTCTGGGTCACTAAGAACGACATGGTCCGCAGCCACCTCCTCCCAGCCACGTACAAGTCCATGTGTTTCTTGGGACTGATCCCTTAAAGACTGCTGCTGATGCTGAGTGCCAGGCTCCACCTCCATACTGACACAATCTTCCTCCTCCTCCTCTTCCTCCTCGTCCTCTTCCTGTGTGATCGGCGGGCACGCAGGAACACTGTCTGGATAAAGGGGGCCTTGAGAGCTAAGGAAGTCCTCCTCTTCCTGCCTCTGTTCTGCCTCAAGTGCCCTGTCCATTATTCCACGCAGCGTGTGCTCCAACAGGTGGACAAGGGGGACAGTGTCACTGATGCATGCACTGTCACTGCTCACCATCCTCGTGGCCTCCTCGAATGGTGACAGGACAGTGCATGCATCCCTGATCATGGCCCACTGGCGTGGGGAAAAAAAACCAAGCTCCCCTGACCCTGTCCTGGTGCCATAGTCGCACAGGTACTCATTGATGGCCCTCTGCTGCGTGTGCAGCCGCTGCAGCATGGCCAACGTTGAGTTCCACCTGGTGGGCATGTCACAGATTAGGCGGTTCTTGGGCAGGTTAAACTCCTTTTGGAGGTCCGTCAGCCGAGCACTGGCATTATATGACCGGCGGAAATGCACACAGACTTTCCTGGCCTGCCTCAGGACATCCTGTAAGCCCGGGTACCTGCCCAAGAACCGCTGCACCACCAAGTTAAGGACGTGAGCCAAACAGGGCACATGGGTCATTTGTCCCTGTCGGAGGGCAGAGAGGAGGTTGGTGCCATTGTCACAAACCACCATTCCTGCCTTAAGTTGGCGTGGCGTCAACCACCTCTGAACCTGCCCCTGCAGAGCTGACAGAACCTCTGCCCCAGTGTGGCTCCTGTCCCCCAAGCACACCAGCTCAAGCACCGCATGGCATCTTTTGGCCTGCGTACTTGCGTAGCCCCTTGAACGCCTACGGAGCACCGCTGGTTCCGAGGAAGAGGCCATGGAGGAAGAAGAAGAGGAGGGGGTGGAGGAGAGAGGTGTGTCACAATCAGCATTTTGGAGGCGTGGTGGCGGAACAACCTCCAACACTACTGCACCTTGTCCTGCATCCTTCCCAGCTGCCAGCAGAGTCACCCAATGCGCCGTGAAACTTAGGTAACGTCCCTGTCCATGCCTGCTGGACCATGAGTCAGCGGTAATATGCACCTTACCGCTGACCGCCCTGTCCAGCGAGGCATGGACATTGCCTTCCACATGCCGGTAGAGAGCCGGAATCGCCTTCCGTGAGAAAAAGTGGCGTTTGGGTACCTGCCACTGAGGAACCGCACATTCCACAAACTCACGGAAGGGGGCAGAGTCTACCAACTGAAAAGGCAGCAGTTGAAGTGCTAGCAATTTTGCCAAGCTAGCATTCAACCGCTGGGCATGTGGATGGCTGGGAGCAAACTTCTTTCGGCGGTGCAGCAGCTGGGGCAGGGAAATTTGCCTGGTACAATCTGACGTCGGTGTACCAAAAGCAGATTGCCCACAAGTACTTGGCTGTGACACACCTAATTCTACACCTTCATTCCTCTCACTGCAGGTCTCAGAGAGGACTGAAGGTCTAGTGGGGTTGGAAATCTCAGCTGATGAGGAGCAAGGAGAGATCCTCTTTGTTCTTTGGTGTGGGTCTTTTAGATACGCTTGCCAACGAACTGCATGGCAGGTCAACATATGTCTGGTCAAGCATGTGGTACCCAAGCGGGAGATATTTTGGCCACGCGAGATACGCTTGAGACATATGTTGCAAATAGCAGCGGTGCGATCTGATGCACTCGTCTCAAAAAAGGCCCACACCAAAGAACTTTTTGAATAACGCGCAGAGACTGCAGCGCCCTGCACATGTGGAGCTTTGGGGTGTGATGCAGTCAATGTGCTGCCCTTAGGCTGGCCCCTGGAGGGCATCCTGCCTCGTTGGTGATGTGCTGCCGCCTCCTCCTCCTCCTCCTCCTCCTCCTCCTCCTCCTCCTCCTCTCTCCTATCAGGCACCCACGTTGAGTCAGTGACCTCATCATCCCCTCCCTCCTCATCACTGGAGCAAACCTGGCAGTATGCTGCAGCAGGGGGAGCATGACTGCCAGATTGCTGTCCTTCTTGGGCACCCCCTCTGTCCGCGCTCATGTTACTGCCTTCATCGAGCTCAGTATCGTCATCAGAGCCTTCCAAACGCTGGGCATCCTCCTGGAGCATGTACCCAACACTGTGGTCAAACAGTTCGAGGGAATCCTCATGAGGACATGGTGGAGCTAGGGAAGGAGTCACTGATGACATTGAGCTGAGGGAAGAGGCCGCTGCTTTGCCAGACAAAGCACCCTGGGCATGGGTGAGAGAGGATGAGGAGGATGAGGACGGCTTGGTCATCCACTCGACCAAGTCTTCCGCATGTTGCGGCTCAACATGGCCAGCTGCCGAAAAAAAGGCCAAGCGTGTCCCATGGCCACGTGCTGATGAGGATGCACCGTCTCCACGACCAGCACTAGACACAGAGCCTGCTTGCCCTCTCTTATTGGCTTGTGACTGTCTGCCTCTCCTTCTTGGCCTTCCAGACATACTAATGGCCTGTAGCTGCACTAAGCTGGGATAGAACACCTGTAATTTTCTTCAAGTAGCTTTATATACTGTAACCAGACAAGCCTGCCTGTCAGTAGGAAGATAACAGGAACGGATCTAGCTGAACACTGTGAGCAGGACGCACTGTACTAAATGTAAATAGTCTAGCTGCCTGACCGTGGTACTAATAGGATCAAATAGAACACCTGTAATTTTCTTCAGGTAGCTT
The DNA here is from genome assembly GCF_042186555.1 of Aquarana catesbeiana. Classification (NCBI taxonomy): domain Eukaryota; kingdom Metazoa; phylum Chordata; class Amphibia; order Anura; family Ranidae; genus Aquarana; species Aquarana catesbeiana. The sequence goes on along the minus strand of NC_133325.1, from coordinate 477,538,533 downwards.
TATATACTGTAACCAGACAAGCCTGCCTGTCAGTAGGAAGATAACAGGAACGGATCTAGCTGTACACTGTGAGCAGGACGCACTGTACTAAATGTAAATAGTCTAGCTGCCTGACCGTGGTACTAATAGGATCAAATAGAACACCTGTAATTTTCTTCAGGTAGCTTTATATACTGTAACCAGACAAGCCTGCCTGTCAGTAGGAAGATAACAGGAACGGATCTAGCTGAACACTGTGAGCAGGACGCACTGTACTAAATGTAAATAGTCTAGCTGCCTGACCGTGGTACTAATAGGATCAAATAGAACACCTGTAATTTTCTTCAGGTAGCTTTATATACTGTAACCAGACAAGCCTGCCTGTCAGTAGGAAGATAACAGGAACGGATCTAGCTGTACACTGTGAGCAGGACGCACTGTACTAAATGTAAATAGTCTAGCTGCCTGACCGTGGTACTAATAGGATCAAATAGAACACCTGTAATTTTCTTCAGGTAGCTTTATATACTGTAACCAGACAAGCCTGCCTGTCAGTAGGAAGATAACAGGAACGGATCTAGCTGAACACTGTGAGCAGGACACACTGTACTAAATGTAAATAGTCTAGCTGCCTGACCGTGGTACTAATAGGATCAAATAGAACACCTGTAATTTTCTTCAGGTAGCTTTATATACTGTAACCAGACAAGCCTGCCGGTCAGTAGGAATTTAACAGGAACGGATCTAGCTGAACACTGTGAGCAGGACGCACTGCACTAAATGTAAATAGCAGGAACGGATCTAGCTGAACACTGTGAGCAGGACGCACTGCACTAAATGTAAATAGTCTAGAAGATAACAGGAACGGATCTAGCTGAACACTGTGAGCAGGACGCACTGCATTAAATGTAAATAGTCTAGATAGAAGATAACAGGAACGGATCTAGCTAAACTGAATACAGTGTATATATATATATGCAACACCTGGGATGCATATATATACACAATACACTGTAAGTGCAGCTAACTGACTGACTGTTCTGCCTAATCTATCTAACTCAAATCAAATGACACTGTCTCTCTCTCTCTCTATCTCTCAGCACACCGGAACACACACTACACAGGGCCGCCGTGCAGGCGGCCTTATATAGTGTGGGGTGTGTACTAAATGCCCTGAGCCGTAATTGGCCAAAGCCACCCTGGCTTTGGCCAATTACAGCTCTCTCTACTGACAGCGCTGTGATTGGCCAAGCATGCGGGTCATAGTGCATGCTTGGCCAATCATCAGCCAGCAATGCACTGCGATGCCGCAGTGAATTATGGGCCGTGACGCGCCACACGAATTTAGCGCGAACGGCCCATAACGTTCGCAATTCGGCGAACGATCGAACAGCCGATGTTCGAGTCGAACATGGGTTCGACTCGAACACGAAGCTCATCCCTACTCTGGAGTTCAGCCACAGTGATCTTTGGGTTCTTCTTTACCTCTCTCACCAAGGCTCTTCTCCCCCGATAGCTCAGTTTGGCCAGACGGACAGCTCTAGGAAGGGTTCTGGTCATCCCAAATGTCTTCCATTTAAGGATTATGGAGGCCACTGTGCTCTTAGGAACCTTAAGTGCAGCAGAAATTTTTTGTAACCTTGGCTAGATCTGTGCCTTGCCACAATTCTGTCTCTGAGCTCTTTAGGCAGTTCCTTTGACCTCATGATTCTCATTTGCTCTGACATGCACTGTGAGCTGTAAGGTCTTATATAGACAGGTGTGTGGCTTTCCTAATCAAGTCCAATCAGTATAATCAAACACAGCTGGACTCAAATGAAAGTGTAGAACCATCTCAAGGATGATCATAAGAAATGGACAGCACCTGAGTTAAATATGAGTGTCACAGCAAAGGGTCTGAATACTTAGGACCATGTGATATTTCAGTTTTTATTTTAATAAATCTGCATAAATGTCAACAATTCTGTGTTTTTCTGTCAATATGGGGTGATGTGTGTACATTAATGAGGAAAAAAATGAACTTAAATGATTTTAGAAAATGGCTGCAATATAACAAAGAGTGAAAAATTTAAGGGGGTCTGAATACTTTCCGTCCCCACTGTATATACACTGTATTCAGTTTAGCTAGATCCGTTCCTGTTATTCTCTTCCTACTACTGACAGTCAGACAGGTGTTATTACAGTATTTGCAGCTACCTGAAGAAAATTGCTGTTCTTCTGATCCTATTAGTCCTATTAGCTACAGTATTTACAATTAGTGTAGTGCGTCCTCTGCACAGTGTGCACCTAAAGCTACCTGAAGAAAATGAGTGTTCTTCTGATCCTATTAGTACAGTACCACAGGCAGCTGCAGTATTTACAAGTTAGTGTAGTGCGTTCCCTGCACAGTGTGCACCCAAAGCTACCTGAAGAAAATTAGTGGTGTTTTTCTGATCCTATTTGTACAGTACCACAGGCAGCTGTAGTATTTACAAGTTAGTGTAGTGCGTCCTCTGCACAGTGTGCACCTAAAGCTACCTGAAGAAAATGAGTGGTGTTCTTCTTATCCTATTAGTACAGTACCGCAGGCAGCTGCAGTATTTACAAGTTAGTGCAGTGCGTCCTCTGCACAGTGTACACCTAAAGCTACCTGAAGAAAATGAGTGTTGTTCTTTTGATCCTATTAGTACAGTACCACAGGCAGCTGCAGTATTTACAATTTAGTGTAGTGTGTCCCCTGCACAGTGTACACCTAAAGCTACCTGAAGAAAATTAGTGGTGTTCTTCTGATCCTATTAATACCACAGGCAGGCAGCTACAGTATTTACAGTTAGTGTAATGTGTCCTCTGCACAGTGTGCACCTAAAGCTACCTGAAGAAAATTAGTGGTGTTCTTCTGATCCTATTAATACCACAGGCAGGCAGCTACAGCATTTACAGTTAGTCTAGTGCGTCCTCTGCACAGTGTGCACCTAAAGCTACCTGGAGACAATTGCTGTTGTTCTTCTCCTATTAATACCACAGGCCGGCTGCTACAGTATTTACAGTTAGTGCACTGTGTCCTCTGCACAGTGTGCACCTAAAGCTACCTGAAGAAAATTAGTGGTGTTCTTCTGATCCTATTAATACCACAGGTAGGCAGCTACAGTATTTACAGTTAGTGTAGTGCATCCTCTGCACAGTGTGCACCTAAAGCTACCTGGAGACAATTGCTGTTGTTCTGCTCATATTAATACCACAGGCAGGCAGCTACAGTATTTACAGTTAGTGTAGTGCGTCCTCTGCACAGTGTGCACCTAAAGCTACCTGGAGACAATTGCTGTTGTTCTGCTCCTATTAATACCAAAGGCAGGCAGCTACAGTATTTACAGTTAGTGCACTGTGTCCTCTGCACAGTGTGCACCTAAAGCTACCTGAAGAAAATTAGTGGTGTTCTTCTGAACCTATATTAATACCACAGGCAGGCAGCTACAGTATTTACAGTTAGTGTACTGTGTCCTCTGCACAGTGTGCACCTAAAGCTACCTGAAGAAAATTGCTGTTGTTCTGCTCCTATTAATACCACAGGCAGGCAGCTACAGTATTTACAGTTAGTGTACTGTGTCCTCTGCACAGTGTGCACCTAAAGCTGCCTGAATAAAAGGCATTTGATTCTGCTAGCTGCAGTATCAGTATATATATATATATATATATACATCCCAGCTTTGTGTAGCTACATCTCACTGCAGGCCATTAGTATGTCTGGAATAGGGATGAGCTTCGAATTCGAGTCGAACTCATGTTCGACTCGAACATCTGCAGTTCGCAAGTTCGCCGAACAGCCAACAATTTGGGGTGTTCACAACAAATTAGAATGCCCCGGAATACCTTTTAAAAGTCTATGGGAGAAATCAAAAGTGCTAATTTTAAAGGCTTATATTCATGGTATTGTCATAAAAAGTGTTTGGGGACCTGGGTCCTGCCCCAGGGGACATGGATCAATGCAAAAAAAAGTTTTAAAAACGTCCGTTTTTTCGGGAGCAGTGATTTTAATAATGCTTAAAGTGAAACAATAAAAGTGTAATATCCCTTTAAATTTTGTACCTGGGGGGTGTCTATAGTATGACTGTAAAGGGGCTCATGTTTCCCGTGTTTAGAACAGTCTGACAGCAAAATGACATTTCAAAGGAAAAAAAGTCATTTAAACTACTCGCGGCTATTATTGCATTGCCGCTCCGACAATACACATAGAAGTTCATTGATAAAAACGACATGGGAATTCCCCACAGGGGAACCCCGAACCGAAATTAAAAAAAATAAATGACGTGGGGGTCCTCCTAAATTCTATACCAGGCCCTTCAGGTCTGGTATGGATTTTAAGGGGAACCCCGTGCCAAAAAAAAAAAAAAAAAAAGGGCATGGGGTCCCCCCCAAAAACCCATACCAGACCCTTATCCGAGCACGCAACCTGGCAGGCCACAGGAAAAGAGGGGGGGACGAGAGAGCGCCCCCCCTCCTGAACCGTACCAGGCCACATGCCCTCAACATTGGGAGGGTGCTTTGGGGTAGCCCCACAAAACACCTTGTCCCCATGTTGATGAGGACAAGGGCTCATCCCCACAACCCTGGCCGGTGGCTGTGGGGGTCTGCGGGCGGGGGGCTTATCGGAATCTGGAAGCCTCCTTTAACAAGAGGACCCCCAGATCCCGGCCCTCCCCCCTGTGTGAAATGGTAAGGGGGTACAAAAGTACCCCTACCATTTCACTAAAAAACTGTCAAAAATGTTAAAAATGACAAGAGACAGTTTTTGACAATTCCTTTATTTAAATGAACCAGAAGAAGAAGAAGAAGATGGAGGAAGAAACCAAAGGAAGATAAAAGATAGAAGAAAGAAGAAAGAAGAAGCATTTAAATAAAAGAATTGTCAAAAACTGTCTCTTGTCATTTTTAACATCTTTGACAGTTTTTTAGTGAAATGGTAGGGGCATGTGGCCTGGTACAGTTCAGGAGGGGGGGTGCTCTCTCATCCCCCCCTCTTTTCCTGCGGCCTGCCAGGTTGCATGCTTGGATAAGGGTCTGGTATGGCTTTTTGGGGGGACCCCACGCTGTTTTTTTAAATTTTGGCACGGGGTTCCCCCTAAAATCTATACCAGACCTGAAGGACCTGGTATGGAATTTAGGGGGACCCCCCACGTCTTTTTTTTTTTTTTATTTTGTCCGGGGTTCCCCTTAATATCCATACCAGCTGAAAGGCCTGGTATGGAATTTAGGGGGACCCCCCACGTCATTTTTTTTTAATTATTTTGGTTCGGGGTTCCCCTGTGGGGAATTCCCATGCCATTTTTATCAATGAACTTCTATGTGTATTGTCGGACCGGCAATGCATTAATAGCCGCGAATAGTTTTAAATGACTTTTTTTCCTTTGAAATGTCATTTTGCTGTCAGACTGTTCTAAACACGGGAAACATGCGCCCCTTTACAGGCATACTATAGACACCCCCCAGCTACGAAATTTAAAGGGATATTACACTTTTATTGTTTCACTTTAAGCATTATTAAAATCACTGCTTCCGAAAAAACGGCCATTTTTAAAACTTTTTTTTGCATTGATCCATGTCCCCTGGGGCAGGACCCAGGTCCCCAAACACTTTTTATGACAATAACTTGCATATAAGCCTTTAAAATTAGCACTTTTGATTATTCATGTTCGTGTCCCATAGACTTTAACAGTGTTTGCGTGTTCAAACACATTTTTTGCCTGTTCGCATGTTCTGGTGCGAACCGAACAGGGGGGTGTTCGGCTCATCCCTAGTCTGGAAGACCAACAAGGAGAGGCAGACAGTCACTAAATAAAGCCAATAAAAGAAGGCAAGCAGGCTCTGTGTCTAGAGGCAACAGTGCTGGTCATGGAGACGGTGCATCCTCATCAGCACGTGGCCATGGGACACGCTTGTCCTTTTTTTTGGCAGCTGGCCGTGTTGAGCCGCAACATGCAGAAGACTTGGTAGTGTGGATGACCAAGCCATCCTCATCCTCCTCATCCTCTCTCACCCAGGCACAGGGTACTTTGTCTGGCAAAGCAGCTGCCAACGCGACCTCTTCCGTCGGCTCAATGGCATCAGTCACTCCTTCCCTAGCCCCACCATGTCCTCCTGAGGAGTCCCCCAAACTGTTTGACCACAGTGTTCGGTACATGCTCCAGGAGGATGCCCAGCATTTTGAAGGCTCTGTTGATGGTACCCATCTAGAGGAAGGCAGTAACGTGAGCCCAGAGAGAGGGGGTGCCCAAGAAGGACAGCAATCTGGCAGTCATGTTCCCCCAGCTGCAGCATACTGCCAGCTTTGTTCCAGTGATGAGGAGGGAGGGGATGATGAGGTCACTGACTCCACGTGGGTGCCTGATAGGAGGGAGGAGGAGGAGGTACATCACCAACGAGGCAGGATGCCCTCCAGGGGCCAGCTTAAGGGTAGCACACCGACTGCATCACACCGCAGAGCTCCGCATGTGCAGGGCGCTGCTGTCTCTGCGTGTTATTCCAAAAGTTCTTTGGTGTGGGCCTTTTTTGAGAAGAGAGCATCAGATCCCACCGCTGCTATTTGCAACATATATCTCAAGCGTATCTCTCGTGGCCAAAACATCTCCCGCTTGGGCACCACATGCTTGACCAGACATATATTGACCTGCCATGCAAGGCAAGCGTACCTAAAAGACCCACACCAAAGAACAAAGAGGACCTCTCCTTGCTCCTCATTAGCTGGGATCTCCAACCAAACTATACCTTCAGTCCTCTCTGAGACCTGCACCGAGAGGAATGAAGGTGTAGAATTAGATGTGTCACAGCCAAGTACTTGGGGGCAATCTGCTATCGGTACACCAACGTCAGATTGTACCAGGCAAATTTCCCTGCCCCAGCTGCTGCACCGCCGAAAAAGTTCACTCCCAGCCATCCACATGCCCAGCAGTTGAATGCTAGCTTGGCTAAATTGCTAGCACTTCAACTGCTGCCTTTTCAGTTGGTAGACTCTGCCCCCTTCTGTGAGTTTGTGGAATGTGTGGTTCCTCAGTGGCAGGTTCCCAAACGCCACTTTTTCTCATGGAAGGCGATTCCGGCTCTCTACCGGCATGTGGAAGGCAATGTCTTGGCCGTGCTGGACAGGACGGTCAGTGGTAAGGTGCAAATTATCGCTGACTCATGGTCCAGCAGGCATGGACAGGGACGTTACCTATCTTTCACCGCGCACTGGGTTACTCTTCTGGCAGTTTGGATGGATGCAGGACAAGGTGCAGTAGTGTTGGAGGTTGTTCTGCCACCACGCCTCCAAAATACTACTGGTGGTGATTCTGCCACACCTCTCTCCTCCACCCCCTCCTCTTCTTCTTCCTCCATGGCCTCTTCCTGTGCTGATTTGACTTTGGAACCAGCAGTGCTCCGTAGGGGTTCAAGGGGCTACGCAAGCATGCAAGCCAAAAGATGCCATGCGGTGCTTGAGCTGGTGTGCTTGGGGGAAAGGAGCCACACTGGGGCAGAGATTCTGTCAGCTCTGCAGGGGCAGGTTCAGAGGTGGTTGACGCCACACCAGCTTAAGGCAGGTATGGTGGTTTGCGACAATGGCACCAACCTCCTCTCCGCCCTCCGACAGGGACAACTGACCCATGTGCCCTGTTTGGCTCACGTCCTTAACTTGGTGGTGCAGCAGTTCTTGGGCAGGTATCCAGGCTTACAGGATGTCCTGAGGCAGGCCAGGAAAGTCTGTGTGCATTTCTGCAGGTCATATAATGTCAGTGCTTGGCTGGCTGACCTCCAAAAGGAATTTAACCTGCCCAAGAACCACCTAACCTGTGACATGCCCACCAGGTGGAACTCAACGTTGGCCATGCTGCAGTGGCTGCACACGCAGCAGAGGGCCATCAATGAGTACCTGTGCGACTATGGCACCAAAACAGGGTCAGGGGAGCTTGTTTTTTTTCCCATGCCAGTGGGCCATGATCAGGGATGCATGCACTGTCCTGTCACCATTTGAGGAGGCCACGAGGATGGTGAGCAGTGACAGTGCATGCGTCAGTGACACTGTCCCCCTTGTCCACCTGTTGGAGCACACGCTGCGTGGAATAATGGACAGGGCACTTGAGGCAGAACAGAGGCAGGAAGGAGGACTTCCTTAGCTCTCAAGGCCCCCTTTATCCAGACAGTGTTCCAGCGTGCCCGCGGATCACACAGGAAGAGGAGGAGGAGGAGGAAGAGGAGGATTGTGTCAGCATGGAGGTGGAGCCTGGCACTCAGCATCAGCAGCAGTCTTTAAGGGATCATTTACAGTCCGAAGAAACCCATGGACTTGTACGTGACTGGGAGGAAATGGCTGCGGATCATGTCGTCTTTAGTGACCCAGAGGACTCTGGACCGAATGCCTCAGCAAACCTACGCTGCATGGCCTCCCTGATCCTGCAAAGCCTGTGGAAGGATCCTCGTATTCGTGGTATCAAGGAGAGGGATCAATACTGGCTGGCAACCCTCCTTGATCCACGTTACAAGGGTAAGGTTGCGTACCTTATCTTGCTGTCACAGAGGGAGCAGAGGATAAAACAACAGACAAGGTCTGTGCAACGCGTTCCCAGAGACTGGGAGGTTACAAACTCCTGTTCCTGAACAACGTGTTGCTGAGGCTTCGGTCAGTCAAAGAAGGAGCGGTGGAGAAGGTGGCCGTCTGACCGATGTGTTCAGACAATTTTTTAGTCCGCAGCCCCAAGGTATGATCGGTTCCAACAACTATTGCCAACGTCTGTTTTACATGGTGCAGAAATACCTAGGGGCAAGATCTGACTTGGACACCTTTCCCACTGAAAATCCTCTGGCTTACTGGGTCTTGAGGATCGATCACTGGCCAGAGCTTGCACAGTATGCAATTGAGCTACTGGCCTGTCCTGCATCCAGCGCTCTTTCGGAATGCACATTCAGTGCTGCTGGAGGTTTTGTAATCACAGGGTGCGCCTGTCCACCGACTCGGTTGATCGACTGACCTTCATAAAAATAAATCAGTCTTGGATCACCACCAGCCACCAAGTACCTGATGCTGATGTACCCGAATAATTTTTTTTTAAATGTTAGATCCCTTTAAGACTGCCTATGCTGATGCTGCGTGACTATCCTGTTATGCTGAGTGACTATCCTCTTCCTCCTCAATGATCATGCCGATAGCTTGTAAGAATATTTTTAGTTCTGGGCGCCGCCACCAGTGGCTAAGGCCCAATTTTTAAGCCCCTGTTTAACAGGGGCGTGTAATTACAATTTTTGATGCAATATTTTGCAAGGAGGGTTCATTGCTGCACTCAACTAGAGTATTTTTGAGGGGTTGCAGTGTTGTGGCACCAGCACCAGTGCCTAAGGCCCAATTTTTCAGCCCCTTTTTTAACAGGGCCGTGTAATTACAATTTTTGATGCAATACTTTGCAGCAGGGCTCGTTCCTGTGCTCCAACTAGAGTATCTGTGAGGGGTTGCAGTGTTGTGGTACCAGCACCAGTGCCTAAGGCCCAATTTTTCAACTCCTGTTTAACAGGGGCATGTAATTACAATTTTTGATGCAATATTTTACAGGAGGAGGAATGATCCTGCGCTCCAACTAGAGTATCTGTGAGGGGTTGCAGTGTTGTGGCACCCGTGCCCAAGGCCCAATTTTTCTGCCCCTGTTCAACAGGGACATGTAATTACATTTCTTGATCTAATATTTCACAGCAGGGCCCATTTCTGCGCCCACCAAAAGTAACTGTGAGGACTTACAGTGTTGTGGCACTAGCACCACCACCACCACCAAAGGCCCAATCTTTCTGCCCCTGTTCAACAGGTGCATGTAATTACAATTCTTGATCTAATATTTCACAGCAGGGCCCGTTCCAGCTACCACCAAGAGTAACTTTGAGGACTTACAGTGTTGTGGCAACACCACCACCACCAAAGGCCCAATTTTTCTGCCCCTGTTCAACAGGTGCATGGAATTACAATTCTTGATCTAATATTTCACAGCAGGGCCCGTTTCTGCGCCCACCAAGAGTATCTGTGAGGACTTACAGTGTTGTGGCACCAGCACCACCACCACCACCAAAGGCTCAATTTTTCTTCCCCTGTTCAACAGGTGCATGTAATTACAATTCTTGATCTAATATTTCACAGCAGGGCACGTTCCTGCGCCCACCAAGAGTAACTGTGAGGGCTTACAGTGTTGTGGCAACACCAACACCTAAGGCCCCAATTTCTGCAGAGTATATAGGGCAGGCCCCTACTTTCAAACATCCAACTTACAAACCACTCCTACTTGCAAATGGAAGGAGACAACAGGAAGTGAGATGAAATCTACCCCTAGGAAGGGAAATTCTCTTCTGTAAGAGTTGATATGGGAAAAACGTGTCTCCTTTCCACTGATGCTTTATCACTAATCCTTGTTTCACTAAAAACCCCAAATTGTCAAAAAACATTTGTCATTGGGACAGAAAGTGAGGTAAACTCTTCTGAAGAGGTTCACAGACAGCAAAACAAATGTCACAGGGGTGATAACCCTTCCCTATGTTTTCCAAAAAGCTTAAAAATAGATTTTTTTGGCTGGAGCTACACTTTAAAAATATACCAGTTCAAAATTACAAACAGATTCTACTTAAAAATAAACCTACAGTCCCTGTCTTGTTTGCACCGCCTGTATACTGCTGTTCAGAGGGCCTGGGGCCCCACGCCTTTCCTTTTTTTAATTTGGGTGCGGGGTTCCCCTTAATATCCATACAAGACCCAAAAGGCCTGGTAATGGACTGGGGGGGGGGGTACCCATGCCATTTGTCTCACTGATTTTCATCCATATTACCGGGACCGGACATTACATTGAAGCCGTAAGCAGTTTTAAATGACTTTTATTACTTTAAAAATGTAATTTTGTGCAGGGACTGTTCTAAGCTATACTATAGACACCCCCCAGGTACGATATTTAAAGGAATATTTCACTTTTTTTTTCACTTTAAACATCATTAAAATCACTGCTCCCAAAAAAATGGACGTTTTTAAAACTTTTTTTGCATTTATACATGTCCCCTGGGGCAGGACCCGGGTCCCCAAACTCTTTTTAGGACAATACCATGCAAATTAGCCTTTAAAATTAGCACTTTTGATTTTGAATGTTCGAGTCCCATAGACTTCAGTGGGGTTCTAATGTTCATGCAAATTTTCGGTCCGTTCGCAGGTTCTGGTGTGAACCGAACCGGGGGGGTATTCGGCTCATCCCTACACAACAGCAAGAAGAATATGTATTGGTTTAAAATGTCCAAACACACCACAAAAAAATGATGGAAAACAGCAAGCCTTTCAACAAAGCAGACTAATCATCTAAAAAGAGGCTGTGTTGTCACATCACATGAATGATATTACTGGCTCAAGCAAGCCAAGCATACCTTTGATTTTAGAGGGCATGGATTCTTACTGTTTATGATGTATTTCTTAAAATATCCCAAATTCCCGCAGCTACAGGATAAATATATCATACCATCATTGACAAATTCAAGTCTATACTTGTATGGCATAATATATTAGATATCAGTTAAGACAACATACTTTATGTAGTTTTGAAAGCAAATGGCGAATTAAACTAATTTTGTTTTAGTCCATAATACCTATAGTCCAGGGTATAAGCTGAAAGGGTATTTCATAATAAAAACAATATTTTCAAGAATTCAGTAAGCGCAGGTGTTGATCTGCCTATACAGCTGCAAAATATTTATATTTCTGGTACATTTGATGAACTTTGTCAAATACCAATGGTGAGAGTGTTGAAAAGTACTCAAAGCAGTAGTAAACTGCTGGCTTTTTAAAAAAATCTGCAAGGCATTGTCATAATGTGCTAGCGTTGCATACTAGCACATTTTGTGAAACTTACCTTAGAAAAAAGCCCTCCAGCAGCGCGCTGTCACTGTCAGCGTGGTGGTGTGAGTGGCCGAAACTGCAATGACATCACATCACTCCTGCATATGCCAATGGGAGCTGCTGTTTACAGCACAGGACTCTGAAGGAACAGCATGTCATTCTGTCAGAGCACATGCGCTGGTGACGTCACCAGCTGCATTTAAAGTAAATATACTGTAAATATCCCCTAAACATGCACTGTTTAGGAGCTATTTATTGTACCTATAGGTAAACCTTATTATAAGCTTATCCATAGGTAAAAATCATGCATGGGAGTTTACTCCCACTTTAATAACATATAAACTTTAACTCAAAATATGCTACAAAGCTCACAAAACATTATCAAAGCTTCAAGAAAAAAAGGAGAGCTGTCAGTCTAGGAGACAGACAAAGAATTGATGGTAGTTTGGAGTAGTTGTCAAATTCATGGTTACTCTAGGGGGATAATGTTTCAGGAGAAGCAGATAGCATACAATATATGACAGAATTCTTTCCATTGATGAGGAGGATAAACAGGAATGGCAGCTGCACAACTATCTTGCTTAAAGTGATTGTGTTTTTTTTCCTAAAATAATGAACATGTTACACTTACTTCCCGAACCTCCTCTTCTGGGGTCCCCTACTGGCACTCTCTGCTCCTCCTCCCTTCTGAATGCCCCCATAGCAAGCAGCTTGCTATGGGGGCATGTGTGCGGGCTCAATCCTAAACCAAGTTGTGTGTGTTTATAGACACAAAGAGCACAACTTGGTCCCGCCCCCAGCTTCTTCCTCCCCAGTAGCTCCAGCTGCTGCTTCTGAGTCATGTGAGGAGAGAGATAGAGAGCATAGCTGCTGCTCATGGGCAAAGTGCTCAATTGAGATAGGACTCAGGGGTAAGTATTTAGTGAGGGCTGGGTGAGCGCTGATCATTAAAGTTTTTATCTTTACCTTAATGCAGAGAATGCATTAGGGTACAAAGAAAAAGTATGCCTTTACAACCACGTTAACTTTAACAGTTCGTTCACACCTGCCACAGCCCTTGCTGCCCTTCTGAAAAATAATCTGCAGTGAATCAAATTTCAGAGGGTGGAAAATCAGTGGCATAGAGCCAATCAGGGGCAGACTGACAACTCACGGGGCACCCCGGGCGATAGAAGATCATGAGGCCCCCGGTGTCCCCACCCACACTCAAGCCAAACCTGCACAAAGCCCCACCTACATATTGTACTGGCCACATTACATGTGTTTGTCAGAGAATTACAGTACAGTAGGGCAAATCCCAGGGCACACGGTAGGGCACATCATGGGGCACAGGGAACATCATGCAGTACATAGCAGAGCATGGGGCACACAGTAGGGCACATAGCAGGGCACAAAGCAGAACACAGGGCACACAATAGAGCACATTGCTGCTGCAGTGTCCCAGACCCAGCGCTTTGTCTTTCAGGGCAGCCATCAGAAGTTTTTAGGCTTTAGGCCTGCCCAACCCCCCCCCCGTCTGACCACCAACATTCCCCAGGGCGCGCCCTCTGGCCCTCCCACCTAATTCACCCACTGGTCGGGGGTGTACACATGTTGCAGCTGCAGCAGGACTTATACCCTGTCACACTTACCTGCCAAGTAAGACCCGTTCATGTGAATGGGGCCGCTCTGCAAACACCCTGCAACTGTGTGCAATGCATGCAGTTGCAGCATGCTAGTGTGGAGTCCAGGGGGTTAAAGCAGGTGGGGAAAATGTGGTAAAATGCCTCCTCACCTCCTGCTTTAGCCCCTTGGTTGCTGTGCTGCACAAGGTTGCAGGGTGCTTGCAGAGTGGCCCCATGCACTTGAATAAGTCATGCTTGGCAAGCACAATACCTGTTAAGTGTGACAGGGTGTATAATTCCTGTTGCAACATGTGTACAGCCCTGGCCATGGCCACTGTAGTGGGGTGCGGTTGGGGGGTAGTAAAAACAGGGCTCATCTATGGGGGTTTTACCACCTCCCAAATTGCAAATGTAAACAAGTCCTTACTGTCCTGAACCCCCATCATAGTTCCCTTTTAGGGGATGCTGTTGGAGGAGAACAGGGAGGGACGCTGTGTGAGGAAAACAGAGAGGGATGCTGTGCGATGGGGAAAGAGAGGGACGCCAGGGACAGAGAGGGAAGCCGGGGACAGAGAGGGATGCAACGCGACAAGAACAGAGAGAAACGCAGTGGGGCGAGGACAGAGAGAAACGCAGTGCAGCAAGGATAGAGAGAAACACAGTGCAGCAAGGACAGAGAGGGATGCAGTGCCGATGAGGACAGAGAGAAACGCAGTGCGACGAGGACAGAGAGGGACAGAGAGCGACGTAGTGTGACGAGGACAGAGGACAGAGGGACACCAGCGACAGAGAGGGACGTATTGCGACAAGGACAGAGATGAATGCAGTGCGACAAGGACAGAGAGGGTCGCCAAGGATAGAGGGGGATGTAGTGCAATGAGGACAGAGAGGGACGTAGTGCAACAAGGACAGAGAGGGATGCCAGGGACAGAGAGGGATGTAGTGTGACGAGGACAAAGATGGATGCAGTGCAACAAGGACAGAGAGAAACGCAGTGCGACAAGGACAGAGAGGGACGTAGTGCGACAAGGACAGAGAGGGATGTAGTGCGACGAGGACAGAGAGGCACGCCAGGGACAGAGAGGGTTGTAGTGCAACAAGGACAATGAGGGACGCCAGGGACAGAGAGGGACGTAGTGTGACGAGGACAAATAGGGGCACCAGGGACAGAAAGGGACGTAGTGCAATGAGGACAGAGAGGGACATAAAGCAATGAGGACAGAGAAGGACGTAAAGCAACAAGGACAGAAAGGGGTGCCAGGTACAGGCAGGAACGAAGTGCTACGAGGACAGAGAGGGACGTAGTGCGATGAGGAAAGAAAGGGACGACAGGGACAGAGAGGGACGTAGTGCAACAAGGACAGACAGGGGCGCCAGGGACAGAGAGGGATGTAGTGCGACGAGGACAGAGAGGAATGTAGTGCGATGAGGACAGAGAGGGGTGCCGGGGACAGAGAGGGATGTAGTGTGACAAGGACAAAGAGGGATGCAGTGCGACAAAGAAAGAGAGAAAGGCAGTGCGACAAGGACCGAGAAGGACGCAGTGCCATGAGGACAGAGAGGGACGCAGTGCGATGAGAACAGAGAGGGACGCAGTGCGATGAGGACAGAGAGGGACGCCAGGGACAGAAAGGGAAGTAGTGCGACAAGGACAGAGGACAGAGAGGGATGCCAGGGACAGAGAGGGATGTAGTGCGACAAGGACAGAGAGGGACGTAGTGTGATGAGGACAGGGAGGGACTCCAGGGACAGAGAGGGATGTAGTGCGACGAGGACAAAAAGGGATGCAGTGCGACAAGGACAGAGAGAAACACAGTACGACAAAAAGGGACGCAGTGCGATGAGGACAGAGAAGGAGGCCAGGGACAGAAAGGGAAGTAGTGCGACAAGGACAGAGAGGGATGCCAGGGACAGAGAGGGATGTAGTCCGAAGAGGACAGAGAGAAATGCAGTGCAACAAGGTCAGAGAGGGTCGCCAGGGACAGAGAGGAATGAGGACAGAGAGGGATGTAGTGCGACAAGGACAGAGAGGGACGTAGTGCGACGAGGACAGAAAGGGACGTCAGGGACAGAGAGAGTCGTATTGCAACAAGGACAGTGAGGGACACCAGGGACAGAGAGGGACGTAGTGCAACGAGGACAGAGAGTGGCGCCAGGGACAGAGAGCGACTTAGTGCGATGAGGACAGAGAGGGGCGCCAGGGACAGAGAGGAACGTAGTGCGACGAGGACAGAGAGGTACGTAAAACAACAAGGACAGAGAGGGGCGTAGTGTGACGAGGACAGAGAGGGACGCCAGGGAATGAGAGGGACGTAGTGCAACGAGGACAGAGAGGGGCGCCAGGGACAAAGAGGGACGTAGTGTGACGAGGACAGAGAGGGACGTAGTGCAACGAGGACAGAGAGGGATGCCAGGGACAGAGAGGGTCGTAATGCGACAAGGTCAGCGAGGGATGCCAGGGACAGAGAGGGACGTAGTGCGATGAGGACAGAGAGGCACATAGTGCGACGAGGACAGAGAGGGGCGCCAGGGACAGAAAGGGACGTAATGCGACAAGGACAGAGAGGGACGTAAAACAACAAGGACAGAGAGGGACGTAATGTGACGAGAACAGAGAGGGGTGCCAGGGACAGGGAGGGATGTAGTGCTACGAGGACAGAGAGGAGCATAGTGTGACGAGGACAGAGAGGGACCTCATGCGACGAGGAAAGAAAGGGATGTCAGGGACAGAGAGGGACGTAGTGCAATAAGGACAGAGAGGGGCGCCAGGGACAAAGACGGACATAGTGTGACGAGGACAGAGAGGGACGTAATGCGATGAGGACAGAGAGGGTCACCAAGGATAGAGGGGGATGTAGTGCGACAAGGACAGAGAGGGACGTAGTGTGACAAGGACAGAGAGGGACGCCAGGGACAGAGAGGGATGTAGTGTGACGAGGACAAAGAGGGATGCAGTGCAACCAGGACAGAGAGAAACGCAGTGCGACAAGGACACAGAGGGACGTAGTGCGACAAGGACAGAGAGGAACATAGTGCTACGAGGACAGAGAGGGACGTCAGGGACAGAGAGGGTCGTAGTGCAACAAGGACAGTGAGGGATGCCAGGGACAGAGAGGGACGTAGTGTGACGAGGACAAATAGGGGTGCCAGGGACAGAGAGGGATGTAGCGCGACGAGGTCAGAGAGGGACATAAAGCAATGAGGACAGAGAAGGACGTAAAGCAACAAGGACAGAAAGGGGTGCCAGGGACAGGGAGGAACGAAGTGCTACGAGGACAGAGAGGGACGTAGTGCGATGAGGAAAGAAATGGACGGCAGGGACAGAGAGGGATGTAGTGCAACAAGGACAGAAAGGGGCGCCAGGGACAGAGAGGGATGCAGTGTGATTATGACAGAGAGGGGCGCCGGGGACAGAGAGGGATGTAGTGCGACAAGGACAAAGAGGGATGCAATGCGACAAAGAAAGAGAGAAATGCAGTGCGACAAGGACCGAGAAGGACGCAGTGCCATGAGGACAGACAGGGACGCCAGGGACAGAAAGGGAAGTAGTGCGACAAGGACAGAGGACAGAGAGGGATGCCAGGGACAGAGAGGGACGTAGTGCGACAAGGACAGAGAGGGACGTAGTGTGATGAGGACAGGGAGGGACGCCAGGGACAGAGAGGGATGTAGTGCGACAAGGACAAAGAGGGATGCAGTGCGACAAGGACAGAGAGAAACACAGTGCGACAAGGACCGAAAGGGACGCAGTGCAATGAGGACAGAGAAGGACGCCAGGGACAGAAAGGGAAGTAGTGCGACAAGGACAGAGAGGGATGCCAGGGACAGAGAGGGACGTAGTCTGAAGAGGACAGAGAGAAATGCAGTGCAACAAGGTCAGAGAGGGTCGCCAGGGACAGAGAGGAATGAGGACAGAGAGGGACGTAGTGGGACAAGGACAGAGAGGGACGTAGTGTGACGAGGACAGAAAGGGACGTCAGGGACAGAGAGGGTCTTATTGCAACAAGGACAGTGAGGGACACCAGGGACAGAGAGGGACGTAGTGCAACGAGGACAGAGAGTGGCACCAGGGACAGAGAGGGATTTAGTGCGATGAGGACAGAGAGGGGCGCCAGGGACAGAGAGGAACATAGTGCGACGAGGACAGAGAGGTACGTAAAGCAACGAGGACAGAGAGGGGCATAGTGTGACGAGGACAGAGAGGGACATAGTGCGACGTGGAAAGAAAGGGACGCCAGGATATGAGAGGGACGTAGTGCGGTTGATTTAACAAGATGATGTGTTGTCTGTTTTTTTTTTTTTTTGTTTTTTGTTTTTTTTCATGCCGTAGTAGGGAACCCTGGGGGTCAAACCCCCAAGGGAAGCACACGACGTAGGTTTTTATGCCTTGTTAGATGCCAAGAAACTTTTTATATCTACTAAGGGGGGGATGGGGATAGGTTGGAGAGCTCCGTTCAGGCACAGTGTGTTCCCATTCGGGGTGCTGTCGGTCTCTCCTCCCTCCCCTTCTCTCAACCAGTTCAAATCTCAGGGTTCTATGGTTTACGTGAACGAACTTTGGACTAGGAAGGTATTACTGTAACGTCACAGTCCAGAGACTTACTCATACCTATTGTCACAAATTTGAATTGTAACCTCAAGGGGGTACGAATTTTCCTGCTGTGTACTCCCTCATTTAATGCTGATGACTTGTAAGCTGTTTCCTGAAAATACAATAAAATACTTTGAAATAGAGAGGGACGTAGTGCAACGAGGACAGAGAGGGGCGCCAGGGACAGAGAGGGACGTAGTCCGAAGAGGACAGAGAGAAATGCAGTGCAACAAGGTCAGAGAGGGTCGCCAGGGACAGAGAGGAATGAGGACAGAGAGGGACGTAGTGCAACAAGGACAGAGAGGGACGTAGTGTGACGAGGACAGAAAGGGACGTCAGGAACAGAGAGGGTCTTATTGCAACAAGGACAGTGAGGGACACCAGGGACAGAGAGGGACATAGTGCAACGAGGACAGAGAGTGGCACCAGGGACAGAGAGGGATTTAGTGCGATGAGGACAGAGAGGGGCACCAGGGACAGAGAGGAACATAGTGCGACGAGGACAGAGAGGTACGTAAACCAACGAGGACAGAGAGGGGCGTAGTGTGACGAGGACAGAGAGGGACATAGTGCGACGTGGAAAGAAAGGGACGCCAGGGAATGAGAGGGACGTAGTGCAACGAGGACAGAGAGGGGCGCCAGGGACAGAGAGGGACGTAGTGTGACGAGGACAGAGAGGGACGTAGTGCAACGAGGACAGAGCAGGACGCCAGGGACAGAGAGGGTCGTAATGCAACAAGGACAGCGAGGGATGCCAGGGACAGAGAGGGACGTAGTGCGACAAGGACAGAGAGGCACATAGTGCAACGAGGACAGAGAGGGGCGCCAGGGACAGAGAGGGACGTAGTGTGACGAGGACAGAGAGGGACGTAGTGCAATGAGGACAGAGAGGGATGCCAGGGACAGACAGGGACGTAGTGCGACGAGGACAGAGAGGGACGTAAAACAACAAGGACAGAGAGGGACGTAATGCGACGAGGACAGAAAGGGGCGCCAGGGACAGAGAGGGACGTAGTGCGACGAGGACAGAGAGGGACGTAAAACAACAAGGACAGAGAGGGACGTAATGCGACGAGGACAGAAAAGGGCGCCAGGGACAGGGAGGGACGTAGTGCTACGAGGACAGAGAGGGGCATAGCGTGACGAGGACAGAGAGGGACGTAGTGTGACGAGGAAAGAAAGGGATGTCAGGGACAGAGAGGGACGTAGTGCAACAAGGACAGAGAGGGGCGCCAGGGACAGAGACAGACATAGTGTGACGAGGACAGAGAGGGACGTAGTGCGATGAGGACAGAGAGCGTCGCCAAGGATAGAGGGGGATGTAGTGCGACAAGGACAGAGAGGGACGTAGTGTGACAAGAACAGAGAGGGACGCCAGGGACAGAGAGGGATGTAGTGTGACAAGGACAAAGAGGGAAATGCAGTGCAACCAGGACAGAGAGTTTAGAGCAAAAGAAGTTCCCCTAGCGGACTTTAAAGGCACATTTTTTAAGAAAAATATTTTAAAAAAAGGTATGTAAAGTAGATAACAGTTTATTAGTTACAAAAAATAATCAAGTGAATCACATAGTTACAAAGTTAAAAACAAGGAATGCATTTCCATAAATATAGAAGTTGATACCAATACATGTGCACCCGACGCGTTTCGGAGTTACTTATGCCTCCTTCTTCAGGGGTGATTGTAGGGTTTGCAACAAGAATTTTCTATATGGGAAATAATATGTATAATTTTCTATATGGGAAATAATATGTATAACATAGACATGATGAGTGCACAATAAAGGAACGTAAATACAAAATCTATAGTTGTATGAGTCTGTATACATACACATTCATTTCTCTGTTTACACTTACATTGGTATCTACGGATATAGGTTGTGCATTCCAGGACGAATTAAAAGAAACATAGATATGTTGACGTACTGCCCATCGGACACGCTCCCTGGTCGTGGTGTGTAGAACTTTAGTGAAGTATAGCAGGAGTATTCACATAGCCACTGTCAAAGTGGAAGTAGAGACGTATAAATATATAGGGTGGTTTTATTCTTCCTTCCAGTAGGAAGAAAGGCCCAAGGTTAGCGGGCATATGACAGTTTAGATCTGAGGTCACACTGGGGCCAAATGTGTATCCTGTAAATCATGAAGATATATATATATGTAAGGATGTGCATACATATGGATAATTAAAGTAGTACATGGAGAATCCAAAAGCTGTATCCTACCTGGTCCGCCTACAATAATGGGGGGCAGTAACTGGTGGTAAATATGGATCAGATGTGGTTCAGAAAGCTGGAGAATCAACATAGAAATGGGAAGTATATTAAAACCCTGGTTGGTGAGAGGGAGGGGGGGAGGGGGGGGGGGAAGAGAAAAGGGGGGGGGGGGGGGGGCAGGGGAGGGGGGGAGGGGAAGGGGGGGGGGAAAGAGAAAAGGGGGGGGGGGGCTGGGGAGGGGGGGAGGGGAAGGGAGGGGGGGAGGGGAAGGGGGGAAGGGGGGGGGGGAAGAGAAAAAGGGGGGGGGGGGAAGGAAAAGAGGGGGAGGAAAAAAAAAAAGGGGGGGGGGGGAAGAGGAGGGGGAGGGGGAGGAAGAGAAAGGAAAGGAAAAGGAAGGAAGGCAAGGAACAGAAAGTAGAAGAGGGGGAGGGGGGGGGGGGCAGTTCGGAAAGGAGGGGGAGGGGAAAGAAGAAAGAGGGGGGAGGAAAGCAAGAGGAGGGAGGGGAAAGGGAAAAAGAGAGAGAGAAAATATAGTGGGTGAGAAAGCAGAAAAGAAAGATGTATGACATCTAGATAGCATAAATGACTAGTGATTTCAATGAGGAAGGATGGATCACCAAGCATATCATAAGAGAAGGGAAAGCCCCAGAACATAGTAGATAGCGGGTGAAGCAAATATAGTATGATGGGCAACAGGCAGGGTTTACAACCAGTGACTTCAACATAGGGATCCATGTCAATAGGTAGGGGATAAGTTACTAACCAAGTGTCACAGCACCTCGCACCAAGAGCGTCCTGTCTGCAGCAGATGACGCCTGGTGTGGGCTGGAGCCGAATATATAAAGCCCTCCCCACCTATCAGCTGTTGATGGAGGAGATACAACAGCTGATTGTGGTGAGGGAGGGACGGATACACTAGGACTGGCCCCCCGGGTGGGGCGCGCGCCGCCAGGCATCCACAGCGCATGCGGACGCAGACGTCGTGAGGCGTGGCCACGCCCACTGCACCCGCCGGCACGTCTGCCTTCCCCAACGGACTGCGCATGTCCGTTGGGGTCGCAAGATGGAGGACAGATGATTCTGTACCTCACACAGCGCCACCATGAGTCCAAACTTCGCTCAGGCGGCTCTTTTCGTGCCGGGCGGATCACAGATCATAATGTGAAGCTAATAAGTAATAAGTCAAAGCATAAATTAATGCAACTGAACAGGGGAAAAATAGTATCACATCTTTTGCTATCACAGGGAAGCAGGGCCGATAGGCAGTGCGGTACGGGTTAGGAGTGAAACCCGATGGAGGAAAACATTTCAAACATGACAAAGTAGTAATTATGTACAGATATTAAAAGTACAATTCGAGGGCAAGTTATACAGATAGAGTGATATCAGGTTATATGCATATAGTCCAGAAATCAATAACCTAGAGTATCATACAATATACATAATAGAAAACAACATTACAATACATGACCTAGAGTGGCATACTGTATAATATAGAGACTGTATGTCCCATAGTATAATTAGGATTGCCCCTATGTGCGGGTCAAGGGGGGGGCCCCAATATGTAATAGTCGGGCTCGATTACTGTAACGAATGTTGGGTATGGGGTCTTTTTTCTTTTTTTCTATTAGTGGGTATGGAAAGCAGATATATGGGGGGGTATCTCAAAACATATGGGGGGGCCCCATAGCCAATAATAGAGTCCCCTATGTTTGAGGGCAGTGATAGATGGAATAGATGTAGTCGGCTGGTCTCTAATGTCACCCCAAGCATATAGTTGTCTGTGGGGTGGTCCTCCCTATTGTTCTCTGCCGCCGGAGGAAAAGCCTTCGAGGAAGGGTTTAAACCAAATGGTTTCGTTTAGGCCTGGGGGTTCAGTAGCCCTTAGGTTATATATCCATCGAGACTCTAATTGCAGCAATGTCTTGTTCCAGTCCCCTCCCCTTGACTCTGGATGTACCCGATCCAAGATGAGAAATTTGATTTTTGGGCATATGCCATTATGTACTGTTAGGGTGTGTCTCCCCAGTGGGAGGTCCGGATCCCCAGTTTCCATGCTTACTAGGTGTCTATATGCCCTCTTCCAAAATTCTGTCTTGGTTTTTCCTACATAAAAGCAGGTACATTCACACAGGAGTAAGTAGACAACCCCAAAAGTCCTGCAATTGGCAAAATGTTTGGGGTGGAAAGATTGACCATTTGGAAGGGTCGGGTTTCTAGTTGTAAGCATGTATTTACAGTATCTACATTTGCCACACATAAATGTCCCCTTATATTTACAGTGTATCTTATTATTCTCTGCCTTGAATTCACTGGCTGTGATTTTGTCTCCCAGGGA
This sequence comes from Aquarana catesbeiana, assembly GCF_042186555.1. Classification (NCBI taxonomy): domain Eukaryota; kingdom Metazoa; phylum Chordata; class Amphibia; order Anura; family Ranidae; genus Aquarana; species Aquarana catesbeiana. The sequence goes on along the minus strand of NC_133325.1, from coordinate 477,515,957 downwards.
GGTGGTTCTTTTAAATGTAAAGAGGGGTCTCTGTGGGACCAGTGGTCCTAAGGTTGGATCGCATTGTAGCATGTGCCAATACTTTGTCACAATGTTCCTCACCTGTCTGTGTTGATTATTGAATTTGGTAATGATTCTAAGAGTACCAATATCATTCTTGTCAGACTTGTTGGCTTTTTGAGAATATAGTAATTCCTCTCTTGGCTGCAGGAGGGCTTTTTTGAAAGAGCGTTTCAAAGACGCATGGGAATACCCCCTTAGTAATAGCCTATCGCGTAGCCTATTCGCCTCCAGTTTGAAGGTGTCACTATCTGAGCAGTTTCGTTTTGCTCTCAGGTACTGGCTGTATGGAATAGAGTTAAGGAGGGGTTTAGGGTGGAAACTGCTTGCATGTAATATGGCATTGCTTGCGGTTGATTTCCTATACAGTTTGCTAATGACACTACCTTCCTCACCTCTGCAGACCTCTACATCAAGAAACGTGATACACTGTTTATCAAATGACATAGTGAAGTTTAGGTTGAAATCATTGCGGTTCATCCTCAATAGACACTCCCTGAGGAGGTCGATCGACCCGTCCCAGACGATGAAGAGGTCGTCGATGTACCGGTACCAACATAATATGTGGACCGTGTACATCGACAAGCCCTCATCACCTAGGAACATGGCCTCCCACTCCCCCAGGACCACATATTATGTTGGTACCGGTACATCGACGACCTCTTCATCGTCTGGGACGGGTCGATCGACCTCCTCAGGGAGTGTCTATTGAGGATGAACCGCAATGATTTCAGAGGAATTACTATATTCTCAAAAAGCCAACAAGTCTGACAAGAATGATATTGGTACTCTTAGAATCATTACCAAATTCAATAATCAACACAGACAGGTGAGGAACATTGTGACAAAGTATTGGCACATGCTACAATGCGATCCAACCTTAGGACCACTGGTCCCACAGAGACCCCTCTTTACATTTAAAAGAACCACCTCCCTGGGAGACAAAATCACAGCCAGTGAATTCAAGGCAGAGAATAATAAGATACACTGTAAATATAAGGGGACATTTATGTGTGGCAAATGTAGATACTGTAAATACATGCTTACAACTAGAAACCCGACCCTTCCAAATGGTCAATCTTTCCACCCCAAACATTTTGCCAATTGCAGGACTTTTGGGGTTGTCTACTTACTCCTGTGTGAATGTACCTGCTTTTATGTAGGAAAAACCAAGACAGAATTTTGGAAGAGGGCATATAGACACCTAGTAAGCATGGAAACTGGGGATCCGGACCTCCCACTGGGGAGACACACCCTAACAGTACATAATGGCATATGCCCAAAAATCAAATTTCTCATCTTGGATCGGGTACATCCAGAGTCAAGGGGAGGGGACTGGAACAAGACATTGCTGCAATTAGAGTCTCGATGGATATATAACCTAAGGGCTACTGAACCCCCAGGCCTAAACGAAACCATTTGGTTTAAACCCTTCCTCGAAGGCTTTTCCTCCGGCGGCAGAGAACAATAGGGAGGACCACCCCACAGACAACTATATGCTTGGGGTGACATTAGAGACCAGCCGACTACATCTATTCCATCTATCACTGCCCTCAAACATAGGGGACTCTATTATTGGCTATGGGGCCCCCCCATATGTTTTGAGATACCCCCCCCATATATCTGCTTTCCATACCCACTAATAGAAAAAAAGAAAAAAGACCCCATACCCAACATTCGTTACAGTAATCGAGCCCGACTATTACATATTGGGGCCCCCCCCTTGACCCGCACATAGGGGCAATCCTAATTATACTATGGGACATACAGTCTCTATATTATACAGTATGCCACTCTAGGTCATGTATTGTAATGTTGTTTTCTATTATGTATATTGTATGATACTCTAGGTTATTGATTTCTGGACTATATGCATATAACCTGATATCACTCTATCTGTATAACTTGCCCTCGAATTGTACTTTTAATATCTGTACATAATTACTACTTTGTCATGTTTGAAATGTTTTCCTCCATCGGGTTTCACTCCTAACCCGTACCGCACTGCCTATCGGCCCTGCTTCCCTGTGATAGCAAAAGATGTGATACTATTTTTCCCCTGTTCAGTTGCATTAATTTATGCTTTGACTTATTACTTATTAGCTTCACATTATGATCTGTGATCCGCCCGGCACGAAAAGAGCCGCCTGAGCGAAGTTTGGACTCATGGTGGCGCTGTGTGAGGTACAGAATCATCTGTCCTCCATCTTGCGACCCCAACGGACATGCGCAGTCCGTTGGGGAAGCCAGACGTGCCGGCGGGTGCAGTGGGCGTGGCCACGCCTCACGACGTCTGCGTCCGCATGCGCTGTGGATGCCTGGCGGCGCGCGCCCCACCCGGGGGGCCAGTCCTAGTGTATCCGTCCCTCCCTCACCACAATCAGCTGTTGTATCTCCTCCATCAACAGCTGATAGGTGGGGAGGGCTTTATATATTCGGCTCCAGCCCACACCAGGCGTCATCTGCTGCAGACAGGACGCTCTTGGTGCGAGGTGCTGTGACACTTGGTTAGTAACTTATCCCCTACCTATTGACATGGATCCCTATGTTGAAGTCACTGGTTGTAAACCCTGCCTGTTGCCCATCATACTATATTTGCTTCACCCGCTATCTACTATGTTCTGGGGCTTTCCCTTCTCTTATGATATGCTTGGTGATCCATCCTTCCTCATTGAAATCACTAGTCATTTATGCTATCTAGATGTCATACATCTTTCTTTTCTGCTTTCTCACCCACTATATTTTCTCTCTCTCTTTTTCCCTTTCCCCTCCCTCCTCTTGCTTTCCTCCCCCCTCTTTCTTCTTTCCCCTCCCCCTCCTTTCCGAACTGCCCCCCCCCCCTCCCCCTCTTCTACTTTCTGTTCCTTGCCTTCCTTCCTTTTCCTTTCCTTTCTCTTCCTCCCCCTCCCCCTCCTCTTCCCCCCCCCCCCTTTTTTTTTCCTCCCCCTCTTTTCCTTCCCCCCCCCCCCCTTTTTCTCTTTCCCCCCCCCCCTTCCCCCCTTCCCCTCCCCCCCTCCCCAGCCCCCCCCCCCTTTTCTCTTCCCCCCCCCCCCCTTCCCCTCCCCCCCCTCCCCTGCCCCCCCCCCCCCTTTTCTCTTCCCCCCCCCCCCCCTCCCCCCCTCCCTCTCACCAACCAGGGTTTTAATATACTTCCCATTTCTATGTTGATTCTCCAGCTTTCTGAACCACATCTGATCCATATTTACCAACAGTTACTGCCCCCCATTATTGTAGGCGGACCAGGTAGGATACAGCTTTTGGATTCTCCATGTACTACTTTAATTATCCATATGTATGCACATCCTTACATATATATATATCTTCATGATTTACAGGATACACATTTGGCCCCAGTGTGACCTCAGATCTAAACTGTCATATGCCCGCTAACCTTGGGCCTTTCTTCCTACTGGAAGGAAGAATAAAACCACCCTATATATTTATACGTCTCTACTTCCACTTTGACAGTGGCTATGTGAATACTCCTGCTATACTTCACTAAAGTTCTACACACCACGACCAGGGAGCGTGTCCGATGGGCAGTACGTCAACATATCTATGTTTCTTTTAATTCGTCCTGGAATGCACAACCTATATCCGTAGATACCAATGTAAGTGTAAACAGAGAAATGAATGTGTATGTATACAGACTCATACAACTATAGATTTTGTATTTACGTTCCTTTATTGTGCACTCATCATGTCTATGTTATACATATTATTTCCCATATAGAAAATTCTTGTTGCAAACCCTACAATCACCCCTGAAGAAGGAGGCATAAGTAACTCCGAAACGCGTCGGGTGCACATGTATTGGTATCAACTTCTATATTTATGGAAATGCATTCCTTGTTTTTAACTTTGTAACTATGTGATTCACTTGATTATTTTTTGTAACTAATAAACTGTTATCTACTTTACATACCTTTTTTTAAAATATTTTTCTTAAAAAATGTGCCTTTAAAGTCCGCTAGGGGAACTTCTTTTGCTCTAAACTCGAATTTAGGATGTGGCACAACAAGTAGATAATTGATCGATCAAATATTTTGAACCAGGACAGAGAGAAACGCAGTGCGACAAGGACAGAGAGGGACGTAGTGCGACAAGGACAGAGAGGAACGTAGTGCGACGAGGACAGAGAGGGATGCCAGGGACAAGTGCGACAAGTGCGACAAGGACAGTGAGGGATGCCAGGGACAGAGAGGGACAGAGAGGGACGTAGTGTGACGAGGACAAATAGGGGCGCCAGGGACAGAGAGGGAGGTAGCGCGACGAGGACAGAGAAATAAAAATATAAAGCAATGAGGACAGAGAAGGACGTAAAGCAACAAGGACAGAAAGGGGTGCCAGGGACAGGGAGGAACGAAGTGCTACAAGGACAGAGAGGAACGTAGTGCGATGAGGAAAGAAAGGGACGACAGGGACACAGAGGGATGTAGTGCAACAAGGACAGAGAGGGGCGCCAGGGACAGAGAGGAATGTAGTGCGATGAGGACAGAGAGGAACGTAGTGCGATTATGACAGAGAGAGGTGCCGTTGACAGAGAGGGATGTAGTGTGACAAGGACAAAGAGGGATGCAGTGCGACAAAAAAAGAGAGAAATGCAGTGCGACAAGGACCGAGAAGGATGCAGTGCGATGAGGACAGAGAGGGATGCAGTGCGATAAGAAAAGAGAGGGACGCAGTGCGATGAGGACAGAGAGGGATGCCAGGGACAGAAAGGGAAGTAGTGCGACAAGGACAGAGGACAGAGAGGGATGCCAGGGACAGAGAGGGACGTAGTGCGACAAGGACAGAGAGGGACGTAATGTGATGAGGACAGGGAGGGATGCCAAGGACAGAGAGGGATGCAGTGCGACAAGGACAGAGAGAAACGCATTGCGACAATTACCGAAAGGGATGCAGTGCGATGAGGACAGAGAAGGACGCCAGGGACAGAAAGGGAAGTAGTGCGACAAGGACAGAGAGGGATGCCAGGGACAGAGAGGGACGTAGTCCGAAGAGTACAGAGAAAATGCAGTGCAACAAGGTCAGAGAGGGTCGCCAGGGACAGAGACGAATGAGGACAGAGAAGGACGTATTGCAACAAGGACAGTGATGGACACCAGGGACAGAGAGGAACGTAGTGCGACGAGGACAGAGAGGGGCGCCAGGGACAGAGAGGAATGTAGTGCGACAAGGACAGAGAGGTACGTAAAGCAACAAGGACAGAGAGGGGCGTAGTGTGACGAGGACAGAGAGGGACGTAATGCAACGAGGACAGAGAGGGACGCCAGGGGCAAAGAGGGACACCAGGGACAGAGAGGGACGTAGTGCAACCAGGACAGAGAGGCATATAGTGCGACGAGGACAGAGAGGGGCGCCAAGGACAGAGAGGGACGTAGTGCGACTAGGACAGAGAGGGGCATAGTGTGACGATGACAGAGAGGGACGTAGTGCAACGAGGAAAGAAAGGGATGTCAGGGACAGAGAGGGACGTAGTGCAACAAGGACAGAGAGGGGCGCCAGGGACAGAGACGGACATAGTGTGACGAGGACAGAGAGGGACGCTGTGGGGGGTGGAGTCCACAGGGGGGTGGCATGGGGTGGGGGAGGACACAGGGAGACACCGTGGGGTGGGTGAAGTCCACTGGGGACGCCGTGGGGGAGGACACAGGTCCTCTGTGGCAGGCGGCAAGCTGGCTCTAGCAGTGTAATGTCCATCCCTCCCCCTTCTGTCTATGAGAACACCGGAGCCGAGGAGGGGGAATCTTCAGTAGCTCTGTGTGGTGTGCAGGCTGTCAGTGGAGAGATGGAAGTGACAGCTGCCACAGAGGGACAATTGCTGAGTGTGAGAGCCCGATACACAGCCTCACCCAATGCCTGTAATAAGAGCTCTCACAGCGCTGCTCCCCGCCGCCCCCTCCGCTATTCTCGTCCGTCCCAGGTGATGTCATGTACAAGCACCTGGGGTGGACGGGAGGGAAGGGGGAGCTGGCAGGGAGCAGCACGCCATGAGAGCTCTTATTACAGCCACTTCTCATGCTAGACTGCATGTGTTGCAGAGCCTCTCATAGGGCCCCCAAATGTCCCCGGGCCCATAGGCAGTGCCCAATGGTTCAGTCCGCCCATGGAGCCAATACCGCTGCCATCTGAAGAACCCTTTTTTTATGCCAAATGAAGGTTTTGCATGTAAACACCTCGCCACAATCTCGAGCCAAGCATTTGGATCACAGTGTAACAAATGTGCACAATATAAAGCTGTTATTAGATTATAAATATTCATCTAACAACATTGAGAAACAACTAAATATATAAAAGCAAAGACTGCATATCCTTGAGCAGATTATCTCTTAATTTTTCCAGCACAATATACAGTATCTCACAAATGTGAATACACCCCTCACATTTTTGTAAATATTTTATTATATGTTTTAATGTGACTACATTGTAGCAAAGTGTCATTTCTTTAGTGTAAAGTAGTGAATGTACAGCTTGTATAACAGTGTAAATTTGCTTTCCCCTCAAAATAACTCAACACACAGCCATTAATGTCTAAACCGCTGGCAACAAGAGTGAATACACCCCTAAGTGAAAATGTCCAAATTGGGCACAATTAGCCATTTTTCCTCCCTGTTGTCATGTGACTCGTTAGTGTTACAATGTCTCAGGTGTGAATGGGGGGCAGGTGTGTTAAATTTGGTGATATTGCTCTCACTCTCTCATACTGGTCACTGGCAGTTCAAGATGGCACCTCATGGCAAAGAACTCTCTGAGGATCTGAAACAAAAAGAATTGTTGCTCTACATAAAGATGGCCTAGGCTATAAGAAGATTGCCAAGACTCTGAAACTGAGCTGCAGAATGGTGGCCAAGACCATACAGCGGTTTAACGGGACAGGTTCCACTCAGAACAGGCTTTGCCATGGTCGAACAAAGAGGTTGAGTGTTATAGTGCTCAGCGTCATATCCAGAGGTTGTCTTTAGGAAATAGGGCTGCCAGCATTGCTGCAGAGGTTGAAGGGGTGGGGGGTCAGCCTGTCAGTGCTCAGACCATATGCCGCACACAGCATCATATTGGTCTGCATGGCTGTCATCCCAGAAGGAAGCCTCTTCTAAAGATGATGCACAAGAAAGCCCGCAAACAGTTTGCTGAATACAAGCAGACTAGGGACATGGATTACTGGAACCATGTCCTGTGGTCTGATGAGACCAAGATAAACTTATTTGGCACAGATGGTGTCAAGCGTGTGTGACAGCCACCAAGTGAAGAGTACAAAGACAAGTGTGTCTTGCCTACAGTCAAACATGGTGGTGGGAGTGTCATGGTCTGGGGCTGCATGAGTGCTTCCTGCACTGGGGAGCTACAGTTCATTGAGGGAACCATGAATGCCAACATATACTGTGACATACTGAAGCAGAGCATGATCCCCTCCCTTCAGAGACTGGGCCACAGGGCAGTATTCCAACATGATAACGACCCCAAACACACCTCCAAGACGACCACTGCTTTGCTAGAGAAGCTGAGGGTAAAGGTGATGGACTGGTCAAGCATGTCTCCAGGCCTAAACCTATGGGGCATCCTCAAACGGAAGGTGGAGGAGCGCATGGCCTCTAACATACACCAGCTCCGTGTCACTGGAGAGGACTCCAGTGGCAACCTGTGAAGCTCTGGTGAACTCCGTGCCCAAGAGGTTTAAGACAGTGCTGAAAAATAATGGTGGCCACACAAAATATTGACACTTTGGGCCCAATTTGGACATTTTCACTTAAGGGTGTACTTACTTTTGTTGCCAGCGGTTTAGACATTAATGGCTGTGTGTTGAGTTATTTTGAGGGGACAGCAAATTTACACTGTTATACAAGCTATATACTCGCTATTTTAAATTGTAGCAAAGTGTCATTTCTTCAGTGTTGTCACATGAAAAGATATAATAAAATATTTACAAAAATGTGAGGAGTGTACTCACTTTCGTGAGATACTGCACTAAAAATGCAGGTATACGGGACAATCACGCAAATATCTAGTGAATATTTGAAATAAACAGACACACCAAGTGCAGTTTTGATAAAAAAAGCATAAAACAAAACTTTACTGGACATCAAAATACACAAAGTTCCCTGCACATAAAATTTATCATAAACCTTACACAAAATAACACGACTAAAACATACACTCATATTCCCAATATCCGAATAAGAAAAATATCTAATAATACTTAGCTCTGGTAGTTAAATGTCAACAGCTTACACTGGATATCTGGATAAACAGCAACAGGACAATGCTTAGTCCTGGCTGCATGTTTGATCTATCCACAGCTCCAAAAAGATTCATGCTAGGGACTCAATTTATAGTCCAGTATACCAGAGACCACCAACAGGATGCAATCATTCCTCATGACCGTGAGTGATGTCAGCAAGACATGGTTACACTTTCCCCCAGCCATCTCTAAACACACAATGTCAGCATGCTCACTAAACCACCTGTGGGTAAGAGATATCATTACACATGTATGGGGACATTTGTCATGAATCAGTGAAAAAATATCCACAACTGATACAATCTACCTGTTGGTACCATACATAGGCAATAATTACAACGCATACATTTCTACTTTTTGTAGGGGCCTAGCATTCCTCAATGCTTTTTTCCCCTATACACATCACACACATACCACAAAATTACAAACCAACACATAATAATTAATACCACTGCCCACTGCATGTGATCCCTAAAGTACCCAACCACCCAAAAGGTCCATTGTCTGGTGGATTACGTAGCAACTCTCTGACTTTATTTATCCTTGACAAATCATGAGTTATTGTCCCAGAATTATTCAAAATATATAAATAGCACTTAGTTCTGACTAAAGCACATACACTCCCTTTTGCAGTCAGAACATAATCCAATGCCAGTCTGTTCAGAAAAGCCACGGCTCTTATTTGCACTTGTTCCTGGGATAGTTTTAAGATAGAGTCCACCGTGGCATTTAGGGCCTCATCCATTAGGTTTTTTAAGGCATCTACAGATACTCCTCGTTTAGCAACTTACCTGTTTAACGACCACTCAGTCTTATGACCAGTTCTTCCCCGAACGATGCACTATACTGTACATCATTGTATTGCACAGTATAGTACAGAATTTTAATTTGTGTTCTGTACTTATGCAAATTAAAACAACGTTATTGAACTGTAGTCTTGTGTTTAAACCTTTTTTTCACAATACAGTACTGTACAGTAGTTAACCACTTCAACACCTTCCTGCCCAGGCCAATTTTAAGCTTTCAGGCGCTGTCACTTTTTAAATGCTACACTGTACCCAAACTAAATTTTTATCATTTTGCTCCCACAAATAGAGCTTTCTTTTGGTGGTATTTGATCACCTCACCTTATTTTTTGCTAAACGAATAAAAAAAGACTGAGAATTTTGAAGAAAAAAACGTTTCTTTGTTTTTGTTATAAAATTTTGTAAATAAGTACGTTTTCTCTTTCACTGATGGGCGCTAATAAGCTGCACTGATGGGCTCTGATAAGGCAGCACCGATGAGGTGGCACTGATGAGGTGGCACTGACGATAGGCACTCATAGGCGGCACTGATGAACATTGATAGGCAGGACTGATAGGTGGCACTGATATGTGGCACTGATGGGCATTAATACACAATGGGAAATTTCCTCTAGTGGGACTTTATAAGGCAAGAGTCTTTGAACAATAATATATCAAAAAAGTATATAATTTTATTATCAAAAGTTAAAACATGACAAAAATATTAAAAGAGGTGGATGCCAGCAAATTCAGATGGCGGTAACAAAAAGGAGTATACATATCTGTTTACAATAATGCAAATAACCCCACACAGACTATTTCAGAGGAGGGCTGAAAATAGATGACCGACGCGTTTCAAGGTTATAAATGTTGAAACCTCCTCTTCAGGGGCTGATGGTGAGGTATATGATTATCTAGAAACATTTTCAAAGAAAACAGAATAAGCAACACCATAAGGACTGAACATAAAAAAATATTCAAACATATTCTTATAGCATGAAAATCAAAATTTAATTAATGCATTTAAGAAATGTTCTGACCGTGTTACTCCTACGACAACATCGGAGAGCATCCAGCTTCAAGAAAAAATGGAGGAAGGAATGGTTTGCCGGCAGGGATCAGATCTGTGAGCCAAGGCTCGTCACTGAGAAACACACAAGTCCGCGACCCAGGACAGAACACAAAGGGTGTCCTACCACTTATAGTATGGCACCAATGATGTCAAATGCCATAGAGTATCCTGTCAGCTGAGGGAGAAAAGGGACAGTGTGATAGGGCCCACCCCGTAAAAATAGGGAAAGATTGAGCCTAAGTGGGCTTGAACCTACTATAAATTTGATGTGATAGCAGTGTATATATATATATATCTTATACATACCTGTTGATACATAGAGAATATATCGCTCCTAATGGGGGGTGAGAGAATGTATAAGGCACTGTCTGGTCAAAGATGGTGTTGGGTCCCCCAGTGAAAAGAGATCACTGGGAGGGAGGGCGGTGGAAGTGTCCGCAGACAATAACTAAAAAGAAAAGAAAAAAGTAAATAGTGCTGTGTGATTGATAAAAAAATCACAGGTGACAGCCATATGTAGCTCAGACTGCAGCATGGAGTGTCCTAAATGGGCAGTAGCCATTGCAATGCAGTAAGATAGTGAGTTTACACGTAAAGGCACATTGCTCTCTACAAAGGGTCATATCAAAAAATGCAACGTATAGTTTGCAAGGCAAAAATGAAATTGAATGTTTTACCTTTAGAAGTGGATGGCTGCACGATCGGTCTGACGCCTGTACCAGCATGAGACTGGGCGTCCACACAGGCAGACTAAATAGCACCGCTCAATTAAGGAGAAGCTGACACAGCTGGCTCATGTTAGAGCGAGCGTCATGGCAGTGGGAGGGGTCGCCCTCCGAGTCTTCGGCCCACCCCCAGAACCCCACACACGCGTCGGCGTCCAGGGAGTGATGACGTCACACGCTGGAGGGGGGAGACATGTGCTGGGAGGAAGCTGACAGGGGATTGCGGCACACTGATCGTCATGGCAACGGGATGCACATATCCCAGCCATGCATGATCATAAAGAGGGAAGCCAGAAGTGCCAAGCAAAAAGATGACACATTGGCCCCCGTGCGCCGAGTGGACTGTCCGAGCACAGACCAGCCGCTTCCCTAGTCCAGCACCGGCCTAGGATCCAAAACCATGGCGGCAACAAACACTCCTTCCAGGGACTTGGAAAGAATGCACAGATTGGAGTAAAAGAGAGAATGGGGAAAAACGGAAAACAAAGAGCAAGAGAAAGAAAGACAGAAGCTGTACAATGAAGAAATGGAAAAAAATGAAAAATAAAAATAAAAATAGAACAATAGGAAGATGGAAGGAGGGGGGCATATACAACTGTCAATGGAAATCAATATGTGAAACAAAAATACATACATGTAATCTAAACAATTGTACGTTTCCATATAAGATCCCATATCCATCCTCCTTAGTTGTCTTACATTAATGTGGTTATAACAATCTGCATATGTCAAAAATATATGAAGGAGAAAATGTGATCACTGTATCCCAAAGAGAACATATGGGGGCAATTTTTATCAGCTTGGATGAAGATTTCACAAGAAGTGCGGCGTATTCACCTCAGGGGAGTCCCACTTGGATCCTCCAGAGGTGAAGCCCTCCAAAAAAGGTCGAAAAGAAATGACATCATTCAAGCCCGGTGGCTTGGTGGCCTGAAGGCGATAAGTCAGGATTTTGTTCCAATCCCCAACGTGTAACCCTGGACACGGTCTAAGATCAAGAAGGACACTTTGGGAAAAACTCCCGCATGAAATGCAGAAACATGTCTCCCCAACGGTAAGCTGGGGTTACATGATTTTGTCGAGGCTATGCCCGCCGCCAAAATTCCTGGTTGGTTTTGCCAACATAATAGCATGCACAGTCACAAACTAATAAGTATACCACACTAATTGTTTTGCAGTTTGCAAAATGTTTGGGTGCATACTTGTGGCTATTGGGTAGTTTGATATTAGACTTGATGTTCATGAATTGGCAGTACGGGCATCCGCCACACCTGAAAGTTCCAGGTCGTTTACAAGGATCTTGTTTGCCCACACCACCTCCTGAATATTCGCTCGACACTAAATTGTCCCTGATGGATCTGGCACGCTTAAAAGTGAAGGACGGTTTGTCCTGCACAAAGGGGCCGATGGTAGGATCTAGTTTAAGGGCATGCCAATACCGTTCAACAATATTTTTTACAATCCTATGTTGGTTGGAGAACCTAGTTACGATACGAATTGGATTGGTTTTGTTCCTATTAGATTCTGTATTGAAGATAAGCTCATGTCTAGGTTTGGAACATGCCCATCTAAAGGCCCTCTTTAGACATGTCTTAGAGTACCCTCATGCCAGGAGTCTCCCCTTCAACAAGTCAGCCTCACGTTTGAAAACGTTGTCGTCGGTGCAGTTCCTCCTGACACGTAGGTACTGACTGTAGGGAATCAAACGAATCAGGGGTTGGGGGTGAAAACTGGTGGCATGTAAGATAGAATTGCCGGAAGTCGGCTTTCAATATAGAGAGCTGGTTAGTGAACCATCCTGTTGCTTGTGGATTGTCACATCCAAAAAGGTAATTTTATGTTCATGGAACGTCAAAGTGAATGTAAGATTGAACAAATTGGTATTCAATTCTTGCAAAAAGAAGGTTGTCTGGGGTACCATCCCAAACAAGCAAAATGTTGTCGATGTAGTGACACCAAATCACCACATTATCCATATAGGAACGTAGAGATTTGGACTGCTCCAACATGCTCTCCCATTCCCCCAGGTACAGGTTGGCACGCGATGGGGCACAAGAGGTCCCCATCGCAACCCCCTGTACCTGGAGGAAAAAACTGCCATTGAACATAAAGTAGTTATGGTTCAAAATGAAGTCCAAGGCATCAATCAGAAAATTTATTTTCCTTGCACTGAGGCGGTCATCCCACAACAAGATATGCCGAACACAACCAAGTCCTCTATCGTGGGCTATTGAACTATATAGGGCTTCAACATCCAAAGCTACCAATAAGGACTTGGGTGGAACATGTATACCAATTTTAATCTGCAATAGGTGCATAGTATCTTTCACATAACTGAGTATATTCAGCACATACAGCCGCAGATGGCCGTCTATAAATTGGCTTAGTTTCTCAGTTAAGGAGCAATTGCCCGAGATTATTGGCCGACCCGATGGTTGACGCAAGTCCTTATGTAGCTTTGGTAGAACATGAAATGTTGGAATACGGGGCAGGGCAGTCCTAACAATCATATTCTGATTTGGTGAGCAAGTTGGCAGCATATGACTCATCCATGAGTTTGTAAAATTCCCTATTGAACTTTTCAATCTTACTTGATGAGATCTTGCAATACCATTGTTGGTTGGACAGTATTTTATTGCAGATCGCAACATACTGGTCATTTTCCAAAATGACAATGTTGCCCCCCTTATCCGAAGGTTTAACGGTGATAGTGGGGTTGGAGGCCAATGATTTATGGACTTCACGTTCTTTAGGACTGAGATTATGTTGCTTATTGGAAGCAATATTGATCTTATGGATTTCATTACATGTCAGTTTGACAAAGGCCGGTACGTTGGAGTTCATCTTTAGTGCGGGAAATTTGTCCGATTTTTTCTTGAAAGATTGAACAGGAGGTTGGGGAAGATCGGATTGGTCAAATCGACCAAGCAGATGCTCCAGATCGATCTGATCGATCAAATCTGGGGGTTTGTTTTCATCCAATAATGATATCAGATTGTCTAGCGCAGTCAATTCTTGTGATTTGAAGTTAGGTTGTTTAGGTGTCTCTTTAGAATATAGCTGTTTCAGAATAAGTTTGCGAGAAAATAACTGAATATCCTTAGTCACTTCAAACTTATCTAGATCCTGATCAGGACAAAAACTCAAACCGCGGGCCAATACAGAAATCTCAGCCTCATTTAGGGTACAGGAAGAAAGATTCACCACATTGAGATTATGAATATCAATCAATGAAGATGATGTTGACTAAGGGCCAGAATCATTTACATCATCACATTGTCGACTGGGTTGGCTAACAAATTGTCTGGTAATGTATTGGGTGGCTGGATCCCACTGCCTGCTTGATCAGTTTGGGGAGTGTTAGTCTCCAAGGGTGTGAGTGAAGAGGACCCACCACCACCTATTTTACCTGACACCAAATGTGGACTAGAATAGCCGATGGTTGTGCGAGAATCAGTGATGCGTTTTTTGGGATTCTTTTCATGTGATCCATTGCCCTGAGAGTTCCTTTTGGTCTTTCTTGATGACTTCTGTCTGAAGAATCCCTTAGATGAAAGAGAAGACATAGAAGAAGTCTCAGACATTGCATCAACATTTTTGACATGTCGGTTTTTACTTCTATTTATTGCTACATTCTTCCAATTATATGCCCTAGATTCCTGAAAGGCAATCTTGTCTCTATGAACCTTTTTCTATTTCTAAATTAAGATCTATCTATTGTAGTGTTCCAAATGCTCGTTAAGGTCCTTGTCATACTGGTCATACAGTGCATGGTCTTTAAAAGATAATAATTGTTTATTCAAAGGTTCCAACTCTTTCTCTATGTCAATCAATTTCCGTTGGTATTCGTCCATTAATAAGGACATCATACCCATTGAGCATTTGGAGAGATTTTTTTCCCATTCATTTTTAAAAGTAGTGCTCATAACATCCAAAGTAGGAAAGATTTGGATGCATAACCCTAATTTCTAATGTATTGTTTGAAAGAATGAATATGCCAGTGATAGGAGGATTTTTTCTCTAACACCTTTCTGAGATTAAGGAACACAGATGACAACCCTGTATCCCTCTTTTCCTTTTGTACAAAATTCCTATACAGTCCCGACTAGGGATGAGCTTCGAGTTCGAGTCGAACTCATGTTCGACTCGAACATTGGCTGTTCGCAAGTTCACCGAACAGCGAACAATTTGGGGTGTTCGCGGCAAATTCGAATGCCGCGGAACACCCTTTAAAAGTCTATGGGAGAAATCAAAAGTGCTAATTTTAAAGGCTAATATGCAAGTTATTGTCATAAAAAGTGTTTGGGGACCTGGGTCCTGCCCCAGGGGACATGGATCAATGCAAAAAAAAGTTTTAAAAACGGCCGTTTTTTCAGGAGCAGTGATTTTAATAATGCTTAAAGTCAATCAATAAAAGTGTAATATCCCTTTAAATTTCGTACCTGGGGGGTGTCTATAGTGTGTCTGTAAAGGGGCGCATGTTTCCTGTGTTTAGAACAGTCTGACAGCAAAATGACATTTTGAAGGAAAAAACTCATTTAAAACTACCCGCGGCTATTGCATTGCCGACAATACACATAGAAGTTCATTGATAAAAACGGCATGGGAATTCCCCAAAGGGGAACCCCGAACCAAAATTAAAAAAAAAAAATGACGTGGGAGTCCCCCTAAATTCCATACCAGGCCCTTCAGGTCTGGTATGGATATTAAGGGGAACCCCGGCCAAAATTTAAAAAAAAAATGACGTGGGGTTCCCCCTAAATTCCATACCAGACCCTTCAGGTCTGGTATGGTTTTTAAGGGGAACCCCGCGCCAAAAAAAAAAAAAAAAAACGGCGTGGGGTCCCCCCAAAAATCCATACCAGACCCTTATCCGAGCACGCAACCTGGCAGGCCGCAGGAAAAGAGGGGGGGACGAGAGTGCGGCCCCCCCTCCCTCCTGAACCGTACCAGGCCACATGCCCTCAACATTGGGAGGGTGCTTTGGGGTAGCCCCCCAAAACACCTTGTCCCCATGTTGATGAGGACAAGGGCCTCATCCCCACAACCCTGGCCGGTGGTTGTGGGGGTCTGCGGGCGGGGGGCTTATCGGAATCTGGAAGCCCCCTTTAACAAGGTGACCCCCAGATCCCGGCCCCCCCCCTGTGTGAAATGGTAAGGGGGTACATAAGTACCCCTACCATTTCACGAAAAAAGTGTCAAAAATGTTAAAAATGACAAGAGACAGTTTTTGACAATTCCTTTATTTAAATGCTTCTTCTTTCTTCTATCTTCCTTCATCTTCTGGTTCTTCTGGTTCTTCTGGCTCTTCTGGTTCTTCCTCCGGCGTTCTCGTCCAGCATCTCCTCCGCGGCGTCTTCTATCTTCTTCTCCTCGGGCCGCTCCGCACCCATGGCATAGGGGGGAGGCTCCCGCTCTTCTCTTCTTCTTTTCTTCTCTTCTGTTCTTCTTCATTTTCTTCTCCGGGCCGCTCCGCAATCCATGCTGGCATGGAGGGAGGCTCCCGCTGTGTGACGGCGCTCCTCGTATGACAGTTCTTAAATAACGGGGGGCGGGGCCACCCGGTGACCCCCGCCCCCCTCTGACGCACGGTGACTTGACAGGACTTCCCTGTGGCATTCCCCGTGACGTCACAGGGAAGTCCCGTCAAGTCACCGTGCGTCAGAGGGGGGCGGGGTTCACCGGGTGGCCCCGCCCACCCGGTTATTTAAGAACTGTCAGACGAGGAGCGCCATCACACAGCGGGAGCCTCCCTCCATGCCAGCATGGATTGCGGAGCGGCCCGGAGAAGAAAATGAAGAAGAACAGAAGAGAAGAAAAGAAGAAGAGAAGAGCGGGAGCCTCCCCCCTATGCCATGGGTGCGGAGCGGCCCGAGGAGAAGAAGATAGAAGACGCCGCGGAGGGTTGTGGGGATGAGGCCCTTGTCCTCATCAACATGGGGACAAGGTGTTTTGGGGGGCTACCCCAAAGCACCCTCCCAATGTTGAGGGCATGTGGCCTGGTACGGTTCAGGAGGGAGGGGGGGCCGCACTCTCGTCCCCCCCTCTTTTCCTGCGGCCTGCCAGGTTGCGTGCTCGGATAAGGGTCTGGTATGGATTTTTGGGGGGACCCCACGCCGTTTTTTTTTTTTTTTTTTGGCGCGGGGTTCCCCTTAAAATCCATACCAGACCTGAAGGGTCTGGTATGGAATTTAGGGGGAACCCCACGTCATTTTTTTTTTTTAATTTTGGCCGGGGTTCCCCTTAATATCCATACCAGACCTGAAGGGCCTGGTATGGAATTTAGGAGGACTCCCACGTCATATTTTTTTTTTAATTTTGGTTCGGGGTTCCCCCTTGGGGAATTCCCATGCCGTTTTTATCAATGAACTTCTATGTGTATTGTCGGCAATGCAATAGCCGCGGGTAGTTTTAAATGAGTTTTTTCCTTCAAAATGTCATTTTGCTGTCAGACTGTTCTAAACACAGGAAACATGCGCCCCTTTACAGGCATACTATAGACACCCCCCAGGTACGAAATTTAAAGGGATATTACACTTTTATTGTTTGACTTTAAGCATTATTAAAATCACTGCTCCTGAAAAAACGGCCGTTTTTAAAACTTTTTTTTGCATTGATCCATGTCCCCTGGGGCAGGACCCAGGTCCCCAAACACTTTTTATGACAATAACTTGCATATAAGCCTTTAAAATTAGCACTTTTGATTATTCATGTTCGTGTCCCATAGACTTTAACGGTGTTCGCATGTTCGAACGAACTTTTTTCCTGTTCGCATGTTCTGGTGCGAACCGAACAGGGGGGTGTTCGGCTCATCCCTAGTCCCGACATTGTAGATTCCCAGTTGGAACTCGCATAGTTAGTCATAGTGGGAATTTAACAAGTATAGTGATCTAATCAAAAAATATTTTTCCAAAAGGTTCTTGTCACAAAAAAGCGAGGAAGGGGTATCTACTACCCAAGAATATATACACAGTGGTAGTGACCTTATGGAAGAAGACACCTTGCCCACATCCCTATAAGACTACACAATGGGAAATTTCCTCTAGTGGGACTTTATAAGGCAAGAGTCTTTGAACAATAATATATAAAAAAAATATATAATTTTATTATCAAAAGTTAAAACATGACAAAAATATTAAAATAGGTGGATGCCAGCAAGTTCAGATGGTGGTAACGAAAATGAATATACATATCTGTTTACAATAATGCAAATAACCCCACACAGGCTATTTCAGCGGGGGGCTGAAAATAGATGTCCGGCGCGTTTCAAGGTTATAAATGTTGAAACCTCTTCTTCAGGGGCTGATGGTGAGGTACATGATTATCTAGAAACATTTTGCAAAGAAAAACAGAATAAGCAACACCATAAGGACCGAACATAAAAAAATATTCAAATATATTCGTATAGCATGAAAATCAAAATTTAATTAATGCATTTAAGAAATGTTTTGACCGTGTTACTCCTATGACAATCCAGCATCCAGCTGCAAGAAAAAATGGAGAAAGGAATGGTTTGCCCGCAGGGATCAGATCCGTGAGCCAAGGCTCGTCACTAAGAAACACACAAGTCCGCGACCCAGGACAGAACACAAAGGGTGTCCTACCACTTATAGTATGGCACCAATGATGTCAAATGCCATAGAGTATCCTGTCAGCTGAGGGAGAAAAGGGACAGTGTGGTAGGGCCCACCCCGTAAAAATAGGGAAAGATTGAGCCTAAGTGGGCTTGCACCTACTATAAATTTGGTGTGATAGCAGTGTATATATTTATCTTATACATACCTGTTGATGCATGGAGAATATATCGCTCCTAATGGGGGGTGAGAGAATGTATAAGGCACTGTCTGGTCAGAGATGGTGTTGGGTCTCCCAGTGAAAAGAGATCACTGGGAGGGAGGGCGGTGGAAGTGTCCGCAGACAATAACTAAAAAGAAAAGAAAAAAGTAAATAGTGCTGTGTGATTGATAAAAAATCACAGGTGACAGCCATATGTAGCTCAGACTGCAGCATGGAGTGTCCTAAATGGGCAGTAGCCATTGCAATGCAGTAAGATAGTGAGTTTACACGTAAAGGCACATTGCTCTCTACAAAGGGTCATATAAAAAAAATGCAACGTATAGTTTGCAAGGCAAGAATGAAATTTACCCCCAATGATTGGATCATTGAGGGTAATGCGGACTATTGTAATTACCGGACTAGAGTCATCAACAGTCATTGCCCAATTCTAGTTGTTACCACACCCCTCCAACCAAGCAGCTATACAATTTGATTGTCCCAATTTTAAAGCATGAATTCTTTTTGCATGAGAATGTATGCACACAGCTCCTTTTGTGGACAGTTGACAATGTGTATCCTGTTCATCGATCTGGGCTGCCCAACAGCTCGATATCATCCAAATCCTGTTTTGCTATAGGTTTTTAGATCCTCTAATGTCCAAGGCACTCCGACATAGGGATCGCTGCTTTCCTCGCTGAATGCAATTGCTCCACAAATCCGTCAGTCTGTGTTGTTTGATGACTTTGCATATCTTGCCAATAGATTCAGTTAGGAGTTAGAAGACCATGGATCTGTTGTATCTATACTGCCACCAACCTGTTAGAGGGAAAGAAAACAGGGTGAGTACCTCCACTAAATAATACAGTTTTAGTATCCCCTGGGCCATCTGACATGATTTCTCCTTTCTGTCTGGCCTGTTCACGCACTCTGGGTAGTACGCAAACCTTAGATCCTGTCTGCAGGCCATCATTTCCCTCCCACATAACAAGTACTGCTCACAGGATCCAAATCTATACCACGCCCACTACTGGCCAAAGGAACTTCCCCCAAATCTGATGGCATTTTACTGTCCCTTGGGTTAACCAACCATTGTTCCTTAATTCATCAGTTAGGGTGAAGGTAACCTCTGCCCCTTCTGGTAATCTACCACCCATAGGAAGAAAGCATGTTGTCCACTCATTGTAAGGTAAACCAGATTCCCAACAAATGAAAACCAGTGCAAGCTTATGCTAATATTAGTGTGTGTGCACATTGTTCATGTGCTAATACTTCTAGGCAAAGATGTACTTTTCCTGTTCCACCTGCTTCCATTCATGCGCGCACTCGCGCGCGCACACGCGCGCACGTGCACATACGAATTAGCATGCATACTTGGCGCCCAGCTGCCTATTTAAACTGGCCTGTCACCATGAGCAGTTGCTGAATGGTCTTCAGCTTGTACCTGCATTCCGTGACTTGATCTATTGAACCTGCTTACCTGTGTATTGACATGGTTTCTCCTGGAATCTGCCTTTGCTCCTGCATTAACCCTGTTCACTTGATCTCTTTGACCTTGGCCTGTTTACTGGACTTATCTTTGCCTGCTGATTCTGTACTGTGCTGCCCGGCTGTTACCTACCTTGGCCTGCTTCCTGGACTTGCATTGTCTGCTGACTCTGTGCCTTAATACCCGGCAGATGCTGATCACTGTCTGCATATCAGTTCTGCTACAATCTCCTGTTCTGGTGCCAAGCTGCTTCAGTATCCTGTTCCTAGGACTACAACTCTCAGCTCCTTCCACCTAAGTGCATACATCACCAGCCAGCTATTCTGGCACTCGTGCCACTCCTAGCCCTCACACTCTCTGTCTCCACCTTCAGGAGTGTTGGGCAGGAGGTGCAAGAGAGGCCTCCACAACATTCCAGTCGTCACCAGGTACGTGATAATACCATTCAGTCATGGCTGAGACTGGAGGAGATGTCTCTCTTCTGGAAGCACTATGCCAGCAGATCACAACTCTGATTCAAGTAATTACTGGACTCCAGGAGGGTTATGTCCATCCAGAAGGTCGCATCCGCAACCTGACCAGCACATCTTCAGCTGCTGGAGCGTCAGCCACTGGTAAATCAGCTTCTACTCCAGCTTCAGTTCCAGCACTCACTGTAGTGGTCCCTTCTCCAGAGCCTCGAGTATCTGCTCCAGAACGCTTCTCAGGGGACCGCCATAAGCTCCGGCCATTCCATAAAGCTTGCCAGCTCTATTTTTCTTTACAACCAAGGACTTTCTCTGCTGAATCCACCAAGGTGGGCTTTGTTATCCTATTGCTTCTGGAAGAGCCACTGTCTTGTGCTCACCATCTGTCAGGGCTGGGCTCAGCCCTTCCTTCTCATAGCTCTGTGCTCAGCTGTCGGTTAATTGCCAAAGACTCTTCCTTCCACAGTGACTCACCTGGTCTTCATTTCCTGCTTGTCAGCTGGAGCTGCTAGTTATATAAACTCCTTGGATCAGATCTTCTGTGGCTTTGCTTTGGCCAACATATCCGGACTCTCTCTGCTGTGTTTTCCTGTGAAAGACGTTTGCTTGGCTGACTTCCCTTTTGGTTCCTGATCCTGTTTGCTGCACCCAACTTCACTGATCTCTGGACTCCTGTTTCTCTGGCTTGTAATGACTACCCATCCTGGTTACCAAACTCTGGCTATGTTTTGACTATGTTTACTCTGTTTATACTGTTTTACCATTTTATTAAATAGTGAGATTTTTACTGCACTTCTGTCTAAGTCTGATTCATGGTTCCAATCCTAACTCCTCTCCTCAAACAGACCAGTCCCATCCTAAAGTCGGTTTCTTCCTTCTTGGAAGCGATGGCTGAAATCTATGATGACCCCCGTGAACATCCACAGCAGAGACTGCCTTGCATGCCCTCCAACAAGGGCGTCGGCCTGTGGAAGACTATGTGGTTGAATTTCACAAATGGAGTTCTGACACAGCCTTGAATGATGCAGCTTTATGTTACCAGTTCCATTTGGGACTTTCAGAGACTCTTAAGGATGAGCTTGCCAGATTAGATCCACCAACTTACCTCTCAGATCTAATCCAGCTCACTATACAACTGAATCATAGAATCCGAGAAAGGAAAGTAGAAACATCCGGCAACTCACGACCCACCCTGACTTGTCCACAAGTTCCAGCTGCTCCTGATCCACTAGCTCCAGTTCCAAGGCTTCTCTCTTCCACAGTGGAACCCATGCAGTTGGGACTAATCCGCTCACCTCTCTCTCCTGAAGAAAAACAACCTTTGTTTTTACTGTGGTTTCGCTGGTTACTATTTATACAAAACTGCCCTGCAAGATCTCGTAAGTCTGTTCCTGCTCCTGTCTCTTCCAGCAACTTTGTAAAGAGCAACTAAACTCATCTCACATTACCTCTCTCTACAGCTACCTGGGAGGTGTATTCAGACCCAGGCAATCATTCCGGAGCATGTAGCTGTTTTATGGACTGTACCTTTGCTAAGCAGCATCAAATACCATTACAAACTAAGACACAACATCTGAAAATCCATCTGCCTGATGGTTCAAACCTGAGATCAGGCCCAATCATTCAAGAAACTTGCCCATTATTAGCTGTAACACCTTTGGGCCATAATGAGTACCTGAACTTGGACATTATGTCATAGCCTTTATTCCTTGTCATCTGCGTATTCCATGATTACAGGCACACAATCCTCAAATAAACTGGGAACTAGGAACAGTGAGACCTCCAACCACCTACTGCCTGCAGCACCACAAACTCCCACAGACTCAGGCCCCTTAATGGAATTACAACCATAGACTCCAGCTTTGCATCATGTTACATCTGTATATCATGACTTCTTAGATGTCTTTGACAAGAAGAAGGCCAAGATTTTACCACCCCATCAGCCATACGATTGTCCAATTGAGCTGTTACCAGGAGCTGAGATTCCATTTGGGCATATATTCACCTAGTCAGAACCTGAACTTCAGGCATTGAGGCAATGCATTGATGAGAACTTAGAAAGTGGGTTTGTTCACCCATTCACTTTTCCTGCAGGGGGCAGGTATATTCTTTGTGGAAAAAAAAAAAAGATCACACCCTGAGGTCCTGTGTTCACTATAGAGAACTGAACAAAATAACAGTCAAAAACAGGTACCCTCTGCCCTCTGCATATAATCTTGTCAGGATTCGGGAAGGGGATGAATGGAAAACAGCCTTCCGCTCCCGCTTTGGGCATTTTGAATACTTAGTAATGCCTTTCAGACTGTGCAACCCCCAGCTACTTTTCAACATTTTGTCAACAATACCTTTAGAGACTTTCCTGATCTTTGTATGATTGTCTACCTTGATGATATCCTCATATTTTCTCCAACATTGGAAGAACACTGAGTACAGGTCAAAAAGGTTCTCAATCGCCTCAG
This sequence comes from Aquarana catesbeiana, assembly GCF_042186555.1. Classification (NCBI taxonomy): domain Eukaryota; kingdom Metazoa; phylum Chordata; class Amphibia; order Anura; family Ranidae; genus Aquarana; species Aquarana catesbeiana. The sequence goes on along the minus strand of NC_133325.1, from coordinate 477,492,888 downwards.
GGATCACCAGTTGTATGCTAAAGCTGAAAAATGCGAGTTTGAGAAAGAGACAATCCAGTTCTTGGGACTGATCATCTCAACCTCAGGCATTTCAATGGACCCACAGAAAGTTTGTGCCATTCTTGACTGGCCTACTTCAGCAGATCGCAAGGGGGTCCAGAGATTCATTGGTTTTACCATAAATTTATCAGGAACTTTTCAGTTAAAAGCTCTGTTCACATCTGCACGAATTCTACAACACCCTGATCTTGCTCTGCCTTTTTCCCTTGAAGTGGATGCTTCAGAAAATGCAGTTGGTGCCAACCTGTCACAACACCATGGTGCCAAATCAATGCTACATCCAATAGCCTTCTTCTGAAGAAAACTTAGTCCCCTGGAAAAGAGTTACGATATTGGGGATTTGGAATTACTTGCCATAAGTCTTCCTTAGAAGAATGGCGTTACCTGCTGGAGGGAAGCTAATAGTCCGATCCTGATTTTCACAGATCATAAGAATCTGAAGTACCTCCGTACAGCCAAACGTTTAAGACCACCCCAGGCTAGATAGGCTTTGTTCTTTTCACGATTCTCATTTCATATTACTTATAGACCAGGTTCAAAGAATGGGAAACCCAATGCTTTGTTACACATGTTCCCAGAGGAAGCAAGGTCTACCCAGTCTGATACCATTCTGTCTCCACAGTTTCCTGTTACTCCAAGGAGATTTGGTGCCACAGCTCAAGCAAGCCTCAAGAGACTGGCAGTTGCAGGAACAGGACGACTTGTTCCTTCATGAACAAAGAGTGTTTGTTCCCTCAATTTTGCCTCAGGTAATTCTGAATCTGTGCCACAACCATCCCCTGGCTGAGCATTTTGGAATACGCAAGACTCTGGAATTCTTGCAGTGGTCCTTTTGGTGGCCTAGCTTAACTGGCTGTCAGAGCTATATAAGGGCCTGTGAAATATTTATTCAAAACAAGGGTGACAAGATGAAAGCCTGGGGTCTACTAAGGCCTTTGCCCATTCCTAGCAAGCCATGGAAAATGATTAACATGGATTTCATTGTTGAACTCCCACTGTCTGAAAACTTCACGACCATTTTTGTAATAATTGATAGGTTATCTAAAATGGCACACTTTGTGCTGATGATTGGAACACCATCCGCAGTAGAAACTGCACAAGCATTTTTCAAGGAAATAGTAAGACTGCATGGGTTTCCACAAAGTAACCTCTGAACGAAGGGTTCAGTATACATCCAGATTCTGGAAAGAACTTTGCAAGTCACTTAAAATCAAGACTTTGTTATTATCTACATACCATCTTCAAAAGAACGGCCAGACTGAGCACACAAACCAGACCCTAGAAGAATACCTTTGATGCTTCTCTTCCTTTACAGAAAATACAGGGCTTCACTCCTTCCTCTAGCGGAGTTCGCTTACAATAACTCTGTTCATTCTGCTACAGGTCAAACCCTTTTTCAAATTTTGTGTTTAATCCATCATTTATACCTGATATAATCTCAGATGCACCTGTATCAGCAGTTCAGGAAAGACTGGAGCTTCTGCAAGCCAACAACAAAATTCTACAGGAAGCTATCGCTAAGGCCCAACAGGACAGTAAGAGATTCTTAGAAAAAAAGGGGTGACCTGGATCTCAAACCTGGGGAAAAGGTTTGGCTATCAACTATCAATTTGAAACTGGCCTGTCCTTCCAAGAAACTTGGTCCCAAGTACATTGGCTCTTTTCCTGTAAAAAGAAGAATTAATCCGACAGCTTATGAACGTTCACTACCAGAAATGTATAAAATCCATCCAGTTTTTCATGTGTCTCTATTAAAACCTGCTGTTACAGATTCGTTTCCTGGCCATAACCTGGGTCCTCCAACACCAACCATAATTGATGATGAGGAAGAATATGAAATTGAGGCCATTCTGGACTGCAGAAAGAAGAGAGGTCTCACTCAGTATCTAATTAAGTGGAAGGGTTATGGTCTGGAAGAAAACTCTTGGAAACTGGAAGGCAATGTTCATGCCACAAGACTGGTAAGAACGTTTTTCCAAACTCACCCCGAGAAGATGACAGAGGCTGCCCATTGGGGGGGGGGGGGTGTAAGGTAAATCAGATTCCCAACAAAAGAATACCAGTGCGAGCCTATGCTAATATTTGTGCATCTGCACATTGTTCACGTGCTAATACTTCTAGGCAAAGATGTACTATTCCTGTTCAATGTGCTCGTCATACATGCTGACCCTCATGGGAGGTTTCTTGTCCTGGAGTGTGACTACATGGCCTCCTCCTTCACCCTAGTTAACATATATGCTCCCAACACTGGCCAGATTGACTTCCTTAACAGGGTTTTTGACTCACCTCACTATCTCTCCCAACCCTTCATGATCGTTGGTGGGGACTTCAATCTGGTCATGTCCCCCACTAGAGATAGACAAACTGTATTGACTGGCACTCCTTCGCGGATGACCACCTCCCAAGCTAATTCATCCCGCAAATGTGTCAGATCCCACCAACTGTTTGATTCCTGGAGGATCAAACATCATTCTACTATGAAATTCACCTTTTATTCCATGGCCCAAAAAAAGTACTCCCGCCTAGACCACTTTTTTATTTCAGCCCCACTTATCTCTTATATTGTCGAGTTTGACATATCCCCCATCACATGGTCCGACCATGCCCCTATCACACTGGATGTCCTGCTATCCCAGACCTACACCAGGACATGTCACTGGCTTCTTAATGATCATCTCATACAATCCGAGGTCACCCGTACTAAACTGGCTGCAGACTTAAAAGAATTCTTTGTGGGGTCTGTTCCAGAATTTTCTACACTGTGCGAGGCACACAAGGAGGTCTTCCATGGTGCATGTATCGTCGAGGGCTCGCTTGAAGAAAGACAGAAATAGACTTCTTCATTCCCTGTCGGCTGCTTTGTTGACAGCAGAACGACAGCTATTGTGCAAACCCACAGTGTTGAAACTGCGTAAGGTCACCTCCCTTAGAGAACAAATAAAATCAGTACATCTTGGTAGGGCAGCTAAATCCATACTTTGGGCGAAACAAAAATTGTATGAATTTTCTAATAAGCCTCATAGGATGTTAGTCAACTAATTACGCCCACGCCCATTCAATTATTTTCCTGATTTCCTTCTCCAGGCTGATGGGACCAGAACCCATTGCCCCCCAGGAGATGTCCAAAATGTTTGGTACCTTTTCCCGCAAGCTGTACAACTGCTTGACCCCTGATAACCACTTCAATTTCACCCAAGCAAAATTTTATGAATTCTTCTCCAGCCTTAAGCTTCCGAAATTGTCCTCCTCAGACCTAGTTAGCTTAAATGCAGCCATATCTGCAGAAGAACTCCTAAATGCAATCAAGGACCTTCCATTCCATATGTCACCAGGCCCGGATGGGTTCAAAACCTGGCAATGACCCCTCCATCCCAGATAATTACAGACCCATAGCCCTTTTAAATTCAGACTACAAAATATTTACAAAAATCCATGCATCTAGACTCTCTAAACATATCCCTAAATTGATTAATAGAGACCAAGTGGGATTTGTCCCCACCCGGCATGCTGGGGATAACACCCGCCGCACCATAGACCTGATTAATCTCCTGAATAGATCCTCTCGCCAGGCTCTTGTCTTAAGTCTGTCTTAGGCTTTTGACAGGTTGAGTTGGCCTTACATGTCCTTACATGGCTTTACACGTTTTCCACCTTGCTTGCATTTGGCTTTAAAGGCCCTTTTTTTAAAGCTTTAGAGGCTCATTATTTGCGAGTCATGGCCCAGGTTCAGATGTCTTCTTTTCTGTCGCCCTGGCTTCCCCATGACTAATGGCACTTGGCAGGGATGTCCTCTATCCCCACTACTTTTTATTCTGTGTCTGGAACCCCTGGCTGAGTCCATCCGATTACATCTGGATATTCGTGGGGTGTTGATGCGACAGAGCGAATATAAATTATCGCTGTTTGCAGACGACATATTGCTAACTCTCACTAACCCGCTGATGTCCCTTCCTTCATTACATAGTCTACTTTCCTCTGGGAACCTTGGAATCAGAATACGCCTCTGCCAACCACTATGTCATGGAATGTTTAAGCTCCCTTCGCTGAACCTTTCTTTAGGTTCCTCCCCCTCTCAGATGCATACTGAATGGTACCCCTTAGAGCTCCTTGATCCTACTTATAAACCCTAAGATAGCTCTTATATATATATATATATATATATATATATATATATATATATATATATATATATATATATATATATATATATATATATATATATATATATATATATATATATATATATATATATATATAAAACCTCTGTTTTGCCTCTTGTTTTTGCCTATGAGTTGTTTCTGCCTCTTTATACGCTGTTCAGACCACCCCTGTGTTCTGCATATGTGGATATTTTTTCCTTGTTGCATCATACCTTATGTTACATCATGCCATGTTTGCATACTCTGTAACTTTATCCTCTTTGAAAATCCAATAAAAATACAATTTAAAAAAAAAATGGCGTAGGGGTCCTCCCCAAAATCCATACTAGACCCTTGTTCAAGCATGCAACCTGGTAGGCCGCAGGAAAAGAGGGGGGACGAGAGAGTGACCCCCCTCCTGAACCATACCAGGCCACATGCCCTCAACATGGGGTCTGACACCAAAGGACCTTCTCCCCATGTTGATGGGGACAAGGGCCTCATCCCCACAACCCTTGTCCGGCGGTTGTGGAGGTATATCAGAAACTGGAACCCCCCTTTAACAAGGGGACCCCAGGATCCCGGCCTCCCCCTAAATTAATTGGTAATGGGGTACACTGTACCCCTACCATTTCACAAAAAAGTGTCAAAAATGGTAAAAAAGACAAGAGACAGCTTGGCACAAGTCGTTTATTAAAAAATAAAAATGTCCAGTGTTGTCCATTCAGCTTCTTCTATCACGCCGCTGCCGAGCCGAAAAAAAAAAAAAAAAGGCCGCAACCGTTCCGCCTCCATGGGAGGCTCCCGCTGAATGACGTGTCTTCTCTGTGACAGTTCTTATATAGCTGAGGGCAGGGCCACCCGGTGATGTATACAGGTGACCCCGCCCCCCTCTGACACCACAGGGTAGCCACGGGGACGCCCCGTGGCATCAGAGGGGGACAGGGTCACCCATTTACGTCACAGGGTGGCCCCGCCCTCAGCTATAAGAACTGTCAAAGAAAAGATGCGTCAGTCGGTGGGAGCCTCCCATGGAAGCGGAACAGTTGCGGCTTTTTTTCTTTTTTGGCTCGTCATCGGCGTGATAGAAGAAGATGAATGGACATCACTGGACATTTTTATTTTTTAATAAAGGACTTGTCCCAAGCTGTCTCTTGTGTTTTTTACCATTTTGACACTTTTTTTGTGAAATGGTGGGGTGCAGTTACCCCATTACCAATTCACATGGGGGGGAGGCTAGGGTCTGGGGGTCCCCTTGTTAAAGCCCCCCGCCCGCCTACCCCCACAACCACTGGGCAAGGGTTATGGGGATGAGACCCTTGTCCCCATCAACATGGGAAGAAGGTGCTTTGGGGTCAGACCCCAAAGCACCCTCCCCATGTTGAGGGCATGTGGCCTGGTACGGTTCAGGAGGTGGGGGGTCTGGTATGGATTTTGGGGGGGAACCCTACCCCATGTTTAAAAAAAAATTGGCACAGGGTTCCACTTAAAATCCATACCAGATCTAAAGGGTCTGGTATGGATTTTTGGGGACCCCTACGCCATATTTTTAAAATTTGGCGCAGGGTTCCCCTTAATTTCCATATCAGACCTGAAGGGCCTGGTATGGATTTTAGGGTGACCCCCACAAATTTTTTTTTTTTGGTTCGGGGTTCCCCTTAATATTCATACCAGACCCAAAGGGCCCGGTAATGGACTGGGGGGGAACCCATGCTCTTTTTTTCCAAAATTTTTATCTATATTGCCGAGACCCGACAATTCATTACAGCGATCAGTTTTTAATGACAATTTTTCATTTAGAAATGTCATTTTGCTGTGGTACTGTTCTAAACACAGGAAAAATGCACCACTTTACGGGCATACTATAGGCACCCCCTAGGCACAATATTTAAAGAAATATTTCATTTTTATTGTTTCACTTTAAGCATTAAAAAAATCACTGCTCCCGAAAAAACTGCAGTTTTTAAAACATTTTTTTGCATTGATACATGTCCCCTGGACCCAGGTCCACGAACACTTTTTATGACAATAACTTGCATATAAACTAGGGTTGTCCCGATACCACTTTTTTAGGACCGAGTACAAGTACCGATACTTTTTTTCAAGTACTCGCCGATACCGATTACCGATACTTTTTTTTATGTCACGTGACAGTGTTTTTTTTTTTTTTTTTAACAGTGCTTTTTTTTGGGGGGGGGAGGGGTGAACGGTGTATGTGTGTGTGTTTTTTTTTTTTAATTTACAATTTTTATTTTTTACAATAATTTTTTTTTATTTTTTATTGCAATATGTGTTTTTTTTTTTTTTAATCAGCCCTGTTGGGGGCTTTGGTGAGATATCAGGGGTCTTAACAGACCTCTGATATCTCCCCCTTGAGACAGAGAAAGAGACAGAGGATAGAGATTCCCCAGTCCCTTTCTCTGCAGCCTCAGCTGCACTGAAAATGAATGGAGAGAAGACAGCGGCTCCTCTCCATTCATAAACTGACACATCGTAATCACAGGAGATTACAATGTTTCAGTTATGTGAATAGAGTCAGCTGACTCTGTCCATTCACAAAGGAAGGAGGAGGAGGACGGCGGAACGGAGGGGGAGAATGGAGGGGGACAGAGAAGGAGAGGGGAACGGAGGGGACAGCGGAGGGGGACATAAAAGGAGAGAGAAACGGAGGGGACAGCGGAGAGGCACAGAGAAGGAGAGAGGAACGGAGGGGACAGCGGAGAGGCACAGAGAAGGAGAGAGGAACGGAGGGGACAGCGGAGAGGCACAGAGAAGGAGAGAGGAACGGAGGGGACAGCGGAGAGTCACAGAGAAGGAGAGAGGAACAGAGGGGACAGCGGAGAGGCACAGAGAAGGAGAGAGGAACGGAGGGGGCATGGAGGAGGATGCAGTGACAGTCAGCGGTGACCGATCACCACTGTATGTCACTAAAGCAGCTGAAAGCCGCTGGGGCAGAATCTTGTAACTCCCCCACGCGCCGATCACAGCTGACTTCCAGGTATCGGGGGAAGCATCGCAAGCATTTGCCCGAGTACAAGTACTTGGGCAAATGCTCGGTATCGGTGCCGATACCGATACTAGTATCGGTATCGGGACAACCCTAATATAAACCTTTAAAATGAGCATTTTTGATTTTTCATGTTAGTGTCCCATAGACTTTAACTGTGTTCCGGCGGCTTTAGAGTTTCATATTGTTCGCTGTTCGGCGAACGTCTGGCTCATCCCTATTGAGGATGATAGGGGATGTGAAAGATCCACCTAATCTTTGAGTCATTTGCCCACTGCTGCACAAGTTGTCCAGTGAAGTGGGTTCCATTGTACGTTTTTATCTCGGATGGCAATCCATTAAGAATTTAAGCTTGGTTTGCATGTTTACAGGGTAGTACTCTCAATATCCCTGAGACTGTATCCACAGCATTACATCCCTCCACCTCTTCCTTTTGGCCTGGGACCCATGTAGTTCATTTGTCATGCCTGCCCAGCAGTAGCTCCTTTGTTCAAATGGCCATGGGCTTTCTTTGTGAGAGGCCACTTCTTGTTCTCATTACATGTCTCACAAGCTTCTTGGGCTTGAATGATCATCTGAAGAGTTGCTGGTAGTCATCTGGCTCATGCCCTTTCAAGTGTCATGGAGTTGCCTCTGTGAGGCACAGTCTCATGGGTCCAATTTGCCATCCAAAGTAGTACTGGATCTATAGGGTCTTCTGTAGTTTTAACTTCTCGTATTCTGGTTAACTCATCAGCAGTCTTGTTTGGGTTCTCTTTTTCAAATCTGTCCTTCACATGGGGGTCGACATGCCCGATGTGAATCAATCTTGAGTGGGCTGTCTCCCATATTTTTATCCATAATTCTTCACCTGCCCGTATAGGCTTTCCATGAATTAGCCACCTGTTGCTTCTCCAATTCGGTACCCATGTCACACAAGCCTTACACACAGCCCAACTGTCTGTGTATATATATAATTCAGGATCAGTGGTTTACTACATTAGTATGACTAGAGCTTTCAGTTCAACATACTGGCATGATCCTCCTAATCCTTTTTCTTGAATCACAGTCTGTTGATGCGGATTGTATGCTACTGCAGTCCATTGTCTGCCTTTATAGGTCAAAATGGCTGATTCCTCAGTGAACTATGCTTTCATCCTCTGTTCTTCACCCAGCTCTTCAAATGGCGGGACCGTTTCAATTGGAGATGGCCGCAGGATCATTGCTTCTTGTAGGTTTGGATGGGACAAAGTATCTAAGTGACTAAACAAGTAAGGAGCCGGGTTAATTCTTTCACTTCACCAGCCTGAATTCCCCTTCATTCCTGCTGGTACCATTTACATTTAAGAAGCATTTGCACTTGTACCACTGTTGTCTTTATAGGCAATCCTTCATCTTTTATCCAGCCTGCTATAGATACATCTTTCTTCACAGACATTGTGCTATTCTCATGGTTCCACATGCTGTAATGCCATGTAAGCTGCCAGCATATTCTTCTCCAAAGGCATATATCTCTGCTGTGCCCCAGTCAGTTGTTTGGACCAGAATCCAATTGGTACTGCCCTCTTGCCTTTCTCGTCACTTGGCTGCCATAATCCCCATGAGACTACATTGTCATTCAGCATCACATCCAACTGAAACAGAGCTCAAATTTGAACTGGTCCCAAGCCTTGGTGTTGTAAGACTGCTTCTTTTGCAGCTTTAAATACAGTGACTTGCTCAACTCCCCAGACGAAAACAGACTTTGTCCTTGTAACATTGTATATGGGTTGTAGTAGAAGTCCTAGGTGGGGTATAAAAGCTCTTCAAAGACTTATTTTCCTGGGCCTTGGATCTTCTCTTTGTTAACGAACCAATCCCTTCCTGTCAGATGATTCACTATGACAGGAAGTGTCTCCTCAATTTCCTCTTTTGATCCAGAAAGCACGATGTCATAAATGTAGTGAAACACTGGAATCTTCCAATTGAGGTGGCTCAAGTCCCCTGGCAACTAATCAATGGCAAATTGTAGGGGAGTGTAAATATTCTTGAGGCACCACCTGGAAAGTATATTGTCATCCTTCCCGAGTGAAAGCAAATTGAAAAGAAAGCATTCACTAGATCAATCACTGTGTGCCACTAACTGGCCTGTTGGGCATTATTCTCAACAATGGTAACAATGTCTAGGATGGTAGAGCTCAATGGTGGTGGTGCCTTATTAAGCTCCTGGTAGTCTACCGTCATTTGCCATGAATCATCAAATTTGACAGGAAAGACAGGAGAGTTAAACGGGCTAATCGTGGGATGAGCTACACCTGAGAGCAACAGTTTTTCAATGGTTTCACTGACTTCTATCTGTCCTCCAGGCAATCGGTATTGCTTTAGCCTTGCCGGGCTGCTCGGGGGAGGAATTACCACTGGTGTCCAATTTGCATTCCCCCTCACAACCTCTTTCACAGGCCACAGATAATATGGCTTGTGAGGAAACCCAAAGGTAAACACCCCCACTGTGTCTCAATACTCTGCCCTAACAGAACATCTATCCCTAAGATATTATCTGGCAATATCCAGGACGGTAAAGCTCAATGGTGGTGGTGCCTTATTAAGCCCCCGGTAGCCTACCTTCATTTGCCATGAATCATCAAATTTGACAGGAAAGACAGGAGAGTTAAACAGGCTAATCGCGGGATGAGCTACACCTGAGAGCAACAGTTTTTCAATGGTTTCACTGACTTCTTTCTGTCCTCCAGGCAATTGTTATTGCTTTAGCCTTGCGGGGCTGCTCAGGGGAGGAATTACCACTGGTGTCCAATTTGCATTCCCCCACACAACCTCTTTCACAGGCCACAGATAATATGGCTTGTGAGGAAACCCAAAGGTAAACACCCACCACTGTGTCTCAATACTCTGCCCTAACAGAATATCTATCCCTAAGATATTATCTGGCAAATCTGAAATCAATACTTTAGCATCAAATCGTGAATCTGTACAGCTT